>NC_138186.1:40825003-42025003 GCF_964194105.1 Spermophilus citellus
TTAATCCTAAAACATCTAATTGAATTGCAAAAATTTTCCCTTAAGAGAGCAATCATTATGGAGGTGGGGGGAGAGGAGACAGAGCAGGAGTGAGAGCGCACACATGCTTTGGTTATGAATACTTTTTTTTTATTGAAAACCTACTTCATGCCCAATAAATCCAAGGTCATGTGGATTAGTTCTACTAGAGGAGACTGAGATATGAGCAATGCCTTGCATTGTACTGGCTGGATGCAGACTCTCAGTCTACCATTCTTTCATTTACTGGATGCATTTTATTTACTGTTTCTTCTGTATCTTCTGCTTGGACAAGATTGTAGCCCTGAAGAAAGGATCTTAGGCTTGTAACAGTATTTGTTTGGGGTGGTTGATGCTATATTTCCAATGATGTTTTTCTAACAACATTGATCACTATTTCACTTTATGACAGTGATAGTATAAAATAGAAATGCATTTTTTAAAACAAGTCATGTATTATAAGAAATGCTTAATAATAAATTCTCTGATTTGTGTTTTAGGAAGAAACATGTTCTGAAAAATCAATTATTATAAATTTTGAAAGTTTTCTTAACACCCTTTCAGAACATTACCAATGTAGTTTTTAAAAACTTTATTATTTTTGCATTCATTTGGCATGTATTAATTGGAGAATTATTTGAGGTAAATAAAGAAAAAAAATAGAGATTTTGTACAATAATACAGAATAAGGAAAGTAATAGCATCTAGAAGATAAAGAAGATAGCTCTGACAATCCATTATTAGACTTAGAAAAACAATATGATCATCTCAACAGATGCAGAAAAGCATCTGATAAAACCCAGTACCCATTCATGGTAAAAGTACTATAAAATCTAGGGATTGAAGGAATCACCTCAATTTTGTAAAAGCCATATACAACAGACTCAAAGCCAACATCATACTGAATGCAGAAAAGCCAAAATAATTTACTCTAAAATCAGGAAGAATATAAGGCTGTTCACTCTCACTATTCTTATCCAATATATTCCTCAAAACATTATCCGGAACAATCAGGCAAGAAAAGAGAATCAGAGGGATACAAATAGGAAAAGAAGTCAAATTATCTTTGCTTGCTGATGACATGATTGTATATCTAGAAGACTCAAAAAACTACACTGGAAGACTTCTGAGCTTATAAATAATAGCAAAGTAGAGGGATACAAATCAACATCTACAAATCAATGTTTCCCCATAATCCAACAATGATTCAGCCAAGGAAGAATTCAGAAAACCCACCTTATTCATAATAACCTCAAACCAGTAGACAAACTTGGGAATTAATCTAGACAAGGAGGTAAAAGAGCTCTATATTGAAAATTATAGAACACTGAAGAAAGAAATTGAAGAAGATCTTAGAAGATGGAAAGATTTCCCATGGTTTTGGATAAGCATAATTAATATTGTCAAAATGGTCATACTATCAAAAGCAATATACAGATTCAATGCAATCCCCATAAAAATACCAATCACATTTAACACAGAATTAGGAGGAAAAAACAATTCTTAAGTTCATTTGGAGGAGTAAAAGACCCAGAAAAAACAGAACAATACTAAGCAAGAAAAGTGAAGCAGTAGGCATCTCAATAACTGATCTTAAATTATACTACAGAGCTATAGTAACAAATACAAAGGGTATTGGCATCAAAATAAGACATGAAGACCAATGGAACAGAATAGAAGAAAAAGAGACAAATCCACATACCTATAGTCATCTAATACTTAACAAAGGTGCCAAAAATATGATTCGCAGAAAAGACCCTTTTTGTCAAATGTTGCTGGGAAAAATGAACTTAGACCCCTATTTCTCACAAAACTCAAAATCAAAGTTTTTGAGTTTTTCTCTGCAAAAAACTCAAAGTGGACCAAAGACTTAGAAATTAGTCCATCAAATTGCAACTGCTAGAAGAAAACACAAGGTCAGCACTCCATCATAAAGGTGCAGGCACTGACTTGGTAAAGAAGACTCCCAAAGCAGAAGAAATAAAACTAAGAATCAATAATTGAGATGCTATTAAACTAAAAAGCTTCTGCACAGCAAAGGAAAATTTAAGAATGTGAATACAGATCCTACAGAATGGGATGTATGTACACACTTATATGTATTTATAATTAAAGTATTTTGATGAAAAAAGAGAATGATCCCAGGTTGACCCACAAGGAAAAACTGTAAGCATTTTAAAGCACACTTATGCTTGTCTCACTGGCTAGAACTGTTATTTATGAAAGTTGTGTGTTTTCAGGAGCCAGAGAGGAAGTGAATAAAAATAGGGAATGCCTAACTGCTGATGCAATATCTGTTAGTTTAAATGTGGATTACTGTCTTTTAAGCTTTTTGTGGGTATATTATTGCAAATATTTAAAGTTGAAAGATAAATCCATCTTTGAGATCTTCCCAGCTTGCCTCCTGCCTCTTGATAGACTTTATTCTCATCCTCTTAAGAAAAGAATATTGCCTCCTTTGAATAAATTCTTGGGTCCAGTTATATCAAAATTCAGTTACCATTGAAGACTTAGTGAAATATGCATACATAAATCACATCATAAAGATGTGGAGTAAAAGTATTTGAATATTTTCAACAAGTTTTGTTTTGGGGATCCTTCTTATCATTCAGAAAACAAAACAAAACAAAACAAAAAAACACTCCAATGAACTTCAGAGCCTGACCTGTAAATTTTAGATGAGCAAAACCATTTTACAGTTGAAGAAACATTAAAAAATAATAAATATGTATTTATACACACACACACACACACACACACACACACCTGGAATCTACCTTACAAATTTTTTCACATATTTCTAAATATAGAAGAATTTAATGTTTGATATTCTTCTTCCAATATTAAACAAATACGCTATTGCTTGTATTTCTTATTTTCCTATTGGATACTTTTGAAAAATCTCATTGGTTAATTAACTTTTAAACCTTTAACCATTACATTTATTAATACAATAAAATAGAAAATTTTTTCCAAAGATTTTGATGCTATCACAAATGGATCTACATTATATTACTGGCATTTAGGAGTAAGGTATACATTCAGACATAGCTATTAATTCTTCAAAAGCTATTATCTGACTCAATCTAAAATGAATCTTCTGTATGACATTTTTGAGTAGGTAAATTGATTAATTTTAATATTGTAAATAGTGGACCCACCCTAGCTATAAAATATAATTGTTACTGTTAAATCATTAAATTAACAAGTATCTTAATAATTGAACTACTTTCTTATCTTTATTAATTATGGGCAGAGAAGAAGTATCTGAAGATGAAAGAGAATAAAACAAAAAATTCAAAGCAAAATGAAAGACAAACTTTTACGACAGAAAGTAATATGAAGGTAAGATCTAAGAAATTTGCTGCATCAATCCTTCTAAAATTTATTAGAAATAAAACAATAAAATAGGTATTAAATGACAGATGTGTCAGGACTTAGGTGACAGAAATCCAACTTGATCAGCTTAGGTAAAAAGGCTCATTCGTTTATTCTGCTATCAACACCTGGGGGTGGGGTACAGATGGGCCTCAGGAAAGGCAGGTCAAGGTCTAGGCCACTTGGAAGGCTCTCCTCTTCCACTAACCTCTCTCTCTCTCTCTCTATTTTATTTTATTCTGATTTGTTATATATGATAGCAGAATGCATTATAGTTTATATTATACATATAGAACACACTTTTCATATCTCTGGTTGTATACAAAGTAAATTGACACCATTTGTGTCTTCATACATGTAGTTTGGATAATAATATCCATCTCATTCCACCATCATTTCTAACCCCATGGCTCATCCCTTCCTCTCTCATCCCTTTTTTCTTTCTAGAGTATATCTAATCCTCCCATGCTCCCCTTCCCTACCCCACAATGAATCATCCTTCTTATATCAGAGAAAACATTTGGCATTTGTATTTTGGGGATTGGCTAACTTCACTTTCCAGGTAAATGGATAGAGTTGGAGAAAATAATGCTAAGTGAAGTTAGCCAATCTCTCCCTCTTTGTAGTAACAATGTAATCTCAGATGAGCTCCTCTATGAGGGAAGAAGAAAGCTTGCTGGAATCACTCAACTTCTTCAACAAAAAGGGATTAAGATTATGCTTTATTAGTCCCAAATAAAAAATCAGATTTCTTTTAGGACCAAGTTGGGTCAAGGGCATATCCTTGTACTGATCTTATCTGACCACAGGGAGGGGTGCAGTGACTTAACTCAGCAGAGAACAGGAGCTGACTCATGAGCCATTCAATGAGGACTGAAGGGACTTCTGTTGGAAACTTAAGCTCATGGTAGGGGGGAAATATTTTCCTGAAGAAAGGAGCTGAATTCATGGCTAGATAAAAAAATTAGAATAACAGGACAGATTAAAATGATAACTTAAATATTTTATATCAACATCAAAATTATATGACTATTTGAAAGGAAATACTCAATGTTACTTGAAATTAAGATTCCAGAAAACATTCAAGAATTGAATTTGAGGGGAAAAAATCCATAGCAGACCATGAAATATCTATTATTAAAAAATTTAGAATTTTTATATCTTATTACTTAGGCATATGTATATTTTTGTTTCAGAAAATCTTAGTGACAATAAATAGTTTTTAAAGAAAGGGAGTCCAGTTGATGTTAAATAAAAAAGAAAAATCTAGTGTTTAAATTACTCTGAAAACTTTAAATCTGGACTTTTCTGTACCTTTAGTAAATGAAGAAAATAGCTACTTCAATTTTCTGCTAAAATTTCATTTCTTTAATCAAGCATGTCTTCATACATATGCACTTAGATATCTTCTAGATTGCCAAATTAAAGCTTATGCCCACAAACCTGTTTTGATTTATTATAGTCATCTTTCCCAAATGTCTGCATACAAGAGCATTAATCTAAGCTGTTGAGATAAAAGGAGACAAGAAAAATACATAAAAATACAAAAAAGCCTCAAATGAACTGTATGAAAATAGATTTGATAGGATATGGAGGTCAAGATTAGAGCATCTGAGAATGTAACACTGCATTATTGAAAATGTTTAAAGCTGAGAGTTTTATCTTTATTTTACATCATGAAGACCAAAATTGTGAATGACATTGACATTTGTGTTACCTAAATAATTGGCTCTTAGCTCTCCACTTTAAGAGATCTCATTGAATTATAGAAATTCTCTGAACATGCTTTCCATAAGGCACTGTTTCACTTGAAAGAATTGGTACTAAGTTATCTGGAAATTTTAGTATGAGCTACATATATTTGATGGCAAACACTGAAGAAGAATTGGGTGTGACCTTGACAATTGTGTGACCAGTTTTGGTCTATGTAATTGATATAAGGTCAGTTCTCCTATGATTTGAAAGAGTATTTATGAAGTTAGTGAATCCTGGCCAGGCATATTTTAGTGTAGAGACATACATAATGTGCTTCTGAGTGCTGTCATCTACGGTGTAATCCACAGGTCCAAAATTGATGAAGCTTCAATTATAGTATAATTCCACTGGAAGGGACTTAATTCCGTAAGCCAGGGGGAGTAGTCACTCCTACCACTATGAGGGGAAAAAATTCATGCTTCTTTCTGACAAAAGACAGAATGTTCTAAAGACTTTCAAAAACCTGAGTAACTGAAAAAAATAATACTAGAAAATAACACAATATAAAATTGATAATGACTCTTAAGTTTTACGTCTGAGAAGATGGTATGATCTTATATGAGTGACACTGTCTCCCTTGATAAAATTCTAACATGCAAAAGTCATTGGACAAATTTTATCTTTCTAAATCCTGAACCTGCTTTTGTTGTTGTGGTTGCTTGTTTGTTTCAGTTAAGGATTTATAGATGAAAGTGTGACATGTTTCCAAGAAAGTAAAATTTCCAAAGTTTTGAACATAAAGTCAGTAGAGAGCTGATATGAATAACTTAAAAGGTTATTCATCTGTTTATGAGAATGACTATTCAGGTATCAAACTCATATACTACACAGGAGACTTTGAAGACCTTTTCTTCAATAGGAAAAGTGACCCATAGAGATTCCTCATTTGTAACTGTTATCTCAGATTTCATGGTTTAAAAAATCTTACCTGTCTAATTTAAAAATTGGGCCTGAATACAGTTGTTGCAGCAGCAGGATGGATTTTTCTGGCGTAATGAACCTTATGAAGCAATTGTTCCATATCTTTTACAGAAGATTATTAGACTAGTTGACCTTATTATTTCTTTAGATAAGTCTGAAGCCATGTTTAATCATATTTTATCTATTTGGGAGAAGGAGGGATTTAACATTTAAGTTCCTTTTCTCATATACACACACACACACACACACACACACACACACACACACACATATATATATATAAATTTAACTATATATTAAATTTTAATATATATACATATCTATATATTTAAATTTAATTTGATAAGTCCATACAGAACAAATACAAACCTAAATTTCCAATCAGAATATACTAAATATACACTTTATTGCTTGTAATTACTTAAACATATTGAAAGCATTTTAAAAAATAATTTGTCAATATTCACAAAGACTCAGAAAATTTTGGGGGGGCATACTTCACAATGATTTTCCCAGTGAGGGGGTAATAAATACATTAGAATTTTTAAAGAAAATGAGAAGGAAATGTATTGATTATATGGTAAATAGGTAGGTGCTAGCCAAGCATGTCAGTCAGTCCATTGGGAATTCTGTAGAGGCCAAGGAAAACTACAGAGAACATTAAAAGCATTATACAGTTAAGTATTGTTAATTTCTAAAACTCTCTTGGAGAATGTTTAGGTGATAAAACTAGATATTAACAACTTCAAAATCCAAAATGTTAAAAGTTCAACTTTAGGCTATATCACAGCAGCTTTTATCACATCAGCCATCATACTGAGAATAAGAAAGACTAAAGTACTGGGAACTGAATTGGAGCAAATTTTGTTCTGTGTCATGTGTGATTATGTCAGAATGAACCTCAATATTATGTATAACTATAATGCACTAATAAAATGTAAAACACACACACACACACACACACACACAAAGGCGATATTAAAAAAAAAACCTAAAATAAAACCATAATCTGGGAAGCCAGGGGCACAATAAGAGTGTAACCTTTTCTACTGTGCTTTAACCTTTGTTGTGTGTCCCAAGTGTGTCAGAGAAGTCAAGTAGAAACAGGCACTGAGAGGTTTTTGAAAGTCTACCAGATAAATTTTAATTAGGGAAGAAAAAGTCAGGTAGGCCTTGGCAAAACGGAAACCACAAAACAGTGATCCCAATATTTTGCAGAAGTTTGCCAAATCCTATGCCATGTTAATAAGAGGAAATGAGAATCAGATGGTGCGGGACAGTTCTCTGGGTGGCCTGGAACTCACCCAGTTTCTCTCTTTTCATGCTTGTAGTTCTCAAGTATTACTGTGGAAGGTCCTGGGAATGAAATGTCTTGAGTTAAGCAGGGACTACTCAGATCAGTCCAGGCTTCATTTCTCCCTTTCCCTGAAGCAGGATGCCTTCAAGTCTTTGCCCAGTGAGCTATATTGCCACTGAGGGATACAACCCAGAAAAGTTGTCTTTCAGAGTCCCTCAGCTGTGGTGCAAATGGGACACCTGGGTCATAATTCCACCTGCCTAGAGCAGCCTTAAGGAACTGATTGACAGTGGTTCATTAAACTTTTTGTCCCTTACTGCCAATCTGTAAATAAAAAATCCATTTCATGTAATTTGCTATATGTGTGTTATATCTTACTGTTCTCAGGCACAGTAATCAGCAACTGGCTAGCAGAGATGTCAGCACTGCCACAGAGCTGGGGAGACTAGAGCTGCAGTGCAGCCCCTTTCACAGGGAACAGCTCAGTGAGGGTTCAAGCCAGGAGACAAAGAAGGAAACAAGGTGAATTCACAACCCACTGTGGGCCACTTTCAAGCTGTAGCTCAGTCTCCAGTGCTCCTGGTGTTTACTGTTAGAAGTTTTTAAGTAGTTTCATTTTGTATTCTACCTAGAGGTTTCACTTGTTATCAAGGGGTGAGGTAGACTGCAGTTGGCATATTTCATCTCAGCTACCACAAAAATGTATTATTTTTAAAATTATAAACTGAAGTAGACTAATACAAACATACATCCGAGGGTCATTATCATTTTATATGGTTTCCTGGATTGAGGATATTATTTCTATATTTTAGAAAGCTCCTCTCCCCAATAAATCTGAAGAGTCAAATTAAAACTCCTATTTTTAATTTCATTTATCTAATTCAACCAGTTTGAATCTCAAATGGATTTTGGCAATCTCAGAAATGTTTTAGTGCAGAGGTCAGTATAAAATAGCTTTTTATTCTAATTCTATCTCTATTATTGTGACAGAAGAGATGTTGATGAAATGATTTTGAAACTGAATAGTATCATCAAATGTCAAGCAAATATACTTAAGCTTCAATGAACCTTAACTGTTATACATCATGTATTTTTTAGATGGGAAAACAAAACCGAGTAAAAAGTATTGGTGTACTAGGAGAGAAAAGCCCCACCAATGTCCTACAAGGCCCTCTAATCCCTCATTTGTAATGACCAATAAAGACAAAAATTAAAGAAATTATATCGGGGGACAATGGAGAGTACTTTCCAGGTACTAAAACTTGGGGAATTTGCATTTTGTGATAGGTACACTGAGTCCACCTGCAACTCTTGTTTCCTGATTGATCATCATCTCTGTGCAGTACTGTTGGAGGAAGCCCTAACAGAACCTGAGTAAAGCTTACTTCCCCTAAATTTTGGGCTACAAAGAAATGTTGAGAAAAAGGGTGGATAATGGAGAAGATGGAAGTATACAAATGTAGTTAATTAAAAAAAAATAATAGCATCAAGATATCAACCTGCCCATTGAAAGGATCCCTTGAGTATAAGAATTTACCAGGTTCCAAGTATCTTTTAAAGTGTCTTCATATTATTTATCAAAAATATGAAACAAAGTTTAGTATAAATACAAAACAGAACAATTAAACTGGCCTCAGACTTCTCAATACTAAAAGTCTGAGGGTGTTGTTGCAACTTCTTGAGAATTTTGAAGGGAAAAGAAAACTTGTGATCTTATCATTCTCACTATAGCTAAGTTGCCCTGAAATTTGAAGGCAATACACATGTTCTCAGATATGAAGAAATTCAAAACATATATCCCAATGAAAATGGTCCTAAAATTTCCTTTTAGTTATAGAAGTAAATTTTAATTTGTCTTTATTTCTTAGTCATCATTTTATCCTAGTGGTGAATTACGAAGAAAATGAAAATATTTTATTATGCAAGTGAAATTTTTAGACTTTGATAAAGTTAATTTTTATTAGTTTTTAAACATAATTATTTACACTTTTTAGTTCCTTGGTAAGCTCTTGGTTATGGCTGATTTGTCTGCAAGGATTGCTTCCAGTTAATATTTATCATGGAAGATTTAGTGAGTCACTGGGACAGGATTTATTTTGAAGTGTTGACTTAAAAAATGACTTTGTCAGGGAATTAACAGGTGCAACAGAATTTTGATGTGGAAATCATTTCTGTTCTTTGTTTCCAACCATTGTTTCCAAGAGTTTTTTATGTCATACTGAGGAGAGATTTCCTGAGAAAAAACAAAAGCCTTCTGATTGGGTCAGGTTTATATTATATCTTATCATTTACATCCCTTAAAGCTCAGGAAAGAGAAAGCAATTTCTGTGTGTGGGGGGAGGGTGGCAGGCAAGAGAAACAGTGTATCCAGAGAGAACATGCATTCTTAATTCAGGGGCGGTGGCCCAGATGAGGAGTAGCCCACAGAATCTTTTCCAGGCTCTGCTTAAACACAGAATGGCTTTATTTCCTTGTGTGCCTTTCCCCTTTTTTTGCAAGAAGAGAAAATGAAGAAAGGAAAGAGAATTACATTTATTATTTTATTTTCAGTAAAACTCAAATATATATTTGAAGGAATCAGGAAAACTTATTGTCATCTTATATATATGCACTCATCCTCAGTACTTAGATCAGACAAAGCATGACTGCTTTTGCCATGAATATTTTGTGTGTGTGTGTGTGTGTGTGTGTGTGTGTGTGATATTTTAAGTTTTAAATTATTTCAACAGTACACATATTTTCACCCTTGTTGCTTCCCTCAGTGAGAGGCTGACAATACCTTTAGGATATTTCTTTCAGCGTTCTTCACTGCATCTGCATTTTATAAGTGATAACTATCCATTATAATTAAGGGAATTTTTCAATGTAAGTTCCCAAAAGACAAACTAAGAAAAGCATAGCATTGTTACAACAAGGAGACATAATCAAATATGTCATTGGTACTCTGATTAGTGGAAGAGTCTGTAATATAATAAATAGAATAACTATAAAAAAAAACTTTTGTGGCAAGTGAAATTTGGGGCATATTAAATATTTAAATTCTTGTGAGGATCTAGGCCAATTCTTCAGGAAAGGAAGAAAAATCATAAAGATTGTCAAATGGAAATGTCTCAAAAAGAATTTGCTCTAATATTTTTCCAGTGTAATTAAATTTTTTGATCCCCCAAACCTTCTATCTCTGAAAAATATGACATATACACAATTTTGATAATAATTTACTTAACCAAATATTTAACTGTTTTATATAAGCAGCTATTTGATTTAATATCATGTACCTGAAACATTTCTGGGCATGCAGGGGATCAAACATTTATTAGATATAGTTCTTGTTTTTAAAATAATTGTAATCTAGAAGGGGAAACAAATTATAAATATATATATCAAAAACTAAAAAATGGGGGCTGGGGATAGAGCTCGGTTGGTAGAGTACTTGCCTAGTATGCACAAGGCCCTGGGTTCAATCCCAGTACCACCAAAAAAGAAAAAAGAAAAACTAAAAAATGATACTAAGTTCAAATAAGAGTTAAAATAATCCTCAAAAGAGGTGACAATTATTAAAATCAATAACAAATATGGTAACTGTTATGGGAGAGTTCAGAGAATAAAAGAATGTCTTCTATTTAAGCAAGATTATCCTGAGGAGATGGAATAAGAAATGTTGATAGTGAATATTTCCTTGGAGATGAGAACAGAGAAAACGTTCTAAGTGGAATATTAAAAATGAATATATGGGCTTATGTCAGAGTAAGGGCCTCCAAAAATTATCTCCACAAAAGTAACACAAATGCTGGAAAAAAAAATGGTCAGAATTAACTTTTTTTTAAACCATAGAAATTAATAAAAACTTGTGTCAATCCAAAGAGTATTTATTCAATAAAACAGCTGAATCTAGGTAAGAATAGTGAGCTTTATGGTCTTTTCACTTGCCCTGTCATAATCATATCTTCCTGCCCTTCGCTCCAAGTTGCTGTGTGATTATTCTGGAAAGATCTGAAAAAATCCTAAGATCTCATTTCTAGTTAAGCTCAAGTTTCCATGCAATTAGAAAATAAAATCTAAAACAACTGGCTGAATGTTGAAGATGTACATCAAAATGCATGTAGGGCTCCCTGGCAAAGACTAGGAGACATTTAAGGAAATCTCTGTTCAAATTGTTACTGAGCAATATGCTAAATTCAGTGACCAGCCTCATACCATATTTAAAAAAGTTCATTCAAAATGGATTAGAGAACTTGATGTTATAGCTAAACTTTTACAAATCTTTGCAAAAAACAAACATATCATTATGGGACTGGTTAATTAACACAACGATCTTGAATATGGAAACAAAATTATAAGTGCATAAAGAAAAACTAGTTATTTATTGAAACTAAAAGCTTTTGTGCTTCTAAGGTTTCTGTCAAGAAAATGCTAAGAATCTCCAGAGAATAGGACAAAATACTGCTATTCATAACCGGTAAAGGTTTAGTTTTTTAGAATACATAGAGAACTCAACAACAACAAACTCAACAACAACACCAACAACAAAATAACCTGATGAAAAATGGACAAAGAATTTTAATAGACATATCTCCAAGGAAGATGTACAAATGTCCAATAAATAAATTAAATGCTTTAATTATTCATCATTAGAAAAATACAAATCCAAACTCCAATGAGATAGCACTTTAAATTCACTAAGATGTTAAATCAAAACGGATAGAAAAGAACAAGTGTTGGCATAGATTTTGGGGAAAATTAGAACCCTCATATATTACTGGTGAGAATGTAAATGCTGTAGTTATATGTTGCTGAGAGAATTTATCTCCACACACACATAAAAAAAATCATGAAGGTTTAGAGCATCATTAGTCACAATAGCCATATAGTGGAAACAACCCTCATGTGTCCATCAATTAATGAATGGATAAACCAAATGTGTATCTATCCAATGCAATATTATGAAGCCGTACAAAGTGAAAGAAGTACTGATACATGTCACAATGTGGATGAACCTTAAAAACATTATGCTAAGAGAAATAAGCCACACCAACTGGCCCTATGTTATTAGGAATGCCTAGAATAAGCAAATTCTTAACTATACAAATACCTGGGACTCTGCCTACAATGAAATGGGTACTGATCAGGAATGGCAATGGGATTTCTTTTGGGGTGATAAAGATCATCTGATATTTGATAGTGCTAATGGTTGCAAAACTTTGTTATTATCCAGAAACCCATTGGGTTGTATATTTAAAATAAATGAATTTCATGGAATGTGAATTAGACCTCAAAATAATAACAATAATATTAATAAAATGAGTGCATGGAGATCACAATCTGGAGTGACTGAAGAGCTCAGCGGGACTACTTGAGTGTTATATTGATAGTGATTTTACATTCTGAGGAAAAGAGAGAAAACGAATAAAAATAAATAAAATGATAAAAATAAATAAATTTCAAAGAAATGCGAGCCACCATAAAGTATACTAATGTATGCATAACTGGAGTGCCAGAAGGAAAGAAAAAGAAAAATGGACAGGAGAAATCAAAGAATTAATGATTGAAAAGTTTCTAAATTTGTAAAAAGATGTGAATTTCATGTAGAATAAGCACAAAGAAATCTGAATTCAGCTACATTATATTTAAGATAGTAAAAGATGAAGAGAAAAATTTGCAAACAACAAGATAAAAATGAAGAATTAGGTATAATAGATCCTCAATGAGATTGACAGCTGATCCAGTCAGAATAGAAACTATCAAGAAAACAAACAACAATAAGTGTTGGCAAGGATGAAGGGGAAAGGCACACTCATACATTGCTGGTGGAAGTGCAAATTGGTGTAGCCAATATGGAAAGCAGCATGGAGATTCCTTGGAAAACTTCAGATGGAACCACCATTTGACTCAGCTATCCCTCTCCTTGGTTTATACCCTAACAACTTAAAAATAGCATACTACAGGGACACAGCCTCATCAATGTTTATTGCAGCACAATGGACAATAGCTAAACTGTGGAACCAACCTAGATGCCCTTCAGTATATGGATAGGGAAACTTTGGTATATATACACAATGGAATATTACTCAGCATTAAAAGAGAATAAAATCATGGCATTAATAGGTAAATGGATGGAGTTGGAGAATATAAAGCTAAGTAAAGTAAGCCAATCCCCCAAAACCAAATGCAAAATGTTTTCTCCAACTAAAGGCCGAATGTTTTCTTTGATAAGAGGATGCTAGCTCATAAGAGCAATGGGGTCGGGGGAGCATGGGCGGAGTGGAGGAACTTTAGAGGGCAAAGGGGAGGGAAGGGTAGAGAGGGGGCATGGGGAAAAGTAGCTGTACAGCACAGAAACCCTGCCGACAATACCTCACCCAGACAATGGAGGTTAATGTGCAATCAGTGAAATTTCAATATGATATGACAAAAAGAACAAAGTACCTCTTTCACTTCTCTCCCCAAACTCAGAACTGCAATCTAATTATGAGAAAATATCCTACAAAAACTAATTCTAATTCAGAAATCCTACAGAGTATTCAGTGAACATTCTATAAAAAGTAAAGAAAATAGAAAACAATCAAACAACAGAAGTCTGAGAAGCAGTCACAGCAAAAAGAAACTCAAGAAGACAAACAACTAAATATACTATGGATCCTGGATGGAATTCTGAAATAGAAAAAACACATTAGTAAGAAATACATATGCACTTTAATAATAATGCAGTATTATTGGTCTCTTAACTGTGACAAATGTACCATAGTAATGTAAAATGAAGGTAATAGTTAAAACTGTGTGTTGAATATATGGAAACTCTACTATCTTTACAAACTATCTGATATTTATATATTATATTTCTGCAAGTCTAAGTCTATAAATCTATTATAAAAGTTTTACTTTAACAGTTGAGTACGAGCAGATGGTAGTCATTGTGATTTCACCAAGATTTTTTTTTCTTTTCTTCAAGTAGATCTAGTAAAAATTTCAGTAAAATATAATTTAACCCTGAACTAAAGTGCACAAAAGTCTATCACTTTACTAAACTTTGTTGACATCTGTTGGCATTCCTCTTGGTTTTATTTCACAAAATGTGCATCTGAGGATAGTGTGAATTGATGTTATATGCACAATAACACAGGTGCAGAGACATCAAGGGAAAGCAACTTCCTTATTCCTTCAACTTCATCAGATTTCCCTGTGTTACCTCTGGTTATAGATCCTTGAAAAAGAAGACATGGAAACTCACAGGATATTGGAAAAGATGAACTGTCTGCATTAGTTTTCATAAAGTAAATCCCTCCTCTGTGGCTTCTCTCATCAGCTAAAATTTGAGGAAGAACATCTGTGTAGCTATACAAATTGCCCCAGGCAGCTCAGAACTGTGTGCTCATTACTAGTAATGGAAGCATCTCTTTTACCTGGGTCATGGGTCTTCATTGTAGTAATTGCTGGTGCCCATCACACCCTTGGAATCCCTTAGCCTCACTATTGTGTGTCCATTGCTTCAGTTAGGATTTAGAAGAGTTATGCTAAATGACCTATGCTAAGTGTATGTAGGCATTTATCAAATAGATTAAGGTTTCTAAATCTGAACGTGGTACTAACTACCCAGAATTTCTACGTGGCCAGATGTGTATTCACTTGTACATTGTAATCATTAATTTACAAGGGTTATAAGCAGACTGTGATCCAGAAGCAAACCTCTTCCTATGGTGGAACAATGCACTGAGTTACAGCTTCCACAGTGCTGCTCATTTACTTGGCTGGCCCACTCGAGATCTCTTGGTGGGTTCCTGAGAATGAGTTTGTTACTCGTGGTCTGTTTTCTAATCTTCCTAATAGACTCTGTAACCCTTTTCTTAGGTTAACTTTTTAGAAATCATATGTCCCCTTGCACAGATGAGTCTTTATGGGCAACTGTATACCACCCTCTGTACCTTCTGGAATGGGAGGTTGGTACCAAAGGGCTGATGCAGTTTCCCTGCTTGGAAGCAGCCTCAAGGAATTACACTTGGAAAAAAGAGTCCTTTCTTGGGGTCTAGAATAAACATATGTGACAAACATCAAAAGGACAAAAACAACAGACAGGTGTTCACACTGAGACTGTTACATGGATGAGACCACAGATTCACTTTTCACAGCATCCTTTCAGAGGAAACTACCAATATTCGTAATTGCCAAATGTTAAGTTAGTTATGTAGGCACTGAAATAAATAACTAAGATGAATTGTTAGCACCAATACAGTTAGCATCACAGTGAAACTATTTTAGTTAATCCCCACAACAATTTTATGAGGCAGCTGTTAACATCCCTCATTTATAGATTGAAATTAGTCGCAGCAAGGTTAAATAATGTCTGTGATATCACATATGACGGGGAACACGAGAATTCAACCAAATATATTTTGATTGACTATACCTCCTAGCTCTGTTATATTAAATCAAAGAAACAAACAAAATTAGAGAAATATTCCAGGTGTACAGACATTTTTTGCTTGCAAATCTTTCTTTTTCTACATAATTGCTGACTTTGAAGGTCATAAGTAAAATCCTCAATAGAGAAGAAGGAAACTAGACAAAGGAAAGAATGCAAGATAAAAATAGTTTTATTTATTTATTTTTTTTGTAATTTGCCTAGTTTACAAGGTAACATATTAAATGCTTTGCTTTAGCTAATCTAATAAAAATTCACAAATAAAAATTATGCTGAGAGAAAAGAGTACAAGACAGACCATTTCATACTGAGATTCTAGAGTTGAGTTCCAGGGCCAATCAGTGCCCTCTTAGGAAAATACCCAGATACCACCAACAAAACCTGCAAAGATGGGCCAATTAGTTACAAGACCCATTTAGCTACCTGCTATAGGACCAAACTAACAAGAAAAATTAAAACTATTATTGCTGAGTAGTTCAAATGACCACAGAGAACAACTGTGAACTTTTATTGTAAGAAAATTAGGTTGCCGAATAAGCAACGAAAATTAACTGCCTGTAAAGATCTGTTTTGAAATAAATGGGTTTTTTTGGGCTATTGAGACTGAGATGGTTGTGAAAAGGCTCTTCTCTAAGAAGGTTCTAATTTGGCTTGTTCACAGAACGTTTTAAATGGCTTTTGGACATTTGGATTCCAAATGCAATCACCCTAACCTCATAGACAATATCGAGAGTTCTCTTGGCATTAGGTATATTATTGAAATTATCTTTTTTTTTTCCTTTTTGTTTTTTAGAATTAGTTTAAAATATGGTGTGAGGTAGGGATCTAAACTTATTTTTCCTTAAATTGTTTTCATTTACCATTTGCTAAATAATCTATCTGTTCTTTAATGATATTGACCATATCCTGTATTTCTGTTTTGTGACATTGCTTTATCAATATTTTGGGGGCCAATACTACAGTTTTAATAACTACCTTTTAAAAGTGCATTTTAATATCCCACAGGGGAAGCATTGTTTTCACAATTTAATTTGTCTACACTTCATAATTTCTTCTTCATGAATTTCAGTTTTTTCAGTATGTAAGTAATTATTTTCTTAAGCAGTCACAGTGTTCAAAATCCAAAGATTTTAAAGGGCATACACTGAAGATTCTCCCTCTTTCCTTGTTTATCATCTTGTTTTCCATGCCACTCTTCCCTGATAAATATGTAAACACTATTATTCATCAGATTTCGCTTCATATATATCCTTCTTTTTATACAAAAGGATCTGCCTAACAAGATACTTTTCTAACTCAAAAATAAACGTTGGGGGATAGCCTCATTTCAATATTTGAACAATACCTTACACTTTATTATTATTTGATTGTATTTTATGAATGGATTATTTATTTAACCAATTTCCTGTTGATGAACAGTTATGTTTTGCTAATCTTCTGTTCTTAGCAAACAATGTTACAGTAAGAAAACTTGTATATATACAAAATATCCCACAAACAGGTGTGTCAGCAGAATAATTGACCAGAAATAGAGTTGTTGGATAAAGAAGCATATGCAATTGTAATTTTGTTAGATCTTCCCAATTTCCTTATATATAGACTGGTAAATTTACACTGTCTCCAGCAATATGTGAGGTTATCTGTTTCCTCTCCTGTTTGAAAATTCCAGTAGCAATGTTATGTGATAATATTAAATAACATTATTTATTATAACCCAATTTCTGGAGTTTTGCTACCTTACAGTGAAAATTAATATCATGTTTGCATTTTCCCTATTATGAGTGATACTAAGAACCTTTTCACATGTTTAAGAGTTGTTACATATTTTATTATATATATTTAACAAATTATCTACTTATAGTCTCATGACTATTTTCCTATTTTTCCAATTTTTAATGGAAAATTTTCCCAAGATCATTTTATAATTAAGGGGAAAAACAAAACACTTTGTGATATAAGTTGAGTTGAATATATTTATCTCCAATTTTTTTTTCTTTTAGCTTGTTTTTGTTTAGATTTTATAACAAATTATTCAAATTATAGTGATTATTTTTTATGCATTCTGATGTTTGAGTCATATTTATAAAAAATGTCTTCCTTTCTTTGAAGTTTTAAAGAAATTTTATATTTTTGTTATTTCATTTATATATATGTATATATATATATATATATATTATTTAACTTCATAAGTATACCTTTTTTCAGTATTATTTGAAATATGAATTCAGTAATTTCTCTAGTTTGTTATGAAATTGTTTCCATACAGTTTTTCCACGGGTTTGATTTGATATGCCACTTTAGTCATATATTAATTTTCCACTTTTATTGAGCTCTATTTCTGGGCTTTCTTTTCCATTAGTCTGTATATTTGAAAACCTTCTCATTTCTTTAAATACTGAGGTTTTATAACACATTTGAACAACTGGTAGTGTCTTGCTCCCTATTGCACTTTTTACAGTTTTTTTTTTTTTTGAGAGAGAGAGAGAGAGAGAGAGAGAGAGAGAGAGAGAGAGAGAGAGAGAGAATTTTAGCATTTATTTTTTTAGTTATTGGCGGACACAACATCTTTGTTGGTATGTGGTGCTGAGGATCGAACCGGGCCGCACACATGCCAGGCGAGCGCGCTACCGCTTGAGCCACATCCCCAGCCCTTTAGAGCTTTTTCTAGATCTTATTTTTTGCTTATTTTTCCTACATTTATTTAATGACAAATTATTATTTCTAAAGAAATTCTCTTTTTTAAAAAAAGTTAGAATTACAACTTTATTAAGTTGTTAACATAGCTTAGGTTGTTAAAATATTTTAATGACAATGCTGCTGTTGGAATGTTCAAAGTATTCACCTATGTCCTTTAGCTGTATTTAAATTTTTCTTTTATAAAGCTTTTACACATATATGTAAGGTTTGTTTCTTGATAATTTATGTTTTATAATGAAAATTGATCATGTTTTCTTCCTCATTAGAGTCTGATTATATAAACGACATTGATATCTGTGTATTAATTTTATGCATTGCTGCCTTACTGAGTTCTCTTAAAGCTTATCATATTACCTGCAAATAGTGATAGTTTTATCTTTTGTTCATTTTTATAGCTTTAATTTATTTTATTTTAATACCAGTAAAATGTCAGATAATAATATAATTTTCTTTTTCTGCATTTAATTAGGAAAAGTACTAGTGTTCCTCCATTAAGGATAATGCTGGAAATATCTCTTTATCTCTACACACCCACACACACAATACACACACATATGTATACATATATATTTATGTCAATAACAAGTTGTAACTTTATCACTGAGCTTTTTGAATAACAATTACAACTCTAAATAAAATTGCATCAATTTAAAACATTAGTATAATGAAATTAAATAATCCCATCTTGAAATAGAAAACACTTTCTTATTGGCTAAGTATCTTGCATTCATCAGTAAAATTTTGCTGTTTTCTTCATTGGAGGGTGTCACCAAGGGTGTCATCAACCTCCTTGTTATGATATCTAATGTTTGCAGTTAAGTTTTTATTTAACTGGAAATCTAACCAGCTTTTGACGCTGATCTAAATTATCTCTTTTAAAATATTATTTTCTCTTTTTTTCTGAAGATGCCTCACCCTTTTCCTCTGATATCTCTGCCTATTCCTTTATGTGAGTTGATTCCTAGTTTCTTTATATTTGTTTTCATTATTATAAATATGATCTTTTTCACTTTATTTTCTCAACAAATTCTTGTAAACAAGATACTAAAAGAGCTCTGATCTTACTGAAAGTTTTTTTGATTAGTTTTAATTTTAATTATTTTTTTCAGTTGCACTATATAAAACACAAAAGAATAATGTTAAACACTGGTGAATAAAATTTGTACCATTTTTGTTCCTTGTTTTAAAGTGATTAAGCGTAGGCTTTACCACCAAATATAATGATGAAGCTTGTTTTCTCAGAAAAAAAAATTATGATCCAATGCCTGGGAAAATTCTTTGATGATTTCCTTTCCCAGTATTCTCTTTCTAGAAGTCTGATTCACATATTGGAATGCCTACACTGAACTTTTATAAATATTTTTTACTATATTTGTTCATTTCTCTGCTTTTAATCTGCTTCCCAATATCTTGTCCTAATTTTCTCCAATTGTTGTATTAGTTTCCTCATTTCAGCTAATAGTTATGATTTCCAAAAGTTCTTCTTTATCTAATATTTATTTATTCATCAAAGTGCCTTCTTTTTTCATGCATGTAATATTATAGAAATCTTGCAGAATCTGTTTTTCTAATTAATTTTTCTCTTTACATGTTTGCTTATATTTTTCATATCTAAGAGAAGGAACACAAATAAGCTGATTGACATTTCCTATGCATAGGTGGGCTTTGCAGACTTCCTGGTAGGCCTAGTCTTACTCAATAGGATTCTGAAGGAGAAAAATATGATATACAAAGTGTTATTTGATTATTTTGTAACTTGCTTTTCAAGAAAGATGTGTAGCTTAATATCATTCTAAACACAAAGAAGATAGGTTAATGTTTTGTGTACTGTGGAAGCCCTAGAGCTCTAGGATATTCTTCTGTGAAATTTAGGTTAAGAAAGATTGCTTTGGACCCAATACATCTTAATATGATTGATTGATTGATTGATTTGTTTCTATTTTACTATTTTTGATGTTGGGGGTGGAACTCAGGGCCTCATACTGCTATGCAAGTGCTCCTATACTGAGTCACATCCCTAGCCCACCAATATATCTTCAGAACTTTTCTTGGTTTCAACAGATTTTCCAGAATATAATCTTTCAAGGAGTTTTCTGAATGGCTTAAAATGACAACATTCTAGAAGCTGTGTGCAGAAATCATACCAGTGGGCCAACGTTTCAGTGAGTGAGGTTCACTTAGAACTCTGTACACTGTGCTGGATTCTCATCCCTAGCTGTGCCAGTGACCCAGACCATATTTTGTTGCCTTTACTGGAGAAAATCCTTGATCTGTAGCAAGAGACAAGAATGGAAGAAACCCCTACCCTTGAATTAGTTGTCTGACTCCCTAATTGCACTTTTACCCAGTCTCCATCCCCACTTGCTTAGGTTTGTTGTGCAACCTCCACTCCTGAGGCTCCAGGAGGTTTCTCAGGTGCAGCTGAACTCACTTCAGCACCTGCTTGGGATAGTCTTCTGAAGTCTGCTAAAGTAATTGCTACTTGTCTGCTTTTAAATTTTCCAAATTTTGTTTGTATCATTTCCTTTTTTCATCTCTATTCTGGAATTTTGAGATGAAACAAAATAAAACATATTTTTGCTAATATTTCAAGGAGAAGAGGAAAATGAATATGTTTAATCCACTACCTATAACCAGAGCTTAATTATTTTGTCTTTAAATTACATTTTAATAGTCTACAGAGATAAAACTATCTTACTCTTCATGATTTCAAAAAACAAAAACAATATTTAAAAAAAAATCTGATTTCCTCCTGTTTATCCCATCCCAATGAACTTCAAAGTAATTAAGAATATGTATCTATAGGGATATTATTTGCAAGTATGTTAAATATTTATAAATATTTATTGGGAAGAATTTTTTAAATATTATGGTTTGATTTTCAAACACATAAACTCGGTGCCCCACTCTTTGTGTCTTAAAACTTGTTAGAAAAACTGTTACAGGGCTGAGGTTGTGGCTCAGCAGTAGAGCGCTCACCTAGCATGTGTGAGGCTCTGGGTTCAATCCTCAGCACCACATAAAAATAAATTTTAAAAACAAAGGTATTGTGTCCAACTACAACTAAAAAATAAATATTAAAAAAAGAAAGAGTGTTAGAGTTATTTGTATGTTTCCTATATTTTTTAAAAGATGACAATTTTTTAAAACTTGGTATATTTTTTGTAAGAAAAAATTACCTTTAAATTTTCTGAGCTTTTTCTAGAACATAAGTTTTAATTTATGAATATTTTTTGTAACTGTACTTTGTTCTAATATATTTTTCCAGATATTTCTTTTATGCCTTACAATAACAATTAACACCTGTAAATAACAATTTTCTCACTCTTCAAAATGTTTATTCTTATGTTTGAAACACTAAACCAATTTTATTCATTTGTTCCCTTTCTTTCCTCTATTTGCTTTTCTAGATTAATTTAACTACTCTTTTTGCTATCTTTATAAAATGTTAATTAAGTAGTTTTTTGATTAATAATAATGTTATACTTTTATATATGGGTGTAAAATTGACTTTATAACAAACATTTATGTAAATAATACTATTAATTTTTAACTTTGAAAATTATCTGCAGTTATATAACTTAGATTACTTTTTTGAACTTTTGTTATTACATTTTTAAATTACTCTGTGTGGTAATTGTCTCAAACTGGTATCCTCAAGGCTACATTCAACCCACAGACATATTTGTTTAGGAATTTTGTTATGTCTCTGAACAGTCTTTTAAAATGCAAACTAACTATGTAGGAGTTGATTATAACTCAGTGTGTGGAATTGATTATATCTCTAGAAACTCAGCACCTATTATGTTATACCTGACCAACTTCACTTAAACTATGCAAATAATTATCCTTTCTAGCCCTAGTTCAGAAAATACAATTCTGTTTGTGATTATTTAATACTTTGACTCATGATTATTTCATATTTATGGAATATAAAAAAATAATAAAACTTTTTATAAATAATCAATAATCTTCAAACTTGTTCGTAAGCAGTATGATAAAAGACAAAATGATAAGTGATTATCACAAAATAGTTAACCAAATAGTGTTTTATATGTCTAAGTTTTAACTAATTAAGCATGTGGAGAAAATTAAGGTAATAAATAGTCTGCCTTGATTTTAATTGCAAGATATAGAAGTAGTTATATCAGTAGAAAATGTACCTCTGTGGTAGAGGTAACAAATATAGAGGAACAGAGCAGTTGCCACACTTTTTTGTTAAAAGGCCAGGAGATGAATATTTTCAGTTTTGACAGTCACATGGCTTCATTACAACTACTCAACAGGGCTGCTGTTTGAAAGAAGCCACTTATTATGTGTAAATGAACAAGAATGCCTCTGTGCCAATAAAACTTTATTGTTGTTATGAAAACAAGTGGTAGACTGGAATTGGCCCATGAGCCGTAGTTTGCCAATTTTTGGGAAAGAGAAATGTATCAGGTCTCACTTCTACAGACAGAAGTTGGGAAAACTTTAAAAATGGCCTGGAATCTGCTCATGGTTTTGCATGATGGCTTTATCCTTCAGCTTTCCTTTTCTGACCTAGTAGCTAAGGATGGAGGTGGGGTTCAGTCAAGACAGTCTTTACTGTTATATACGCATTCATTTTGTTTTTTGTGTGTGGTACTGGGGATTGAACTCAGGTGGGCTTTACCATTAAACCTTGTACCCAACCATTTCTATTTTTTGAGTCAGGGTCTCACTATGTTCCTGAAGCTGGCCTTGAACTTGCTATCCTACTGCCACAGCCTCCCCAGTAGCTTGGAATTACTCCACCTCCCCAGGCTGCATTCACTCTTTATATAGCCACTACACCCAGATTAATGGATTCCTTTCCTTAATTTATGCTTACGGTAAGAGAACAGCAATTATTTTATTCTAATCTTAAATATTTCTGGGTGACTTTTAGGAGTAGGTTGAAATAATTATGATTAGAGAATAAAGTTCATATGTTTTATTTTTCCATTGGATTTTTTCTTTCTGATGGTACTAGATACCTTCCGTTTGATCTGACACTTCTCAACACTTCTCGACCTTGCATGTGGCCCATGAGATTTACTTCCATACACATGGATTATCTTCATTTGTCAAATAGGGAGTGAGCTCCTCAGGAAATCAGAGAAAAGGAAGAGAGGATAACTGAGTATTGATTCCTTCAGCTCTTTTCTATTTCTGAAGGTTGAAACTTCCTCTAGCCATTCTCCCAGGGTTTTGCAGGCTCCCCCCTCTCACCTTTTTAGGGTCCCGAGACTAGCTCCTGTAGCCTCCCTAGTGGTATCCCTGTACTGGTCCTCTGCTTTGTGAGTGATCTCTTTTTAAACATTCATCTCAAAATAGAATTTTTTAAAAAAGTTATTGGTGTATTATAATTATGAATAATAGTTGTACTCATTGTGATATATTTGTTCCTGCATATAACATAATTTGGTCCATTTCATTACCCAGTACCTTACATTTTCTTCCCCTTCTCCCTCCCCTGAACCCCTTTCTTTACTTGGTTTGTTTCCCTTTTTTTATTATTTTTTTTAAATACATGATAACAGTGGAATGCATTACAATCCTTATTTCACATATAGAGCACAATTTTCGTATCTCTGTATATAAAGTATGTTCATGTAAATTTATGCCATTATACATGTACTTTTTGCATTATAATTCTTAATACACATATATACCACAATATTTCATATCTCTATTTGTATATAAGGTGTGTTGACAATTCAAGTCTTCAACATGTTCTTTGTATGATGACCATCACATTCCACCATCCTTGCTAATCCCCTTCTCCCTCCCTTTCCTCCCACCCCTCTTCCCTATCTAGAATTAATCTAATCCTCCCATGCTCTCCCTCCCTAACCAACTATGAGTCACTCCCCTTATATCAGAGAAAACATTTGGCATTTGTTTTTGGGGGGGATTGACTGACTTCACTTAGCATTATCTTCTCCAACACCATCCATTTATCTACTAATGCCATGATTTTGTTATTTTTTTAATGCCGAGTAATATTCCATTGAGTATAAATGCCACATAATTACATATGTTTCTAACATAATTACTATGTTTCCCTTCTATTTTTATAAGTAACCCACACTTTTTTCTCTCCCTCTTGATTCCACTATGAGAGAAAGAAAACATACAACCCTTTGAGTTTCTGAGACTAGCTTATTTTACTTAACCTGATGCTGTCCAGTTCTATCCATTTTCCTCTGAAAGATATAATTTTTTTTTATGACTGAGTAACCCTCCATTGTGTGTGTGTGTGTATATGTGTGTATATATATCACATTTTCTTTATCCATTCATCTGTTGATGGATACCTAGACGGATTTCATAATGTGGTTCCTGTGAATTGTGGTCCTATAAACATGGCTATGCATGAATTATTGTAGTATGTTGACTTCAGTTCCTTTGACTTATATTTTTTTTCTAAAATAAATACATATCTACCTCTTTCTCATTTTTAACATAATGTGGTTTCATATCCCATAAAAGGTTACAATAAAACAAAATTTTATCTGTGTGAAATGACTTTTCCTTTCAAATGTAATAATTTTCATCTGTAATTCTCTACTCTGATTTAAATATTACTGTTTCATTATATGTGCTTCCATTAGTCTGGTAATATTTTGCCTCCTCTTTTACTTGTATTATCTATAAATTACTTATTCTGATTATTCAGATAACAAAATGATATAACAAATTTGAAAAATACTTAATAGAATAAAAGAGAAGAGATAATTCATAATCTTTATTTTTGAGTCACCTACTATTAATTTTACATTTGATATATTTAGGATGTGTGAAATCATCAAAATAGTTGGTAATTGCAAAACCCTCATAACAGTGAAATACGTATACCTCAATTTTATTTTAACTTAAAATTTATGTACACTGAAGTCTATGTTTGGTATGTTTAATATGTAGATTACTCTGTTTAATATGAGGATGCAGATGAAGATGACAATGATAGTGATGGTGGTGGGTGGTGATAATGATGAGGATGATGATACTTCTCTCCTCAACACTTTTTTGTTGTCTCCTTTCACCCATGAAACTGAACACCTAAATAATATTTTCATGTGCCCTTAATAATAACCCCCGCCTCCTTCTTAGAGCCCTGATTTTGGGGCCCTATATTTCAGCAATTATTATTTACTATGACTTGAGAAATATTTGGAAACTTATAAGTTTAGTAATAATTAAAGGTGCTTTAGTTACAAGTGATCTTTATGCCACTTCTTCAAATAAATTCCCTTGATATGATCAATAAGGCCTTTCGTGGTCTTGTCACCTGTTACTCTCTCAGAAGAACCTTCTCTATGAGGTTCACTTCAGTCATACTTAGCTATTTGGAGTCTCTGGATGTTTCAAGGTGTATTTATGCCTAATAACATTTTCTCCAAAACTTTATTCAATACCAATCCATTTGTTGCATATAATCACTTGTACTACTTTCTTTTAGAAATTATCACTTATTGTCAGACACACTGTGTGTGGGAAGGGTGGTCCCAGAAGCCATCTTACTGAAGCTACATTTGTCTTACTAAAAAAAGCACCCTTCTTCTCTAAGAAACTAACAGTGCAGGGCTAGGGATATGGCTGGGTTGGTAGAGTGCTTACCTTGCATGCATAAGGCCCTGGGTTCAATACCCAGCAACACACACACACACACACACACACACACACGCACACACACACACACACACACACACAAAAAGAGATAAACTATCAGTGCAAGTACCATCATGGACCCATGCTCATTTAACTTAGGCCCAAGGATATTTCTGAGCATACTTTCATGCTGCTCCTTCTCTGTACTACTTCTATTCTATCCAAATCTTTCCACTATATCTAAGAAATGTGGATAGGTAATGAGAACTGTGTCCTCAGCCTCTTTTCTGAACATCTCTTCTACTTTCAAATCTTAAATCCATTTTAGACTCTCTTATGGAAACTAAAGGGTACTTTTAACTGAGAATGACTTTGAATTAATGGGAAAAACCAAACAAACAATCAGCAACCTTAAGCACTTGCCCTATATAGGAGCCTCTGTGAGTTGCCTAAGCACTGACTATGTGTTTTTTTAAGTGCTGTTTTGCAAAGTCATTCCACAGACAGATTTCTAAACATAGATCTTATAAATCAAAGGGAAAAATCCAGAAGACATTTTTGTACATTGAGATCAGATGAAAATTTCCACTCTGTAGTATTTTTGTCTCTCTTAATGATAATGCCTCTAATTGTTGAGAAGTGGTGGTAGAGGCTTAATTAAGAAGTTTTAATGAAATATTTATAGAAATATTAGGTAATCAAATTATTATTATTTGTTTTGACATTTGTTTTTTCCCAACTTACATCTTTGACTCTACTCTCCCCTCCTTTTTACATGATTGAATAATGCCTCATAATGCCAAGATCAGAGAAAGCCTTTGTTCTTCCCTGGGAAAATGTCTATCTAGAAAACAGCTTGGGGTCAGGGACCAGAGTTAACTGATACATATGGTTATGGAATTTTAGGAAAAATAACAAAAGAAAAAGCATGGGATTCAAGAACACATAAAGTACAGCCTTAAAAATTATACACAGTGTCATTCTTCTATAATACAAACTGCCTCCACATTAGCCAACAAAGGGCAATATGAACAGATAATTGCTATTATCTGGCCCCAAACAAGAAATTACTTGCTGATTCCTTTAGCTACAGCATGTTCTCAGGCACACTATGCTGGAAATATATAAAGATTCTTGGTGGCCCATGTATAAAGGAAACTTACTTAAATAGTTATGTAAGCAACAGAAGAAAAGAAGAATAAAACTAGCATTTATTGAATAGAGAATTATAGGCTTAGAAGTATTTAGTGAAACAGTAATCAGCAAGGTTTCCTTTTATAAACAGTCTCTTGCAGAGTGACACTGAATCCCAAAACCATGACATCCTACACAGTATAGCTTAGACATAATTATGCAATATTTCACTAGTAGAGAACATTTACTAAGTAAACATATGTTTAATAACTCTAATCAACATAAAATGTTTCTATGATTTCAGGCAAGTCAAATGATTACTTCTTTAAAAAGTTGCATCCAGATGAAAACTAGAAATTATTGAATTACAATGTATTTTAAAAAGGCTGGATTTCTATTTTTCAGAAAAGGAAACATGTATACACTTATGTGCTAAGATATGGGTATGTATTTACTTTATATATACATAGATAATGTAACTTTTAAAGTATTATTTGGGTAATTCAGTGTGGGAAACATCTTATTGAACTCTCCCCTGATTGAGAAACAATTTTACCCAAGTGGTTATGTCATTTGAAAAGGGATTTTCTTCCTAAAAAAAGAAAAACTGGAAAAAAAGCCAGATTAAAAATAACACAGGTTTCAAGAAATAATGCTCTTAGGTAAAATAAATAGCTTTGAAAGAACAACCAAAGCTGATTGTGGAGACAAAATACCTTTTTTTAGTTGTCAATTAATTTTAATTTTTAAAATTTATTTATATATGTGATGTTAAATGTATTTATATGCTAGGCAAATGCTCTACCAGTGAGCCACAACCCAGCCCTGGAGACAAAATAACTTTTTATCCCATACCTGTCCTATCCTTGCTGAAAGACATTGGTAAAATCCCTAATTCTTTTGCAAGATAGTTTAGTGTTCCTTAAAATAGAGAGTAATACTTAAATTTGCATGGTGAAGACTTAGTTATCATCTGTGCAGGACTATCTGTTCTTATGTGTACCAACTTAGAAAAGCAAAATTTTAGTGATTCATATGTTCTTCAAGTTTCAGATAGTTTTATAGTTTTAAGTACAAGGCTAACTTGAAATACTTAAACAATGAAGAAGTGTTTGCACATCACATTTGGTCAAACCTGTTAGGATAGTCTTTCTACACTCTGATGAATAACTGATGCTTCTTTGTATTACCTAATAAATAATGTCTTATAAATAGATCACACTGATGAATTTGACAAAATACTGATCAAAGTCCTCCTATGTAGACTCTATGGAATGGCAGAAAAGATTCATGAAACAGGTAGGATGCATGGATGTGAGTTTGAAGTTTCATTCCTGTGTCAGACCTCATTTATATAATTATATTCTTTGTGTTAGGAATATACATAAATAATATGCATATGTAGGATTCATAATCTCTCAAAAGTAGATTAGTATGTGTTAAAATGTACATTTGTGAAATTGAAAAATAATAAAGTAGGGGAAAAAAACAAAACAGCTCAAAGAAAAGGATGAAATCTTGCCCTTAGGAGATTTGCAAAGGGAATTATCAATGACACCTCTGGGAATTCTGTGCAGCATCCTTTTAAAGTGATAGTACAGTCAACCTGCTCAAAATTAAGATTTGAAAATCTTGACAGCCTTGAACTGATCTTAAAGAGAAAGGATGATTTATATATTCCTCCATTGCAGTAGAAATTTATCTCTTACATTGTATTTACTCTTTGTAAATATGCAAAAAGTCAGCATTTATTTGCATCTTTATAACTCAAACAACTGTTGTTTTTCCTCATCGTGTTTCTTCATATTTTCTTCTTTGGTCAACATATTAGAATATGTTAATGATTATTGCCTCCCTGTCCTATCCTTTATTCTAATATTCTTATTTTGTTTTTATTATGTAATTTTAAACATGTTAACAAAAAATAGTCTCTTCAAACAATATATGTATATATTGTACTTTATTATTAGAAAATTTAACTTATGTGCCCCAAATCCAAAAAATACAAAGAATAATCAAAATATATTATTGCAAAATGAATACCTAAGTTTGCACTACCCAAGTCAAGAAACTGAATATTGCCAGTATTCCAGAGGGCAGCTCCTTATATGCCCCTTTCAGCCTATCCTTCCCCCTAATGATTTAACCATTATTCTGACTTTTGTGGTAATTACTTTCTTGCTTTTATTTATAATCCATTTAATGGAAGAGTTTCCACATTAAACTATAATTTTGCCAGTTTTGTGTAGTGTTTGGAAGTAGAATATATTATTTTGTATGCAGGTTTTTTCACTCAAGGACTACAATTGATCCATACTCCATGTATGAATACATAAAAGTTAATTTTACATTTTAATGTTAATGATTATTAGTTGTTTCTGTTGTGTATAATTCTAGATGAGCTCTGCTATGTATAGTTCTTAGTATCCTGCTGTGTAAATTCCTGGAAGAGGGATTGCTTGGTTTCAGGCTATGCATAGGTTCAACTTCAGCAATCCCACTAAACTGTTTTCCACAGGGGTTTTGTCACCATCAGTTTATGTAAGTTCCACAGTTTTACCAGGTGACAGTGGTTGTTATTTTTTTTTTTACCTCCCCCCCATCCCGCCTTAGATAGTTAGTAGTTGCTTCTCTTTGTAGTTTTAGTGTACACTTTTTTAAAAAAAATTCTGTTCAAATGATTACACTTTTCATGTTTATGAGCTATTAGTTTCCTTTTGTATGAACTTCCTTTTCATACTGGTAAATAACTTTTATATTATTTTCTTATCCAATTGCAATTTCATATAATTTCTGGACATAAGACCTTTGTCAGTTACATGGTTTCGGATATCAAATGATGTATGGTTTACCTTTTCACTCTATCATTCCTAAAAGTTAATTGTTTCTAAAAGAAGTTCTTAATTCTAATGTGGCCAAAATGATAAGGTTTTTCCTTGATTGTTAGTGTCATTTGCATCCTGCTTATTAAATCTTCCTCCATGACATAAAGATATAGTGGAGAGGGTGGCACACTCCTGTAATCGCAGAGAATGAGTGGCTAAAGCAGGAGGATTGCAAGCTCAAAGTCAGCTTCAGCAACTTAGCAAGACACCGTCTTAAAATAAAACATAAAAAGGGCTGGGATGTGGCTCAGTGTTTGAAGACCCCTGGGTTCAGTCCCTGGTAATAATAATAGTAATAATAATCATAATAATAGAAAAAAATTACTTTATTCTCTAACAGTTTTGTTATGGGTTGAGAATGAAGCTCACTGGTGGAGTACTACTATAAATGAGACCGTAGTTGTGATTCCCAGCGCGCGCGTGCACACACACACACACACACACACACACAGCTTTATTGCCTTGTGTTTCACACATGAGTCTGTGATGTGCCTGGAATTTTTTTATGACTGATGTGAGACAGAGTCCTAATGGATGTCCAAATGTCTAAGCAGGAATTTTAAATTTTGGAAAATAGTCTTGTTCTTTCTATACTGTCTGAGTGTGCCATCCTTGCTTTAAATCAGACATGCTTTTTATGTGTGGGTGTTTTTCTTCTATTTATGAATCTATAACCATGCTTTATTACTCTAGACTTATAAACCCTGGTATGTAATAAAGGATGAATCTCACTTAATGTTTTTCAAACAGTCTCAAGTTTTGAATTTTTGCATGTATTTTCATACAAGTTTCAGTGTCAACATGCTGAGCTCTACTGAAAATTTCAAGAAAAGGAAAACCACATACTTGCTCAGATTTCATTTGGCACTGCTCTAATACCTTTATAATACTGAGGTTTTTGATCCATAAATATATATCACCATTTATTTGTGTTCTTTAATTTTTGTCAAAAGCTCAACTTTTTTTCTTCAGTTTTGAATAATTTTCTGATATTCTTATTTTTTAGATAAACAATTTGTATGTTACTATAAAATACAATTTAAAAAACTTTAGATTTCTTGCATCCTTTTTGCTGGAATATTCAAACAACATTGACTTTTTTTTATAACAACCTTACACTCAGCAAATGTGTTATTTTTAGAATTATCAATGTTGATTTTAATACCTTATCCGTGGGTTATCTTGAACTTTCTATATTCAGAAAATGTAATAGACGTTTTATATTTTCCTTTATAAACCTTATATTTTTCTTGCATCGGTGACTAAGAAATACAGTAAAAAGTTAAACAGACTTGGTGATAATCATTCTTCTCTTGTTCTCAATCTTAAAAGAAAGCCTTGAAAATTTCACTTTTAGATTTATTAATGTAGAAGTTTTCTGTATTTGAATAAAATGTGGCACCTATTCCTAGTTTGCAGATTTCAAAACAATAACACCTGTTGCATTTTAGAATATGCTTCATATATACATATATATTCATTTATTCAGATGATCATATTTTTTTCTATAATAGGTTGACATGGTTAATACATTTAGTGATTTTTTAAAAAAATCAAAGCAACCCTACTTTTCTCATAGGGTGAGCAACTTTGCTCATATAGCTATCTTGGTTTTGTATTGCAGGGTTTTAAATATTTTGTTTAAAATGTTTGCTTTCATGATCAGGAATAAAATTGAAGTATTGTTTCTAATACTTCTGGTCACATATTAAATTCAGATTTTCTTGTCCTCATTCAAGAGTTAATAGCATACTTACTTTTTCTCTCTTAATGGAGCTTTTTCAATATTTGGTTCATTCTGGGTTAAGTGATGTTATTTACTAGTGTAGTTAACAGGGTCTAGAGTTTCTTTTTAGAAAGATTATTTTAAGTGCAGTTTTAATTTCTTTAGTTATAGGATGAGTTGAATTTAATGTTCCTTTAATGTCATTGTATATCTGGTTTTATTTTTTCCTCATAATTGAGCATGCTATTTAATTTTTCAAATTTAGTAGCATACAGTTGTTTATAATATATTCATGGTAATGTTAAAATGTTCAAAATCTTTGGTATACCCTTCTTTTAGCTAATAACATTTTAAAGAATTTGTTTGTTTATTCACTGATATGTAACATAAAAATGATGCATATTAAAAGGTCACCATGTAATATTTCAATACATGCTTATACTGTGTAACGTTTAAATTAGATTAAACATATCAGTACCCTCAAACATTTATCATTTCTTTGTGGTGTAGACTCAAGATCCTTTCTTCTAGCTGTTTTAAATGTATAACACATTATCATTATCTATGGTCACTCAACTGTGCAATAGTATATATGTGTATTCCTTCTTGAAAAATCTCAAAATAAGTTTATATTTTCATTTTACTTTTCAAGAAGTATATTTTGGCTTTAGTGATTCTGTATGGTATGTTTGTTTTCTATTCACTGTCTTCTATAATTGTCTTTTTCTTTTTTATATTTTATTTTTCTTTTTTATTAACCTTCTGGAGGTGGATATTACACAAAATTACATATAAGAGGTTGTGAGGGGAAAGGGGGGTGGAAACAAGGGAGAGAATTGAATAACAGAAGATGAGGTAGAGAGGGAAGATGGGAGGGGAGGGGAGGGGGGATAATAGGGGATAGGAAAGGCAGCAGAATACAACAGTCACTAATATGGCATTATGTAAAAATTGTGAATGTGAAACTGATGTGATTCTGCAATTTGTATTTGGGGTAAAAATGGGAGTTCATAATTCACTTGAATCAAATGTATGAAAGATGATATGTCATGAGCTTTGTAATGTTTTGAACAACCAATAAAAAATCATTAAATTGTAGGCATTCTTATTTTCTTACACATTATTTTAAAATACGCATTTCCATATGATAACATTTGTATAAAACATGAAATGAAGCCTGGCATCGTGGTGCACGCTTGTAATCCCAGCAGCTCAGGAGGCTGAGGCAGGAGGATTGCAAGTTCAAAGCCAGTCTCAGCAAAACCAAAGCACTAAGCAACTTGGTGAGACCTTGTCTCTAAATAAAAATTAAAAAAAAAAATCCTGCTGGGAATATGACTCAGTGGTCAAGTGTCGCTGAGTTCAATCTCCAGTACCAAAAAAAAAAAAAAAAATGAAATGAGGTTGATAATATTATGTGTGTGTACAGGTATGGCATGATGAATCCCTCTATTATGTATAATTACAATTCATTAATAAAAATAATTTTTAAAAAATGAAAACTATTTAAGGATATTTTTCTTTAGTTCAAATATTCTTCTAATTTTCATTATGATTATATTTCTGACTCATGATTAATTTTGACTTATAATTCTTAATTTCTTATACTTCTTAGTAAAAGATGGGTATCATTTTATTATTATTCAGTACTGACTTAGTTTTATTGTCATGAGGACATAAACTGTGATTTCAATCCTTTGAATATTCTTGTAGACTTACTTTTTTTTGAGGGGGGTATTGGGGATTGAACCCAGGGTTGCTTAACCACTGAGCTATACCCCCCGGCCCTTTGTTTATTTTATTAGAGAAGGGTCTCACTGAGCTGCTAAGTGCTTCGATAAATTGCTGGGATTGGCTTTGGAATTTGCAAAACTCCTGCCTCAGCCTCCCAAGCCACTGGGATTACAGGCATGCATCAGGGCACCTGGCTGGAGATTTACTTTTTTGTCTCAGTCTGTGTTCAACTTTCAAACATGTCTGATGTGTGTTTGAATGAAAATGTGGATTCTGAAGGCAAGACACGGGCTCTGTGTACAGACTTCAGTTGACAGCACGGCATTGTGGTTAAAATCTCAGCCCAGGCATCTTGACTCTAACTCTGACTGCCTCTTTGAACTTTGGCAAATAACTTCATCACTCTTGTCCCTCATTTTAAAGAAGGGACAGAATTCTTTTCATGTTTAATATTTATTAAGCATTAAAAGCCATTTGACTTATTGATTTATTTGACTTAAGTATCATATAATATGGTAAACTTACTGTTATTTACTACTATTTTCCTATAAACATTTTTTAATCCCTCATTCCTTCTTAATATTTCTCTCTTGTTCAAACTTCTCTCAGATTTTCATAACAAAACCTTTTAAACTTTCATAACTAAAAAAAAGAGCTATGAAGATGTTTTCCTGAAAATTAAGAAAAGAACAACTTATTTTTTCTGGTTGGTACTACACCTGCATGCATATATAATTTAACAGTTTTTTTTTCCTCACTGCACATAAGATCACTTAATGTAAAATAGGATGGGTCAAATCAATTAAGATAATCCAAAACACTTTTTTTTAAGCTATGTCAGAATCACGTAAAGGGTTTTGAGAAAATAAATCTTGGGAGCAGCTCACCCACCACATTCATATTATTAAATTTAGAATCACTTTCTTTTTTTAAATTTTTTATTATTAGTTGTTCAAAACATTACAAAGCTCTTGACATATCATATTTCATACATTTGATTCAAGCGGATTATGAACTCCCATTTTTACCCTATATACATATTGCAGATTCACATCGGTTATACATCCACTTTTTTACCTACTGCCATACTAGTGTATGTTGTATTCTGCTGCCTTTCCTATCCTCTACTATCCCCCCTCCCCTCCTCTTCCCTCCCCTCCCCTCCCCTCCCATCTTCTCTCCCTACCCCATCTACTGTAATTCATTTCTCTCTCTTGTTTTTTTTTTCCCCTTTCCCCTCACTTCCTCTTATATGTAATTTTGTATAACAATGAGGGTCTCCTTCTTTTACCATGCAATTTCCCTTCTCTCTCTCTTTCCCTCCCAAGAATCAAGTTTCATAAGTCTTGTCTCTTTTGCTAAATTAAATTCCCCTACCTCATCCATTGCTATTTATACTGTCTTAAAATTTAGATAGTAGTTATTTGGGAAGCAAGATGCACTTTCTTATTTTTTAATTTTTTTGTGGAGAGGATAATGTAAGGTCGTTCTGTAAGGAGTTTTTTAAACTCCTGTGCTTAAAATACTTTTCAGTAGCAAAATGTGGCGAAATGTATTCTGATTTTGGTCTTATATTTAACGTAGTAGTATGAAGAAAACCTGAGTGAATTGTTTACTCCTTTCAATGCTTTAAAAACCATAAAACCCTACCAGGAATTATTGGACCAGTTTGGAATTCTATAAACTGCATTTCATCATAAAACATTTCAAATATGAAACCATCAAGGTAAGAATGTGTTAAGAACTTAATGTATTTACTTGTTTAGTTTTAGCTTAATTCTACTTTTTGGTTCCTTAAAAACCTTATTATCAGTTTTCAAATTAGGCTTAGAGAAGCAGAGTTAAAGAACAAAAAGAAATTTATGAATTTGACTTACATTGTGCACCAATTCTATTAAAGTCAGATTACAGGCAATTTGGCAAAGTACGTATATGTGTGCATAATTTTGTTTTCATTTGAGTTAATTAACCACTTTAACTTCTTATTTATTTATTTTTGCTGACACTGAGAATGCTTCAGTGAGAGGGGAGACCGCTCACTCACTGCCCCAGACAGGGCTTCCCTGCCTACGTCAGCACATGCTGTCCTATCATGTCCTACTTATCCTTCAGCTCACTCATCACAATTGAAGTTGATGTGTCTGCATAATTATCTAATCTTTCCCAAAAGACATTAAATGTTAAGAGAGTGGGGACCTACTCTTATTTTGTCATCACTTATCCCCAGGCCAGTCAAGTGCCAGGTATATAGAATATATTCTCAATAAATAGTAACGTAATTATTATAAAAAGCAAGTGTTTGAAGGAATCAATAAATGCACCTGCTGTCCAACATAAGAAAATCTATATTTGGCTGAAAGAGAGCTATTAGCTGGAGTTCAGGTAAATGATTATAGAGTGTGGATGTTTCTAATTCCCTGTAGATATTTCTAATGAATAAAAGTATTCAAAGTTATCACAAACACTGGCTTTCCTGTTTATCCATTTCTTTCTCTTTTTTTTTTTTAAAAAAAACAAAACAGTGTGTTTAAGAGATCTCTAACCTTGTTAGTGCTGGTAATTGAAAAACATAACTGTATTAAGAACAAGAATCAAAATGATTTGAGCTACAAAATCCCATCATACTATGCATTGAATAAACATGCCAATTAAAATTATAATTAAATAAGCAGTTCAATGACATTTCTATGCATTGTTACCCAGACATTTCCTCTATGCTGATCTCTTATTTTCTATTTATGAAGTAAAAGATGTAAATTCTGAAGCCTATAATTAGCCATTAAAAGTCAAATAATTAAATGTTGTCCTATAACAGAAGTTTTCAGTGGACAAAGGCTAATGATGTTGTTCAGCATGATTAAGATTAAAGTTTAATCTAAAATATCTTGTCATTACATTTTGAGGCAATTGAATATAGCCAGTTTCATTTGTTTAATTGTATTCATGTCCAAAGCAAGAGATGTTTTAGAGAATATATGTTATTCATACATATGCAGAGAGAGCACTCACACATACATCCCCACATGAATCAAACATATTCGAGGAGAGGAAAATCTACCAATCCACTAAGCTTAGTTATGTGGTGAGTGACAAAATGCTGCTTCTAAAAAACTAATGATACTTCTTGATGAAATTCTTACCCTCCATGGTGAAAAGAATACTAATAGAATACATCAGTTAATGTTCCCTTTGTGCCCATCTCTGTTGTGTGTGTTTTTATCTGTTTGTTAACTCATCCAGTTTTCACCACTCTCTCTTGAAGAAGGTGTTGTCATCATCTCTATTAACAACTGTGGAAGGCAGGAGTGCAGAGGGAAAATAATTTACCCATCATCTTAAGGCTAGAGTTTCCTATTTTATAGTGGAGATTGCAACAGAGGCTATGCCTCTCACTCAGTCAGCACTCTTTTTGTTTGTTTGTTTATTTGTTTTGAGAATGTTGTCCCACACACCACATGGCCTCTCCCTCTGCCCACCCAGCCACTCTACCTGTACCTCTTACATCACTCCTCAAGAACTCTCCCATCTTCACCATGACCAGACCACCATCTCCGGGAATGAGAAAGCATCTCAAATTTTTTGTGCTTAAAATCCCCCATAAGTTTAAAGAAAGCAGAATAGATGGATAATAAGATATTAAAAATTTACATCTCCACTATATTTACAATTGTTTTCTTCTAAAATGTTTGATAAAATAAATACAATATTACAAATCAACAAAGGCCTTTATTTCCAACTCCACAGGCTCTTTTGTTGATTTTCTTTCCTAGAAACAAACACTCTCGTGAATTTCAATTCTCTTTTTTCAATCAGTTTTTAAAGATCTTAACACATATCCATATATGCATGTGTAGACTTATAGACTATATATTGCTAAATTAACTTAAAATATATAAAGTATGATGTTGCTTGGTGGACCTTTGGAAATTTTGCTTATATGTTGGTGTATTCTATTAATCATTCTGTATCTTTTCACTTATAATTATTTTCTCAAAGTTTTGCTGAATTAAAACATAAAAGTGCACGAAATGTACTGTGCACATAGATGAAGTTTTACCAAATAAATGGACCTCTAGAGCTTCATGCTGATCATGATATGGGATATGACCAGTACAGGAAATATTCCCTAGAGTCCAACTCCAGTCATAACTCCCCAAATATGATCTCTACTCTGACCTCTATTCCCAAGAATTAGTATTTTTAGTGCTTTAATTCTAAATAATAGAATTAACTCTTATGTCAGGCTTATTTCACTTAGCATTATGTCTATGAAACTTGTATTTTTCTTTAGAGCTGTAATTCTCATACTTTCATTGTTGTATAGCATTTCCTTGTTTGAACATAGTGCAGTTTTTTTTGATATGTGTTGCTTATGATATTTGCATTACTTCCAGTTTTCTACTACCCGTGGCAGTTTGTTGGTATATATTGACATAACCACTTCGAAAAACACTGGGCTGTAATATAATCTACTAAAGCAAAACATATAATACGTTCTAAACCAGCAATTTCATTTTCAGGTGTCTACCCAACAGAAACATATTTACATAAGCACCATAAATTTAGGCACAACAATGTTTAAGAGGGTATTGTTTCCAATAACTAACATGATATCTTTGCTTCTAGCCTGTTAATATGAAGAAAGTTCTCTCATTTTAACTGTTTGAGATATTTTCATTGTGTGACTGTGAAGATTTTGTTTTTGTTATTATAAAAAATAGTGCAGGGGCTGAGGTTTTGGCTTAGTGGTAGAGTGCTCACCTAGCATGAATGAGGCACTGGATTCCATCCTCAGCACCGCATAAAAATAAAATAAAGATATTTTAAAAAAAGAGTGCTATGTTTCATGAAACACTTGCATAGAATTTCTTGAAGGTATACATATATCCAGAAACAAAATTGCTTGATACTTTTAAAATCAACATGTTTGAAATATTACTGGGTATTCACAAATCACTATTAAAAATAGTTTATGGTATTTACAAATCACTCTTCAAAACAGTTTAGCCTATTTTTTTTTCTCATCAGAAGCTGTCAGAATTATTGCATTTCACATGTTTAATCCTGGAAATTTTCAGGATTACCTCTTGTGAATCCACTATATTTTGTGAATGGAATCAACTATTTTTTGTTTTAATTTCTAATTCCCTAATTAATATTGTATTAGGAGAATTACTCATATTTCCTTACTTACAGGTAGGTAGGGGTGCAGGAGATATACCTCTACTAAGAATTACTTATCACATATCTCAATTGAGTTTTTATTTTCTTTTGGATATAAAAATTCTGTCCGTTAAATGTACCATCAAAATATTTTCTAAGAGAGGATCCAAGATGACAGGACAAAGGGAGGCAAAATTTTGTGTCGCCCCATGACCTGGGACTCAAGTAGTGAGAATAGTTACTGATTCTCTGCACGAGATATTCCTCCTCCCGTACAGGAAACATTGCCAACATGCCATCCAGGGCTCCAGGCCTCAGCATCAGAGTAGGTCTCCCAACTACTCACCCACACAGAATTGCTGGGTGCTGGAGTGAGACCATTTGCATCAGCACCCACACAGCATTTCTGGCCACTCATTTTGACCCCCATCTACCAATATGGGGCTTCCCTGGTTGTAGTTTCCTACACTTGGGAACCTCACACAGGCTCTGAAGACAGCCAAAACCACACACTGCTCACCACAGAGCTGTCTCTGATCACATCATCCACATCCAACGCCATCATCTGGCTCTTCCCACCTGACCGGATACCACATTACTGAAAGCAGCTGCCTCCATCTTGGGTCACCTTTATCACCATCTTTAGTGGGGACAATTCCCAGTTTGGAACTCTGGCTGGCCAGGTACCCAGTTTCTAACTACCCCCTCTCCCCAGCAGCCACTAACCTGGCACTGTGACACCCTGGTTACCTTCACCATCTTGAGGGCAGAGATACCAGCTAACAACAGAGGATACCACCAATTGGATGAGAAAGGAAGCAGGAAAGATACTGATCTCCAACCAAAACAATCCCTGTTTCTTCCTTCAAGATTTTTTTTCCTTCCCTGTTCTCCCACCCTCACATCCCCAACATATGTGAAGCCAAGTACTTTGCATGAATTAGGATTGACTTAAGGATAAGAACCATATGATAATCTCAATACATGCAGAAAAAAGCATTCCACAAAGTACAGCACCCCTTCATGTTCAAAACACTAGAAAAACTAGGGAATAAAGGAACATATCTCAATATCGTAAACAATATCTATGCTAAGCCCCAAGGCAACATCATTCTAAATGGAGAAATATTAAAAGCATTCTCCCTAAAAACTAGAACAAGAGAGGGATGCCCTCTTCCAACAATTGTATTTAACATAGTTCTTAAAACACTGGCCAGAGCAATTAGATGAAAGAAATTAAAGGGATACAGATAGGAAAAGAAGAACTCAAATTAGCCTTATTTGCCAATGATATGATTTTGTATCTAGATGACCAAAAAAAAATTCCCCCAGCAAACTTCTAGAACTAGTAAATGAATTCAGCAAAGTAGCAGGATACAAAATCAACACCCATAAATCAAAGGTGTTTCTGTATATAAGTGAAAAAATACTATGGAAAGGAAATGAGGAAAATTACCCCATTTACAATAGCCTCAAAAAAAAAAAACTTGGGAGTCAACCTAACAAAAGAGGTGAAAGACCTCTGTAATATAAACTGCAGAACACTAAAGAAAGAAATTAAGAAGACCTTACAAGATGGAAAGATTGCCCTTGCTCTTAGATAGGCAGAATTAATATTGTCAGAATGACTATACTAATAAAAATACTATACAGATTTAATGTAATTCCAATCAGAATCACAATGACATTCCTCATAGAAATAGAAAAAGCCTTCATGAAATTCATCTAAAAAAATGAGAGACCCAGAATAGCTAAAGCAATCCTTATCAAGAAGAGTAAATCAAATGGCATCACTATCCCAGACCTTAAATTATACTACAGAGCAATAGTAACACAAACAGCATGGAATTGGAACTGAAACAGACTGGTAGACCAAAGGTAAAGAATAGAGGACACAGAGACTAACCCAAATAATTATAGTTATCTTATATTAGACAAAGGCACCAGAAACATACATTGGAGAAAAGATAACCTCTTCAACAAATGATGCTGGGAAAACAGGAAATCCATATGCAACAAAATGAAATTAAACCCCTATCTCTCACCATGTACAAAACTCAACTCAAAGTGGATCAAGGACCTAGGAATTCAACCAGAGACCCTGTGTCTAATAGAAGAAAAAGTAGGATCAAATCTCCACCATGTCAGTTTAGGCCCCAACTTCTTTAAAAAGACTCTTATAGGGCAAGAATTAAAATTTAAAAAATCAATAAATGGGATGGATTTAACTAAAAAGCTTCTTCTCAGCAAAAGAATCAGTGAGGGGAATAGAAAGCCCACATCTTAAAGCAAATTTTTTACCACTTGCACATTAGATAGAGTACTAATCTCTAGAGTATATAAAAAACTGAAAAACTTAATGCCAATAAAACAAATAACCCAATCAATAAATAGGCTATGGAAATGAACAGACACTTTTCAGAAGGTGATATACAATCAATCAACAAATATATGAAAAAAATGTTCAACATCTCTAGCAATTAGAGAAATGCAAATCAAAAATACTCTTAAGATTTTATCTCACTCCAGTCAGAATGGCAGCTATTAAGAATACAAACAACAATAAGTGTTGGCGAGGATATGGGGAAAAAGGCACACTCATACATTGCTAGTGGGACTGCAAATTGTTGCAGCCAATATGGAAAGCAGTATGGAGATTCCTTGGAAATCTGTGAATGGAACTATCATTTGACCCAGCTATACCACTCCTTGGTCTATACCCAAAGGACCTAAAACACAAAGGACCACATCAATGTTTATAGCAGCACAATCACAAAAGCTAAACTGTGGAACCAACTTGGATGCCAGTCAGTAGATGAATGGATAAAGAAGATGTGGTATATATACACAATGAAATATTACTCAGTAATAAAAGAGAATAAAACATGGCATTTGCAGGTAAATGGATGGCATTGGAGAATATAATGCTAAGTAAAGTTAGCCAATCCAAAAAAAAAAAAACCAAAATGCAGAATGTTTTCTCATATATAGGGATGCTGACTCATAGTGAGGTTGGGAGGGAGATAATGGGAGGATTAGATGAACTCTAAGTAGGGCAAAGGGATGGAAGGTGAAGGGAGTGGGCATGGAGGTAGAAAAGATGGTGGAATGAGATCGACATCATTACCCTATGTACACATATGAATTACTTTGTATACAACCAGAGAGATGAGAAATTGTGCTTTATATATGTAATATGAATTGTAATGCATTCTTTTGTCATATATAACAAATTAGAATAAAAATAAATTTAAAAAAATTTTAAGACTGCCTTAATTTAGTTCATGGAAACTTTTACAAGACAGAGTTTTTTTTTTCTCTCTTTTTTTTGTCATTTTATATATTTCAGTTTATTTTTTTCTAAGATTTATTTTTGTATTATCCCTAAATATTTCTTCTATCCCAATATTATGGAAAGGTTCTCATGTATGATTTCTTATGGCTTCACACTCTGCTTTCCAAATTTATGTCTTTATTCAATTTGTATTTTTTCTAATAATGTAATGTAGAAAATCTATTTTTTTATAATTCAGTTTTCTAATATTTAGTGAATAGTCCATTTTTGTCACTTATTTCGTTCAGTAATCTTGCTTATAATACCAAAATTATATACACTATATAGATTTTCTTCTTTAAAACATTGACAACTAATGAAATGTAGCAAAGGAATGCAGTGATAGGTGTAGAGAGCAAGTTGTGTCTTTCCCAAAATCTTGACGATTAACATGCTATTCAATGCTAAGCATGATATTAGAGACACACTTGTTTTAATTATTAAAAAATGTGTTCTTTTTAAATACACATATCAGGAGAGTTTATTTTGACATATTATACATACATGGAGAATAAGTTATTCTAATTTGGATCTCATTCTTGTGATTGTACATGATATGGAGTTTGTAAAGTTGTGAAGAGACACAACTTTAATACATGTCTCCAATGTCCGAGATGTCATCTCCTCCTACACAGGCCCCTAGCTACTTCACTCCCTAGTCTTCCCATGTGCATTTTGAATTTTGTTCTCACCCTCAGTATCCATTCTATTACAGCTATATTTTAATATCTTTCATAACATAATAAAATATGGAAAATATAATGCCATTTTAAAGGTTGGTTAATTCAACTATTAATTAAATATATCAAACATTCAAAACTTTATTGTTGCTATTGAACACACTAACTAGTGCTGTTTTTAAGGCTGTGTGGTGATAAGATGGCAGACTTGTGATAAGGAATGCTTTCATCTGTCCTTCCCTTAGCAGTAAGAATAATTTTTAATAATTTAAACTGGTTGTTTTACAGCTGGATGCTTGTGTCCTTAACCCACAGGGGACATTTGAAAGTGCCTGGGAACATTTTGGTTTTTATAACTGGGCAAGGAGTTACTGGAGTCTGCTAAAGATATCAGAGGTGCTACTACACATCCTATGATGCAAAGTACAGCCTCTCTGGCAAAGAAATACCTGACTAAATGCAAACTTAATCAAATCACATCAGCTTTTCTGCAGAGAATGTTTGGATGTTTTCCCACTGTTCATCGAAGTGAATTGTTATCACAAGAAATGGCATAATCTGGTCATTATCAGCCTCCTGCTCCCTTTGTCTTTTACTCTACTCTGCTTGATGTTTCAGAGACAAAGTCCATTTAAATTTCTCTTCAGAGACTCCTCTCCTGACATTCTACGAACTACCCTCATTTTCCTATGTAAATCCCTTCATAGCAAATCAAAATTTGTAACTATACACTTACATGTTGGTGAATTATTTTTTTACTATTTCAGGCCACACATCTAATTACATTTATAAATTTCAAAGTGTGACTCTCTTAGCATCACAATATAACCATTTTACTATAACCAAAGCATAGTAAATCCATGGTAATCTTTTGACATGTGTATTCAAGCACACACACACACACATACTTGCACACCCATTATTTACATATATGCATGTACACAAATAATTTCATAAATATGTAAAAAAATTCTGGACAGCCATAGAGTATTTGTAACTTTTCTTCTTTTTGCTTATTTATAGGAATTTTCTAATTTTTCTATAATGGTTGTATTAATTTGCAATAAGAGAAAATATGAACTAAAAATAATAAAATCTGAATGTATGTTGACATAAAGTCTTAAATATAACAGTGCATAATGGCTATTTAGATGCCACAAACTTCAAAATGTCCTCTGATATCTTGCTGGAATTATTCCCATGTGATTTTCATAAGTAGTAGATTACAGAAACCTCCATGGTTGTTCAGTACTTACTCAGTAGGAATAGTTTTTCCTTTGGCCATGGCCAGCCTGCTGTTTTGTTGTTGTTTTTTCATATCTCATGAAATTGTATGTTAATACTTGTCAGGGAATATTTTATAACAATAATATGATTTATGTTCTGAAATCACAAAGAACAAGGCATGTTTATTACATACATAATTTAATTTGTCACTAAAGATGTTTTTCATTTCAGAATCAGTTTAAAGCAGATTTTGAGAAAATTCACTGTATACTTTTATCAAATAAATTGTGTTAGCAGAAAATATTCACTAGCAATAATTTTATGTGTTCACCGAAGTGATACTTAATTTTCTCAGAATTCAATTCACATGATATGGCCAAGAAAACTATACAGAGTACAGTGTTAAGAACTGTGAGGATGCAAAGGGGAAAAGTCCAAGTGTTGGAATGGTAAAGGGAGTTTCGTATACCTATCCGTATACACATTGGATCTGGGACTCACTAAATGAGTAGGATGACAACATGGTGGCATAGTGTGAACATCGTCAGAGAAACAGTGGTGTGTAGAGTGTATAGTCTACAGAGGGCTTGTACTGAGACAATGACAATCCAGGTCCATGCTGTGAATCTCAATGTGTAGTCAATCACCATTCAATAAATTTACTCTGAGTTCAAATCAGAATTCAGATCATTTTTATAATTGAGAAACACAATAGGACACATGCACTCTATAACATTCATTGGGGTCTTTATGTACAGCATTCTGTAATCAAAAGAATAAATTTATCCAGTAAAATAAATTAATATTTGTACTAAGTGGAACAAACATAGGTTATATATATTTTTAAACCAGTTCAAATCAGGCTTTTATGTCAATGAATTTAAGTCACCTAGGGTTTTGTTACAAAAGTAACCACAAAAACACTAACAGTGTCAAACTCATAGTTTGGTAATTACAAATATGTTTTGTTGATCTCATGTAATATTTGTTGATTAATTAATGTGTGCTACATAAGTGCCTTATGTGCTACAACTCAATTCTATTCACTTTTATTTAATGGAGGAATAATAGGACAGAAAGACAATACATCTACAAAGATCACAGAGAGCTAGAAAGGTAGGAACACACACAGCTAGAAAGTGATGACGCAAGTATTTGAATGGAGGCAATTTTTGCTATGTTGCCTCTCTTGCAGTTCTACTTATATCTTGTTCTTATCCTACTCATTCAACCATTTACCTCCAGACTGCATGCAGGGTATGAATGAAGGAGAGGTTGAGAGTAAGGGCAGAGATAGAAAAGATGCAGACAACTTTTTAAGGGAGAGGAGCCTAGTAGAAATTAAATATGTGGTGAGTATCTTCAATAAGATTTTTCTAATCTAGGGATTATCTAGTTCTTTCCCATTATTGTCATTTTTTAGGTGCAATGAAAATATTTCCTGGAAGAAGTATTTGCAGAACAAATAAATAAGTAAGAAACACTTAACTGTTAATCCTTACTCTTTATAAATTATTTTCACTTATGTTTTGTAAATCCTAATCATTACATGCCTAGAGGAAATCACCTTCATAGAACTAAATCCTCCCAGTTCTAAGAGCAGCTTTTGAAAATCTTGAATTCCCCTGGAGAGTCTATGTCCTTTGACAAGAATATAAGATGACCTTGGAGGCTCAATTCCTTGGTGCTTTCTTGGGGATATTTTTCGAAACTTTAAAATCTATCTCAGCTGCCAGGAGTGGAAAGCTGCTTCAGATCCCACACTCCCTGTGTGATGATGGAAACAATCAATGCTTGCCTCTAGACAGCTGTCCATCAGCTTTTTCCATACCTCCTCTGAGAAGTGGGTGCACTTGTGGTGTAATAAAAAAAGATGCAAGGAGAGAGAGAGAGAGAGAGAGAGAGAGAGAGAGAGAGAGAGAGAGAGATATGACAGATAGATATCTTCTATACTATAAATATTATAAATATAGAGGATGTTGGAATCCAGATCTTGACATTGTCAGAGATGTTACTTTCATACATTCACATCACAATTGCTACCAGGCAATGCAAAGTATCATAAAAAGGTAAAAATTATATACAGTTTCTTTCCTCATGGACATCTCCTAGTGGGAGTGTAGATGATTAAATAGCTAATGACAAAACAGTGTAATCTGTGCCTTGATGAGTTCTGTGGGAGTGAGGAGGAGGTACTTAATTCAGATTCAAAGCAAAGTTTTGTAATACAATAAAATTATTTAAAACCCAAAGCACTTTAGTCACCACTGTCTTCTATTTGAAGCAGAATAATTCACACTGGTAGAAAATTAAATTACTTTAGTATATGATGCTCTTCTTTCTTGCAACAGAGATTGCTTAATAAAGATGAGGAGAGAACTTTGGGTAGATCTTCTGTGCTGGTAAAGACTCATCTGCAGTGGGAGATTCTTTAAACTATCAGGCAATTGTGAATTGGGTAGGGGGAACTAAAAATTCTGTATAAACAACATGAAAACCATTGAAATATTTAGTTCCTGGAGCAGACAGATCTCTAAAAAAGATGACAAGAAATGGGAAACCGTAACTTTTAAAGAAAAATGATCAAGTCTTAAAGCTTAATATTCTTAATATCTTAAATGTTCATCGATTATCTCAAAAATTTTTATTGAGTTTATTCAATATATAATACATACAACTGAAGTCACCTGAGATGCCACAGTCTGAATGTGTCCCCTAAAATTTATGTTGGAAACTTAATCCCCAGTGCAGTAGTGTTGGGAGGGGGCCTTTGGGGAGGAGTTTAGTGTCCTCATGACTATATTAATGCTGTTATGTAAAGGGCTTCTGGGAACAGGTTTGCTTTCCCTCCTGGTTTTCTGCCATGTTAAGGCACAGAAAGAACAAAACAAAACAAGACAAAAAACAGGCAAGAAGTGTGAGCCAGTTGTCAAGGTCTTGATCTTGGACCTCTCAGCTTTCAAAACTTTGAAAATGAAATCCTTGCTTTTCAATTATTCAGTGTTCAATATTCTGTGATAGCAACATAAACAAATACTTGTAGGAGGGGAAATTAATAAAAAGGAGCAGGCATGGAAATTTTAGGTGGGTATGGAAGAGAAAGTGACAAATAGAGGTAAGAGTTGAAAAACTACTAAATCAAGGGTTCTGCAAGGGTGGTGATTCAGGGTCAGAGGGATGGGGTGGGCTTAAGTGCCTAGAACATCATAGGAATCTTGAGTAGGTCATTGAACTTCCTCTAGTGTGTGGGATAAGACTTGAATTAATGCCACTTAAATCTCCCGGACAAGGCAGCCCAAACTCAGGTCAGAGGTACAGTACTAGAGAGAAAAGGGAAGACAGACCAATGGTCAGTCAGACACAGACCACTTCGGAGATTGTATTCTGCCTAGTACTCATCTTCCTTTTCTCTCTCCTGAAATAATTCACAAAGTAAGGGAAATGACTGTGTCTACAGAAAAACAAAATTCAAAGGAAAACTATGATTTTTATTCTTCCATAAAGTTATTAGACACTCAAATTTATCCAGGATTACCATTAAAGCTTGGATATAATACCATACATGTTGTTTGTTACTTGTGAATTTTACAAAGCTTACATAGGATACATGCACTTAAGGAACAATATAAGCCCAATTATGAAGGACAGAGTTTAGCCAGAGGGTCCCTCAGACATCTCAGTAGATATTACTCTATCTTTGGCTACTGTGATTGACGGACAAACAGAATTTGGGGTTTGAAGGTTGTAGGCTTCAGTTATTATTACTGACTTAATGTTTATTATGAGTAGTTTTATATTACATTTGTTTCATTTCTATATTCTAGGATTGTATTTTTTTTCTCACAAGATAAGAGAGAGCATGTGTTAGAGTCTGTAAACAAGTCAGGATGGCGCCTGGCAAATGTTAAGGTCTATAAACAAGTCTGGATGGCGCCTGGCATTTTGCCGGAGGGAGTGGTTTGTGAAGTAACGCCAGCGAGCCATTAAGTGTGGAGATTTCTTATTGGTTGACTGCTGTATCTAGTTTATGTTAATTAAGATAAGCAGTGTGGAATGTATAAATACTGCTCCTGTCCTACAATAAAGGGCTCCTACTCCTGCTGTATCAATGTACACAAGTTGTTCGTCACCCCCCGGTTATTTTGCTGCAGCCGGACTGTGGCAAGCATGGTTAAAATAAGTTGTTTGTTGGTATGGGCTGTTGTAAACTAAACAGATGGCATGGTACTGATGACAGCCTATATATACTAAGGCCCCATATTGTGGTTAAGGTACTCATATTTTCCTCTCCATCATTTTTCCTTTCTGGAATGTAAGGTACAGGAGCACAGACACCATGCCTATATTGCTTTTCAGTGGTGGTACTCTCAATTTTTAGTACAATGTCAGCCATATACTAGAGTTTATTTATTATCTGTGTAAGAGGAAGATAGACATATATGTGATAATGATTATGAGCCATTTCCTAATAGACTATTAAAGAGTAAGTTTGTGATTTTAGAGTCTCCTAATATCAGGAACTTGGAAAAGCTAATTGACCTTCCAGGAACAAAAGCCATAGAACTTGTTTCTTTAGCAGGAGACCTCAGATGTCATATAATGAAGTATTTTGAACTATAAATCAAGTCAAGTGGCAATACTGAAATAAAGTAACTGTGGTTGCAGAATGATTGTTCAGTAATTCTATATCAACCTCTTTGAAATTGATTCTACTATGGTTCATACCCCAAATTCAGATGACAATTAAAGTACACAATAAGGCTGAAAGTGTAGGTATCTTCACTCCTAGTTGTAGAGAAAAAATTATTGGTTAGCCTTTTAATTTAGAGTATTAACTGTGAGGGGCTAATCTTGCTAGTTTTATCTTAAATAATTTAAAAATCATACTGATTGATTTTTACTTCAGTTTTTTAAAATGTGATTTTCTTCAAAGTCTAAATGTGCATTTACATAATTTACAAATATAAATTATTAAATCATTGGTGGTTTATGGATGTCCTGCTCAACTTCAACATACTGCTATTTGTCCTTTAGCAGTAGAGCTTCCGTGTGAGTCTTTTCACCTCCTTTTTCCCAGTAGAATTGGGTTATAAAGCACCATAGCACCAAATAAGGCCATAATGGAAAGGCATTTTGACATTTTAAAATGTGTTTTGACAGATCAGGTAGTGCTTTTGAAGTCAACTTGAGAAACTTATGAATTTTTTATGGTTAACTGCATGCAGCATGGTCTAACTATCAGAGATAAACATACTTGTAGAAAAACCTACTAGGTAGATGGGACACAAAAAATAAAATGTAAAGATATTTATAATCAGTTTTAAATGCTTTTGGCTACTCCCACTGTCACTGAACAGGGACACACATAATAAAAATACTTAGAAAATTTGAAATTTCCTGGATCGTTAAATAGTAGATAATCAAATATGGCCCCAAATTGGTATCAATGCCTACATTGATTAAATGAACAAAAAATGCTGCATAGTATCTCAATTTCTTTAATATTTGATACTGTGTCTAATAAGCTGTATATTTATAAAAATAAACAAATCTAGGTGAAACTTTGTAAATTGTGGCTCTTATGAATAGAGACCTGATGTTTCAAAAGCCTACTGGATGAGTATTATCCTTATTTCTCTGACCCTCATTCTCAAACACCTGCTGGTATCTCTTGGAAGGTGACTAGAAGGCTTGATGCACAAACTGTCTTTTCTCTGTTTCCAGACTTAGCCCCCACAGCAATGCATTTTTCTCAGTAGATTCTCAATTATTTTCAGCCAAGACTTGTTTTATCTGGTACACAGGGAGAACAGAGAAGTGGATTTGAGATATTGGTTTGAGACTATCTGAGACTTTAGGAATAATAGCTGTTTATAAAAATATCAAAGTGGAAACAAACAGAAAAAATACCATCTATGTTTATTACACTTACATTCTATGTGAAGTTTCTTAAAAATAAAATTTCTCCAGGAGATTTTCGTTGAGAGTAGAAATCTGGTTTTATTCAATTTGTTACACTTTGATTGCCTATAAAAGGGTTTGTTTTTTAATATAAGCTCCATTAATGATAAATGAGCAGGTGGGTGGACAGATGAATGAATGGATAGACTGAAGGATGGGAAAATAAATGGATAGATGAATGGATATGGGGTTCCATGCATAAAATCCTCTATTAAATGAAGCTGAGTTTCTACAAAGCAATTTGAAGCTAATCCAAATGTTTTTGTTGTTTTTTCCTCAATTGTCCTTAACGAAACAATTGCTTTTCCTTTTTTCTTTTCTTGTTTGGTATTTACAAACACAACCTAATGATATTAGACAAAAAAAGTCATTCCTGTGTCAGTTTTCCTTTGGTACATAATAGACCACTTTAAAACTTAGAGGTTCACAACAACACTGTATTATTATTTATTCCAGATATTTGAATTAGCTTTGGGTTGGTGTCAACTCTGATCTGTGTTGGGATCTTACCTTCAAATGCTGTCAGATTGATGGTGTTGAGGATTTAAATCATGTGAAATGCTTAGCTAAACGAGGCTATCCAAGATGGTTTATTCACATGGCTGGGGATGGATTTGAATTCTTACTTGTGAATTCTCCATCACTGAGGTATCTCAGTGTACAGCACCTGGAATCTGAAAGGAGACAAGACGCTGCTTCACACTTGTTAAGGACTCTGAGTAAAACTGGATCCAGGGCTCAACTTGCCTGTTTTTAAGAAAGTAAAGTGATATACTTCCTACATCACTGTATGTTGGCCTCTGTTGAAGAACGTGTTACCTGAATTGTCCTTTTACTTATCGTTAGTCTGCATAAGACTAAGCTGTTGCTCACTGTTGATTTTCTATCTCCTACTACAGTGCTAGGTATGTAAGGTAGAGGTAATAAATGATTAAACTAACTAAGTTAAAATATTTATTAGGATAAAAATGTGTAATGGAAATTACACTAGATGTGGGTACTCTGATTTTCCCTTATTTCTGTCTTACATTTTCCTGCATATATTGGTAATTTTTGCAGAGTGGCTAAAAGGCATGACGAAAAGGTAAAAAGCCTACTTTCCTGGAACTTATAGTCCAATATTGGAAAGAGAGAATATTAGTGTATAAGCAAAGATAGAATTTAGAATTGTTAAAAATGAAATATGCAGGGTCAGATATACATACAATAGTGGAGAAAAGGGATTGCACGCAGATAGTATGGGCCAGAGAAAGTTCTTCTGATAAGAATACATATAAGCTGAGAGATGAAGCAGAAGGAGTAAGATGCTAGAGTTTGGGTCTGGAGTGTTTCCTAAGGCCTATTTGTTAAAGACTTGGTCCATCATGAGGCACTACTGGAAGGTGGTAGAACCTTTACAAACTGAGGCCCAGTGGAAATTCTCAGGTCATTGGGGCTTGAGTCTGGAAGAGGAAAGTGGGCCTCTAGACCCTTACTATTCTCTTCTTTTACTTCCTAACCATTCGATGAGTTGGTCTGTTCTGCCACATACTCCCACTATGATGTGACACTGTGGGCCCAAAGCAACAGGACCAACTGATCATGGACTAAAACCTTTAAAACTGTGGACCAAAATAAACCTTTTTTCTTACAAGTTGATTATCTCACAGCTGACTAACACACCAGACAGGCAGAGACTCAGAAGCATATGTATCAATCTCAAAGTACATGAGAAACAAGGTAAAGTTGATGGTTCCAAGAAATTTTAAAAAGGTCAATATAGCTGCAAGAATGTTTATTTAAGTACAGAAAAAGAAAGAAGGTAACCATACCACAATCACATTGTGTCATGCTTAGTCTGATGATGAGAAATGTGACTTTATACTAAATGCAATTGGAAGTCAATTAACTAAAACTATTAAATAAGCTTTATATTTGCTTTTAAAATTTTCTTCTAAGTGCTGTGTGGAAACTGGTTTGGAGGAGGCCAGAGGAAAGGTAATGAGAAGAGTTACAACACTGTGGTGGTTGCCTAGGGAGAAATGAGGGTGAGTTGGGTGGAAGGAGTGAGAAACAGAACACAGGTATATTTTGGAGGAGCATTATAAAGGGCTTGAGAATGAATTTGGGAGTAATGACATGAATCCTATGTTTTTATTTATAAAATAAGACAGAACAATGTCTTTTACTAAGGTGGGAGATACTTAGAGATAAGTGTGTGGGAGAATCTCAAGGGTGCTATTAATATAAAGTGATTATGTGACAGCCTAGAGACGATGCTGTTGGTCAGATGGACTTATAAACCTGGGACTCCTGAAAGAGAAAACAGAGGGTATCCACAGCACACAGTTGATATTTAATTTCATCCATATGGATGAGAAATTAATATGAATGTTTTCATATGGATGAGATGTTCTAGGCTCCATAAAAACAAAAAGGGTCCAGGCTAAAAGCTTTGAGGCATCTAAAACTTAGAAATCTGGACAAAAAGGAGAAGCTAAAAGAAACAGAATTGATAAGGAGAGACTAGAAACAGGATCAAATCAGAATAATGCGGTGGCAAGAATGCTGTGTAAGGGAAGAAGTTCAAGAGGAAATTGAGTCTTATTTGGCTAAGCATTGTTGAGAGAGAGCTTCTGCAGAATACAGTGAGAGAACCATGTGAAATCTCTGGAAAAAGAAAGGTATCTCTGAAAGTGTATTCAAGGATACGTTGGGAATGGACTGTTAGGAAGATGGAAGGGAGGAAGTAAATGCTGACATGTAAGCATCCTATAGGTTTTTTTTTTTTAATTTTCTTCTAGAGACTCTACATGCATATACAAAGGTGCTCAATAAACAACCTAAATTCTCTTCTTTTATATCAATGGCATTTGCATCTTTATTATTTATAGTTATCAATATATCTTGAAACTTTCCATATCAGTTATTACAAAGTTCCTTTTTTCCCTCCAACAGCTGCATGGTATAGCATTCTATTGTATAATTCTTCAATTTTTGTTAGTTAGCAGGACACACCATGTGTATTTGTAAGGTTTGCATAGAAGGTAGGGAAGGAGTCTTCCTTAGTGATTTAGGTTTCACAGGGACACATAGCTCTGAATTCAACCATAAGTGAATTATGGTCATAAGGCAAGGCCATCAGCAGAAAGGCCAATTTATATTTCAATGACAATAAAGAAAAAAATTGTTCATTTGTTTAAAGACTTGTTTTCTTTTAATACTATACACTTTTTCTTTATTATATATTTGCTTCCTGTTACTACAGGTATAAAAGCATATAAAGCAAAATGAAAATTTAAAATCACAAATCATTTCCATTTATGGCTTCTTTCCCTATAATTTTCTCAATTTTTTGTTGGTTGTTTATGTGTGGATATACATACATAATATTTCAGTCAAAACAAGCAACAATAAGTAGACAAACCAGCCAATGAACTAAATAAATCAAATATGAAAAACCCCTCTCCTACACTAACAAACATCTAATCCTTCAACATGAAATTATTTCCCAGTAACTTCCTTGCCCTTCAGAATCAGTTAAGAAACTATTCATTCATGTTTACTTCTAATGGAAAAAGAATGAAGAAAGATAGGACTTGCCAATTAGAGCATATATTGAATCCAACTTATCTCAAATAGCCACTTGTGACTTCTCTATTTTTTCTTTTCTCACTCATCCTGTCCTTATAAAAGAAATGCTACTTTAAATTATTTTTCCCAATTTGTAAAAGTGTGCTTGTTGCCAAGATTTCTGGGCATATGACTAGTTCTAATCCATCAAAAACACAATGCTAACTAGCAACCTAACTTATCCATAGCATTAAATCAACTAAACTTATAGCCAAACCTCTATGTACTCAACAAGAGTAGACAAGCCCCTTTCCTCTTCTCACTGAAGTGCTGATTGACATTTCTCCAGGGAAACATCATCACAGAGTTATTTCAGTGTGAGGTAATTTCTCCAAAGGTCACCCCTTCTCTCTCTCTCTCTCTCTCTCTCTCTCTCTCTCTGTATGTGTGTGTGTGTGTGTGTGTGTGTATATATATATATATATATATATATATATATATATATATATATATATACATAATATATATATTTTGAACCAGAGTTTATACTACTCCACTTGACAATGAAATGAGTACACAGCAACACAGCATTACTATTTGTTTACTCTACCATCAAAAGGAAAGTTTGTGAACATGCAAAGTGTAACAATATAAAGGTCAAGTAACAAAAATAAAATTGCCATGTGATATTTTTATTTTTTAATGACTGTCAAATAATGGATTCTGGCCTAGTAAGAGAATTACAATCAAGAATGGTGGAGGAAGCCCTCAAGTGGGACTTGGCATGGAAACTTATAATAGATGTAAAAAATCGATTTGAAGAGAAAAGTGACATTCTAAGGAAGAAGCCAAAGCCTAAGTGCCACAGCAGGGGAAAATATAGATTTCCCAGGGTATATTAGGTTGCAAATTCTCTAATTCAAGGGGTGAGACCATGAATACTTTCAGGGGAGCAGCAGTATAGGAATCAAAAAGGCAATGCAAGGGTTTCTCACATTTATTTATGGTGTGGTTTAATAACCTGACATTAAATATTCTATGTATTTTCCAAAATCCCAAATTAACCAGACTGACAGGAACCATTCCAGATTATTCAAAATGGTGAAATATTTAATTTTCTGGGAAATCTCCTTCTTATTGAATTTCAAATCATTTTTTGTGTGATAAGACATTGTACTGCTTAGAGTATATATGGGCTTTGTCTCTTGGTTTATCTCCATTTGATACTAGCTAGAGACACCAATATCTGCAGTAGATGTATATGACACAAACTCTCAAGAGCTGCTCTTTCTCTTAAAATTTCTAAAGTAAACATTCTTCCTCAGTCTAGGATAAATTAGGCACTCCACAAATGACGTAAGAAATTATGTCTGCAAAAATGTCTTTTGCTTGCATTGGATGTTGATATTGGGCAATAGATTGATAAAAGACACTTTTCTAAAATAAAAAATCACTTTGCTATTTAGAAAAAAGGCACCTAATTTATTATTGTTGACTTCAAATAATAATTTTGTGACAAATCTTTGCTTGTTTTATAAGTGATTTCTTTTGCACTTACTATTTACAACTATAACCTTAAACTGAGGATATTAGCAGCATGTTGATCACTATAGAAATTTGTAATTATTGGTGCCAGTTCATGGTCTTAAGCTTAAAATTTTAAAATTTAAAATTAACAAACACTAAAGTAAGCATATTTCCTTGATTTCCTTGGATCATTAATTGGCTATTAACAGAAGGCTAATCTTCTAGGGTTTTTTTTTTAATTACTGTTCACCTAGTGGCATTTGCACTGTATCTTGTACAAAAATTTTTCTGCAAAAAATTTACAGTTTAAATAATTCAGATACAAATTTCAAAAACCTTTCATATCTGAGTTCTTTTTTTTCAGTACACTAGGGCTCATAGCAATTTCACTTCTAAAATTTAACCAGTATAAGATAATAAAACAGACTCAGTAAAATTTATCACCATCAAAACATTGAGACTCTGTGTTCATAACATGCTTTATTAGCTGCTGCGCACAGCGATTGTGACAGACATAATATGCCCCTGTGGAATTTACAATCCCAGGCTGGTAATGCTGACACAGGTGCTACTGGGTTGATTCTGGGAAAGAAATCAGCATTAAACAGACAAATAAGTAGGTGAATTTTAAAAATATCTAGAAATAAATAACTCTAGATGTGTAATACCTTAGACTCTAATACTTCCAATATTTTTACATTCCTAATTACTTATCAATCTCAAAATATCTGCATCTCAGGTTGTATATGAAGGCACAAAAGTATAAAGAGAACTGTCAATGAAATTGCCTTCTTGCGGCTGGGCTTGTGGCTCCGTGGTAAAGCACTTCTCTGGCACATATGAGGTACTGGGTTCATTCCCTAGCACCACATATAAAATTAAATAAACAAAATAAAGGTATTATTAAAATCTACAACTAAAAATATTTTTAAAAAAAAGAAAAATAGAAAGAAAAGAAATTGCCTGCTTGGCTGGATGAACCATAGAGCAAGAAAAATGAGTAGAGAGGTTGGAAATTTCAAGGAAGAAAAGGAATTGGCTTGTTATGTCTTAGTGACAAAAATTGGACTTAAATTATAAATTTTCTCTTTGAACTCAAACGAGAAAATTATAAAGTCAATATTAATCTTTTCTCTGTTCATTCTTGAAGCAATTCACTAAAATAATGGTAAAAGAAAAACAAAATTCTTCATCAATTGAAGGTAAATGTGATAGATAAATTACTCCAGCAAACTGATCAGTAACTCCTAATTTCTCTAAGTGAATCAGGAAAATTTACTGTGATCCTTGAGTTAAAAATTGTATATTATGTTTTCTTTGTTATGCGTGGAAAATATTCCTTTTAAGACAACACAAGAAACAAAGAGAGAATTTATGTGCTTTGCATTTGTGTTATGGGAACAGTATGCTTCCCTAACAATATAATCCTACATGATTCAGACATGATCATACAAAGTTATGTAGACAGGGAAAGAAAGTCCAGCTTTGGCATTTTACTCCGCATTCAAGGTTTTTATGGTGATTGAGTTGTGGTAACTACAGGGATCTTTTGAATCTGCTCCATTTTGCCGTATTTTCTTCATGGAACCCAAATCTGAATCTAGAGGGAAGATGAAGGTAAGCTGGAAGCCCTACTGAAACATCCTGGCTGGTTTTCATTCATTTAAGTTTGGAAAAATAATAGATAAACAACACTTTTTAAAATTCAGAACAATGAAATAACTTTTTTCCCCAAATATGTCAAAAATCAGATTTCTAAAAAATAATTTGCTCATTAAAGAATTATTTTTGGAATAAGAAGTTGGGATACTGGTACATTTAATACCTTAAAAGCAAAACTTTCAGCCCTTTAAAAAAAGTTAACATTCATTTGAATTTGTGCTTATTAAATAGGCTTCTCTGGATTCTTATGTTAATCATAGAATAACAAATATGAAACATATGACACAAAAAATTAAAAGAAAAGTAATAGAGTTCATGAGATACATATCTAAATTCATCACAGAGAAAGTTTGTCTTTAAAATATAAAAGACATTTCATTCAACCAAAAGTGAACAAAAGAAATTCTTAAAAAGTAAATTTTAGAAATTTGAAGTGCTTGTTTTCTTTAGTGCAAAAAACCTTCTTAAAGTAAAACTGTTAGGACACCATTCTCTGGTTGGATTTCCCAATTTAAAAAATCTTTTCCATAGAAATGAAAATATTTTTCTTTCTTTTTAAATGATATTGGAAATCCCATCCTTCTAAATATGTCATAAAAATGAGAGATAAAGTACAAATAAATCCTGATTGAAGAAGTCTCATCTAAAATGGAAGCAAGAAAATGAAGCAAATCTTAATAGATAAGTAGACTAGATGGAATTAAAAAGAATGATTTAATCATGATTAGCAAAAATGATAGGAAAGAAGTAAAAGATAGGAACACTCCAGAAGTTTAAAATATATATATTTTTTTGCTGAAAAACATCAGTGGTTTAGAAAACTTATAACTGTTTCATATTTAAAGAAACAGACATAATCAAATGTGGCCAGTATGTATAATCTTGGGTATACTGATTCAGTCAAATCAAATATAGAGTTAAAAAGAGTTTGGAAATTTGATTATATGCTTTATATTAGTTGGTAATAGGATTTATGGTTAATTTTGTCATGAATGATAGTGACATTGTCTTTACAAAGAAAATTATCTATGCTTTTCTGGAGCTAGACACTGAAGTTTGTACAGGTAAAATGATCTGATGCCTGAAATTTGTTTTAAAATAACTTCAGCAAAAAAAATTTAAAAATGAAATGTGGGGTAAACAAAGTGATTTTGGAAAAGTATTAACAATGTTCATTCAAGAAGTTGGATATGTGATTGTTGGCTGGATGTTTTTTTCCTCTATTTTTAAGGAAAGGTAGCAGAATACAACAGTCACTAATATGGCATTATGTAAAAATGTGAATATGTAACAGATGTGATTCTGCAATCTGTATTTGGGGTGAAAATGGGAGTACAAAACACAATTTGAGTCTAATGTATGAAAGATGATATATCATGAGCTATGTAATGCTTTAAATAATCAATAAAAAAATTAAAAAAAAAAAGAATGTTTGAAAATTTTCTTCATGGAAATGTTGCAGTTTATGATGATAAAATTGTGTTTAGAAATTTTGGAAAATACAGTAAATCATAAACCAAATAAAACTCAACCATGAGTCTGCCACTAGAAATAAATTATCTTAATAGTTTGGGATATCTACATTCTAGATGTTATTTACAAAGAATTTTTTCTCACTTACCATCTATGTATCTCTTTGGTGAATTATGTAAAGTTGTCTTAACTTTCCATTTTCTTTCTGTGCTTTATTTACATTAAAAACTAGTTTTATGAAAGTCCATTTAATATTAAAATTAATGTTACATATGAACACATTTTTAAATTTCCACTTTATATGTAACACATTTAAAATATGCACATATATCACTTTAAAAGCCACTTATCCCTTTTGTTATATTAGCAAGTACTCCAATTTTAAATCCAACAATCAAAAACTCATGTTGCATCAACTTATTCACACTGTATATACATGATAATCATACAATATGATAGATTCAAAAAGGAGTTCTTTCTGAATAATCCTTGCATCAAGTTGGTGCAAGGTAGGTTGCACATTGATGAGAGTTCAGTGAACACAGGCTACTCAAATTCTGTAAGTTTTAAGACATATGGACATTTATATACCAACCCAGAGCTCCCAGGCTGAGAAGAATAGGGACTTTTCCTGACCATAGAGGGTATAGTCACTCAGGTTTTTAAAAAAGCATATTTATGAATGGAAAAATGAGGATGGCTTCTGACATATGCAGGATAATTTTGACTGTAAGTTGCTTGCCACTTCTACCAAACTGAAAAGATAAATGCAATAGTCACATGTATTTCTAGAGTTTGAGTTTCATGAGGAATCTTATTTCTAATAGGCATATAGTCATCAATAAAATGTGTATCTAAAGTACTGGGTAGATATATTGTGTTTTTAAAAGTCCATGATAGGATGATTAAGTTTAAACCCAATCAATCCAGATGTACAGTTAAGAATTCATAAGAATAAAGGAATAATAATTCAAAGCAGAAAAACTGAACTAATTTTCAGAAGAGAAGATAGATGTTCTGATGGTATCTTTGTAACATCTTATATCCTGTTTCTGAAGTTCCAATTCCTGTCCTTGCTTAAAAATCTGATTTCAATCTGCTCTATTCTGTGTGTGTACTACCTCCTATTTATCACCATGTTTTATTTATATATTCTAAGGTCTTTTTTATTCTTTTAAAGTTAAAGCTTCTTGGTTTCATGGTCCTCTTTTTATTTATTTATATTTATTTTTGTTATTCTTAAGTTGCCCATAGAATATTACAAATTAAGTATGATTAAGTATGTATGTTTTGTATGTCTATCTCTCTATATATAATTCAGTGTTACCATATTTGTCTACTTATTTGTATAGATATATAAATTTATATATATACCAATAAAATACACATACACAAAAGCAAAATTATCATAATACATTTTGCTTTGTATCAAAAAGCAAATAAGGTAATAATATCCTTATTAAATAAAAAACAATAAAATGTTATTGTTATGGAAGCATTTTTCAGCTCTTCTAAGAGTATGTATAAAATGATGAATGGACTATTTTCTTTCCTTTAGAGTCACTAGGGCCCAAAGCTGGAGAAAAAAGAAAGCTAGAGGCCAAATCCCAGTTTGTGTGTTCTGAGAATAACTCCTGATTCATGTCAAAAACCTACTCAAAAGACATACTGAGAGAGGCAAGCTCAGACAACCAGTTTGGTATAGCTCTGATTAATTCAAACATATGTCAGTTGTTAAAAAAAATGAGTATGGTCCCCATAGCTAATACCATATCCACTTTGACCACCTTCTAAAATCAGATGAAGACCAGGTAGGTGGCTTCACTTCAATTGAATTGCAGTTGATTTTTATCAAAGCTAAGAGAATCACAGGGGAATCACTTGTGAAGATGAGATTGAGATTGCTTTCAATCATGGAAGATTAGTTTTGATGTATCCATTGACTGGGAAACTTCATTATCTTCCCTGGGTGTAACTGTATCTCGATATCAAATGGAAAGGCAGACTGTAAGGTGGGCATGGCTGTAATCTCAGAGGCTGGGGGATGTTGGGTGCTGAGCACTGCAAGTTCAAAACCAGTCTCAGCGATTTAGGGAGGCCCTAATCAACATAGCAAAACGCTGTCTCAAAATTAAAAAAAAATATTAAAAAAGGGCTGGGGAAGTGGCTTAGTGTCTGAGCACAGTTGGGTTCAATGCCAGGTACAACAATACCAACAAAAAGGCCCGACTGTAGAAAAGGCATGGTAAATTAGATATCACTGAGAGGAGAAGGTACATTGTTCACCTTCCCATAGGCCTGAGATTTGACTGCCAAGGATGGATGAGACTTAGGGTGGCTGCAAGTGTGGCCACCATGGGGTTGCTAAAGGGGTGCCCAGAGGAAGGCAATGGGCAATGTTTGAGGCCAAGGGAACACATGTGCGTGGGGAAATTACACATGAATGAACTTCTTTCTCATCAGGACAAGTTGACCTTTCCCCATCCATATCAAATTCAAGAAGATCAGTTCTAACTTTACCAGATATTTCTGCTAGCTAATGCTTCAATTCCCCTTTAGGTCTTTGTTCTCAATATTTTCCTTCATTGCTTGTTCTTGTTCCTTCAGTTAGCCTTTCTTTTGCCCGTCAATACATCCTTATTTCAGCAGCACAACAATGTTATATTTTAATGTTGTCTTTTCCATCTTGTTCCCAGTAAAGTGTCTTTCTCTTGCTTCTTCTTCTTAATGTTTCAGCTGCTACTAATCCATATAGCATCACTTTGTGTAAATTATTAAAAAAGAAATCATTCCTTCCAGTTGGGAGCACTCCCGCCAATTTACAACTTAGGAATCAGACAATGGGCTAAAATTTGGCAACCCCCCTCTCTTCTTGGCAGTGCTGATACAGTAAAAAAATCTGTCCAATCACACATGACAGGCATGCTTAAAGTGCAGTAAAAGAAGACACAGTGAAAATCATTTAAATAATCTTCATAAAAAACCTTCAAACCTGCAATCACCAAGCAATATGAAATTGCTATAGAATGCATGTAGATTTAAAAGAAATGAATAGGTTATTTGCTCAATTAATCATTTGTCAAAATGGCCTTTGAAAGATGGTTTTGGTAAACTGGTTTCAGCAAATTAATTTCAATGGAATTGACCTTGAGCACGGCCCCAACTTCAGGAGATAAAAGTAATGATGAAGATGAAGGAAGGGCATGAGTGAAGAAGCTCCTGTCTTTTCACTGTTACAAGATGGTATAATATAAATCAGACAAGAGATAGTTTTAAAATGAAGACTGACTCTCAGCAATTGAAATGTGTTCATTTAAATAATGAAAAAGATGGAAAAATTGTGAAATCTGAGACACCATTAAGTGAAACAGTTAGTTGCCACATGAGGCCAGGAGGGCACAATGAAAAGAAATGTGGGGAATGATTCAAACATTTTTTGTCCACAAAATCTGACATTGCTGTACAATCAAAATAAATCAGTTAGAAATGGAAACAAATGTGATTTTACCAACTTATTAAAACAAATTTGGTGGTTTGTAAAAATAATCAATATTTTGCATTAAGTATATTTATTTAATGCACTCCCCTACCTTAATAAAATATCTAATGTCATTGAAATTGGAGAATTATTTCAATGTGCTAATTAATTGGAGAGACTAACTAAAATACAGGCTATTTCTATGTGTTTCCTTTTAGAACTGATGCAGAAACAGTCCCCTATTTTCCTGGTATATTCAACCTATTTACTGACATTCTGCTAATAGTTTTGTCATAGATTTTTCACAAGATGAAAGTTATTGTCAGATGTTTCCCCAATGCAGAGACACATGATGCTCAAATTGGATGTCAGTGTTCATTGGTGTTATACATTCCTATACCACTAGAAGCACATAATTGTGATGAGAGGATCAACTATGTATTCAGATCTCTTCTTGATTGCATTACAAAATTTATTTGGGTGGGCATAAATCCACTTTGAATGATTAATCATCTAATATCTGGTGTTCTAACAGATGCATATGATACTTAAGCTTATTGTTATCCAACTGTTGCCCCAGAATTTTAAATTTTCTAAATGTTATACTTTGTGCCAAATTCCTTAATAAAAGTAATTTAGACAAGTAAAGTGTATGAAAGTTTTATAATTTGACATGTTAGTTGGAAAGTTACCCAATGCCATTAACTTGGTTTTGGTTTATAGAGTGTCTTATCTTTGTAGATTTTTGGTGCTTAGGAGTGGCAAGAAGTTTGGGGAGAAGTTTCATGACTGTGTGTTTTCTTCTAATTAATATTTTTGCTTCTTTCTCCATTAAAATAATCTCCATCCCTACTTTGACTGTACAAGATTGGAGGGAATATACCTCTCCATTTTTAAGTTTTGACCTTGATCTCTCCAGTAGTTACTCACATATATTTTTTCCAAGGAAGTTCTTAAACATTTTTTGCTTTAAGTTTAAGGTTCCAGTAACAAATTTAAATTTGTGTTTTATTATGGAACTCAGTTATGAAAACTTTGTACCTGATAATTACTCTCACCCCATTCTGTAAATAATTATATATCTTCATTGAATACAATGTAGGGATGTTCATATAGAAGTGTTCTCTAGGCTATATTAATGTGTTCAATTTGAATGACTCTCTGATTGTTTTTCTCTGCCTAATCCACCTACAACTGTTGCCTTTGGCATTTTAACTTCCTCTCACCTCACTAAATCCAGTTTCTTAGACTCAATATTTTTTCAGCTAAAAGTTACCACTATAGCTTCTATTTGAAACCCATAAGATTTTCCAACTTGCAGCCTCCCACTTGTGTTTTTAGCAGGAGTTATTCTCTCCTCCAACACCTCTACTCCTGGGAAGAGAAGTTCATGACCAGCTTCGAATGCCTGGAAAGGAATTAGAGAGCAAAGGCAGTGGTTGTAATCTGGCACAATGAACTGACGAACTGCATTTTATGTATTTTAAAAAACCATTAGTAATCCTGAACATCTAGCTAGATCGAATACACAGATCTGATTAATCTCTTGTCAATAGAAGCCCTTATTGGATTTTCATTTAAGATTAATAATCCCCCCTGCTAGTATAAAATTATTCAAATACTACCTAGATTCTTTCTGATCTTGAGTTCTTCACAGTCTTTTCTGTTAATGTGACATTGGAACCTATTGTGCACAAATTTTAATTCCAAAGTTTTTGTTCCTAGTTACTATGAAGAAAGAAGTTATGAGTTATCCTCTCTTTTTAAATAGTTAGCTGGATATACTATGCTTAAAGTTAGGCAGTGGGTTTTCAAGTAGTGTTTTGTTTTGTTTTATATTATTTCTATAGCCTGCATTGACAATCATGTTGATTGAAATGATGGAGGGTATTTAGCCTTTTTTTCCTAGTCATGGTAACAGCAGCTACAGCAGTGGCACATGAGACAGAAACTTATGGGAACTTTGACTCTCAACTCAGAAGAAAGCTTCATTTTTACGTAATTCTCTCTATTAAGGTGTTAGTGTGTGAGGAATGGAAGTTTATTCTTTTATGATTAGGGTGTGATTTGCTATGTTCTTATTTAGAAATGTCACCTTTCTAAAAATGGGAAGTACATTGAGATTTTTTTGCCAAATAGGTCATTTTACAAACACAATTGCCTAATTTCTTTCTTCCTAGACTCCCATGGAATTTTTTTTTTGTAAAAAATAAACTGAAAATCCATAATCATTAATACTCAAATGTTAAGGGCATTAATATCTGGTATGGAAAAACTACTGTGAATTTTACTTTCTTCATTTTATTTTAGTTTTCTTTAGTTTTTAGTTTTCAAAGTTTCTACTTTTATAATCAGGAAAAACATCATATTAAAGCAAAAATATTGATTTTAAAATCATTCAGGAGTGACAAAAATGGTTGCAATCAATTTGGCAGACATGCTCATATTCTTAAAAATGAAAACATTAGAATAAATAAAGAAAAATATCTAGATACTCAATTAAAATGTGTGCAATCATGAGGACACAATTAAGTAAAGAATAAGTATGAATGGGGGAATTTTATCCTTATTTACTATAAAAATGCTAACTAAAATGGTATATATTTTTATTTTTAAAAAGTTATAAAAGGTTTAAAAATATTGCTGAGTGTTATGAGGGTGCAATGAATTGTCACATTCAAATGAAAATATTAGTCGATCATAGTTTGGGGGGAGGAAATTTGGGAAACTATCAAGAACCTTAAAAATGTTTATAAACATTACCAAATAGAACCCTAAATCCTTGTCTAAAAAGTCTAGTATACAACAATGAATTGTGACTCATTATTTGCATGGTTTGTCCACAAAAAATGTAACAGCTGTTTTGATTATTAATATATTAAAACTAAATAAAATGTAAATGACCATTTGCTGAAGTAATTTACACTGTCACAAATCTTAGTTTTAGAGAATGTATGATATGCAAGACATTTATAATGTGATCAAAAGTAAAATAAGAAAACACAAAAGCAAACATTCTCATATGTGGTATGATTCCATTTTTGTAGTATTTATACAAAGAAAAAAAAAAGAAACACTAAATGTAGTTTTTTTTTTTTTTGCTGATGTCTAGAATTATGGATGCTTTCTTATATACTAATGCAATAGCACAAAGGCTGTATTGTCAAGTCAGACACATAAAAAACAGGTTTTTTAAATCCTATATCAACTTTCACTAATTTCCTGGGTTCAAGTGGTTCTGAGACACAGACAAGGCAGGGGAAATACAAAATTGTGAACAGCTCCTTGGGGCCCACTGTGTTGCTTAAGTATGACTTCTATGTAGATTTATCATGAAATTCCTCCAAAGGGTGCATGCAGCCATTGCTCATACAAAAGGCAACTATTTTAATCATGAAAGTGTTTTATTTTATACTCCAATATTTACAAAGCTTTTATGACACTTTCCAGGGAGTCATATTTCTTAAGTCCATAGATTCCAAGTTTCTTTTCCATAAATAATACTAGACCTGGCACATTCTGCTGAAACCATTCCATAGATGAATATGGTCCATCTGTCTTGCTATCACATGCCTTTAGTGTGTTCTGTAGGGAATCTTCTATTAGCTTATTTACAAGGAGTTTTGGCTAGGTTATTTTAGTAAAGGGGAGCAATAGTTTGTTGGCCTGTAACAAACTCTTCTACAATAAAATAATTATTTAAAACTCTTTTAACTGAAATGTATTGTAAAAAGTGCTTCATATGTAGATTTTCACTCTTCATGGTAACCACATGACATAAATAGAAAGATTGATCTCTCCACTAAAGATGAAGAAGGTGATGCTTATAATGAGTCGTTACTTCTCATATGATTACAAGGACAAAATACATTAACACTGAGAAAATAAAGACCTTAGAATTGTATGAAAAAAAATCAGGAAGCCATTATAAAAATGCTTCACTAACATCTAAATATATACAAGAAAAATGGTTAAGTCAATTACAGTATAGACCATGGATGTTAATGCCCTTAACATTTGAGTATTTCCTATAATGATTATGGATTTTCAGTTTATTTTTTACAAAAAAAATTCCTTGGGATTCTAGGAGGAAAGAAATTAGGAATGGAGATTTTTAGAACACTTAAAAGGGTTAAATTTTTTTTTCGACTCTACATGAATTGGCATAATGATGACACAGGCTGACTGGAATAAGTTTTGTAATACCTAGAAAAATCACTAAAATGGTGCAAAAGAAGAGTTAGCTTAGATATGTTATAAAGAAATAAAAGTGAAATTATAGAAAAAGTTCAAGGAACTTATAGAAAGGCAGAGAGAAAGCAGATAAATGAAAAATAGAACAAACAAAACAAAAACCAAATTATAGTGTTTGGTTCTAATGTATTTAGAATTATATGAAAATAGACTAAATAAAAAACTGAGGTGGTTTCGCCGCTGCCAGGCCCGCACCGCCGGAGCCCCGTGGAGCCGATGCCTGGGACGGAGCCTAGGCCTGTGATTGAAAACATCAAGTCATGAGCCAAGGTGGAGGGAATCCATCAGGACTTCAGCGAGAGCAGTAAGGCTGCAGCCCCAGGTGCACGGCTCTATCGGCCCCATCTCCTTCTCCTCTCCGCCTCTCCGCCTTGCTTCTTCCCAGCTGTCTCTCCTCCCAAGCTCAGTCTCTAAATCTAGATTTCAATTTCTTTCCCCCACCCCGCCCGCTCTCCCGCGTGTCGGGTACCCGGCCCCCGCAGCCCGAGGCGCCGCCTCCCCTCCCCCAACCCGCACCCCCTCTCCGGGGGTCCCGAAGGCCGCTGCCGCCGCCGCTGCTGCCACCGCCTCCCACAGAGCATCATAGAGCAGACTCTTCACCGCGCGAATGAGCTGCCGAATTAAATGAAACAGCTGATAAGATGAGAGACAATTTAAAATCCAAGTGAACCGAGAACACGCACTGAGCCCTGATCCGCTGAATTCAAACTCCCGGTCACCTGCTTCCCGCAGACAAACAGCTATGACTCGGCATTAATCCATCCGGCTGAAACAACTGGTCAGCCCTTCTCATCATACGAAGGTAAATGCCTACCGAGCCTTCATAAGTAGTGGCCACAGGTTTGAAATGGGGCTTGGGAGAGACAGTAAGGACCCACCCGTTACATTGGTAGCCCAGCAAAGGGAAACAACGTCATCAGACTGCTGTGGAGGGGATAACTTCGTTGAAACCGACAGCTACAGGTGTGTGATCCCACAGCCTTCCCTCTCCACACATCGGGAAAACCTTAAGGGCCACTCCCAGCTCTCCCGCAAGGGCCCCTCCCAGCTCTCCCACGAGTGCTACAGCCAGCCCGAGGGAATCAGAGGTGGTGCGGGTCCCCGCGGCGCGGATCTACCGCTCCCACCAGGGCTGACTGCTGAGGTCTCTTGCACCAGCTACGGGGAAGTGGATACAGGAGGGCAAGTAAAATCCGCTGAGGATTCTCAGCCCCAAGCTCTACAAACTTAGGGTCTGAGGGAATGGCAAACTGGAAGAGTGTGCCCAGTCGTTCATGAAAACAGGGCTCCCGGGAGCAGCAGACCTGGCTTGTAGCCAGTATTGTGGTGAGAGGGGCCTGGCTAGAGAAAAAGTGGGAAGTGACTAGACACAAGAGGAGGCCCTAGACACTCAGGATTGGAGACTCGCCCAGTCTGGGAGGAGCTGCTGCACAGTGATTGGTTCCCGCGTATCGACAGGAGAAACTTGGCCTGGTGGACAAAGTGCCACCTACTGGAAGAGAAGTTAATCAAACTCTAAGACGGCATTTATTAGGTTTTTTTTTTTTTTTTTTGATTTAGGTTTTTCTTTCAGTTTCATTTTTTTCTTTCTTGTTGTTTAATTAATTTTTTTTTTACAAAATATTTTTTTAAAAATTTTTTTTTGCTACTAATTTTAATTTAAATTTTTTTTTAATTATTTTTTTTAATTATTATTATTATTATTTTTTAAATTTTTTTTCTTTTTTAGTTCCTATTTTTTTCTTCTTCAGTCTTTTCATTTCTCTTATCCCCCCTTTCCTTGAATTCTACCTGCCTACTCTCATTCTCTTTAGTGACTTCACCCCTTCCCTTCAAACACCTTTCCTCCCAAACATCAAATTAATTTATAGGAGTAAACAGTAACTCAGCAGTCAAACAGAACAAGAAGTAACATGAGCAGCTTCAAAAAACAAGGAAGAAAAGGACTACAAACAATGCAGGACAGCCTAAATATTCAGGAGGACGTGGAGTCATCAGAAAAATGGTCATATAAAGAACTCAAGGAACACCTTAGACAGATGGAATGGAACCTTAAGGAGGATACAAGACAGCAAATTCAAGCAGCGAAAGAACACATTCAGAATGAATTTCATAAACAGATAAAAGAAGAAGTTAAGCATCTCTATCAGGAGATAGAGATTATAAAAAATAATCAAACAATAATTCTAGAAATGAAGCAAACGATAAACCAAATTAAAAACTCAATTGAGAGTATCACTAACAGAGTGGAGCAAGTAGAAACCAGAACGTCAGATAATGAAGACAAAATATACCATCTTGAAAAGAGTCTAGCCAACTCAGAAAGGCTGGTAAAAAATCACGAGACAAACATCCAAGAGTTATGGGATAACATGAAGAAACCAAACTTACGAGTCATCGGGATAGAAGAAGGTACAGAGATTCAAACCAAGGGAATGAGTAACCTGCTGGATGAAATAATTACAGAAAACTTCCCAGAAATAAAAAAGGAAACAGATATACAAATTGAAGATGCATACAGGACACCGAGCACACAAAATCACAGTAGACCAACGCCAAGACACATTGTTATGAAGATATCCAATATACAGAACAAAGAGAAAATATTAAAAGCTACAAGAGAAAGGAGACAGATTACATTTAGGGGTAAACCAATACGGTTAACAACGGATTTTTCAGCACAGACACTGAAAGCAAGAAGGTCATGGAACAATGTATTTCAAACACTGAAAGACAATGGATGCCAACCAAGAATTCTGTATCCAGCAAAATTAAGCTTCAGGTATGACAACGAAATAAAAATCTTTCATGATAAACAAAAGTTAAAAGAATTTGCAGCCAGAAAACCAGCATTGCAAAGCATTTTGAGCAAAACACTACATGAAGAAGAAATGAAAAACAATAACCAAAACCATCAGTGGGAAGTGCCTCAGTAAAGACAGAGGGCGAGGGGAAAGACAACCATGGTGAAACAAACTAAAATTTTTTTTTTTTTTAAAAAAAGGATAAACAATCAATCATGGATGGAAGTTCAAACCATATATCAATAGTAACTCTGAATGTTAATGGCTTAAACTCTCCAATAAAGCGACATAGGCTGGTATCATGGATTAAAAAAACAAATCCAACAATATGCTGCCTCCAGGAGACACATCTGATTGGAAAAGACATACACAGGCTAAAGGTGAAAGGATGGGAAAAAATATACCACGCACACGGTCCTCGCAAGCAAGCAGGGGTGGCCATCCTCATATCGAATAAAATCGACTTCAAGACTAAGTTAATCAAAAGGGATAAAGAAGGTCATTATATACTGTTAAAAGGAACCATTCACCAACAAGACATAACAATTATCAATATTTACGCACCAAATAATGGTGCTGCGACATTCATAAAAAAAATTCTTCTCAAATTCAAGAATCAAATAGACGACAACACAATAATTATGGGAGACTTCAACACACCACTCTCACCATTGGACAGATCCTCCAAACAAAAGTTGAATAAAGAAACTATAGATCTCAATACCACAATCAATAACCTAGACTTAACTGACTTATATAGAATATATCAACCATCATCAAATGGCTATACTTTTTTCTCAGCAGCACATGGATCCTTCTCAAAAATAGACCATATATTATGCCATAGGGCAACCCTCAGTAAATATAAAGGGGTGGAGATAATACCATGCATTTTATCTGATCATAATGGAATGAAACTGGAAATCAATGATAAAAGAAGGAAGGAAAAATCCTACATCACATGGAAAATGAACAATATATTACTGAATGATCAATGGGTTACAGAAGACATAAAGGAGGAAATCAAAAAATTCTTAGAGATAAACGAAAATACAGACACAACATATCGGAATCTATGGGACACAATGAAAGCAGTTTTAAGAGGAAAATTCATCGCCTGGGGGTCATTCCTCAAAAAAAGAAGAAACCAACAAATAAATGAGCTCACACTCCAACTCAAAGCCCTAGAAAAGGAAGAGCAAAACAACAGCAAATGTAGCAGAAAGCAAGAAATAATTAAAATCAGAGCAGAAATCAATGAAATTGAAACAAAAGAAACTATTGAAAAAATTAACAAAACTAAAAGTTGGTTCTTCGAAAAAATAAATAAGATCGACAGACCTTTAGCCATGCTAACGAAGAGAAGAAGAGAGAGAACTCAAATTACTAACATACGGGATGAAAAAGGCAATATCACAACAGATGCTACAGAAATACAGAAGACAATCAGAAATTATTTTGAAAACCTATATTCCAATAAAATAGAGGATAGTGAAGACATCAATAAATTTCTTAAGTCATATGATTTGCCCAGACTGAGTCAGGAGGATACACACAATCTGAACAGACCAATATCAATGGATGAAATTGAAGAAACCATCAAAAGACTACCAACCAAGAAAAGTCCAGGACCGGATGGGTATACAGCGGAGTTTTACAAAACCTTTAAAGAAGAATTAATACCAATACTTTTCAAGTTATTTCAGGAAATAGAAAAAGAGGGAGCTCTTCCAAATTCATTCTATGAGGCCAACATCACCCTGATTCCGAAACCAGACAAAGACACCTCAAAGAAAGAAAACTACAGACCAATATCTCTAATGAACCTAGATGCAAAAATCCTCAATAAAATTCTGGCGAATCGAATACAAAAACACATCAAAAAAATAGTGCACCATGATCAAGTAGGATTCATCCCTGGGATGCAAGGATGGTTCAACATACGGAAATCAATAAATGTTATTCACCACATCAATAGACTTAAAGATAAGAACCATATGATCATCTCGATAGATGCAGAGAAAGCATTTGACAAAGTACAGCATCCCTTTATGTTCAAAACATTAGAAAAACTAGGGATAACAGGAACTTACCTTGACATTGTAAAAGCTATCTATGCTAAGCCTCAGGCTAGCATTATTCTGAATGGACAAAAGTTGAAGGCATTCCCTCTAAAATCCGGAACAAGACAGGGATGCCCTTTATCTCCACTTCTATTCAATATAGTTCTCGAAACACTGGCCAGAGCAATTAGACAGACGAAAGAAATTAAAGGCATAAAAATTGGAAAAGAAGAACTTAAATTATCACTATTTGCAGATGACATGATTCTATACCTAGAAGACCCAAAAGGGTCTACAAAGAAACTACTAGAACTAATAAATGAATTCAGCAAAGTGGCAGGATATAAAATCAACACGCATAAATCAAAGACATTTCTGTATATCAGCGACAAAACTTCTGAAATGGAAATGAGGAAAAACACTCCATTCACAATATCCTCAAAAAAAATAAAATACTTGGGAATCAACCTAACAAAAGAGGTGAAAGATTTATACAATGAAAACTACAGAACCCTAAAGAGAGAAGTAGAAGAAGATCTTAGAAGATGGAAAAATATACCCTGTTCATGGATAGGCAGAACTAACTTCATCAAAATGGCGATATTACCAAAAGTTCTCTATAGATTTAATGCAATGCCAATCAAAATCCCAACGGCATTTCTTGTAGAAATAGATAAAGCAATCATGAAATTCATATGGAAAAATAAAAGACCCAGAATAGCAAAAGCAATTCTAAGCAGAAAGTGTGAATCAGGCGGTATAGCAATACCAGATTTCAAACTATATTACAGAGCAATAGTGACAAAAACAGCATGGTACTGGTACCAAAACAGACGGGTGGACCAATGGTATAAAATAGAGGACACAGAGACTCTTCCACAAAGCTACAACTATCTTATATTTGATAAAGGGGCTATAAGCATGCAATGGAGGAAGGATAGCATCTTTAACAAATGGTGTTGGGAAAACTGGAAATCCATATGCAACAAAATGAAACTGAATCCCTTTCTCTCGCCATGCACAAAAGTTAACTCAAAATGGATCAAGGAGCTTGATATCAAATCAGAAACTCTGCGTCTGATAGAAGAAAAAGTTGGCTCCGACCTACAGATTGTGGGGTCGGGCTCCAAATTCCTTAATAGGACACCCATAGCACAAGAGTTAACAACTAGAATCAACAAATGGGACTTAATTAAACTTAAAAGTTTTTTCTCAGCAAAAGAAACAATAAGAGAGGTAAATAGGGAGCCTACATCCTGGGAACAAATTTTTACTCCTCACACCTCAGATAGAGCCCTAATATCCAGAGTATACAAAGAACTCAAAAAATTAGACAATAAGATAACAAATAACCCAATCAACAAATGGGCCAAGGACCTGAACAGACACTTCTCAGAGGAGGATATACAATCAATCAACAAGTACATGAAAAAATGCTCTCCATCTCTAGCAGTCAGAGAAATGCAAATCAAAACCACACTAAGATACCATCTCACCCCAGTAAGATTGGCAGCCACTATGAAGTCCAACAACAACAAGTGCTGGCGAGGATGTGGAGAAAAGGGTACACTTGTACATTGCTGGTGGGACTGCAAATTGGTGCGGCCAATTTGGAAAGCAGTTTGGAGATTCCTGGGAAAGCTGGGAATGGAACCACCATTTGACCCAGCTATTGCCCTTCTCGGACTATTCCCTGAAGACCTTAAAAAAGCATGCTACAGGGATACTGCCACATCAATGTTCATAGCAGCACAATTCACAATAGCTAGACTGTGGAACCAACCCAGATGCCCTTCAATAGATGAATGGATAAAAAAAATGTGGCATCTATACACAATGGAGTACTATGCAGCAATAAAAAATGACAAAATCATAGAATTTTCAGGGAAATGGATGGCACTAGAGCAGATTATGCTTAGTGAAGCTAGCCAATCCCTAAAAAACAAATACCAAATGTCTTCTTTGATATAATGAGAGCAACTATGAACAGAGTAGGGAGGGAGAGCAGGAAGAAAAGATTAACTTTAAACAGAGACATGAGATGGGAGGGAAAGGGAGAGAAAAGGGAAATTGCATGGAAATGGAGGGAGACCCTCATTGCTATACAAAATTACATATAAGAGGTTGTGAGGGGAATGGGAAAATAAACAAGGAGAGAAATGAACTACAGTAGATGGGGTAGAGAGAGAAGTTGGGAGGGGAGGGGAGGGGGGATAGTAGGGGATAGGAAAGGTAGCAGAATACAACAATTACTAATAGGGCATTATGTAAAATTGTGGATGTGTAACCAATGTGATTCTGCAATCTGCATTTGGGGTAAAATTGGGGGTTCATAACCCACTTCAATCTAATGTATGAAATATGATATGTCAAGAGCTTTGTAATGTTGTGAACAACCAATAAAAAATTAAAAAAAAAAAGAAACAAGCTTGTGAATGTAATAGTCCCCTCTTATCCTCAAGAGACATAGTCCAAGACATCCCAGTAGGTGTGAAACAGAGAGTCCTGTACCCTCCATCTACTATATTTTCTTCTGTACACACCTACCTGGAATAAACATTTACCTTTTCACGTAAAAAAAAAAAACTGAGTGAATTTTTTAGGTAATTCTAGAATTTTAGTTGCAAATACCTATATTAATTTACTTGTCCAAAGTTTTAAAACTATATGAGAATGAGGAGAAAGGTGTATTTCAAAGGTTGATATTTGAAGTTGAGATTTTAGTCTTTACCTGAAATATGTAAATAGAACTCAGCAAGGACATAGAATAATGTGGTCCAGATTTGGCATGCAAAACTCATCATAAAGAACAGCTCAGAATAAGAAATAATCTTTCACTCTATGATCAGATAAAATAGTTTTTAAAATTATTCAATATATTTGAATTATGAATTTAAGTTCCCATTTCTTCTGCATTAAAGCAAATCTCAAAAAAAAAACCCCACAAATCTATTTTGAGTGTGTGTGTGTGCGTGCATAGAATTGTATAAAGTACATATATGTTTGTTTAGCATTGCTTGAAGCTGGGTTATTTGTGTACTATTTACAACAAGATTTTAATTTAATGTGCTGAAGCCATTGTTCAAATGGTATAATGTTATGTCTTTGTGTGTGTGTGTGTGTGTGTGTGTGTGTGTGTGTGTATAGTTGTTGTTTTTGTTGTTGTTCTTACTCCAAACTGTCATTTCAGTCAGGGTTTTTCTTCTCCTCTGCTTTGGTAGTCACATTTTCACTTTGGGAAAAAATAAAACTCTAATCCCTTTAGACAGCTCATTAGCTTCAACACAGAGAGCATCATTAGGGTAATTTACCAACCATCCAAGCCAAAGAGAACTGGAAATTTGTAAGAAATGGAGCAAAGGTAGGAGTGAAAGGCAACTTTGATGAAAATTGATGTGGAGAGTGAGAAACTGATTGATTTAAATTTCACAAATTAAAATTGGATTTGAAAACTTTCCCTAAATCAAGAGAAAATGAGAGTAGAACAGAGTCACTAGCATTACCGGGAATACCTGGAATGACTTATTATAGTCATAGAATGGAAGTTTCTTAATATTAACTGACAATCTAAGGCAAAGGCATTTAAATGAAATGTTCTGTGGGAAGAGTGGAAATTTTCAGAATATTTCTAGCCCAAATCTAGTAGTTCTTCAGGAAGGTGAGATCCAATAAAACTGTTCTTTTCTCATGTCAAGTAATTGTTTTTGTTGTTATTTGTGTGTGTGTTATGTATGTGCGCACATGCATGTGCATTGCAGCCAGAAGAGGGACAGGGTGAGTGTGAGAGGGACTCTCTTTCCTCCTCCTCTCTTCTCTCTCCTTCTTTTCACCTTTCTGAGATGGGATGGCATAGCAACAAGGCCCTCACTAGAGGGCCCCTTGATCTTAGACTGCCCAGCCTCTAGAACCTTGAGTAATGATAAATTACCCACTCAGATATTGGTATAGAAGCACAAAATGGACTAATGCAAACACAATCTAAATATTATTATCATCATTACACATGTAGAAACAAATGGGCAAACTGAAGAAGCTTCCATGAGACACAGCTGCTACTGTGTGAATCCTGTGCATAGAACCAAATAGTCTGATCCAGTGTCCATGCACTGAGCCCTACAGAGCATGGCCTTCTTAAATATTACTTCTTAGAAGAGGCCACGGGAGTTCTTCTGAAAGAATTACCCTGTAAAGTGCCACATGTCAACATCTGTAGATCTAAACTATGATGGGGCCAACTCTAAGTCTTACATCTGTAGTCCCTAGCCTTTTAAAATGTTGGCTTCCATAAATGAAGATATATAATGTTTTTCTGAAACCTTGAAGCTCAGGGTACTGCATGATACATGAATTAAAATCTGTTCGTTTATCCATCTGGGTGATTCCTGGGGAGAATCTTTATGCTAGGTTATTAGAAAAGGGTTTTATTTTGGTGACTTATTTTTGTGATTCAGAGGAATTTGAAGTAAACATAGAAAATCTGTCTATAGTTAAGCAGAAGAAAGAAAATTAGCAGAACAATAACCAGAATGGATATGGGAGGAGAAATAAATAGATACATGTTGAAGAAGAGGGAGGAAGAAGGACCCAATTTTATAAATATTTAGGCAAAAGATAAACAATAGAGAAGAGATATTGGTACAGGCTTATGATACTCCCCAAAAAACAAACAAAAAAAGTGTGTGGGGGGAGTATTTATATTCTAAAACCATTTTCTCTCAAGATTGATGAATGTATTTACTTTTGGTATTTATTCATGAATTTTAATTCAAGGTACTCAGATTCCTGGAGCCTTTAGAGAGGATAATGTCTAGCCTTCAAGCAGGAATTCTATTCTGGTCATGAACCTGAGGAAGTTACATTGCCTATTGCCTGGTGGTGTTTCTGTGCAAAATAGTATTGTGATTTAGGAACACTCTGAAAAGCTCAGCAAGAGTCATCAGAACCACAAGATTACCAAGTTACCCTTGTTATTTTCTTTTTTCTTAAAATCTAATTTATTGAAGTAGAATTACCTCCTACTCCCAGCCCCGGGGAGGAGACTACCTCCCCCAAACCTTTAGCATTGTGTTTCTGTGCACAGTAGCTTCTCTGCATGTGTGGTCTTATGTTTAGTGAACCACTGGACTCAGGACTAAGAGACTGGAGGGAACTTAAAAGCCCACTGAACTTTTCAGGAGTATTCACTTGTTTCTTGGCCATGCTAAGGGCTGTTTTAGCACATCTTGACATCTCTCTACTACCTCCCAAGGAGGCATTTCATATTTGGTAGAGCTCTGATTTCTTGGAAAGCTTTCCTCTCATCATACAGAAATCTATAACCCTATGAGTTTCATTCATTTATCCTGATTCTAATCTGTTATCACATAGGATAATCCCTATTTTTCCAACAGTAAGGTGTTAAAATATTAAAAAGGGGCATCAGTATTACTTGACAGATATTATTAAATGAAAGATATTTATTAAATTTTCAAACACCTTCTGTGTTCCAAGGACCACTAACAAGTAGAAGCTTTCATGGGGTAATATAGGAGGAAGAGGAAAATTGAGCCTCAGTGAAAATACAGCCTGAGTCTAAGCAGGTGGCACTTAGCTTTCCAGAGAAGGCCAGGGGGGCTTCTCAAAAGAAAGGAAGCTTGAACTCAATTGCAGAAAGAAGATGATTTATTTTGCAAAAAGATGAGCATAAAATATTAGAACAAAATCAGTTAGCGTTAGGAAGAACATGTGAACATGTGGTTCCAAGAGTTAATTGCAGATTTTCTCCTGGAGAGGAAATGAATATAGGGAAAGGTCAGATTATAAGGGAAGGAATTAACTTGACTTATCAGGGCATTTAGACTTTGTCTTGTAGGCAGGATAGTCTTTAGATAGCTAAAATCCAAGTAGTGATATAATACAGTTTGTCTTCAAGTTTAATTGGATCACATGACCATGCTTTATTTGGATTAGATTTATGCAGTTCTTTAATCAGATCTCAGATGACATAGTTTGCCCCTTCAAACCTAGTCATTCATTTCAGAAAAATAAAAAAGTTTATCTTATTTATATCAGTAGTAAGGAGAATCAAATCCCTGCAAAGGGTGGGGAAATAGAAACAAAGGTGTGGTATTGAACAATGGCTGGGAATGACAACTTAGAGAATGGTGAAGCCCCTGGAAAACTGGACCATGCTCACACAGTCTAAAGGCATGTATATTTCAAGTTATTCATTACTTTTCTAGATGGCCAAATAATATTGGTATTTTGGATTTGATCAGGCTTGTTTTCTCATGTGACCCTTGATCTGTAATTTTTTGAGGCAGAGGTGCCAAACATCAACACAATATTCTTATTGTGGTTCAAACACATGATTAAAAGTTGATGATAACCCATTCACATTAATCTTTTTCCATTGATTTAGCCAAAAATTTTATTAACTTACTTTTTTTTAGTCCTAAAACACATTTATTAAGCCCTCTAATCTTAGTCCCTTATATTTCATGCTTTACAGTTTGCAAAGAGCTTCCATAAAATTGTTTTCATTGATCTTAATTCAACAACTTTGTGAGGTAGGTAAAATAGGTATTAATCTTTCATCTTCATTTTCAAATAATGGGACCCAGGTTCAAAGAGATTGAATCGTTAAAGGTCAAAAACTAGCAATATGGCAGAGTCAGGACTCCCCAAGAGTCTAGAATATTTTTTAAGTGTGGTCCCAAATTACCTGCATAAGAATCATCTGTGGTATTTTTATAACTACAGGTTTTAAAGCCCAATTACCTTCAATTCTTATTGAATAAGAATCTCTGGGAGTGGAGCCAAGAATTATGCATTTCTAAATGTAGGAAATAAAGTAGGAAACAATTTTATGATAGGTAATGACAAAAGCATATTGTCGAATCCAGCTAGATCTTCATAGGATATAATGCAATGCCATCAGATCACTATCAGGGGCAGATGAGTTTCAAATCATGTGCCTCAAATGTGGCTGCAAATTAGAATCACTCAGAAAGCTTCTTTTAAAAAGCTAGCAATTCTAATCTAAATAAGAGAATGATGTAGGGGAGAGCATGTATCAGAAGTTCCCCAAGTGATTTTTATCTGCAATCAGGGTTAAAGATCACTTGTGTTTTCTACAGAACACATTTGGCATTTTCCAGACATTTTCTTTCGCTTCCGATCAATTTCATGCCTAATAAAATTCACAGTTCATATTGTAAATTAAACATTACAAGATAAAATGTCAAACATTTTTGACTTGATATTTTTTAAGATTAAAATATATTCATAGTGAGACTAATCATGCTTCATTTAGCTACAATGATTTTCAAATATCCAAATTAATCACCACTTTGGACATAGATTATATATATATTTCAGCTGAAACAAGAATGGTCCAGAAACTGAAAACAGGGATGTGGGGCAAAAGCTGTAGCCAACTGCCTACTGAACAATGAATGCATTGCAGACAATCAGCTCACTATAGGGAGGGCCTGGATACCAAGGTATGGTGGGTTTGGCAAGGTCAAATCTCACCATAATAAAATACAACAATGAAAACAGAAATTATCATCCTTTTAGCGATGAATAAAATTGAAGGTGACAATATTAGTGGCGTGTGTTTTGTTGGCCTCTACGATGTTGACGCATTGAGATATTTTGTTCTTGCTCCCCTCTGCCTATATGTGGTAGTTGGGGTTTCTCTCCTTTTAGCTGGCATTATATCTCTGAACAGAGTTCGAATTGAGATTCCATTAGAAAAGGAGAACCAAGATAAATTAGTGAAGTTTATGATCCGGATTGGTGTTTTCAGCATTCTTTATCTGGTACCACTCTTGGTTGTAATTGGATGCTACTTTTATGAGCAAGCTTACCGTGGCATCTGGGAAACAACATGGATACAAGAACGCTGCAGAGAATATCACATTCCTTGTCCATATCAGGTCACTCAGACGAGCCGTCCAGACCTGATTCTCTTCCTGATGAAATACCTGATGGCTCTCATAGTTGGTATTCCCTCTGTTTTTTGGGTTGGAAGCAAAAAGACATGTTTTGAATGGGCCAGTTTTTTTCATGGTCGTAGGAAAAAAGAGATAGTGAATGAGAGCCGGCAGGTGCTCCAGGAACCTGACTTTGCTCAGTCACTCCTGAGGGACCCAAACACGCCCATCATAAGAAAATCAAGGGGCACTTCCACTCAAGGAACATCCACACATGCTTCCTCAATCCAGCTGGCTATGGTAGATGATCAAAGAAGCAAAGCAGGAAGTGTCCACAGCAAAGTAAGCAGCTACCATGGCAGCCTCCACAGATCGCGAGATGGCAGGTACACTCCCTGCAGTTACCGAGGAGTGGAGGAGAGACTACCTCACGGCAGCACATCACGACTAACGGATCACTCCAGGCACAGTAGTTCCCACCGGCTCAACGAACAGTCACGGCATAGCAGCATCAGAGACCTCAGCAACAACCCCATGACTCACATCACACATGGCACCAGCATGAATCGTGTTATCGAGGAGGATGGAACCAGTGCTTAGTTTGTCTTGTCTAAGGTGGAAAGTTGTGCTGTTTAAAAAGCAGATTTTATCCTTTGCCTTTGCATGACTGATTGCTATAGCTATTATCCTGCTTTCAGTCAGGTGCAGATTGTGTCCATTGGGAAGGTGAATTTTTGCTTTTTATATTGCATCAAACTTGGAACATCAAAGCATCCAAAATACTAAACATTATATCATCACAAAAATAAGTCTTTCTAGGTTGTGAAGAGATAATTATTTGTCTGGTGAGCATTTTTATAAACCCACTTATTTTATATTTAGGAAAATTCTAAGTGTGTGGTGACTGCTTTGTAGTGAAATTTCATATAATATGAACTAGTTGTGAGATAACATTCTGGTAGCTCTGTTAATACAACAAAGTTTCAGAATTAAAGAAGTTTTCTATGCAAGGTTTATTTCTCAGATGAATAGTAGGACTTTGTAGTTTTATTTCCACTAAGTAAAAAAAGAACTGTTTTTAAAGTGTAGGAAAATTTAATAAATCAGCAAGGGTATTTTAGCTAATAGAATGTAAGTGCAACAGAAGAATCTGATTCACCTGTGGAGATTCTCTCAAAATTCTATAAATATAATTCAGAGATATTCAGGATTTGGATAAACAATGGGATAAACACAGAGATGGGCATTTTCCCCTATAATTGTGTTGCTTTTATTACTTTTGTAAATATTACTTTTATTGGCTGTGTTTTTATAATATCCATATGCATGATGGAAAAATTTTAATTTGTAGCCATCTTTTCCCAGGTAATACTATTGAGTCATAGAACTTCATGTTCAGATCTGCTGTGTGGAGGCATGTAGTAAGCATCACACATTATAAGCGTTTTTTTTTATTAACTTACTTTACATTATACTTTATATTATGCTTTTTTTAAAAGATATGCTCTAGAGCCATATCTTCCCATGCTATACCCGAAAAATTATTTTCTTAGTCAAAATTCAGGAACTCATTGTAATAGAATAAGAATTATAGTAAGAAAACCTGATCTCCAGTTTGATTCTACTGTTAGTAGGCATTTTGATCATAAACAAAAGAGATTTGCTCTAAGAGACAACTCATTTTTCAAAGGTGGATAGATGTCTCTCCTGAATCATCCCAAATGATTGCCACTGTATGAATCAGTAATGTGAAAATGGTTTGTAAACTGTGAAATAGGCCACATATTTCTAGTTATTTTCTTGGTTAAATCTTTTTTACTTGATTTTTTGGTATCGTTCATATTCTACATTTCCTTCAGCAAAGTAAGAGGCCAAGTAATTTTCTGACCTTGTGAAGTGAGTTTTGGGCTGTGGCTATTTAAAATTCCTATACCTATCATCACCTCACACATATTCTTAATTCTGTAGATATAGAAAATAATCTATTTCTCTTTAAATAAGTCAGTCAACCTACTTTTTTATCTTCAAATGTTTCTTCAAAGAAAATTTTAACAATTCCTTTTTATTAAAATGCTGCAAAGAAGTTTACAGATTCATTTCTGATTTGATTAAAACTATTCTTTTAACATAAACCTATATTTGGTTTACAGGTTTGCTTTGTCTTCACAAGAAAGATAAGGGGAAAAGTCCTTTTTGTTATTTAGATATCTGAAGTTAAATATGATTACAGACATTCTAATTGAAGTGATTATGTTGTATTATTATAGAATATTTAGCTACTTCTTTGGGACTCTAGCATAAATTAATTTCCAATGTATTTAAAAGAAATTTATTATTTTTGTTATATTATAAAGAGAATGGCATTAAAAGAATCTAGAATAAAAATGATATTTCTTGAGAGCATTATTTTATTTCAATGAATTTTCTTAAAGTTTTAATTCATGCTTGATCAAATTGGCAATCTATTAACCAACTTTTTAAAATGTTTATTTGGTACTGAAGATGATTCAAATTAGTAAAGAAGAAAATATGCATTGATGACTGGTGCCGATGTTTTGGTGTGCTCCCTTTCATTTATGCAGAAGTTGTCTTTTATCTTTATTTTATAATGTCTCATAGGGAATATTAAAGTTGAATTATAAATGATTAGATGTCTTAAGCATGTAATATCTTATTTCAAATAAATTTTGAGGAGGTACAAATATGAAATCAGATGAATGGTGTAAAGTAAATGTTGTTCTGTCTTTTAAATCCTTGAGGATGTAAATAATGCAACTCCCAGGAACAGAGGAACCACCTCCCAGAAACCTTCCCAGAATGCCACTGGTCCATGTCATCAGAAGGGGCAACTAGTCACTCACTGTTCACCATCTACGCAGCTACTAAATCACTATATTTGTCATACAGTTAAGGTAAGGAGGGGGTTCATGTGGAGTTATTTCTCTTTTTACTGTTTCTGCACAATGCCTTTCAAATATTCATTTATGCATTTACTCAACAAAGAATTGACAAGCCTACTGTGTGCCAAGCACTGAACCAGGCACTGGAGATCTTCCCATGAACAAGACATACATCCTTCCTTTCCTCACAAGCTGACTTCCTATATAGGGAGACTAACATTAAACCATTAATCCTCAAATTAATTATTTCATTGTGATTGTGGTAACACCTTGAGTGTTACATAAATGTAAATTAAGCACACTTGATTTTGTGCATTACAAAGGCTTCTCAGGAAAGAGATCCTTGAGCTGAAATTAATGAAAGTTGGAAGTGACTAAGAAACAGTATCACAAATGCCCCAGTGTGGGAATGTGGGCATGATGACAAATAGGAAGAACCAGTGTGGCCCAGGTCAGAATCCACCTGCAAAGGATGACCTCAGATGCATTTGTTCTGCTCATCCAAAGTTTTATTTGCTTCCATGTGTGGGAAGATTCTGGAAAGAGAAAGATTATAGATGTATTCCATGGCAAGGTATATATTAGAACATGAACCTTTCTAAAGTAGTGATAACATCTACTTCTCGAAGTTTGACAGAATAGATATCCCAAATGACCACCTTTTTAGTAACAATACTGAACTGAGCTGGCATAAAAATAAGAGTTTATAAATTAAAAAATAAACATGATGTAAGAAGTAGGAAAAATGAGACTTTCTCTTTGACAGCTGCATGGGGTAAAGAAGAAGAGTAAGATGCTGGCACAATGAAGCATCTAAACACAGACTCTTCAAAGATGTCCATGGGCTACACACTTGGCATAAGGTCACTACATTATGCTGAGTGGACACACACAGCCTATTGTGGCTTTAGGGGTGTTGAAGAGATCTTTACTGAGAATTCATAATACTGGGAGTCTTCGATGGCTTGTGTTTTGAATTCACCCAACCAGAGTGGACTGAATTCACTAAGCTAGCTAATCATTTAATTAATTGCAAGTTCCCCCCTCCCATCAGGATTGTCTCCAAAGACTGACTGAAGAAAATACAAAGTTTCTCTCAGAAACTCAACTTTACCCCACATACCAATAAATTCTCATAAATATGGTTAAGAGGAAAATGTTTCACTTACAATAAAATATCATGAAACAAGTCCCCAAGAGGAGGAATCTGCAGAAACAACAAAGAGCATAAAGAGACATATGGACTTTGGATATAAGAATTAACAGACATAACATATAAAATAATTATGCTTAATATGCTTAGAGAATTTTTTTAAAAAAGTGAAAATGTATCCAAAGAGCAAGTTTCTCCCAATATAAACAAAAAATAGCCTATAATTTTTGAGACAAAACAACATAGCACCTATAGATTTTTTACCTCTAGTAATAAATCACTAATAAAAACAGCTGGAAAGGGAGGGGAACAAACTTCGTCTTACTGAAGTTATACATAGGAGTATTTATATGTCTCCATCTCTAAGTATTTTTTTCTATCTTATCCTTGATCTGTCACTGGAGGGTTCTATTCTGTTTGTACATTCCTTTTCCTTGGACTCAGGTAGCTGCTTTTGTACTCAGGCATGAGGATGAGTAGCTGGACCAGGGTGGGGTTCTGCCACACGTGTGCTCTGCTCTGAGGTGCATCGGTGAATGGCACTAACTCTCCCTGGCTACCATCAACTTTGAACCATGGATATCCCTGGGTGACCACTGAGGAGCAGGATTAAAGAAGACCTGTGGAGAGCTGCCCTCATCTGCTTAAGTGAGAGAAAAATATTCACTCTATATAACCTGACAGCAAGTTTGCCTTTCAAGGTTTTGAGCAGAGTGACCTATGGCCCCTGGGAGAGAACACTATGACTGATGCTGACTCACGGGGCTGCTCCCATGTAACAGTGGCTTAAATGCATTTCATGGTCTATCCAGGGTAGAGCTATTTTGAAATCTCAAATAATTAGGGGCTCTGTGGGAGGTTCTAGGATTCTAGAAAATAACTATTTGAATTACTGCCTACTTGTATAATGTACACAATGTGAATTTTTTCTCAATTTATATTTCCTGCTAAATAGCCATCTGTTATTGCAGTGTTATATTTTCCTTTGGCCAAAAAGATTGTGGGGGTAATTTGAAACCAATGCTTACATCCAGAATCCAAACTAAGACACTATGTATTTAAGAAATGTAATTTTTATCCAGTAGATGCCTATGTGGTTCCTTGCAGATAGTATGAGGAATTTTTAAAAATTATTTTCTAAGCTAATTCATTAAGACAGCTATAATAAAGCCAGTCTACATCCAAAGAGGGTAGAATAATTGCTTGATTTATTCATTTATGTTCTGTCTGTATTTCAACTGACCAGTATTATTATGGATTGCTTTTCAATGTGGATATTTTTAATATATCAAGTTCCAATAGGTCTGTTTTAAGAGGGTATGTGCACATACAATCTAATCATAAGATCTTTGTGTTCTTGACTGTAGATATGTGTTTGAGTATGTAGTTAAGCAAAGAAATATTACTAGGTATCACAAACTGCAAAGTCTGATTCTGGTACTAGGAATTTACTCACAGATCTTTAAAATGTTTAAGTAGCTGACATCTTAATAGTAAAAAAAATATTTAAAATAATGAGAGTAGTTGAAGATTACAAAAATGATTTTTAATTTTTATTCAGGTATTGCCTTCAATGTTGCAATCCTACCTTCCATTTTATTTTCACTGTCAATCTATTAAATGATATTTGGCCCCTACCAGATATTGACAAGGCCATAAGAGCAGAAGATGAAGCAGAATTCTATGTTGTTCGGCCAGGAGGAAGTCTGCATGGTTCTGTTTTCCTTTACATAGTGTTTTGCTGTCTCCCCATACCCCAACCTTGAGAATAAACCTTCTAGGAGGATGAGTGCTTTCCAGAGAGGCCTGCTCCTAGCAGGTGGTTTATTAGAGCAACAAGAGGCTGGTTCATCTCCCTGCTCACTAACCCCTTCTACCATTTGCCTTTGCCAAGAAAGGAAAGTCTTGGAGTAGATGACAGCCCTTAGGTTTTGAGAGGCTTGCTTTCTGAAAGGAAAAATAAGTCCAAATCAGAATAATTGACAGGACACAAGGAGAGTCAAAAACAAGTTATAAGTAGAGAGACCTGAATTAAACATAAAAAGGCATTTCTCATGATTGAAGCTTTCTGTTCAGCCTGCCTAGAAGTTCAGTGGGCTGCCCTGGAGGCATTTGACTAGGAGCTAAGTTATTATATGACAGGAATACAGCAGAAAACACTCTAATGCTAGGTAGAAGATGGGACTGGATAAACTCTTAATTTCCTTCTGAGTTTAAAACTTCATGATAACATTTAAAAATAATATTTTTATTTTTCTTTATCAGAAAGAAAAGACATAGAGGAAAGTAATATTCTCCTTTAAAAATCATGCAACTTGGGCTGGGGGTGTAGCTCAAGCGGTAACTCCCTCGCCTGGCATGCGACCGGCCCAGGTTCGATCCTCAGCACCACATACAAACAAAGATGTTGTGTCCGCCGAAAACTATAAATAAATAAATAAATAAATATTTAAATTCTCTCTCTCTTTAAAAAACATCATGCAACTAAAAGATAATATTGTTACCTGTTGTATATCATTCTACACTTTTTTTGTTATGTGTTTCAGAGATACAGGAATTCTACATATATAATCAAACTTGTTTTTAATTTAAATAAACAGGATATTCTTGGTATAGAACCTGATTTTTTAACCTGAAATGGAATACACCTTTCTTAACCAAAAAATGAACTATACATTAACATTAAAATAAAGCATAATATTGCTTTTTAAACATTGACTTTTGTCTGCCCCTTCCTGCTGTTTACGAATAGTACTCTTAAAAGAAAATCATTATGCATATCTTTTACAAAACCCAAAGGGTTCTGCTCATTTTCCCCAATTCATAAAAATAGTTTATAATTTAATACTTATTATGTTAAAATGCCCAAAGCATCAGATGACAGCAACAGGTAACCAGCTTAAGACCATTTTAGGTTGGCAGATGCTATGAAAGGAAGAACTGTTTCTTTACCTTCCAATTAATTTTCTATCAATTTTATCTTTTGTAGAATTCTACCCTACTATATTAGTTCATTTTATTTTTCCATAACATAATGCCTACTCTGGATACTCTATAAAAAGAAGAGTCTTATTTAGTTTTGAAGCTGAAAGTCCAAGATTGGGGTCCCATATGTTTGACCTCTGGTGAGAGTGATTTTGTCTGGGATCCAGCATGGCAGGTAGTGTTGTGGTAGGAATGCATATAAAAGGGAGAGATTACACAGAAGACAGGAAACCAGAGAAGGATCAGGGGCCATACAGCTCTTTTATAGCAACTCACTTTTATGAAAACTAACTCACAAAAGGAGACCAGACCATCTTTTTCTGAGTGAATGTCCTCAATGACCTAACCACTTCCTTCTAGCCCCCATCTCTTCAAGGTTCTACCAGTTCTTATTACTGAGGACCAAGCCTTCAGCACACGAACTCTTGGGGGACAAGCCACATACAAACTGTAGCACTAGCTTTGTATTTAATTCCACCTCTATCTCTTAGTAAAATGTACTGAAAAGAGAAGAAAGCCTGTTGCCTAGGAATATGGTATTGTTCTCAAATGACATTGTGTCTAAAATTCTAAAGGAAAGTTTTTTTTGAAGAGATATATTACATTGCTGTCTCCTTCACTGAATCTTTGCCATTCTGGAGAGTACTTTACAGGAAAGTTTATATGTAGAACAAAGAAAAATCAATAATAAGCTGGGGACTTGGAATTGATTTTACCTTGCTGTATTTCTAGGGAAAAGCAAAATCACTGGCAATATTCCTGAAAAAAAGGAACTTTGCAATAAAATATATATTTTGTTAGGAATTGTATTATTATAGTCGCAATGTTTTTAATTCTTGTGAAAGAACTCAGTTCGGAGGCTTAAAACAATTTGCAAAATTAAAGCATCCAGTGCTTGCTTTGTGATGATGAACTTAAAGTATTTTTATTAGAATTTATTTTTATGTTGCTATCTTTTTTTATTATTTTTTTCTAGAACACAGTATACTATTTTTAGGGTTTTTCTTAATTTTCCTGTTTTTAAAATTTAATTGTATCTTTGTATTTTTATGTTACATACGTAACTTCACTCACTATTTCCTTTTATTTTTTTCTTTTAAATATGAAATGTTTCTGTCTTTATATTTTTACTGAATATGGGTTTGCCTTACAGGTTGATATACTTCCTGTGGCAATTTTTAATAACTAGCTGAAATAATAACTTTCCATAATTAGGACATAAATGATTTATTTCTTTAAAAATTCTGATAAAAATAGAACTACTAGTACCCAGTGGACTAAGCAAAAAGTTGCTAATAAAAACCCATGAGTGTTCATTTTGGTGACCTTAGGCAAGTTTTATAATCTTCAAATGCCAAAGGTGTTAATTAATTTTACTCTTTCCAAGTTGGAAAATAATGCTACTGCTTGAAGGTTCATTGCTTGATGTAATCAATGCTGCATATGAAATAATATCAGGAAGAAATTAATACACATAAGGGAAAGGAGAGCTTGATTAGCCACACAGCTGGAAATGTGGAGTACAAATGCAGAGTTAGGAATTGCCACTGCCAGGAATCTCTCTTTCTCTTTATGCTTAAAACTTCACAGATAAAGCCATCTCTGAACTTCTTTTGCCTCAGCACATTGCTGCTTTCACTGATGTATGCAAAGCCTGCTCATTATTTCCTGTGTCTCTTGGATGTCCCTGGATCTTAGTCTGGTTCTCTCCCACAGGATCAGGATACAGTTACTCTATTTCAGTCAAACCATGGCCCTGGTGTAGGCATGTTCCCCTCATGGTAAACAGCCTGTCAAGAAAAAGTGCCCATCCAAATTATGCTTTGAAATCATGCTAGCTGTCACACTGAAAGAAAAAAAATACCGTCAGCTGCATAAAAGAGAACACCTAACAATGACTTAAACAAATATGACTTTAAATATATCCAAAGGTTGTATCTCTTCTCTCTTAAGAGTTGTTGCTTCCTGGTCACAAATGATTGCTTTAGTTCTGAGCATCACATCTACATTTAAATCACTAGATCTGTACAACTACCCTCTATGTTTCTAATACTCAGTTCATTTTTTACTTTTATTTGTGAACAGTCATTAAATTATTGACATTATGAAAGATCTTACACATTTTATTTAAAATCATATATACATAGATAGGCAAAAAATATCTGACAATTTTATGATCATATTTTTTTATATTTCCTATATACTAGACATCATAATTCTTAAGACAGAAAATGTGGTATTATTAGTTCCTATTTATCTTAACATAAAAACGTCCACCCACATTTTAATTGAAGCACCGAAATAGTAAAATAGAAAATATCCTAAAGTGATCTGCATCTGAACTCATGTAAGTATATATACCTATATGTTTTAAGCAACTCTCATTACAATGCTAACTTACAGGAGGACAAGTTCTCTTTTCTTTATTTTGTCATTTCATCTTAAACACCTAAAACCTGGCAACCTAAAATCTATCATAGTGTCAGCTTTATTTTAAAAAGGAATTAATCATTCATCATTTTTCATTAATGTTTTTTTCATTTTTCTCCTCAAAATTCACTTGTTGGGTTTGTTTACAAGTTTATGTATTATAAATAGCAGGTGGGGTCACTTGTTTTATCTTGATATTCTTTTGCAGAATTATTTTTGGAATAATAACTGCTACAAATCTAACTGCTATGAACAAAAAAAAATTAAAGTTCAAGTATTTCCTGAATTTGAGATATTATGTCGCTACATTTGAAACATTAAGGCAAATCTATGCACTACTTTCTGGCAGACAAAGTCCCTGAATACTGAACTTAACATAATATATTGAAAATGATTTGAGTTGAAACATGGTAAGGTAATATTCATCTTAATTTTTATTATAAACAAAAATAGTGTGAATATGCCACATGTGAGGAGAGAAAATGATTTTTCACATCCTGCATGGCATGCTAATTTTCATAATGAAAAGATCAGGCATTCAAATATCCTCTTTGAAATCTTCCTAAAGAGTAGGGGAAATTGTGGACTTAAAGTAGAGACCATTTAAAAAAAAATACTGACTGAGCATGTTAAGACTTTCTTCTCCCTGCCATTTTTAAGCATTTTCTACTTATATTCAGCTTGTCTCATTTTCTAGCATTTTCTGCTTATATTCAGTTTGTCCTAGTTTTTTTTTTTTAAAGAGAGAGTGAGAGAGAGAAAAAGAGAGAGAGAGAGATAATTTTTTAATATTTATTTTTTAGTTCTCAGCGGACACAACATCTTTGTTGGTATGTGGTGCTGAGGATCGAACCCGGGCCACCTGCATGCCAGGCAAGCGCGTTACCGCTTGAGCCACATCCCCAGCCCCCAGTTTGTCCTAGTTTGACTTAACAAAATTCTAGTGGAACCATTTTCCTTCAAAACACTGTATTAGAGCCATCAAGAGATCGCCTGCTGAGCATCCTCTGGAAAGAACAAAACACTGAATAGGCTGAGAGAGCAGTGAAGATTTGAAAATTCATACTTAAATAATTGTACAAAAACAAAATTTGCCTTCAATAACTTCTGAGAAAAATGATACTCTCCATATTATTATAGTGTGGTCTCATTTATTAGCAATAACACCTGCTTTAAGAACTATCAAAAAGCTAGGCATAGCAAACAAGTAAAGAAACACTTCAAAATAAACTCAAGTGAGAAACATTCAAACTCGAGATTTCTTCTAATTGGACATTATCATGATGTTGTAAAAGCTGGTTTTCCATGAGGGTATATGTTTAGGATTGTGAATTCTCAGTAACATATGGTTGAGAATTTTGAAATTGGAGTTTCAGAAGGGACATCACTGTCATAACACAGTTGTCATGCCTGGGGACTAGCTATTAGGCTGGTCTTTTCTTTCTCTTTCTCACAGCAAAATATATGTAGACTTTCATGAGTAGAAATTGGTTAGTAGATGTTTAATGAACAACTGCTCATATTTTGTGATGACTTACTGTGGTTTAGGAATTCCTTTGTGAAAGGCTTTACATATGATTCCCATAAAAATCCGCACATGGGTATCTTTTGCATTGTGTGTATTAGAAAACTGAAGTGCCAAGTTATAAAGCAAAGTCCCCACTGCTTATGACTGCATCAGTGGAGAGCTGAATCCAGCTCTGAGCTCTCAATTTCAGCTCTGTAGAAATAAATTATTTCCAAATTCCTAAATACTTCTAGGAAATTTGAAGTTAGGCAAAAGAGAGATATTTTTTAAAACAGTGGTCTACCTTTGGTATAGATGAAGTCTCCATCTTCTCATGCATTATGTCTTCTCAGAGAAGACATTCATACAATAGAGCTAATGCTCATTCATATAGAAGAAGATAGACATATAAAATGATATAAGTAATCCAACAGCCAATATCACTGAGAAGTACCAAGTGGCTTAGAACAGCAGCCTTCTGCAAAAACAGATTAGCGTCATAAAATGGAATGGATTATGATGTAGAAATCATGCAAGCCTCTGTTAAGTGCAATTTTGCAGCTTTTTCAGCTTCCAAATCCAATAAGTATACATATATACCTTGGGAACTGCCATTGTTATTCTTTATGGAACAAGGCTGAGAAGTTCACACTTCCAATTCATATCATTTTAGAAAAAAATTTTCCTATCTACAAATGGAAGAAAGCTGCTGTAGCTAAAAGTCCGGTCCATTTTTATAGCAGACTTCTTATTTTACCTTTTGCTGATTTCATATAGGTATGAAGGAAGAAGCTATTTTTTTCTCATACTCTTACCATGTATTAAAGGAATAAGTAGAATCCATGTTACTTTATATGTCACCTTAGAAATGATTTATTATCAGAGCAACCTGAAGGTGATTTAAGTGAAGTAATTCCAGTTGACTTAAAGGCAGAACATATGGAATAACTTTAAATTAATGTTTTCTTTCCTCACTATATCAATCAAAGAAAACACAGTAATAATCCTTTCCTTTTTAAATATTTATATTCCACTTCTAAAGGATCCCTACGAATAGAGCAAGTTACATGCAAAGTTCAGCATCAGCATTCTCAAAATACCCAAAGCGCCTCATAGTCTGCAGAGTGTGAAGCCCTCCCCTCTCCTGGAAGAATCATCAAAAATCAAAACAGCAAAAGTTTCTCAGAGCTAAATGTGCTAGATGTTGTTAAGAAATGTAGTAATTAAAAATATTTTTTAAACTAATACTTTTCCTTTAGAAGAGCCTCCAATCTAATCATGATTGTGGATGAGTACACTGTGTCTTTTCTTTTTTTCGTTATATGACGCTGAGTTCTTCTGTTTTTCCTATCAAAAAGGTCATCTCTGGCTTCTTCTCTTCCTACTCTGTCATTATGCTTTTTGCTTCCCACATATCAGTACTTGATTTTCTTCTTGAATTTTCACTTTCCTGGAGTAATGTTGAGTGTCCCCATTACAATTCTATGTTCACAAAGGTTAAGAACAAATCCAAACCTCTCTGTGAATTTCATCCCCAAAAGTCTTAGAACTTCACAGACATCACTACATGGATAGCTTATCAGCTTCCCATTACCAGTTTATTCAAATGAGTTCACTTTAGCCTTGTTATATTACATTTCCTTCAGTTTTCCCACCTCCGTAATGTTTCCAACTTTCTCTCAAAACCAAGGTTCCATTCTTGATCTTTCCTTTTAATTTCACCCACAGCCTTTTCCACAATTAAAATTCTGAGTTTACTTTGTACTGGCTTCTCTACTTCCATTGCGTACATCCCCAATATAATTAAATAGTCTTTCACCAAAATATTACTTTAGTCTCTGATTGACCCCTCTGTCAGTCCTTCTCAGATATTTTAATAGCTTCCTATTGTTTATTATAATTGCTCAGCTGCTGGTACAATGATCTGAAGAATAGTGTCTTAAACAAGACAGAGAGGTGTTTCCTCTCATTTTTAAGTCTGGACTAAGTCCACAGAGAGAACAGGGGCTCCATAATGCCATCAATACCTCAACCTCCTTCCATCTTCCTTCCTACTGTGCTACACGTAGAGTATAATTTCAACCCTCATTGCAGCAACATGGTGGCTATCACCACCTCTGGCTTTCTCTTTGCATCCTGGCTGCTTCCGGTGAGTGGCTTTCTCTGTCACATGTGCCAACAATGATATACTGAAGCAATGGAGTCAAGTGACCATAGACAGAAACCTATGCAACCATTAACCAAAACAGCCTTTCCTTTAAAAAATTGCTTTGTCTCAAGTATTTGTTAGAATAATGAAAATTTGCCACTCTCAAAATAGGTTTTGTTAGGAGGAGGAAATGTGTAGGCATTTAAAAGGTAACTGACCTTATCTAATTTATTTTAGCAAAAATAATCTAAGGTGTTGCCAGCATGAAGATTTTTATGAATATTCATGCATATTTGGCTTTTTCTGTTTGGTTCTTTTTTATATCCCCCATTGCATTGATTATTGAATATAAATAAACCTGGAAATTAATAAAGCAATAGTTTATTTATTTGTTCACTTTAAAAACATGTATTTTTTATATTTAAGAAACTTAGAAGATAAAAATACAAAATCCTTGTCCTCAATGATATCACAGAGTATGATGAATGAGAGTGAAAATGAATAGATAATTATAAAGTAACATATATAATGTGAAAATTAGGCCAGGGTTTTTAAGTGTGGGGTGGTCTTGGAGTCACAAAGAAGTATTGGTAGTTTGGGGTTACAGGAGTAGATTTATGAAAAATTATATATATATATATATATGTTTGAAAAGTATTCAAACTTTTCTCTTCACTACACTAAATCGGGGCTAATCTTTGTATATATATATATATATATATATATATATATATATATATACCATGAAGACAGTTATTATACACTTATATATAGCACTACACCTGACACACCATGAATATTCAATAAATATTTGTCTGTAAAATAAGAGTTAGCAAGGCAAAGAATGGGAAAGTATATGGAAAACATTCCAGCCTATGGAATGCTAAGTTATATAAAGGGTGTTTGGATGTTCAGATAAATTCAAGTGCTTCATATACTTGACACATAGAGCTTAACACATAAGGCTTTTCTTAAAGAAATATGCATAAGCTGAGACTAGGTAGCCTGAAAGTCATGAGAAAGTTTCAATACCAAGCAAGGATATACGATTCTCAGCCTAAAGGGAAAGTTCTCTCCTTGAAGGAAATTAAGCAAAGTATTAATTAATAGGATTTATTCTCCTGAAAGATATTTTATGGCAGAGTTAAAAATGACTTGAGGGGCATTTAAGGTGGGAAATAGAGGTGATATTGGAGGCACAATAACCAGTAAACCATATAGATTCTGAAATAAGGCAATGATTCCCATGGAATGAAGGAGGGGTAAGTTAGTGATCTTCATTCCATCTGCTCTTTTCCTACCTTTATACAGCACCATGGTTTCTCTTAACCCTGTGGCATCCCCTTTATTTTTCCAATTTCCTTTTCATTTCTCCTACCTACCTAATGTTGTATACATTTTCTAAGATCTATGCAAACATTTCTACCCAAACTTTTCACTACACTAAATTTGGGATAATCTTTATAAACCTCTCAAATATTTTATTTTATTTTTCATTTGAAGATATCACTTATAATAGTGTAAAAGTAGTATATTTTACTGATTCTACTACATTTCAAGACATTTGAACATAGGAATTGTGTTTTACTCATTTATTTACCCACATTCATGAACAATATCAAACATATTATGAACAACTAGTACATGCTTGACAATGAAGAAAGACAACATGACTGCATGAAACGCTGTATCAAGGAGGTATGTTGTATGATTGAGCTAGAGCTAATTCACTTGTTTATTTGGTAATCTTGCCAAGCAATCATCTTTCTGGTCAGCAGTCTGAGAATGTAAGATCATGATGCTGTTCTCAATTCATTTTTTAAAAAAATATTTTTTAGTTGTAAATGGACACAGTACTATTTATTTATTTATTTATTTATTTATATGAGGTGATGAGAATCAAACCCAGTGCCTCACACATCCAAGCTACAAACCTAGCCCTCCTCAATTCAGTCTTAAACAAAATGATTGTTAAACACCAAACTGTGAGTCATTATGCTCAGTTTTGGGAAAACAAATATAAATACATCATGGCCCTCACCTCAAGAAGCCTTCAATATAGAGTGGGAAATATAGGAAAGGTGAGGGTCGACAGAGAGGAAAAAGAGAGAAAGGGAAATTGAGCTCTATCAAATAAATGGCAGAAAGGGGAGTATTCAAGTGTTAATAAATTTATGTATGGAGAAAAATGAATGGGATTTTGCTGGACAACCAAAAGGGAAGAGCATTTGTGTCAGAGAAAGCATCAGAAAGTGGAAGGGGACCACAAAATGCAAGAATTGCTGTATGTGAACCATGACCCATGTAGGATGGAGAGAATGAAGAAGCTTGGCAGGAGCAGTGGACAAATGCTAGATTTTTAATGACTGGTAGGTAACACCAAAAGGTCATGGGATTTTGTGATATTTATGTTTTCTAGGTGAATGTGAGGTCCAATGTGTTGGTATAATCATGTTTGTTAAATCAAGGTGATTTCTCTATAATATTTAATCCTTCCTGCCATTTCTAACTCCTTCCCAGAACATTATTTTAACTAAACATACAATTATTAATACAGTATTAATAGTTACCAAATACCCCTGTTTTCATTTCCTGAATTACACAAAAATGAATTTTTTAACTGTGAGTATGTGAGTGCATTTTCTGATAAAGAATCTTCAAAGTGCATCCTCTCTCTAGTTGCCTATCATCTGAACGTATTCTCATTCTTTGGTTTTGTTTTGTTTGATTGTAATTTCAAATCTTTGAAGAACACATGTGAACTCTCTTTTAGAACGCCATGTACTTGTTTTTTTTCCTAATAATTTTCTCATGATTAAATTAAATTTAAAATTTCCCAAGAAAGACACATTGATAACATTATTGAGTATATGATATGCAATATATAATAATACATATTGAAATATAATATATATGACCTTTTGATTTGTGTTTTGTTGTGATTCTTTCCCCTTTTAACAATTATTTAAAAACCTACTATTACTTTTGCTTATAACTTAGTTTCCCTAATTCTAACCACTGAAAAGTAATCTTTAGTGGACTGTACTTCTCCATATATTATTTCTGCATTTCTCTAGTGACAGTCAGGCTTCATCTAATTCATGGTGACCAAAGAATGTGAATAATTTGTGTTCACATGTCAAGAATATAGCATTCAAACAGAATAGTAACATGATGTGCATTTTTCAAAGATCATACTTGTGCTAGTATAGTTCAATTAGGGGAAAAAGAGTGGAAGTAGATAAGAAGTTAGGACTTAAATAACAAAATGTAGCAGAGACATGAGGGCAGGCTGGATTACAACAACACTAATATTTGCCATGGACATTAGCCGGAATCAAGCCAGGCACCTGTAATCCTATTAGCTGGGAGGCTGAGGCAGGAGGATCCTGAATTCAAAGCTATACTGAGGCCCTAATCAACTTAGCAATACCCTATTTCTAAAATATAAGAAAGGGCTGGAGTGGTAGCTCAGTGTTTAAGCAATCCTGAGTTTGATCCTTGGAAAAAGAAAATTGAATTAAAACAATTATATTTAAAGGTTTCAGCATTTGGGAAAGAACATCCATTTTCCTATATCTTTCAGACTCCTTTGTATAGTTGAAAAAGAAACTAGTATTGTGAATGAAATTCTCAGGGGATAAAAGGACATAAAATTAACTTTATCTGTAGTATGCTCTGATATAAGGAGGCTGATTCATAATGGGGGTAGGGAAGGGGAGCATGGGAAGAATAGAGGAACAATAGATAGGGCAGAGGAGTGGGAGGGAAAGGGAAGGGGCAGGAGGTTTGCAAGAATGGTGGAATGTGATGGACATCATTAGCTAAAGTACATGTATGAAGACACGAATTGGTGTCAACATACTTTATATACAACCAGAGATATGAAAAAACTGTGATGTATATGTTTAATAAGAATTGTAATGCATTATACTGTCATTTATTTTTAAAAATCAGTTAAAATTAACTTTCTCAATCATTCACATAGTAGGATCTGTTTTAATTCTGGGGGAAAAAATAACCATGGTAAGGCAACAGAGAAGGATGAGCAGGGAATGAGAAATGCTTCTTAAACTGAAATAGCAGTCTGAGCTTTTAGGATGGGCCACAGAATCCTTGCTGATTCAATTGATTTTGCAAAGTCCAGCAGTTCCTTCTTTATTCCACATATCCCAAGAATCTAATTCTGTGCTGGTCAACCTGCTGTCAATGTGACAAAATACCTGAGATAATCAGTTTTAAAGAATGAAAAGTTCTTTTTGGTTCATGGTTTCAGAGGTTTTACTCTATGGTCAGTTGGCTCCCTTATTTTGAAGCCTGTGACAAGTTGAATATCACTATGTTTTCTTTTCAAACTGGATCATTTCAATTATCTTACCTTACATTTATTGATCATTTCTTCTATCTATTCAAATCCATTGGAAACCCTTTTGCAATTTTTAGTTCTAGAATTGCTTTTGGGGCAGGGTCATTTGTACCTTCTGCTTATTTATGTTTAAAATTTTAATCCAATATTTTTTTGACTTTGTTCACACCTTCTATTAGTTTTTTTTTTTAGCATTAAGACAGTTATTTTAAATCCTTTGTCTAATAAATCAGTATACTATAGAGAGGTAGTGGAACCTTTTGAAAAAGACACCTAATGGAAGGAAGTTAGGCCACTGGAGAAAATAATTGTTAAGAACCATCTAAATTCAGTGAATGAAAAGATATGGCAAGCATTTCAGAGGTTCAACCAACTCCAAGGAGAATAAATTCAAAGAGATCTACTCTAAGACACGTTATACTCAAACTGTCAAAGTCGAAGACAGAGACAGGGAATCTTAAAAGCAGCATCATATAGAATGGCTCTCCAGTGAGATTATCAGGAGATATCTATGCAGAAACCTTGGAAATTATGTGGAAGTGGGTTGATATAATCAAGCTGCTGAACGAAAAATAGTAAAAAACAAAAAATACCAAGAACCTTTAATTTGGCAAAACTCTTCTAAACAGAGAGAAAAATTAATACTTTCCTAAATAGGCAAAGTCAAAAAAAACAAACTAATAAAAGGAGACAATACAATACAACTAGATCTAACATGCAAGATGTTCTGAAACGAATCCTTCAGGTTTAAATAAAAGGATGGAGACAGAATTCAAAACTCTATGAAGGAATACAGATTTGAGATAAAGTTAAAAACATGGATAATTATAAAAGTCAACATTCGTGTAATTTCAGTTTGTAATTTTATTTTTTTCTACATGGGTTAAGAGATAAATGCACAAAAATTATTACCATATATTTTTGGTTATACAATGTACAAAGAAGTCACCTATAGGGGTGAAAAGTTGACATACAGAAGCAGAGGTTTTATATGTTATTAAAGTTAAACTGGTATCAACTTAGATTGTTTTAACTTTATATTAAATACAATTTCTATGTTTGCTATAAAGAAAATAGATCTAAAATATATACAAAACAAAGTGAGAAGGGAATTTCAAAACTTTAATGCAGGAAATCAGCTAAATATAAAAGAAAATTATAATGTCAGAAATGAGTGTCAAAAAATATGATTTTTATAAAACAAACAAAAATTATAGAAGTAAATTCCCCCTCATCACTAGTCACTTTCAATGTAAATAGATTACATTTTTAAATTAAAATACAAAGATTAGCAAGATGGATGTTGAAAATGATAAAATTATAAGCTATCTACAAGAAACTCAACTTACAACCAAAGACAGAAATTGGTTGACAGGGAAAGGATAGAAAAAAAATCTATACAAATAGTAACCAAAAGAGAGAATTAGTAGTACTAATATTAGTCAAAATATACTTTAAATTAAAAAGTTTACAAGGAAAAAAGATATATTATATATCAATAAAAGGTCCAATGCAGCAAGAATATGTAACATTTGGATGCAGTGGCTCAGGCTTGTAATCTCAGCGATTTGGGAGGATGAGGTAGAAGAATCACAAGTTCAAGGCCAGCATCAGCAATGTAGCAAGGCCCTAAGCAACTTAATAAGACCTTGTTTCAAAAATTAAAAAAAAAAGGGTTGAGGATGTGTCTTAATGGTAAAGTAACCCTGGGTTTAATCTGAAGTTCCAAAAAAAAAAAGAATATATAAAAATTGGAAAATATATCTAATAAAGCCATTAATAAGTCTGATGCAGAGTGTGATGGTATTGAAGAGAGAAATATAAAATTCTATAACAAAAATTTGATAATTCAATACCCCACTATCAGTTTGGACAGCCAAATAGAAGGTGAGTTGAAAATAAATAAATAAATAAATAAATAAATAAATAAATAAATGGCTTGCTGAGCATGATGACTCAGACCTGTCATCCCAGCTACTTAGGAGACTTGAACAAGCAGGGGAATTGCAAATTGGAGGCCAGCCTGAGCAATTTAGTGATATTTTGTTGCAAAATAAAACAGGCTGACAAAGTAGCTTTGTGGCATAACACTTTTGGGTTTAATCTTCAGTACTTAAAAAAAATTAAGGTCTTAAATACACAATAAACCAATAAAATATAACACATAAATATAGAACACTTGACTCCACAATAGAATACATATTCCCTCAAGGGTATGTATGGTATTCTCTAAAATAGAGCATTTGTTGACCACAATTAAGCCTCAATGGATTTAAAGAGATATATATCATGTGAGTGTCTTTTTCAACTATGATGGGATAAAACTAGAAATACTGATTAATGGTTACTGTGCTACAGTTAGATTGTAGCATGAAGTTCTGATGTGTTATTGCACAGCAGCAAGACTACAGATAACAGTAAAGTATTGTACATTCAAAAAGGAAGAAAAAAGCTTTTGAAAATTTTCGTTATGGGGAAATGATAATTTTTTTCTTTTTTTAGTTTATTATAGGTATTTATAATTGTGGAGTTCATTTTGACATATTCATAAATGCATATAACATAATTTATTCTATTTCAGTCCCCAGTATTGAAATACTATGTTTTTGGTCTTCTTTCTATTAATTTAATTTTAATTGATTCATTATAGTTATACATAAAAGTGAAATTCATTTTATATATTCATATATGCCAATAACATAATTTGGTCAATATTATTTCACAGATCCTCCCCTTTTCCCATTCTTCTCTCATCCTTGATCTTCTTCCTCTAGTCCACTGTTCTTTCTATTTTCATGAGATCCTTCTTACCCCTTCTTTTATTTTTTAATTTCTTATTTGTAGCTTCTACATGTGAGAGAAAACATTTGACTTTTTATTTTCTGAGTTTGGCTTATTTCAATCAAAATGTTCTTCAGTTCCATCCACTTAATAGCAAAGGGCATAATATTAACCTTTTCATGGCTGATTAAAATTCCATTGTGTATATATACCACATTTTTAATCCAATCATCTATGAGGGACACATAGGCTGGTGACCTTACTTGATTATTGTGAATTGCCCTGCTATAAATATTGGTATGCATGTATCATTATAATATGCTGATTTTAGTTCTTTTGGATAAATATCAAAGAGTAGTGCAGCTGGGTCATATGGTGTTTCCATTCCTAGTCTGTTGAGGAATCTCCATACTGCTTTTCAAAGTGGTTGTACTGATTTGTAATACCACCAACAGTGCCTAAGTGTACCTTTTCCTCCACATTTTCACAAACATTGTTTTATTTGTATTCTTAATGGTTGCCATTCTAGCTGGACTGAAATGAAATCTCAGAGTATTTTTGAAATTTAGTTCCCTGACTTCTAAGAATGTTGAATATTTTTTCATGTATTTATTGGCTATTTGCATTTCTTCTTTTAAGAAATCTCGGGCTGATTCTTAATCAGCTTTTCATGACTGTAGCTAGAAGAACTAACAAAAACAATTGAAAGGAGGAAAGTTTATTTTGGCTTATGGTTTCAGAGTTTCAGTCCTTGATTGGCCGACTCCATAGCTCTGGGACTGAGATGAGATAGAACATCATAGCAGAAGGTGGGGAAGAGGAAAGCAGCTCAAGGCATGACAACCAGGAAACAGAGAAAACCCTGCTCTTCAAGGACAAAATAAAAACCTCACAGTTGTAATCCCAGTGACCTGCATTCTCCATCCACACCCTACCTGCCTAGAGTGATTGCCATATCAGTAGATTAACTGATCCACTGATCAGGTCACACCACATAATCTAACCATTTCACCTCTAAAAATTCTTGCATTGTCTTACACATGAGCTTTTGGGGAACACCTCATATCTAAACCATACCAAGTTTGTTTTTTATCATTTATTGTTTGGTTGCAGCTTTTTGAATTACATATCTAGAATATATAATCTGAATATTAATCTTCTGTCAGAATAGTAGCTGTCAAAGATTTTCTCCCATTCTGCTCTTTCTTTGTTGCTTTTATGTGTTTCTTTTGCTGTGAAGAAGCTTTTTAATTTGAAGTCATTTCATTTACTGATTCTCGGTTTTATTTTCTTAGCTTTAGGGCTCTCATTAGAAAATCTGGTGCCTGCACCAATATGTTGTAGTGTCGACCGGATGCTTTCAAAAAGTCCTAGCAGTTGCACTGTTTCTGGTCTGATTTCTAGATCTTTTATCCATTTTGAGTTAATGTTTGTGTAGAATGAGAGACAGGAATATAGTTTCATTATTTTACATATGGATATCCAGTTTTTCTAGCGTTGTTAGTTAAATTGATCTTTTGTAAAGGTTTGAGGAGATAAATGTTTACCCTGATTTAAACATTACACAATATACACATATTTACACGTAACATGGAACCCCATTTCCATGTGTAATTCTTATGCTTTATGTATCAGTTAAAAAATAAACTGAAAAACAAAGGAATTAATAATGAGAATCATGGGAAATTTTACACATTTTTGGATTATAAACAACACATGTAAGCAACCATAAGATCAAAAAATGAATCACAGGAAAATTAGAAAATAATATGAATGAATGAAAATGAATTACAACATACTAAAATATGTAGAATACAGAGAAAGCAAAAATAAGGGGGACATGTATAAATGTGGACATATTAAAAATTAAAAAGATCTGAACTCAATAGCTTAGCTTTATAATTCAGGAAAACCAAAAAAGTATAAAAAAACTAAGTTCACAATTAGTAGAAAGACATAAGTAACAATTACTAAAGTAGAGAAATATAAAACAGAGAACCAGAAACAGCAGAAAAAAATTAATGAAATAAAAAATTGGTTCTTTAAAAATTTAAACAAAATTGGCAATCTCTGCTTAGATTGACTAGAGCACATAAAACTGGCTAAAACCAGGAATGAAAGTGGGAATATCACTACCGATTCTGCAGAAATATAAAGGATTATTAGAGAGTATTATAAAAAATTTATATGCCTCGAATTTGTATGCCTTAGACAAAATGGACAAATTCTTATCCACACATAAAAAAATTGAATCATGAAGAAATTAAAATCCAAAAGTTTCATAACTAAATACAGAGATTAGAATGGTAATGAAAAATTTCCTGAAAAAAAAATCTCTGCACCTGATGACTTCACTGATAAATTTTACCAAATATGTAAAAAAAAATAATAACTAATACCAACCTTCTGAATCTCTTCCAAAATAATTGAACAGGAGGGAGCACTCGTGTTATGGTTTAGGTATGAGGTGTCCCCCAAAAGCTCATGTGTGAGGTAGGACAAAAAGTTCAGAGATAAAGCGATTGGGTTAGGACAGCTTTAAACTAATCAGCGCGTGATTCCAGCAGAATGTATTAGCTGGGTAGTAACTGTAAGAACGTAGATTGTGACTGGAGAAGGTAGGTTCCTGGAGGTGTGCCTTTGGGATATACGTTTGGTCCCTGTTGAGCGGCTCTCTCTCTCTCTCTTTCTCTCTACTTCTTGTTTCCATGTTCTTAGCTGCTTTCTTCCGCCATACCCTTTCTGCTTTAATATTCTGCCTTACCTTGGGCCTGAAGTAATGGAATTAGTCATCTATGGATTGAGACCTTTGAAACCATGAGCCCCAAATAAACTTTTCCTCCTCTATGTTGTTCTTGTCAGGTCTTTTGGTCACAGGGTTGAAAAAGCTAAAATAATTTTCAGTTTCATTATGTGAGGAAAACTTCACTGTGATACTAAAGCTAGATAATGACACTACAAGAAGTAACAGATCAATATCTCTGATTAAAATTGATGTAAAAACCCTAAAAAAAATTAAAGTTAGTGTACTCAACACAGTGTGGTAGTGGCATAAAGGCAAGTCCATTGAAAAAAAAATAGAAAGTTCAGAAGTAAAACTCAGCATATGTGGTCAACTAACGTTTTGATAAGTATGTTAAGACTACATAGTGGGAAAAAAAATCTTTTCAATAAATTGTGTTGGTGAGTCAACACCCATAGTGCAATGATGTTGTTCCCTTGCCTAACACCACATATAAAAAACATTAACTCAAAATGGATCAAATACATAAATGTAAGATCTGAATATATAAAACTTGTATAAAATATAAAAACTTGTATAAAGCTCCAAGGGAAAATAATACATTAAAGAAATAATATAATAAAAAATAATAATGAAAGATTCATGGCCATGGATTTGACAATTCTTTCCTTGATGTAACACCTAAAGCAGAGAAAACAAAAGAAAAAAATAAGACAAATTGAACTGAATCTAAATTTAATATTTTTCTGCATTGAAGGATACTGTCAGCAGAATAAAAAAGCAACCCACAGACTAGGAATATATTTACAAATCATATACTTAATAAGGCATTAATATCTATGAAACATAGAGAACTCTCCAAACTCACCAAAGAACAAGCAACTTAATTCAAAACTGGGCAAAAAAATGAATAAACATTTATCCAACAAAGATATACAAATGAGACCAATAGATACATGTATCCAACAAATACATAAGCATTTTAGATGTTCAAGAAAAATGCTCAACATCGCTAATCATTAGGGAAATGCAATCAAAACCATAATGAGGTACCACTTCATATTTATTAAGATAGCTATTAATGGGGAAAATAACAAGTTTTGATGAAGATAAGAATTTGGTATCTGTGCAGTCATTGCTGGTGGAAATGTAAAATGGTGCTACTGCTATGAAAAATATATGGCAGCTCCTAAAAAATTAAAAATAGAATTACCATATGATCAAGCATTTCTTTTTCTGAGTTTGTACCCTGTGGGAAACCATCCATGATATACATTACAATCTTCTCTTGGCATGAACCCAGGGAGAGATAGGCCTGGCATTGAGAACTTTCAGTGCCTCTCCCACAGCAATAGATTGCCCAATGCACATGACCTTTCCCTTAGCTCTGCTAGGACGGTTCCTCATAGTAGCTCCAGAGATAGGCGTAGGAAGAAAGTTAGAGGTGGGCTGTTAGGAACTGAACAGCCCACCTTTAACCTTTTTTGGAGAAGAACATTCTCTGGAAGGCCTTTGATGTCTCCAATATAAATAAAGCAGGTGCAGGTGCCATTTTGCCAGAGGCTAGGTCCATCTGATCAGCTTGCCTGTCCTGCCCCAGCTTTGAAACCAATTTCTGTGTTCTATAGTTTTTAAACCATTTTATTTCTCTTAGCTTTTGTTTTTCAGCCAGCCCATTCTACTGAGGGGAACCCCATTCCACATGGGCTGTGGGTGGGAGTACCCAAAAGAATTGAAAGCAGTGTTTGCTCCTATATTCCCACTATCCTCTGACTCTGGAATACTAGTTTTTTAATGTAGCATTGTTATCTTGGAATCAATCATCATGGAAAAAGAATTTCTTATGTAAGTCAGTTTTAAAATAACTTTGAAAAGTAAGATGAGGTTTTAACAATAATGAGGAATTGTTTTTACTTCTAATATTGCTTTAGAAAACAGACAGAAGGTGTGATTAATTCACATAATAGAAGTATAGAATAGTCTATTTCAGGCAATGCTGCATATTTTAAGTCAATTAGTTTTGCTATTGCCTCAATAATTAAATTTTACTTCTGAATATTATAAATTAATTTATCTATGCCTCAAAATATAATGTTACTATGAATTTGGTATTCCATAAGTATATGGAGTTTACGGATCAAAAACACTTAGCCTACATTTTCTTCCTTCCATAGCAAGGTTCCAGAACAGCTTTAATGTTCTCTGCTTGGGCCATGCATAAGGTGTGATTATAGGAAACTGGAAGGTACTGGTTGGCTTTTGAAATCCTTTCTTTCTCAGCCTGGTATCCTGTAGATTTTTAGGTTTCTGGATTTCAGCAATGAGCACATGGTGGCTTCTTCTCTCCTTGACCTCCTGCTTTCTGTACTTTCCATTACTGACACCATTTGCTTTCACTTCTTGATGGCACACTGCTCCCAGCTGCCTGGCAGAAAATGTCAATCTCCCTGCCTCTATTTTCCACTTCTTAGTTATTTAGGACATGACTAAATTGTATGAAGCTCAGGGGAGAAAATTTAAGGAAAGCATTCTATATGAAGCTGACACAGCATAAAAACTAGAGGCCTGAGAATCAGGACAGAGAGGACACTGATCTGGGCCAAACAACTGTCAAATCCATTCATAGTGAGCAACATGCTGAGAAGGGTGCTGGAGGGCATCTCAGCGAGGGGCAGCTTTTCACAGAGCTAAGATGGTCTCCGTGTGATAACCTCAGATGTCTCTGTGACCTGGTTCTTTTTCTATCATGTAGGTCTGGCCACCTCTATCTGGAAATGTGAGCAAAGCACTCTGCTCTGCTTTGAGAAAAACACAGAGGCAGACCTAAGCAGGAGCTATTCTATTATTTATATAAACATTCTGATGGCAAATCTAGTATGATCACAGTTCCTATCATGCAGAGAAATGTGTAGTTTAAGGAAGCAAACATCTACTGAGGGGTTTATTAAGTACCATACCCTGTAGTGACCATAGAGATGAGGGGGAAGACTGCATGTGCCTGCATAAAAGTGCTTACATCACAGATGGATTGTCCGGCATAGAAACAAACAATTTCAGCACCATATAGCAAGAACAAAGATATAAGTATATGTAAGTGTTCTGAAGGGTATTTAAGAAGAATTCAAACTTTTTTTTTTTTGTACTAGGAATTGAACCCAGGAACAATAATCGCTGAGTCACATCCTCAGCCCTTTTATTTTATAATTTTGAAACAGGGCCTTGCTAAGTCTTCCTATTTTAGCCTCTGAGTCAATGGGATTACAGGTATTTGCCACCACACCTGGCTGAATAATAAAGCAAGACTTTTCTGTCTAAAATTCTATTTAAATAAAATAGATATTTCACATTTTTTCTTTTAAGACAAAAAAAAGCATGCTACTGAATACCTTAAAATTGTAAAGGAGTTACTTAAATTCTTGTCTAATTCAGGTAAGCTAGCATCAACATACATGGTTCTCATAGATCTTAATCATTATTTGTAAAATATGAGATCCATTGATTGACGTATTTCTGATAAAAACAGATAGCATTTTTTTTTCTTAAACACAGAGTCAAATTTATGACTTGTATTTAACTCTCTATAACAGATGTTTCAGAAATACAAGCAAAGTTGGTTAAAATTCTATGTTTATCACACATTTAGAAGAACAGAATGTACAAAGATTATGTTAAGAAAGGCACTGAAGCACAAATATTCTAACTAATGAATCTGTAAATCCAGGAATGCAAGCACTGCTGTCTGTCTTTTTCCCTGATGAACCTTAGCACAAAGAACCGTGCTTGGCATGTGTCGTGCACTATAAATTGTCAAATGAATAAACAGCCTGTAATTACAAGTCATAGAGTAGTATCATTTAAAATAGATTAAAACACAGTTTTACTTCATCCCTGGATATTTAGAGATTTATTGCCTAGAATGATGCTATTTAGTGGGTATAAATTTCAGCTCCTATAATTTGAGTTCATCTAACATTTTTGCATCTAACATTTTTTTAACTACAGCTTATTTCACAACATTATTATAGGTCCCCTTATTCATATTATCACTCCAAGACTCTTCATCCCCTCCACCCCACTGCGACCATCTGAAGTGTATCATTTTTAACATCTTTCAAGCAAAAAAAAAAAAAGTTTGGGGGGTGAAGAAAAAGGATGTAGGAAATATTATTCATATAAATCTTTCTGGAAAAAGTTGAATACAAAATCCAAGGAAACAGATGTTTAGGGGAAACTATAAATCCTTGAGAATTTAATATGAAATCTAAGGAAAAGTAAAGGTAGCATAAGAATGATAGAATGAAAATAAGTGTCGTATGTTCTGACAAAGAACAAAGGAGACAAAAAGAGAGAGATTAAGTCAAATGGTGATAATAATTTCTAAACCTTTAATAATTGAGCATCAAACATTAAAGTTTATAGAAAACCATAGAAAAAGTGTAAGGATAACAAAGTAAAGAATAATGATTAATTAATGATATTGGGTAATGAAGAGAGGTTATTAAAAACCCTAAACTGAAAAGATACAAAGAAAATTCTACATAGAAAATTTGTCACCAGTAAATTAAGCTACACATAGATACATATGCACAAAATGACGTGAATAAGCATAGCAAAATCTTAAAAGTCTAAAAAGGTATAAACTAGACAATATGACAGAGATAAAGCCAAGGAAATACAACTTAAATAAATGTGACTAGGTTCAATTCACATATTTAAAATGTTTGTATGTATCACAAAACAAAAATAACTGTTTTAGACAAGCATGATACAGAACAAAGTAACTTCAAAACGTTAAAGTAAAAGTTTGGACAGTTGTATACCAGGAAAATGAAGTAAAACAAAGCAAAAGTCATTCTCAATTGGACAAGGTACAGTTTGAGCTAAAACTCATTAAAGAAACTCAAATTAACAAAGATGTAACACTTATAAGTATTTTTGCAACAGGTAATACAGTAATAATTTTTATAAAGTGGAAAAATTATGGGAAATAAAAATACTAATATATGAAAACTTTAATATTATGAAGTTTGTATTTTTTATATTCCAAGGCAGATTAAGTGAACAAAAATGAAGAATTCAAAAGACTTATATAACCAGATCAAGATATATTTAGCCTTATTACTTAATGATAGACTATATCTTACTTTTTTCAGTTGCCCATGAAACACACAGAAAAATGCACCAAATAGAAAGTCACAAAAGAGACTCAATAAATTTCAAATAAATAAAAATAAATGATAAATATATTTTTGCCTCATAATTCAATGAATACAGAAATTATATTTTTAAAAGTCAGAGAAAATATGCTCCTGGCCAAATAACTTAAAATTTTATCTTAAGGAACTGTTGATTCAGAGCTAGGACAAATATAAAATTTGTACATAGAAATTAAAATACAAATGAAATAGTATTCATGGGAGTATTCATAATTGTATATTTTATCTTATATTAAAATTTACAATATTTATTCTTGTATCATTAAACATCTGATTGTATAAAAATTAAATTAAAAACAAAATATACTGAAAGAAGAAATCTATTAAAAATTAGATAAATGAAAACAAACTTTAAAAACATTTTTTGAAAGTGATTAAAATACTTGAACCTCTAGCTAATGTAAATGAGGCAAAAAATAAGAGAAGCCACAGAAATGTAATACAATAAATAAGCCATAGGAAAAAATATAGAAAGAGAAAAAATAGAAATAATGAAAGATTTCTTTAGAAAATTCAGTGAAAATATCTTAAATGAAATCAATAATTTTCAAAAGAAATATAATTTATTAAAACAGATTGAAGCTTTAAGTCTCACAGAAGATATAGGGAAATTTGCAAAAGAACTAAATCCCCTCCTTTTCAAACAACTATGTCCCACTGTTTCCACAAGCACTGTAAGTAAAGTTTAAAAGAGCAGCTCCCCTGTTAAAACTCTCCCAAAGCATGAATAAGTGAGTAATACTTCCAAAATTGTTTTGTAAAGCAAATACATTATTGATTCCTCAAATCTCTAAAATAAACTATAGATGAACTGATGTCAAAATTCAAAGTAAATATTAGCATTAGAATTCAATATCACATTGTATAATAATATAATATGACATTTTAAAATGCAAGTATGTCTCAAGTTTCAAATCTTTACTGATATAATTTTATAATATTTAATGTAGCAAAATAGAATTACATAATTCACTTCATTGTGATGAAAAAACACATTTTAATATATTTTTTGTTGTTAATTGCACACATTTATGAGACTCATTGTGGCATTGCAATGTATGCATTCAATGTAAAATGATCATATCAGAATAAATGGCATATCTATCACTTCAGACATTGTCATTTCTTTGCTTTGGGAACATTAAAAATCCAATCTATCAGGTATTTTATGTATTCAAACAAATATATGAAAAAATGTTCATCATCATCTCTAGCAATTAGAGAAATGCAAATCAAAACTACTTTAAGATATTATCTCACTCCAGTCAGAATGGTAGCTATTATGAAGACAAACAACAATAAGTGTTGGTGAGGATGTGGGGAAAAAGGCACACTCATACATTGCTGGTGGGACTGCAAATTGGTGCAGCCAATATTGGAAGCAGTATGGAGATTCCTTGGAAAGCTGGGAATGGAACCACCATTTGATCCATCTATCCCTCTCCTCAGTCTATACCCAAAGGACTTAAAAAGAGTATACTACAGGGACACAGCCACATCAATGTCTATAACAGCACAGTTCACAATAGCTAAACTGTGGAACCAACCTAGATGCCCTTCAGTAGATGAATGTATTAAAAAAATGTGGCATATATACACAATGGAATATTACTCAGCAATAAAATAGAAAAAAATCATGGCATTTGCAGGTAAATGGATAGAGTTGGAGAAGATAATGCTAAGTGAAGCTAGCCAATCCCCCCAAAAACAAATGCAGAATGTTTTCTCTGATATAAGGAGTCTGACTCATAGTGGGGCAGGGAGGGGGAGCATGAGAGGAATAGACAAACTCTAGATAGGGAAGAGGGGTGAGAGGGGGCAAGGGTTGGGGCAGGGGGGTTAGCAATGATGGGGAATATGATGGATATCATTATCCAAAGTCCATGTATGAAGACCTGAATTGGCATGAACATACTTTATATACAAAGATATGAAAAATTGTGCTCTATATGTATAATAAGAATTGTAATGCAGTCTGCTATCATGTAGTTAAAAAATAAAATCAATTAAAAAAAGAAATATTCAGTTAATTGTAATCAACCATAGCTATCTGACTGTGCTATCGAATGTTAGAAGTTACTCCTCATGTGTACTTGCTCCCTATACTGTTAACTGTCCTTTCTCCTTGTCTCCCTCCCTACACCCCATGGTAACCACTTTTCTACTCTTCATTTCTATAGCATCAACTTTAAAAATTCATTTAACAAAACTTCAATACTCATTGTAGTGAGAAAAAGCACTTAATATATCAATAACTACTTTTTCAAAAAGAAAATGTAGAACATCATTCTAAGTGAAATAAACAAATGACAATCTAGGGTAAAACATTTAAAATTCACTTTCAGACTTATTTCCTTTCAATTGCAGCACAGGCAATTATTGTCTCAAAACACTTCTGACAGAGGCAAGAGCAGAAATTAAGTGCTTTCCACAGCTTCTCACTGCTCCCCACAGCCTCCTTCTGCACTGCCCCCAACCCCAGCCTCCAGTTGCAATACTACATTCCCAATTCAAAGCAATAAGAGACATCCTCCAGATTACTTTCTCTCATATCTAGTTAGCGTGATGGTTTCTGAATTCCAGACTTCACTCTCCTTCCTCAGTTTTCAGAGTTGGTTTTAGGAAAAGCAGTCCAAGCTAGTTTACCAAATTGACAGTAATCAGCAAGTCATATCTTATTTACATCCATAGGAATTCAATTTCAGTCATCAATGGATTCCTGGTACTCTAGACTTGTTTAAAAGTTAGCAAGCATGAAGGAAATGCCTTAGTAAGGCCTTAGTTTTCCACAGTGACCAGTACAGTGCTTTTACTTTTCCCAGATAAAGTTAGGTGACTTTTGGGTTGCCTGAACCATACTTGGGTTTTTTGGTGTATTGCATTGTCCTGCCCTTGATGTCACACCACCTTTGAAATTGCTGATTCCGGGAGAGAACTGATAGGCCTCTATGGTTGAGACCGAATGAGTCTTACCTCACTACCTGGATGCTACATAAACACTCTCCCTTTGCCATCTTATGTGGTATGCTAGCTCAGTCCACCCCATGGCTTAGGTTCTAGGAATATACAGCATAGGAATGAACACACAACATAGAAATGAAAATACTGTGAAGCAAACTCTAATAATAGCAGAATTCTCTAAGGTAACTGGTAATAAAAGATCTTAGAACATGAGAATGGGTGCAGCATATAACACAAAAATACATTAATATATTACCTTGTTTTAGTTGTATGTCTGAATCTTGGAGAAATGAGTTAAAATCATGCTCAAGAGATTATTTTGAGCAACCGTTTCTTTCAGACATTAGGTTTTATATTTTGGGTTGTTAACCTTACTTCTAGATTTTTTTAATTAAACTTCTTTTTCTTCCCTTTTCTGTAATTATCTAAGCTTCTTTCTGACAACCTTAAGGTTTCAAGCAAGAAATCTGAGATAAAGCCTTAAGATGGAGTTGTGCAAAATGCACTATTGAGATCATATCAGAAAAATTTAAATTTGGCATTTTATTTTATTTTATTTTTAGGAACAGGTAATTGAATATAAAAATAAAACATGCCATTGTTTTGGTACTTTAAAATCAAAGGTAGGTCATTTTATCCATGTTAGTAGCATCTAGGTTTTCATTACCATATCAAGGAGAGGGCATTGTGGAAGGTTTTAGAATAAATTAAAATCATGCAGCATTTTCTAGTTTCTTTAAATATCATTTTTCTCCATTAGCTTTATTATCCCAAACATTGTATTACTGTGCTTCTTATTGTTCTCTGGTGGAATTTGACAATAGATTTTACAAGAGGTAAAATATCTAAAAATTTTTGAACTGTATGATTTGTAGAAAACAATTTCATTTGGTTATGTTTACAGAATCCACCTCAGAAGTCTAGAAACACACACTTTTAAGAAATGTATGCATTTTAATAGCTTATTATTTGACCCAGACTCTATTTTGGAGGAGAAGTTGGGAAAAAATGGACTTGGCCAATTCACCATGATAACAAAGTTGTGTTAATGAAAGTGTAAATCTAACCCAGAATAACTGAAGCCAAATTTTTTACATTAGAGCTAAATTTATCCAATTTAGCTATCAATAGTAGTCAATTAATGTAACTGTCAAATTCATACTGATTATATTCATATGCTAACCAATCTTCAGTACATTAATAAAAAGTAATTCCTAATATATCTACACTTAATATCATATCAAAGTTCTTCATAAAAGTTATCTTTTTAAAATATAAGTCAGATCATGTCATTCCTTGTATAAATACCTTCAATATCTCTGAATATGTCTCTGCATCTTAGTAAAAATTCAAATCCTTAGAATTAACTATAAAGCTCACCCCAGATCCTCTCTGACCTCATCTCTTATTTGATCTGCATTATCAGCTAGACCTGCACAAGCCCTGCATACTCCCACCGTAGGGCCTTTTCATATTCTGATTGCTCCACCTAGAATGCTTTTTTGCAATGTATCCAGCGACTTGTTCCATCATTGCCTTCAAGTGTTAACATTAGGCCATATTCTCAGTAAAGCCATTCCTAAAGTATCTGCTTAAGATACAGTGTTCCTCTCAAAGGTACTCTCAATCCTCCTTACTCATACATTCTGTCATACTGTCACCATCTTATGCATTTTTACTTTTTTGATTATTGTTATGGTTTAGATATGTGGTATTCTACAAAGTTTATGAGTGAGACAATATAAAAAATATTGAAAGGTGAAATCATTAGATTATGAGAGGTATAACCTAAGCAGTGGATTAATCCACTGATATAGATCGATTGGGCGGTAATTGTAGGCAGGTGGGGTGTAGCTGGGGGAAGTAGGTCACTGGGGGTGTGCCTTAGGGGTTTACATTTTGTTCTTGATGGAGTGGAGTGTTCTCTTTCTCTGCTTCCTGGTTGCAAAAGTCCTGCCCTCTGTCCTCCTTCACACCCTTCTACCATTATGTTCTGCCTCATCTTAGACTCAGAATTATAGAGTTTGCCAACCACAGGCTAAGCTTCTGAAACCATGAGACAAAATAAGTTTTTACTCCTCTAAGTCAGTCTTGTTGGGTATTTTGGTCACAGCAATATAAAGCTGACTATAACAATTATTCTCTTCCTTTTCTTCTGTGATGTAAGTTCCAGGAGTACGGAGATTTGCATCTGTTTTCTTCATTGTTGTAGACTAGTGCCACAGATAGTTCTAGCAAACAATAGTAACTTAAATGACATATTTGAACATATTTGAAATAACTAAAAAATAAATTGAATATTTCTATTTCTAGCCTTATGGTAAATTAAATGTCCTAAAAAGCCTCTCAATATAAAGCTTAGAAATCCTGAATGTAATACAGTAAAAATTTCCTTAAATACATGTTGAGCTTAAAAGAAAGCAAAGAATACCTTCCCTGGCTAAAACCTATAGCACTTATAGCACACACAAATAATTGCCCTTTCACACCCATACATTGTTGGTGGGACTACAAATTGGTGCAACCACTCTGGAAAGCAGTATGGAGATTTCTTAGAAAACTTGGAATGGAACCACCATTTGACCTAGTTATCCCACTTCTCAGTCTATACCCAAGTGACTTAAAATCAGCATACTATAGTAATGTAGCCACCTCAATGTTTATAGCAGCTCAATTCACAATAAGCTAAACTGTGGAAGTAACCTAGATGCCCTTCAATAGGTGAATGGATAAAAAAAACTGTGGTATAAATATGTACAATGGAATATTACTCAGCATTAAAAGAGAATAAAATTATGGCATTTGCAGGTAAATGGATGGAGTTGGGAAATATCATGCTAAGCAAAGTAAGCCAATTCCAAAAAAACCAAAGGCCAAATGTTCTCTCTGATAAGTGGATGCTGATCCATAATAGGGGATGGGAAGGCATGGGAAAAATGGAGGAACTTTGATTGGGCAAAGGGGAGAGTGGGTTATGGGGAGAGAGAAGATGGTGGAATGCGATAGAGATTATTAACCTGGGTACATGGATGACTGCACATATGTTGCAATGCTGCATTCTGTACAGAGAAATGAAAAGTTGTGCTGCAGTTGTGTACAAGGAATTGAAATGCATTCTACTGTCATATATACCTAATTAAAATAAACAAATTTATTTTAAAAATTGCCCTTCAACATAACCAAGAATATTGGGCTTTAATTGTTTGTGGGGTGAGAGATGAAACCTGATGACAGGTAGGGATTCCAAATAGGTAAATGGTAGCATGTAAAGCTATCCACTGCCAAGAAAACTTTCTTGTGTTTTTGATTTTCCAAGCCTAGATAGAGATGAAACAAACAAACATAAAAGCATTTTTACTCTGAGTATAGGTAACAATGACTTTGTTTGATTTCTCACTGCTTACCTGTGTGACCTTGGAGAATCTAATTTTAACTCAGTTCCAGTTGAAAGATATGCCTGCCACATAGATCTGCTGAACAGAGTTTATCCTGAGAGAAATACATAAAATTCCATACTCAGAGCCAGCTCTGTGAAACCTCAGGAAAATAAGACAAAGAGGTTACTTTAAAGCACAAATGAAAAAAAAATAAAATAAAAGACACATTAAGTAGAAATAAAACAAATTTAAGCAGTATATAACTTAAAGACCAATAAAGAGAAGACAGGAGACAAGATCAAAATCTGAAAAAATTTAACTATAAACTTATAATTCTGTATCCCCAGTCAACCCTTTAACAAGAATGAGTAAGATCTAGAAGTACTTTTTGACAAACAAAACTGATAATATTTACTACTAATAGGGCTTCAATTAAAATATTTGAATACATTAGCATTATATAAATTAAAATAAACCCAGAAAGAATTGCCATACCAAAAGGAATAGTATTAATCAGTATGTGAAACAGTTTATACATTGAACATATAAAATAATAATCACAATGATGAGTTTTATAATTAAAATATAAGATGAGCAAAAATTTTTAATCTGACAGGGGTAAGAATTGTGTGATTGTTATTAAAGTTAAAGTATTTCTAAGATCTTCATACCATTTGGGAAAGGAGCAAAGGTAATAATAAATCTTAGGCATTTTCCGTATTGATGAATGCAGACTTTCTAAGGATTTTAAAAAGAATAAAACACATCAATGGGAGAGTGTATAAAAGAAAAATGAATAATAATCAAAAATAAGGCAGCAAATGGTAAAAGAATGAACAGAGAAAATGCAGTGTAAATAGGAAAGATGAAAAAATAAGAACATGATTTTAAATATATCAGCTAACATAAATGTGAATCACCTCAACTTATAGTAAAAATAGAGATTATTGTATAAAATTATATTGTCATAGTACTATAACAAATTATATTGTCATAGTACTAAAACAAATTCCACTTACATGCTATATAAAAGAGTTAAGCCAAAAACAAGAAAAAATTAAATTTAACATTAATTGTTTAAAAAATATGACAGGTATATTCTAAATAAGAATATCCAAGGTGTGAGGTAACATGAACTATGTATACAAGATACCATATATGAATCAAGGAGATCACTGGATAGTGACAAGACTTAAAATTAACCAGATTGATATGAATGCTCTGAATTTATATGCATCACATAATATGCAAGGATGCAGTTGCATAATATGTAAAATTTTAACACAAAATTCTTGCTCAGTAATTGCCCACTGATTTAGTCAGCTTCATTGCCACTGTGGCCAAAAGACATAACAAGAACAATTTTAGAGGAGGAAACATTTATTTGGGGCTCACAATTTCAGAGTTCTCAGTCTACAGTTAGCAAACCCTACATGAGGCAGCAGAACATCAAAGTGGAAAGGTGTCTGAAGGAAAGTTTTTAGGTCATGGCAACAAGGAAGCAGGGAGAGAGTTCCTCTCACCAGGGACAAAAAGAACCAGAGGCAAGCCCCCAGCGATCTGTCTCCTCCACCACACCCTAACCTGCCTTCAGTTATCACCCAGTTAATCCTTATCAGGCAATACATCTACTGATTGGATTACAATTTTCATCATTTAATCATTTCACCTCTGAACCTTCCTGCATTATCTCACACAGGAGATTTTGAGAAACACCGCACATATGAACCATTAAACCCTCCAAGCAGAAAACAAAAATAGTATATATAGCTTTACCTTATTTAATAGGCATATGTAGGAAAACACCTTGACTATTATAAAATACAAAGATCATTAGTAAAATTTGACCCATAATTAAGGAATAAAGGTAGCATCAACATATTTTTATGAATTTCCTGAATGTATCAGCATACTATAGTATATCCTGATCCCAACTGAGTGATTAAAAGACTAATAACATAAACACACTTAAAAATAGAAATTTCAAGACATTTCCTAGTGACTCACATGTTAAGTAATACATTACAATAAATAATAATGATAATATTACATATTAATCTTTGGATGACACCACTTCAAAGAAAATTTAAGAATAAATCCTTATATTTAAAAAGAAAATGCCCTAAACTTCAAAAAAATAGTCTCCATCTTAGGAGAAAGAAGCAGAAACAAAATAAAAAAAATATTAAAGGCAAAGGATATGCACAAAATGATAATACAGAGAGAGCAAATTGATATGGATAAAAATCACAAAACTGACAATCAACAAATGAACACTGGTTCTGCAAATCATTAATTACATGGAAAATTTTATGTGAATCCATAAATAATAGAGAAAAGTAATGAAATGATACATAGTCAAAGAAAACAGCAGAAGTTTTAAACAATAAGAGATACTATGAATAATTTTATGGATATTAACTTGGCAACTTATATGACATACATAATTTTTTACAAAACGTATCTAAGCAAACTAGTTTAAAAAGAAATAGGAAATCACATGTGTATGTGTATGTGTGTGTGTGTATATATATATAATATATATATATATATTATATATATAGCTAAGAAGATGAATAAGTAATATAGCCATCTATTTTAAAGTCTCATTTTTAAAGAGGGTTGGCGAGGTGTGGGGGAAAAATGTACACTCATGCATTGCTGGTGGTAATGCAAATTGGTGTAATCATTATGGAAAGCGGTATGGAGATTCCTCAGAAAACTAGCAATGGAAACACTATTTGACCAAGCCTATCCGGATCACTTTTTGGTTTACACCCAAAGGACTTAAAATCAGCATACTATAGTGACACAACCACATCAATGTTTATAGCAGCTCAATTCACAATAGCTGAACTATGGAACCAAACTAGATGCCCTTCAACAAATGAATGAATAAAGAAAATGTGATATATATATATGAGATAAAATATTACTTAGCATTAATAGAGAATAAATTTATGGCATTTGCTAGTAAATGGTTGGACCCAGAGAAATAAGCCAACCCCAACAAATCAAAGGACGAATATTCTCTCTGTTATGCGGATGCTAATTTGCAATGTGGGCAGGAGTAGGTAAGAATAGAGTTACTTTAGATTAGGTGGGGGAGAGTGAAGAGGGGGAAGGAGTGTGCGGATAGGAAGGATAGTTTAATGAATCACACATTATTACCCTATGTACATATCTAACTGTGTGACCAGTGGGATTCTACATTATGTATAACCAGAAGAATGAGAAATTATAATCCATTATATATTTTGTATCAAAGTGCATTCTACTGTCATGTATAACTAATTTAAAAATTTTTAAAAAATTTAATAAACAAGATATACCTCATTTTATCCCAGTTTCACTATCTTGGTTGTTTTCTACTCTTCTTTCAAGACACTATACTATGTATTCTAAAGTCATTTTCTCAGGGGAACCAGGTAATTTAGTCTTCATTTCTGAGAAAATGTTGATTTTTTTCTGCATATTTTTTCCCATGATTTCAATCAGCTCTTTCCATTTCTCATTTTTTTGCCCTTTCAATTTTTCAACTTCAAATTTATGATTGAAGGTGTTTTTTACTAACTCAAATTCTTATTACTTGTCTTGAATAAAAGTAGGAATGTTGTAACAAGTTTTGGCTTTACACTTTTAGTTTATTTGTATATTTTAGGAGGGAGGATTGTTTTTATTAAATTAAATGTACTGAATCTTGTTTTCTGATGTTTTTTGTAATAATCTATATAGATTTATTCCATTTATCCTTTTAATTTTCTTGGATTTAGAATGATTAGGATTTCTGAGTCCATTATGTTCCCTTCTGTAAATTTAACAAAGCTCACAATCTTCAGTGAATAGTTTCCCATTCGAGGATTCCTGTGCTTTCTGAGTTCATTTCTTGTTTAATTTGTCTTATGGATTTTTCACGAAATACCAAGGTATGTGTAATAAGGCAGTCACCATGTTCTTTAGCTATAAAAGTCTCTGGTATTATGCTTAAACAGCAAATAAGAGAGGTGTTGGCTCATTCAGGTATCTCAGACCAAGGCAGGACTCACCAAGGGTAGTGTGCCTTGAATGTCACCTTGAGAATAAGCCAAGTAAAGGAGATTCATGGTCTAAGAGAAGCATAGAAAATACATTCGAGAAAAGATGTTCCTGCCAGAAAAGATGTCAAGATTAATTTTGATTTATATGTGAAACAAATATTAATATCTTTACATACCAAGTCAGATATAATTCAGACACAATCAAAATACTTAATTTTCCCATATTCACAAAGACTATCTGAAGTTTGTGAATTAAGGGTCTATTTCCACTTTTTAAAACAAATTTTATTTTTTTTATATTCTTAAATATTGCAACTTTATCATATTGAGCTGGATAAATAGAAAAGGGAGGAGGTTTAGCTATAATAATTGTACTAACTATACCACTATATAAAGAGATAACACAGGTAGAGAACATGGGAGAAAAAATAGGATAGGGATCATTCTGAACAATAAAGACTTTCTTTCAGTACTTTTATTTTCAGAAAGCTTATGAAAATAATTTAGATATTCTAGGCCAATAATGAATAAAAAAGGAGTTGTTTTGTTTTATTTTACTTCTAGAAATTGAAAACATGTATCCTTAATCCATTTATTTCTCACAGTTCCGGAAGATGAGAAGCCCAAGAGCAAGGTGAATCAGACTTGGTTCCTAGTGAAGGCTGGCTCTCTGGCTCATAAATGTCTGCTTCATATTGTCTTCATAGCTCTGGTCTCTTTTCTTATACATACACTAATTCCATTATAAGAGTCCAACTTTTATGTCATAATCTAAAACTAATTACATCCTAAAGTAATTCCTGCTGATAACATCACAGTGGCAATCAAGGCTTCCATGTGTGAGAAACTAAGGGTCCCACACATTCAGTCCATATAATGGGGAATAGAGAAATCTACATCTGTTGCAGTAGTGAAGGTATCATTGCAGAAGAGCCTAAAAAATAGAAGATACTATTGCAGCCACCTTTGGATAATATAATCTATAATCATGGGGTTTGGATAATTTGAGAATTTGTAGCAGTCTCCAGAAAATTCCTTGAAAATCACTTCAAAGATGCCAGTAGGCATGCTCCTCCATGGTGATTTCCTGCAGCTTCTGTAATGTCTTAAATTTTAAAAAGGGAAAGATGGTTTAAAAAAAGAGACAAGGGACGTATTTTCCTGACTTTTAGTCCTCTACATCCTCAAAAACTTTTAAAACTCCCACATTAAGTATATTTCTGTTTAAAATATCTAGATTCATATTTATTTTCCTAATGAAACCCTAATAGATGACAGAAACCTAAAAAGGTTTTAGGAAACAGAAGCTAAAAAAAGTAAAGAGTTAAGTTAAATAATTTGCTTTTATTTAAAAATGGTGATGAGCTTATTACTAGATTACTGTTCTTTCCTGTATGATAGTGGCAAAATAATTTCTTAAATTTTCTATCTAGTTTCTTGGTAAGATGTCAATTGAAAGAACAACAGTAGGAAAATTGAGTAGTTTGAAAATGGAATTTAAAGGTGAAAAAAATAAGTTTAAGACCATAAATTATTTTTTCTAGTATTTACTGCACTGCAGAGTTTATAGAAACAAAACAACAAGATTAAGACCCTAAAATCAGTGAAAGCCATGGTGAGAAAAACAGTTTTTATGACTATTCTAAAATCATTTTCCTCTCTTTTATTAGTGCACTTGCTATTTGAAAACAAAACAATTTAATATCTGGTGAGTAACACAATTATCACAAAAACTGGTTGTTTAGTGAGGGTATAGATGGAGTGGGAAAAGAACTCCAAAATCAGAATAGGACAATTTATTTGTGTTCACAGATTTCAATATGTCTGCATTTCATATCTTTGATCTTAATTTGCTAGTTGGACTAGCTTTTCTTCTCTAAGAAAATACCCTCTTCCTACCAAAAGAATTGGGTGTGATATTATCTGAAGAAGCTATCATGTCTAGTATTATGGGTAGAAAACTGTCTCTTAAAAATATATGTTGAAATCCTAAACACTGACACCTGTAATTAGGACATTATTTGGAAAAGGATCTTTTGTAGAAGGAAGGTTCATTTGACTCACACTTTCAGAGGTTCAGTCCATGGTCAGTTGACTCTATAACTTTAGGTGCAAGATGAGGCAGAATATTATGGTGGAAGAAAACAGCTCAAGGCATGGTGACAGGAAGTAGAGAGATATCTCTGCTCTCTAGGGACAAAATATACAATCCAAAGGCAGAGCCTCAGTGACCTACCTCCACCAGCCACACTCTACCTGCCTAAGGTTACCACCCAGTTAATCCCTATCATGCAATTCATTGTTGATTACTTCACAATTCTCATTGTCCCAATCATTTCACCTCTGAACATGCTTGCATTTGTCTCACACGTGGATTTTGGGGGGACATCTTATATCTGAACCTTAACAGGGTCTTTGCAGATTCAATTAAGCTAAAATGTGGTCAGAGTTATTTATTGTGGTCCCTAACCATGTCTGATGATCTTCTAAGAAGAGGAAAAGAGACAGACACTAACATAAACAGTGGCCAGGTAAAAATGACCAGGTAAAGACAGATGCAGAGAGTGGAATTATGCTACTACAATGTAATGAACTCTTGGGCTTACCAGAAGTTAGAATAGGCAAAGACACATTCTCCCCTAGAGGCTGTAGAGGGAGAATGGCCCAGCCAGCACCTTATTTTCATATTTCTAGCTTTCAGACTTGTGAGAAAACAAATTTCTCTTGCTTTAAGCCATCAGGTTCATAACAATTTGTTCTTCAATCATAGAAAATTAGTTAATTATCCCTGGGATCCCTTTATCGCCTCCTGATATATACTAATGTTGGGTCTCAGTATACCCAATAAGAATAAATAGAGGATTGGAGTTGACCAGAAGTATCTTAGGTACTAAGATTATTGCAAGAGTTTGTTCATTCGCACTGATAGAGACTTGGAAATATGTGAGGGAATAGATTGCTGCAGATGTTAAAGTAGGAAGGAAAGAACATAATATTGGATATGATCAAATTTATTAGTGTAAATGGACTTACTAGATATATGAAATTCAAATGTGTTAACTAAGCACTGAAGTGGTTAGTTTTAGGATAGTTTTTTGAATCATGTTTGCAAACATTATTATATACAGTGGTGACCAATATTAAATACATTTGGAAAAACTTACTTTATTCAATGTAAGGGGGAAAGTGGGGACTAGTTATAAATAAATATCACCAAAATTTGAAAAATTGCTGTATATGTCATCCCAGGATGAGATGATTAAGGGGTTGACATGATTCTTTTTGCTCTCTCTTCTGGATTCTGGTTGTATGTTTATAGTTGGATGTCTTTAGAATCCATCTTTTACAAATGACAGAAAGTGTCAAATTACTTTGTAGAATTACCAGAGAACATCTCCAATAACTAGATATATCAACATTATATATATACGAATAGGAACAAAATTGTTTTGTGTTAAACTACAAAAAGATGGTTTGTTACAACAACATGTATTAAGAAAACTAATACACATTATTAGTAGACCCTTTATTATCATTTGGATAATAAATGCAAGATGAGGCAGAATATTATGGTGGATTTTTCTACTTAATTTTATGTGGTTATTCTCCCATGGATTTTAAATCAGGGTTTGTGGACCTTTAGATTCCTTTTAGGTGAGTTTCAATGAGCTCAACTTTGTCTGTACCTGTACATATATTCTTTCTCCTGGGAAAAGAATATGTAATTTTCAATAGCCTCTATTGCTGCCTAAGTTGCCAGTTCCAATAACAAAAACCTGTAAACATTTTCTTTAGAATCATCTGGACTAATTTATTGTGACTTGAAATTTTTCCAATCCTGATTTTTCCTACTCAGAAATATGGTGTTTATTTCTTTTTATTTAAGCTGATTTTAGATTTACTAATGGAGTTTAACTTTCTACATGGATCCTGCACATTTCTTATTAACTTTAATCCCATATGTATTATTGTCAATGTTCTGTAATAATCTGTAACAATAATTTTATCTTTTCAAATTAATTATATTTTACATTAGAAAATTATTTCAGAAACTTAATTCTTCAATATTTCTAATAACTATCACCTATCCTACATTTTAAAATAATACATATATCTAATAATTATTTATGCCTTCTACTTTCTAATCTTTGTAGGATTTCTTTTTCTTATTTAATTAGTTTAGATATTTATAGAAAAATGTTAATGAAGTGAGATGAGAAAGAACATGCTCTGACTTGTGCTGTTCTTTTAAAATAATTCAGAATTCTTCCACCTTTTTTCATTAATTACTAAGCTGAATATATATATATATATATATATACACACACAAATAACACATACATAAATATGTTTATGTAAAAATATATGTATATAAATTTATAGTTATCTAAAACATATATTTATGCATAATTACATGCAGCTACAAATCTGCATTAATTTCCCATTGCTGCTATGAAAAATTACTACAAATATAGTGGCTTATAGCAACATAAATTGATTATATCACAGATTTATATATTATATATATATATATATATATATATATATATATATATATATATTTATATAATCACAGATTATATCCAGAATTTGAATCCTAAATTAAGATATTAGCAGACTGTTCTAGGAGAGAATTCATTTCCTTGTCTTTGCAACTTCAGAAGGTTTCTTGTTTCACTTGGTCCTTAACTGTGTCTTTGTTCCTGACATCTGCTTCTGCCATCACATTTTTTTCTGGCTTTAATACATCTGCTTTCCTCTCTTAAGAACCATAGTACTTACATTGAATCACCTGGGTAATACAGAATAATTCCATCTCATGATCCTTAATTTAATCTCATGTGTATGTAAAGTCTTGTTTTCCAGGTATAATATTCTCAGGTTTAGATTAAGAAAATATTGAGAAAATCAGTTGATGATGGAAGTAGTGATAATGTAGAAGTAATAATTCCTCTTATATCAATAATGAAACTCAAATACCTTTGGAGATCATCTTTCTGTTTACCACTACACGTGCAATGAAGTAACTACATATTGCATGATTTCATGGTTTGTGAATCTTAGACTTTGAAAAATAATATTATTGGTATTTGTGGAAATGATCATCTATTTTTTTCTCCTTTGACCTAAAATATTTATATACGTCCTAATTTATATACAACTTAATATTATGTTACTTTTGATTCTGGGATGAACAACATCAAGCATTGTTCTTTATGCTTCTAACATGTTACTACATTTTCTTTATTGAAAATGTAATTTAACTTTTTCAGAAATATCATTAGTGAAACTGTAATACCATTTTTATTTGTTTTTTGTGTTTTTCCTCCAGTTTTGTGTGGCCCTTACCAAAATATATTGAGGAGGTTTTCTGCTTTTCTTTTGTTCTTCAAAGATATTGAATTAGTATTAAATTTCTATAGTCTTGAAGACAGAGGAAAATTTACCATTTAACAATGAACCATCAGGAATTGTGTGAGTGTGTGTGTGTGTGTGTGTGTGTGTGTGTGTTTATGTATATGTGTGTGTTTGCAGTGAGAAGAAATTTCTTTTAAAATGTTCACTTTTGTTTATGTAATTTTGATAAAATAACTTTTATAAAATTATTCATTTATTTGAGTAGAGCTTTACGAATATACTTTTGGAATTTTAAAAATTTTCTTAATAGTTTTACAAGTTTAACAAATTTTCTTTTTTTTAATCTGTGGCTAGGCCTTGGTTAAACACATTTTTTAAAATAATATATTTTTTTTCTTGTTTAGTTTGACTGAAGATTTATCTTATTCACTATTTATTATTTTATTGGTTAATTTGCCAATTTTTTTTTCTTGGTCCTTAGTTTTATGCCATTTGTCTATTCTAAATTCTGAACTAATTTATATTTTCATATCTACTACTGTGAGTTAATATGTCCAGTGATCAATTTTCTGGTATAATTTTAGTATAACTCCACAAATTTGAATACATTTCTTTTTCACTAATATTATTATTGGATCGTCTCTGAGTTTGTTTTCCTTTATTGATCTAACAATGTTTAAAGAAGATGTTTTTCAACAGTTGGAGTTAAAGTATTTTATATTTTCACTAAATTCTAGTGTAAACTAATTTTTTCAAAATATCATTTATACGTAAAATTTCAAACTTATTGATGCTTTGTATACTAATATATAATTACTTCATATACGTCACTTGAGCTTATGAAAAAGATGTCCTCTCTATAAAGTTATGGATATTATATTGTTTAGATTTATGGATTATATGATTCAGATCTTCTATATTTTCATGCAATTTGTTTATGTAACCTCTAGTGATCATGTGAATGAAAGATATATTTTATTCTCTGTTAAGAACCCTTCTCTCAGCTCATGTAATTTATACTTCACAAATTACATTATTAGTAATATTTACTTAATATTAAGTGTAGTAGTCCTATCATTATTTTGACAGGTACCTTTTCTGGGATAAACCATTTAGCATATTTATAGAGTTAATTATTTTTATCTGATACCAGAGTCACAAACATGACATTTGGCTAATATGCCTTAGCTTTTTCTTTTCATTAAAACCTTCAGAGAAACTTTTTAGATATGCCCCCTTGAAAACTGGTCAGTCTTTGCCAGCTAGTTGATTAATCAAATAAAACAAAACATAACTATATTTTTAAGTAGGTGAGTTGGTACCATTTACCTGGATTGTTATGTTGTATTATATTTGTTTATTTTTAATTATGTGATATTTTTTTCTGTTTTTATTTTTCCTTGGTAATTAAAAGAAAGAGCCGTTGACTATTCTTAACCTGTGTTGGGATATGTGCTTACCTATGAATATCTGTGCATGTATGGGTGGGTTTCTGAGTGTTTTGATTTAGGCAATTTGGAAGGGTTATAATTTAAAATGTTCTTTAATTTCTAAGTGGCATAATTATGATGGGAAGCTGTTGTTCTCCTACTAATAATTCCTTCATTTTGAAACAATCGAACTCTGATTTTCTCAAGAGATCAGCGCTGTCTCACTCTCCGCCCCCGTGGTTTATTGGGTGCTGCCTCCTCCTCAAGCTTTAATAGCAGCACATGGTGATAGGCACATGCACTGCAAGGATTCATTGTTCTCCATTTTTGTGTAAGAAAATCTTTCCATTATAATAACATTTTAAAGCTACAAAAGAGAAAGTAAATCAATGTGAATGTCTCTTGAGTGTAAATTATGTATCTTGCCAAGAATCTTTAAGGCATGCATTGTTATGGTTTTCCCAGTTGCAAAGTATTTGCGTTGATCTTTCTATTTTTCTTATGTCTTTTATATGAAGTGTAGAGATGCTATCCTGAATTGGGTTGCAGTTTATTAAAAAAAAATGCATTGTTTAACAAAACAATGATAATTAATTCCACTAGACTTTGGAGAGTGAATAATTAATGTAAAATTCTGAAAAAATATTCTCTAAATTACCTCCCCAAGAATATACATGAGATAATAATGTCACTTCAATGACTATAGTAAAATAAATGTGGGAAATTCCCATCTAGGGATTCACAGTATATTTTAAATATTTCCTTTTTCCTTATTGTTTGGTACTGGAGATCAAACTCAGGTGAACTTTACCACTCAGCTTTATCCAAGCTCTTTTTATTTTTTTATTTTGAAAAAGGGTCTCCCTTAGTTGCTCAGGCTAGCCTTGAACTTGCTATCCTCCTGCCTCAGCGTTTTGAGTTCTTGGGATTACAGGCATGCACTTCCATGGTTGGGTAAATATTTCCTTTTGTCTTCCCCCCTCTTTGATGATATTAATAATGTAACTTGGAGTCTCATATGCAAGTGATTGATCTGCCACTGAGCCTTGCTCCCAGGTCAACAGCATATGTTAAAATATAAAATGTTTTATTTTGAAATCCACACACAAGAAGCTTGCTTATTTTTTTATTAAATTTCATGTTTCTCAAATGGTTGTGATCTAGAAATGTATTTGGGAAATATATTTTAACATCTCTAGATAAACGATTCCATTTAACTCTGACATATAGTTAAAAGTACAATTATAACAAATTAAGCCATAAATTACTGTCAATATAAGACACTTTGTTTATTTAAAAAATACATAATTTACAAATATTTTTAATAAACTTTTATAGTGGGGTTTTGAAGAGCTGTACTTTTTCATGCAATATGCTCATACTGTAATTTTAAGAGTCAAGAGTGCTTAATTGTTTTTGTGCTGTGATTCATCAATTTTGACTGAGGTGCTTCCCCTTTTTTATAATGCCTCTTGGAATTGGATCTTCTGTCCCTTGAATATCATCTCTAATTTTTTCTTTTTGTTGTGGTTCAGATTTTAAATGTACATGATTTGAGCATTAAAATCCACATATTACTGAAAGAAATGAAAGACTATCTAAATAAATGGAATGGCATCCCATGTATTTGAACTGGAAAACCTAATGTGATTCAGATTGAAATGCTCTATGATTGTTCTATAGATCATATAAATCTTAGGAAAATTCCAGCAATTTGTTTTTCCCAAAAATTGACAGGTTAATTCTAAAATTCATATGAAAATACAATGAATATAATAGCTAAGTCAATCTTGATAAAGAAGAGCAAAACTGGAGTTCCCACTCTCCCTGATTTAAACTTATTAAAAAGCTACTGTAATCGGGATAGTGTGTACTGGCATAGAGATAGGTCCAAATAATCTAGACAACAAGATGGAGAATTCAGAAATAAATCCTCACATTTACAGCCAATTGATTGTCAACAAGGATACCAAAAGAAGATCCCTTTTTAAAAAATGATGCTAAAACAAATGACATGGCGAGACATATAGAAAAGGACCAGTAGCTTATACATTATGCAAAAATTAACCCATAATAGGTCAGACACCCAAATTTAAATGCCAAAATCTTTAAAATTTTAGAAGAAAACATTGAATACATCTTTGAAATCTTAATGTATGTAATGCATTTTGTTACGATACTAAAACCACAAACAGCAACAATAATACATATGTATCAATGTATGTATATATTAAACATTCCTAAAATCAGAAATAAGGCAAGAACATCTATCCTCCCAACTTTTCTTCAACATTGTACTGAAGTTCTAGATAGTCTAATCAGAAAGAATGAAAGCATGTAAAGAATAAAAAGAAAAGAAAAATATTTCCTATTTTCATATGATGTATTTGTTTATGTAGATAAATATAGCTTTTGTAAATTGCAAAGGATCTACCAAAAACAAAAACTTCTAGAAATAATAGACTAATTTGTCAAGATTTTAAGACAAACAGAACATAATATAGACATAAAAATTTCATTGCATTTTCATATTACATATGAACATATGGACACTGGTATTAAAAATATAATACCACTTAAGATCACTCAGACGAAAATATTATACTCACATATAATTCTAAACAAAATATGTACAGATCTTGCATACTAAAAATTACAATACAACTATCAAAACACAAATAGTAAAAAACAATTTAATTTACAGATTAGAAGACTCAACAGAATAATGCTAAACTCAAATTAACACATAGGCTAAACAAAACTTCTATTGAGATCTCAGAAAAGCATTTTTTTTACAGGTGTAGAAAAGATCATTCTAAAATTTGCATGGAGAAAATGAAATTCAAATACCTAGAGCAATTTTTGAAAAGAATATAATAGGGGGAATAGTACAACCAACTTCAAATCTTACTATATAAACAACCAAGGAATAATCAAGGCTCTGATAATATTAGCAGAAGGTAGAAGCACAACTCAATTAAACAGAATAGAGAACTGAAAACTAGTTCTGCACAAGTATGGCCTACAGATTTTTGACAAAGCTACAATATAAATTCTTGGCAGATGAACAACCATTTCAACAAAAGTACTGCAGTAGTTCATCATTTCTAGGCAACACAGAATAAAACGCTGGTTTTAAGAGTTAGGCCTCACACAGAGAATGTGTTCAAGATATATCACAGACTTAAATGTAGAATATAAAAATATGAATGTTTTATAAAGAAAAATAAGAAAAGGAAATAGCTAAAATTTATGGCTAAAATCTGTGAAACCTAAAGCACTAACCATACAAGGGAAATTTGATAAATTAGACTTCATCAAAGATCTCTCTTTTCTGAGCAATACCTTGTTAAAAGGATGAAAAGGTAGCTGCAGACTCGGATGAAATATTTGTATATAAACCATATATATATAACAGTTCTATTGTCAAGAATGCTCAAGGAACTATCAAAACACAAATAATAAAAAAAAACAATAAAAACATTCAAAGTTTTCATTCAGCATCACTGCAAAATCATACACTGACATTTCACTATCAGAATCATCATAGGCAAAACTTAAGAGATAAATGCTGGCAAGGATGTGGTGATGCTGCTAATGCATGTGATACCCCATGACTGCTCTGGAGAACAATTTGCCAAACTTCTAAAAAACTAATCATGCAATAGAGAAATGAAAATTTATATTGACTCAAAAACCCATACATAAAGGTCAATTGCAGGCTTATTCATAATAATTTCAAAATAGAAACAATTCAAATGTCCTTCAGTAAGCAAATGATTAGACACACAGAAATATCCATGCCACAGAACACTGATCAGCAATAAAGAGGAGAAAAGCATTAACACACTCACTAATTCGATTCTATCTCCAGTGATGCTGAATGAAAAAAAAGCCAATCCTGAAATATTACAAAGTATTTGACTCCATTTATATAACATTCTTGAAATGAAATATTACATAATGCAAAACAGATTGTATTCGGTTCTTCCACAAGATGAAAGTGAGGGAAGGATATTCGTATAGTTATTAAACAGAAAATGAGAAATCTATAAGGTGATGACAATATTCCGTATAGTGATTGTATCAAAGTCAGTGTCCTGGTTTGATATTGTGCTATTGTTTTGTGATTTGATACGATTGTTGAAATTGGGCAAGTTGAAAATGGGATAATTTTGTACCATTTCTTAAAGGAGCATGAGATTCCACAACTACCTAAAAATGAAAAGTTTAATGAAAAGCTTACAAATTATACATTAATAAAAATAAGAAAGTAAATGACAGGTCTAGTAAAAACAGGTTGAATTTGTAGTAAAGAAATGAAGAAATGATACTTCTGTCATTTTCTACTGATAAAGTTAGTCTGTCCTTTGTAACATTCAAAATACAATCTACATGTCCAAGGCACTGAGTACTATTCTTTGACTATTCTGCTTTATGTTTATATTTAAATAAGGTGTCAAATAACTTATTTGATTGCTCAAAAGGTCAACATTGTCTTAGCCTAAACTCGACACTTTCTAAATCTATAAGTGAGAATCTTTTACAACAAAATTAATAATATTCATTGCAATGACTGTGAGCTCCATTAGAACATGATCAATAAATAGTAGACAAAATAAGCTATGATAAAGTCTGATTAAGAATATATTGTTGTAAATCAATGGAAATGTAACTGATGTGACACAGCAATCTGTATACGGGGTAAAAATGGGAGTTCATAACCCACTTGAATCAATCTGTGAAATATGGTATATTAAGAACTATGTAATGTTTTGAACAACCAACAATAAAATAATAAAAAAGATGTATACATAAAAAAAGAATATATTGTTTTGTATTAGCATTACTTTGAAAACTTAAGGTTAAATTATTATTCTTTTCATCAATAGTGCCCATTTCTGAAACATCTCAAATAGACAGACACTTATTGTGATAATGACTAAAATCAACAAGACTAGAGTGGTTTAATTGGCTTGGATAGCATATGAGAAATATATTTCACTGAAGGTAATTGTCAAATCTTTGATCCAAAGTGGGAAATTGCTTTTAAATGAAACAATCATTATACATGCTGACCATGGCAATGATTGGGTTGTTACTATAGAAAAAGCAATTGAAACAATTAACCAAGGCTACCAACCATAGTAATTAATTGTCAGAATGGAGTCTCTATTGCTGGGGAATAGGTCAGACTGTGACAGCAAAAGCAAAGGAGTGAAAACAAAATCAGAGTTGGGTGATGGCTGGTGTCGAGCTGGAACAGGCTTTTGATTAAATATTTAAGGGCTACGCAAGGAGTAAATACTTTTGAAGATTTTTTTTTACCCCAATAGAAGACCTATTTCGCAGAAGAAGAAACTCCACAAAACCTCAATCAAGGTCTGAGAATCAAAGTGTCTGGTTAGGCCCTTCATGAGAGCCATGTGCCTTCAAGAAAATATTAACAGAAGTTGGAAGTAACAGTCTTGAAGTGGCAACAGGTAACATTACAGTTACAATTCCTAGCCCTGAAAGATATAGTGTGACAGAATAAAGGACATTAGTGCCTTTTAATGAGTTTTCATTTTGCTGAACATATAACATAAATTTCACAGAGCATGGCATAAGTGCAGAACTAGAAGGCATATGAAGCAGTAGGTTTTCTTTAAAAAATCTGAGTAATGGGGATGTAGCTCAGTAGATGAGCACTTACCTAGTAAGCTCAAGTCCCTGAGTTCAGTCCCCAAGTGGACTTCATAAATATGTTAGCTTCCTCAAGTTTATGGCAGCTGTAAAGAGGTACCCTCTGAGTAATGACATGACAATTTACAGGTAAGTGCTTCTGCCTAAGTTCCTTCATTTAGTTTCATCCAAGACATTAGATTAGGCATGGATAGAGCAAAACAGACAAAGACTTTCCTTTCAAAAAACTTCTAGTAGCAAAGATAAAAAGGGCACAAATGGATATAAAACAACTACTTGGTATCTCTAGATACATTTGAGTATATATATATCATATGCATATTAAACATGCATAGCAATGAAGAGAGGGGGATATCAGTTTTAATAGTTTCTTATGACAAATAGTAGAAATTTGTAGCAGCTCCACAAGAATTCCATGTGGAACCTAAAGGTGTGCATTTTCATTTATTTTAATCTATCTATCTATCTATCTATCTATCTATCTATCTATCTATCTAATTATCATCATCAATCTCTCCTAATTAATCTGTCTATAACTTAGTATGCTCTAGTCTAATTTCTAACCCCTGAATCCAATACCGCCCTTGTTCTTATAAGGTTTACTTCCCAGTTCACCTCAATGTGTAGTTGTGGCTCAATGTTCTAAATTTCTCATGCTTCTTTAATGATTCCTTTTCAACTTCAGCCTGTCTGGATTCCTACATTATTATTTATTCCTCAATCTACAGTTTATTTTTAATCTGCACAATTCCATGTTCCAGGGACTTACTTGTAAATCCCAATTTTGTTTTAACTCTTCTTATTTTGAACTGACTTACATCTATTGAGAACTAATTCTAAGAAGCATAGAAGGGATGAGTATGCATAGCAAATGATATGTTAAATCACATAGCCATAAACACTTTCAATTTTACAATCTTCCTCCAGTCTATCAAGATTTCTCACTTTGAAATGATATTGAATGGAGATAAATTTGCACAGAAATTTGCCTTGACTTTTTCTTTGGTTCAATTAACTTATTACTTTAGAATACCACTGTAATTTATGGAACTTCCTCCTGAACTCTCTCAAGGGAAATAGGATAATGATAAATAAATGTATAGAAAGTTGTTTCCTCAAAGCATAAAGTTTAATTTCCTCATGGTGGTTAAAACCTTAGAAAATTAGAGTGAATGAAGGTTCTTAGACAAAGATAGTGTCAACAATTCTATTCACCCCTTGCTTATGCTCATGGCCATGGTGATAGACAAGGGAAGAACCTGTGGGGGGAGTAAAGAAATTCCAATTATTTTGCTTATAAATTTGAGTGAATAATTTCAATGCCCATATACTTAAAAAATTATTGAGAGTGTTTAGCTAGTAAGAGCTTGACTGACTGACTTGAAGTTATACCAAGAATCCAAAACATCTACAGAAATGGTTTGAACCTGTATTAGGAGCAATACCTTATATTAGTTTGGGCTCTCCAAAAAACAGAACAAATGTTTCATGCATAATGAGATGTACTATGAGGCATTGCTCACATGACTGTGGAGTGTGGAAGTCCCACCACGTGCCATTTGGAAGCTGGAACTCAGGAAATCCCATAGTGTATAAATTGTAGCCCAAGAATGAAGATCTGTGAACTGGGAGCACCACAGGTAAAAGTCATAGTCTAAATGCAGAAGAAGAATGGTATCTGAGCTCAAACTATCAGGCAAAGATAACTCAATCCTATTGTGACCTCAATTAGTTGGGTAATACCCACCCATACAGGGGAGGCTGATTTGCTTAACTCAGTACATCAACCCCAAAACTAATGTCTTTTGAAAATACTCTCACAGATACATCCAGAAATAATGTTGAAATTAATATCTGGGCATTCCATGGCTTGGCTAATTTGATAATTAACATTAATCACTGTACATCTACTTTTGTAATGAAGAATCATCAAACTATCTTATATTTTTAATCCTTTAAGGTTTTATCATGTTTGTCATATACTAGTGGTGCCTAAAAATAATAGCACCTGTCAGGAAAAAGAAAAATGTGACAGTGGAATGTATAAGAGGGGACTCTGGAATAGGCTTCATATAGAGGACAAGAGAAAAGGAGACTCTCGTGAGAGTAAGTCCCCATGCATCTCAGATTTGAATGCTGTTGCCAAGGCCTTTAAGATACTTCTATACTCTTTGCCTGATGTTAAACAGTATTCTTTTCTGAGGTTTGATAAAGGCTGGAAGATATGTTTCAATTTGCAGAAAAAGGAAGAGTTGCTTTTTCAAAGATGCAGATTTATTTATGAAAGCTGACACATACTCAAGGGGCATGGGCTATCTCAAGGGAGGAAGATTTTGCAGTAAAGTATGAAATACACAATCAAAGAAGAATGTGGGTCCTGTTCAGAGGGAGAGAGCCAAGGAGGCATTTCTCACTTGCAATTTTTTTCAACATTCAACACTGACAGTTTTATTATTTTTTCAAATTCTTCTTCCTTTTTATTTGTTGTATTATTTATGCACTTTTATATATAATGGAGAATAATTTCTCATTCTTTTGGCTATAGATGATGTAGAATCCCACCAGTCATACATTTATATATGTCCATAGGGTAATAATGTCAATTTATTCTACTATCTTTCCTACCCCCACACCCCCTCCCCTGCAATCACTGCCCTCTGCCTAATCTAAAGTAACTCTATTCTTCCCTAACCTCCCCTTCAATGTGAATTAGCATCCATATATCAGAGAAAACATTTGGTTTTGGTTTTGGGGGATTGGCTTATTTCACTTAGCTTAATATTCTCCAGCTCCACCCATGGGGAACCATCAAAGACATTATAACACTATAATGTCTTTGATGATACTTCATATCATCAATTATCATCACTGGATGATATTATTACACTGTATTAAATCAGAAAGCTTAATGTGCAAAAATTTGTCAATGAATGCTTCTGAAAAGTTTGAAGAAGAATTAACATAATACCTAGAGTCACAGTGTTTGGTGGGTGTACCATCTCAACAGTGGGAATCCCAATGAACAACCACTTTAAAGCATCTCAGTAGTAAAACTGCACCACTTTTAAAAACACAAATTTCAACTCTTAGGGTAGATTCGTGCCAGTGAATGGGATTACCGTGTCTTAATATCAATTGTGAATAGTTAAAGTTTTATACTGTGGACTCAACATACTTTTCCTGTCAATGTTCAGTTTGAATCTCTGTGTACATGGAGGGATTTTGTGTTTTATTATCAGAATCTGAGAAAAGATTATTTCATTTGGTATTCCATTTATTAGTAAATATATTTCTTTTTGTTTTAGCACATATGTATTGACCATTTAATATAGGCAGGAACATTATATATGCTTTAATAAATCCTCACTGAATCTTTGTTGTAATCTTTTAAGGCAGGTAAAATTTTAAATTACTCTTACTTATACTCATTAAAACTGAAACCCTAAGAACCTGCCACACTCAAAACAACCTGTGAGCTACGAAAGGAATCTCAGAGGATCTAGATTTACAATTTGCTCTCATAGCCACTCTATATTTTCCATGGCCCTGGCTCTTTTTGACTGTTGTGGTATACAAATTATCCTAATTGCCTTTATTAGCTCCAGATCTAAGACCAGAACATAGAAAATTGAATTGGAAGAATGGCTGCAGGTACTACTTAATGCATTTACTTTACAGTACATCTGCTTAAGTAAACACTTTTCAATCTTAAGTTGCCTGAATAGTAGCATAATATCCTTCTAACAGTAATTGCTAGCTCAGGTAGACCCTGTGTTACTTAGGTCATGACTAGGATACTATGATGAAATACTGTATTTTAAAAGAACCATGACAATCTTGATTCTGATTAAGATGGTTGTTCATACATCTAAATTGTTGTGTTCTGAAGGACATAGCGTGCTGCTTCAGGGAGGAATGGTTTATACACTGGCAGTACATGAACTTGAAAAACAAAGAAAAAGAAGGCTAATGAGGCCGTGTCCCTGTAGTATGCTATTTTTAAGTCCTTTGTGTATAGACCAAGGAGTGGCATAGCTGGGTCAAATGGTGGTTCCATTCCCAATTTTCAAAGAAATCTCCATACTACTTAGCCATATCAATGTTTATAGCAGCACAATTCACAATAGCTAAATTGTGGAACCAAACTAAATGCCCTTCAATAGATGAATGGATGAAAAAAATGTGGCATATATACACAACAGAATATTACTCAGCAATAAAATAGAATAAAATCATGGTATTTGCAGGTAAATGGATGGGTTAGAGAAGATAAGCTAAGTGAAGTTAGCCAATCCCAAAAAAACAAATGCTGAATGTTTTCTCTGATATAAGGAGGTTGATTCATAGGGAGGGGGAGCATAGGAGGAATATATGAACTCTAGATGGGGCAGAGGGGTAGGAGGGGATGGTGGAGTATGGGGTTAAATTTGATGGTGGAATATGATGGACATTATTATCCAAAGTACATGTATGAAGACATGAATTGATATAAATATACTTTTATACGACCAGAGATATGAAAAATTGTGCTCTATATGTGTAATAAGAATTGTAATACATTCCACTACATAAATGAAAAAAAAATTAAAAAGAAGGCCAATGAGAAAAAGTAGTTTTAGGTATGATAGCTATTTTCCAAAATTGGAATGTCTGACACATAAGGAATAAACTTGCTCATATTTACTTCAGAATCAAAGGGCGGAAATAACAAAGAGAATTTGGGCTTATAAAAAATTTAAATTCCTTTGGCTAATGGATAGTATCACTAGACATATTTAAACTGAGAAACTGAGGATGCCTTGATTTTGAGTGCTTGGGTGATGGTACAGAGGACATTATTGCATTGGTGAGAAATCAGGTGAAATCATATGAGGTAAATTCCTTTCAACCTTAAGATTCTATGAATTTTTTAAGAAAGAATTACATGCATAGAACTTTCACACTTAAAATTAGAACACAAGTTTCTGAAATTTACATTTCTACATCCATTTATCCAAATGCTTATTATATAATGCACCTGCATTGGGTCCTAATTGCAGCCTTTGAAGCCTCCTAAACTTGCACTTCCAAAGACTGGAGAACTACATTAATGGCCAAAGTTTGTAAAGACCTCCAGTACAGAGTTTCTGAACTTCAGAACTATAGACATTTTGAACTCAATAATTCATTGTTTGGAATGCATAATAGGATGTTTAGCATAACCCATGGCATCTACTCATAAGAAACCAGAAAATGACACCTTGCAGGTGTGACAACCAAAATTAATTCCATATAATTTCAAATGTGCCTGGGGGAACAAAATAATTCCATATCAAGAACCACTGTCAGAGCATTATTAAATTATTAAGTAAAATAAATTTTATAAATCATTGAAGAATATTAAATGTAGACATGTGAGAAAAAGTGAAATAAAATGTATGTATATAATTCAGATTTTAGTAGTTTAGGACTACTTTGCTAAAGCCACATTATTAAATGTAATTTCACCATATATCAAATATTTTCTAAAAAGAAAAACTTCAGGAATTACTCTGAACTTTTTTAAAAATCAATTTTCAGGTAGGTATACCTTCCATGTTTTTTGTTTGTTTGTTTGTTTTGTTTTGCAGAGGCGGGGTGGTACTGGGGATTGAACTCAGGGGCACGTGACTACTGAGTCACATCCCCAATCCTATTTTCTGTATTTTATTTAGAGAGAGAATCTTATTGAGTTACTTAATACCTTGCTTTTGCTGATGCTGGCTTTGAACTCACAATCCTCCTGCCTTAACCTCCTGAACCGCAGGGATTATAGGCATGCACCTCCGTACCTGGCTGGTAAACCTTCAATGTTGATAAAATTAAGTATATATGTAAACTGTTTAGATAATGTTCACAATAATCAATTCATGACAGTCTGAAATTATTCAAGTTTCCATTGAACATGTTTGTCATACACTTTAATGATACATGCAATTGCACAGATTTTTATTTCCTGTTATAATATGTAATACATGGCTTTTATTTCAGTGTTACTTATAATGTTGGGTAAGCTCCTAATAGATGATCATATGTAAATTAATTGAATAAATCCAAAAATTGATGAAGGACATCTTTTATTTTTATAATTATAAATATTTTTCTATAAGTAAGGGATCACAGTAGGTTATTAATATGAAGACTTTCACTATTTACACATAGCCACAGAAAAAAGTACTCAAAATAATTTTGATACTTTACTTTTGCTTTGACTGATGGATAATTTAAGGTAAGAGGCACAATGGTTTCAAGGCCTTTTGTTCCAAGTATGGGTTAAGAAAATGCTATTTATTTTGTGTATTGACATTGTAGCTTTAAAATGTATCAAATTCATTTATTAGTTCTGACAGTTTATTTTTATCTTATTTTATTTTTTTTTGTAGAATCTCTGGGGTTTTCTATCTATAGATCATGTTATCTTCAAATGGAGATAACTTTACTTCTTTCTGATTTAAAAAGCAATATACACATTTAATACAATCCCTATCATAATTTCATAAGTGTTTGTAAGTGAATTAGAAAAGGCAAACCTAAAACATTTATGGAACCACAAAAAAGCCAAATCAATTCAGAGAAAGTAAACAAAGTTGGAAGCATCACACTTCCTCATTATCAATTATATTACAAAGCTATAGTAATCAGAACTGTAGAATTCCACCATAAAAATAGAAATGTAGACCAAAGGCATAACAGAGAAAACCCAAAAGAAATCCAAACATAGTCAACTAATTTTATACAAAGGAGCTTAGAGGACAAAATGGGAAAAGAATAGTTTCTTCAATAACAGTACTGAGGAAACTGGATTTCCACATGTAAAAGAAAAAATTGAATTATTACTTTGTACAGAAACCAACTCTAAATGGATAAAAACCTCCTTGAAATACCAGGTGCTGTGGAACTTCTAAAAGAAAACAGAGAAGAAAATCTCCTTGATATTGGCTTTGACAAGGATTTCTTCAATGTCACATCAAAAGAAAAAAATAAATAAATGGAACTACATCTAACTAAAAAGTGCCTGCATACCAAAGAAAACAATTAAAATGAAAATGAATGTTCCTACAAAATTATATTTTAATCATCCACAAACCACTATTTGTAGTGTTTATTAAATAAAAATTATACTTTGTCTTTCACATTTTAGTTACTTCCATTGTAATTTCTTTTTTTCTTTTTTTTTCTGCTGCCTTTCCTATCCACTACTATCCCCCCTTCCCTCCCCTCCCATCTTCCCTCTCTACCTCATCTGTTGTTGCTCAGTTCTCTCCCTTGTTTCCCCCCCCCTTCCCCTCACAACCTCTTATATGTGATTTCGTATAACATTGAGGGTTTCCTTCTGTTTCCCTTCTCTCTCCCTTTCCCTCCCACCACTCATCTCTGTTTAATGTTAGTCTTTTCCTCCTGCTCTTCCTCCCTGCTCAGTTCTTAGTTGCTCTCCTTAAATCAAAGAAGACATTTGGCATTTGTTTTTTAAGGATTGGCTAGCTTCACTTAGCATAATCTGCTCTAACGCCATCCATTTCCCTGCAAATTCCATGATTTTGTCATTTTTTAGTGCTGCATAATACTCCATTATGTATAAATGCCACATTTTTTTTATCCATTCATCTATTGAAGGGCATCTAGGTTGGATCCACGGTCTAGCTATTGTGAATTGTGCTGCTATGATCATTGATGTGGCAGTATCCCTATAGTATGCTCTTTTAAGGTCCTCAGGGAATAGTCTGAGAAGGGCGATAGCTGGGTCAAATGGTGGTTCCATTCCCTGCTTTCCCAGGAATCTCCATACTGCTTTCCATATTGGCTGCACCAATTTGCAGTCCCACCAGCAATGTACAAGTGTACCCTTTTCCCCACATCCTCACCAGCACTTATTGTTTGACTTCATAATGGCTGCCAATCTTACTGGAGTGAGATGGTATCTTAGGGTGGTTTTGATTTGCATTTCTCTGACTGCTAGAGATGGTGAGCATTTTTTTCAGGTACTTATTGATTGATTGTATGTCCTCCTCTGAGAAGTGTGTGTTCAGGTCCTTGGCCCATTTGTTGATTGGGTTATTTGTTATCTTATTGTTTAATTTTTTGTGTTCTTTGTATATTCTGGAAATTAGGGCTCTATCTGAAGTGTGAGGAGTAAAGATTTGTTCCCAGGATGTTGGCTCCCTATTTGATTCTCTTATTGTTTCTCTTGCTGAGACAAAACTTTTTAGTTTAAGTAAGTCCCATTTGTTTATTCTTGTTATTAGCTCTTGGGCTATGGGCGTCCTATTAAGGAATTTGGAGCCTGAACCCACAATATGTAGATCAGAGCCAACTTTTTCTTCTATCAGGTGCAGAGTCTCTGATTTGATATCAAGCTCTTTGATCCATTTTGAGTTAACTTTTGTGCATGGTGAGAGAAAGGAGTTCAGCTTCATTTTGTTGCATATGGATTTCCAGTTTTCCCAGCACCATTTGTTGAAGATGCTATCCTTCCTCCATTGCATGCTTTTAGCCCTTTATCAAATATAAGAAAGTTGTAATTTTGTGGATTGATCTCTGTGTCCTCTATTCTGTACCATTGGTCCACCTGCCTGTTTTGGTACCAGTACCATGCTGTTTTTGTTACTATTGCTCTGTAGTACAGTTTGAAATCTGGTATCGCTATACCTCCAGATTCACACTTCCTGCTTAGAATTGCTTTTGCTATTCTGGGTCTTTTGTTTTTCCATATGAATTTCATGATTGCTTTATCTATATAAGAAATGCCATTGGGATTTTGATTGGCATCCCATTAAACCTGTAGAGAACTTTGGGTGACATCACCATTTTGATGATGTTAGTTCAGCCTATCCATGAACAGGGTACATTTTTCCATCTTCTAAGATCTTCTTCTATCTCTCTCTCTAGGGTTCTATAGTTTTCATTGTATAAATCTTTCACCTCTTTTGTTAGGTTGATACCCAAGTATTTTTTTTTTGAGGATATTGTGAATGGATTGGTTTTCCTCATTTCCATTTCAGAAGTTTTGTTGCTGATGTACAGGAATGCCTTTGATTTATGCATGTTGATTTTATATCCTGCAACTTTGCTGAATTCATTTATTAACTCTAGCAGTTTCTTTGTAGACCCTTTCGGGTCTGTTAGATACATTATCATATCATCCGCAAATAGTGATAATTTAAGTTCTTCTTTTCCTATTTTTATGCCTTTAATTTGTTTTGTCTGTCTAATTGCTCTAGCTAATATTTCAAGAACTAAATTGAATAGAAGTGGTGAGGGAGGGCATCCCTGTCTAGTTCCAGATTTTAGAGGGTATGCCTTCAGTTTTTCTCCATTTAGAATGATGCTAGCCTGAGGCTTAGCATATATAGCTTTTACAATGTTGAGGTAAGTTCATGTTTTTCTAGTTTTTCTAGTGTTTTGAACATAAAGGGATGCTGTACTTTGTCGAATGCTTTTTCTGCATCTATCGAGATGATCATATGGTTCTTAACTTTAAGTCTATTGATGTGGTGAATAACATTTATTGATTTCCATATATTGAACCAGCCTTGCATCCCAGGGATGAATCCTACTTGATCATGGTGCACAAGTTTTTTATATGCTTTTGTATTCGATTCGCCAGGATTTTATTGAGAATTTTTGCATTTGAGTTCATTAGAAATATTGGTCTGTAGTTTTCTTTCTTTGAAGTGTCTTTGTCTGGTTTCAGGATCAGGGTGATGTTGGCCTCATAGAATGAATTTTGAAGAGCTCCTTCTTTTTCTACTTCTTGAAATAGCTTGAAAAGTATTGGTATTAATTCTTCTTTGAAGGTTTTGTAAAACTCCACTGTATACCCATCCGGTCCAGGGCTTTTCCTGGTTGGTAGGCTTTTGATGGCTTCTTCTATTTCTTCCTTTGTTAATGGTCTGTTTAAATTGTGTGTGTCTTCCTGATTCAATCTGGGCATATCATATGACTTCAGAAATTTATCTATATATTCACTATCTTCTATTTTATTGGAATATAGTGTTTCAAAATACTTTCTAATTATCTTCTGTATTTCTGTAGTGTCTGTTGTGATATTGCCTTTTTCATCCCATATGTTAGTAATTTGAGATCTCTCTTCTTCTCTTTGTTAGCATGGCTAAGGGTCTGTCAATCTTATTTATTTTTTCAAAGAACCAACTTTTAGTTTTATCAAATTTTTTCAATGTTTTTTTGTTTCAATTTCATTGATTTCTGCTCTGATTTTAATTATTTCTTGTCTTCTATTACATTTGATGTTCTTTTGTTCTTCCTTTTCTAGGGTTTTAAGATGTAGTGTGAGTTCATTTATTTGTTGTTTTTTTCTTTTTTTTTTTTTGAGGAATCAACTCCAGGAAATGAATTTCCCTCTTAAAGCTGCTTTCATTGTGTCCCATAGATTCTGGTATGTTGTGTCTGTATTGTCGTTTATCTCTAAGAATTTTTTTATTTACTCCTTTATGTCTTCTGTAACCCATTGATCATTCAGTAACATATTGTTCATTTTCCAGGTGATGCAGGATTTTTACTTCCTTCTTTTATCATTGATTTCCAGTTTCATTCCATTATGGTCAGATATGGTGCATGGTATTATCTCCACACCTTTATATTTACTGAGAGTTGCCCTATGGCATAATATATGGTCTATCTTTGAGTAAGATCCATGTGCTGCTGAGAAGAAAGTGTATCCACTTGATGATGGTTGATATATTCTATATATGTTGGTTAAGTCTAGGTTATTGATTGCGTTATTGAGTTCTATAGTTTCTTTATTCAGCTTTTCTCTCGAGGATCTGTCTAATGGCAAGAGCGGTGTGTTGAAGTCACCCATAATTATTGTGTTGTGGTCTATTTGACTCTTGAACTTGAGGAGAGTTTGTTTTATGAACATTGCAGCACCATTGTTTGGTGCATACAAATTGATAATTGTTATGTCTTGATGGTGGATGGTTCCTTTTAAAAGTATATAGTGTCCTTCTTTATCCCTTTTGATTAACTTAGGTTTGAAGTTGATTTTATTCGATATGAGTATGGCCACTCCTGCTTGCTTCCGAGGGCCATGTGAGTGGTATGATTTTTCCCAACCTTTCACCTTCAGCCTGTGTATGTCTTTACCTATCATATGAGTCTCCTGAAGGCAGCATGGATTTGTTTTTTTAATCCAGGTTACTAGCCTATGTCTCTTGATTGGTGAATTTAAGCCATTAACATTTAAGGTTACAATTGAAATATGGTTTGCACTTCCAGTCATGTTTATTTATTTATTTATTTTAGTTTGGCTAGTTTTTCCTCTTTGGTTATTTTTCTCCCCTTTTACTGGGATACCTCCTACTGTTAGTTTTGGGCTCTATTTTTCAATTCCTCTTCTTGTAGTATTTTGCTCAAAATGCTTTGCAGTGCTGGTTTTCTGGCTGTGAATTCTTTTAGCTTTTGTTTATCATGAAATATTTTAATTTCATTGTCAAATCTGAAGCTTAATTTTGCTGGACACAGTATTCTTGGTTGGAATCCATTATTTTTCAGTGTTTGAAATACATTGTTCCAGGATCTTCTCACTTTCAATGTCTGTGATGAAAAATCAGTCGTTAACCTAATTGGTTTACCCCTGAATGTAATCTGCCTCCTTTCTCTCGTAGCTTTTAATATTCTCTCCTTGTTCTGTATGTTGTCTATCTTCATAATTCTATGTCTTGGAGTTCGTCTATTACGGTTTTGAATGTTTGGGGTCCTGTAGGCTTCCAGGATTTGGCAATCCATTCCATCTTTCATCTCTGGGAAGTTTTCTAGGATTATTTCATTTAATAGGTTGTCCATTCCTTTGGTTTGAACCTCTATACCTTCTTCTATCCCAATGACTCTCAAGTTTGGTTTTTTTATGAGATCCCATATCTCTTGGATAGATTGCTCATGAGATTTAAGCATCTTTTCTGTGTTGACTATATTCTTTTCAAGTTGATACACTTTGTCTTCATTATCTGATGTCCTGACTTCTACTTGATCTAGTCTATTTGTAATATTCTTGTTAGAGTTTTTAATTTGGTTTATGGTTTCCTGCATTTCTAGGATTACTGTTTGTTTGTTTGTTTTTTTTTTAATCTCTATCTCCTGGTAAAGCTCATTCTTTGCAGTTTGAATTTGTTTGTTTAATTCGTTTTCAAAATATACTTTCATTGCTTGGACTTGCTGTCTCATGTCTTCTCTAATATTCCATTCCATCTGAGTTAGGTATGCCTTGAGTTCTTTCCCTGTCCATGTTTCTGATGCTTCTAGGTCCTCTTGTAGATTTAAGTTGTCCTGCATTGTTTGTAATCCTTTTTTCCCTTGTTTTTTCATGTTGTTCACGTTAATTTCCAGCTCTGTTTGACTACTGTGTAACTGCTTTCTCCTATAAATTTGTTTTGGCTTTGTACATCTCTGTTGTCTCTCCTTTGTGGTGGGATATTATGCCTAGAAATGTTGGGTTTTATTGTACTTTAAAGCTGATTCATTCAATTCATAAAAGGATTCCAGGTTCTATATGCATATAGTGATTTGTTGTTTGTTCTTAGGACTTTATGTTTAGTTTAGGTGCTATGATGGTATGAGGGTTAGTATGTCTTGGCTACTTTAGAAGATTTTTCTAATGAAGGGGGATACTTACAGGCAATTGGATCAGGGTGTTGGTAGTAGCTAGGTATTTAGGAGCCCTATAGACAGCCTCGAAACATTCACCTATTTGCATTTAGACAATTACACATAATGGATGAAAGTTGGGGGGTAGGGGAAGGAAGGTGCTCTTAAAAAGAAAGAAGGAGAGAGAGATAGATAGATTAGAGGAGAATGAAAAGAACAATAAAATTTGAAATGGGAAAGAAAGAAAGAAGGAAAAGGGGAGAAAAGAACAGAGAGAGAAGAGAAAAAAAAAGAAAAACAAATTGAAGTCTTAGAGATCCATTTTCTTCTCTTCCAGTAGGCAGAGCTGTGCCCTCCGAGCCGAGCTTCTTCCCTCTATGTGCCAATAGCAAACCCTATAAGGTGACTCCTGGGAGTCTCTCAGTCTTGTCAGTCCAGAGCCGTTTCACTTCTCTGGCCCCTCCCCCTTCCTCCTGTCAGCCAGCCAGCCAGGTCCTGATCCCGGGAAGCAGTTCCCCAAAGATCCAGTTACACTTGCAGCCCCATCACATGCCCCATTTAAGCCCCAGTGCTGTGGTAAGTTGGCGGCTAAGACCTTGGGAGTCAACGCTGGTGATATGGGGGGTTGGGGGTCGGGGGTCTGGAATCCCCTCTGCTTCCCTACAGACACGCCCCCGGAGAGCTCCCTGAGGTGTCCTGGCTGCTTGTATCTGGATGGGGTGGGAGTCACACACCTGCTAAAGTGGATTCCGCTGGGAAGGAATTCCATTGGCTGAAGTCCTGTGATGTCACCTCTCTGCTATGGCGGGCCCCAGGCTCCTTGCCGGAGTGTCCAAAGGGAGGGGTGCAACTGATCCTTCCCCGGTTGGCCTCATCTCCCGGCTCGCTATTTCAGGAAGGCTTGGCTAAAGACCTCTTCCTGCCAAGCTGCGTCTTGGAGGCTAGCCACCCAGTCACAGTGGCTACGGGCGGGCTGCCACTCCGCGGTGGTGCTCGGACAGCATCTGGCGGGTCTGCACCTCTGCGTCTTGTGGCGGGGATTCACTCATCTCGGGCAAACTGTCACTTCCAAAAATCCTAGTAACTCCCAGCTGGTCTCTCTTCAGTGGAATTTTGCTAGGAGATTCTCTGCAGGTAGAATCTAAGTGTATTTATGTGTCTCTCTAACCCCAACACTGGTGGGGTACTGAAATCACTGCCTCTCTGCAGTGATTTCAGTGAATGGATCCTCCCATTCTAATTTCTTTAATTATTTCCAGTAATGATTACTGAATTGTAAACATTTTGTCAACCTCTTTTTATAAAGAATGCAGAGACACAGCGATACAGAATCTATTTTTTCCCAAATGCTATAGAATATAAATCCATAAAGCATTAATCAAATGCATTGACAATAAATTTAGAGCCGTAGGGCAATATCTCATTGATTCTCTCTCACCTCATTAGACACTTTGAATCTTTATTGTACCTGTAACTGGAGAATTAAACCACCTCACTCCATCTCTGGATCTGCATCCACTCAGAGCCTGTCAGTCAGTTCACTCCACCTTCTGCCCCAGAGGAACTGAAATTAGTTTTCCAGAACCAGAAGGACAAAGTGCATGCTGGCAAGTGCTGGTTCCCAGGGTCTTACAGGAGAATGCTAATTAGGGCTTTTAAAACATGAATTTCCTAGTGGTTTTATTATTCCACCACCTTCAATAAAGTGACAGGAAATGCTACTCTTTCAAATAGAGTTCATAATGAAATTGACATTTGATTTTTTTCTGAAAAAAATCTGTCAAGAAATCAAGAATGTGTTGTCACATTAATTATATCTATAAACACTGATTCAGCAAAAGTAGATGGGAATAAAAATGAATTTAATCTGAAAGCTGGTTAGTAACAGAAATAATCAAAGTATTTTACTCCTTATAGTATTTAAGAAGTGCAATATATACATACATATGTGTGTATATATATATATATATATATATATATATATATATATATATATGTGTGTGTGTGTGTGTGTGTGTGTGTGTGTGTGTATGTGTATATATATTTATTTATTTCAAGGTCATTATTTATTTTCTCTAATATTTCTTTCAAGTTACATTTTCCTACCTGACTCAGTGCTTGGTTTCTGAGCCTCTGTTTCCTTTAGTCTTTATCAGAGTTTCAACCAATCTTGGACACCCATGGATGTCAAGAGACTTGCTCAGCTTATAATGCCTTTCTATTTTGTATCAGGGTAAAGTCTGTCTGTTCTTCAAGATTCTATTTTCATTCTTACCCAATAAAACCTTCCATAGCTTCCTCAGGCAGAGATTTTTGATCTTCTGTGATCCCTTAATATTTTATTTACAGTATTTTATCACTTCTTATGTCTTTACACTCCATCTACAGAGATGTCTTACCCTGTAAGAACTTTGAGGGTGATTACAAAGTCTATATTCTCTAAAAGTACCCAAGATAGTGTCAGGCACATGATAAGATATTCAAATCATGCTTGTTAGATGACTAAATGATTGTATGAATAGTTATTTGGTGTTTGGCAAAGACTGCTAATTGTTCCCCAATATCATTCTTCCCCTCTTCCAATAGTAATAGACACTGCTTTCTTAATTTCACCTGGGAATATGGCTACTCATTAAAAAAAAAGTTCCCTGGGTGAATTATGTAAGTCCTCACAAATGGTATCTGAGCAAAAATGGTGTGTGAAACTTCTGTGTTGCTTCCATGAAAATAAATATTCTATTTGTTCTCATTACCTAGAGATCAGATACATGGTTGTTGAGGCAGCTTTGAATATAGACAAGGGCAATATTCTGAGGGATGGAGGAGCAGCAAGTTAGGAATAATCTGTGTACCTAGATGAGCTCAGGAGCAAAGTCACAGTTATGGTTGGATATGAGGTGTCCCCCAAAAGCTCACATGTGAGACAATGCAGGAAAATTCATAGGAGAAATTATTAGATTGTTAGAGTCTTAACCCAATCAGTAAATTAATCCCTGGTGGGATTAATTGATTAATTGATCACTCAATAACTAAAGGCAGGTGAGGTGTGGCTGAAGGAAGTGTTAATTGGGGGGCGTGGTTTTGGGGTATATATTTTGTATCTGGAGCTGTAGTCTCTCTCTCTCTCAGCTTTAGGATCACCATGTACGCTCTCCTCTGCCAAGCACTTGGCCATGATGTTCTGCCTCATCTTGAGCCCCAAGGAATGGAGCCAATCTTTTCTAGACCAAGACCTCTGAAACTGTAAGTGCTCAGCTAAACTTTTCCTCCCCTACAGTTGTACTGGTAAGATCCTTTAGGCACTGCTGTGAAAAAGTTGACTAAAATAGTCACCTACCTACCATGTTTCATTCATCTGCCCTTGGACTGTGATGACAGACAGAAACCATCTTCTGTATTATCTGTGACACTATTTTGGGGATGACTTTTAAATAGAGTTTAGCCCATACCCTATGCAATATGTTACCCTGTGTACAGGGCAGTTATTCTCATGGCAGGTACCTATGGCAACTCTCAGTCCTGGAGGATATTGTCACTTTCTCCAGCAGGTGCAGTGGCTCCCATCAGTACACAATAAGCAGCAGTGTTAAGAAACTCCAGCCAATACCTGTGGCTGCACTACTGTACAAAAGTAGCAACTGTGAACACTTTGATAGCCAGGGCCAGCAGCTGCATCAGCTCTCACCGTTCTCAGCTGTTTCTTCTGTCAACAGTTCTCACAGAGGTTTTCAAAGCTATTCCTTTGTCATAGACAGCTAAGTGTTATTCTCTCAGCATCTAAATGACTGTATCTAGTGATGTGTTACAAATTTTTGACTCTAAAACAAACACGCTCCAGTTTGTTTGCTGATTTCCATGTGTAAGAATTCTCAGCATGGACAATTTAACATTGTCAATGCAATATCCCTAAAAGTGGAGTTGAGAAATATCCTACATGCTTTTTTTTTGTTCTAGTTGAAACTATCTGCAGTGTAGCACAGTCTTGACAATATTGGTTTTTGTTTTTTTTTGTTTTTTTTTTGATACATACATGCATACTATCAAAATGTACCAGCTTAAAAGAATTTATTATTTGCTTACAATTCTGTATAATATTGGCTGAGATTTCTGGGTGGTTTCTCTGCTGTTATTTCTTGGTATCATTCATCTATCTTATGGTTATCATCTGCTGGCATTCCAATAGAATTTTTAAATTAATTAATTTAAAAATTTTTTTTTCAATCCACTCCAGGGTATGAAACCAGGGGTGCTTTATAATGAGCCACATCTGACCTCCAGCCCTTTTAAATTTTATTTTGAGACAGGGTCTTGCTAAGTTCCTGAGGCTGGCTTTGAACTTGCTATCCTCTTGCCACAGCCTCTGGAGCCTCAGGATTACTGGCATGCATGTATTGAGCCCATTCAGGACTCAATAGAGTTTTGATAGACTGACATAGTCTTACTCAAATATCTAGCAATTGGAGCTCACTGTGGCCTAGGATACCTTGAATCTCTTCCATATGGATTCTCACAGTATACTAAATGCTTGTTGTTGTTGTTGTTTTTTCACTTGGTGAATTCAGGGAGGATTCCAAGAGGATGATAGAAACATCTTAAGTGATTATTTGAGTGTGCTTTGGTGTTCCATAGTTTCTCTTCTTTCCTTCTACCAGTCAGCTCAAATTCAATGGAATACAAGATTTTAATTAAACAACATAGCAGTAAGTTGCATTTCCCCCTTACATCTATAAGTCTGATTATGATTTAAACACAATTATTTCATCTCATATTCATTGGGATAATAAAAAGCACTGGTAAAGAAGTGGAGAAATGGGAAAATATATACAGTAGGAATGTATGCAGATACAGTGGAAAACAATGATGGCTCCCCAAAAAATTAAAAACAGAATTCCTCTAAGATCCAGAAGTAGCATCTCAAAGAGATATTTGTACCCCCAAGTTAATAGCAACATTGTTCAGAACAGCATTGTTCCTAGCAGACAAAAGACAGGGATAACCCAAGCATCTACCAATGCATGAATAAACAAAATAGGATAGACAATTCAATGGAATAATATTCTGCCTTAAAAAATAAAATTCTGACATATGCTACAACATGGGTGAATAAGGGCACATTATGCTAAATCAAATAATCTAGTCATTGAAGGACTACTGTTATAGGATTTCACTCATATATATGAAGTACCTAGTGTATTCAAATTCACAGAGACAGAAGGGAGAAATGGTGTTTTTTCCCCAGGGTCAGAGACAATGAAGAATGGGAAGTTGTTGTTCAATGGGTATAAAGTTTTAGTTTTTCAAAATGAAGAGAGTACTAGACATTAATACTGTGAATGTATTTAAAACTACTAAACTGTGTATTTGAAAATAGTTTATATGGCTAATTTAATGTTATATGTGTGTTACCACAATTACAAAAAAAAAAAAAAGACTAGGCATTTTTTAAGGGGTGAGATCTCTGTCCCTACCCTGTGAGTCTAAGTGGGTTTTTTACTTCCTTCAAGCAAACAGAGAGAGGAAGAAGAACGATCCATAAATTTGGATATTATGTCAGAGGAGGCAATATAATTTCTGCCTTATTTATTGGGATGCTACCTTGTGGAGCCCTGAGTTGCCACAGAGAAAGTCTGACTACCTGTGGCCACCATAGTGAGGTGAGAAAGCCTAAGACACATAGAAACAGTTCCAGCTGTGAATCTCAGAAAACCACCAGTATTTACCAGACTGACATATAAGTAAAGGTGCTTAGATGATTCTAGTCTCCAACTGTGAAGCCACACACAATCCAATAGGTCTTCCCAGCTGAGGCTCCAGATATTATGGGACAAAGACAAGTAAGCTGTTCTTACAAAGCCTTACCCAAAGTCCAGATTCTGTAAGATTGAAAAAAAATGTGCTAAGCCCTTGAGTGTTTCTAAATAACAGATTTGTGATGATATAATTCACATACCACAAATTTCCAGCTTTGTGAAATATACATTATTGTTATCTATCCACCCATTTTTACAATAGCACATGAGAACTTCTGACTGTGTCTAACTTTAAATTAGTACCCATTAATGAACTATTTTTATCCCTTCCCCTCCCTGTTTCTCCGCAGCCTCTGGCAGCCACCATTCTACTCTCAATTTTTATGAAATCATGTTTTTTTTTTTCTATTTCACATATGCATGAGACAATGCAATACTTGTCTTTCTATGCCTGGATTATTATGTTAAATTATTACTTAACATAATAATTTCCAGTTCCATCCATATTATTACAAATGACGGATTACATTTATTTTTGTGGCTGAATAGTACTCCATTCTTATACATACCACAATTTTTCTTTATCTATTCATGAACTGATGGGTATTTAGGTAGTTTCCTGCCACAGTCTGGCTGGGCACAATTCAGGAGCCACTTGTCAAAAGAAACAAACTTTATTTTTAGAACCACACATGCCAAACAAAACAGCTCCTCAGGAAAACCTTCAGAGCCCAACTGCCACCACCCGCTTCCCACAAGCCTCTCCCCCTCCCCCACTCCTCCTGCTCTTGAGGCCGATTGGCTGGGTCGCGTGGGTGGAGCCAAAAAAGTCCCCTAATGAGCAGCTCCGTGGTCTGAAAGGGCAGGGAAACAGCCCAATGAGCATCACTGCAGAGGAGCCAATCAGCTAGAAGTTGCTGGGGCCACTGTGAGCCAATCATCAGCTGGCAGTCTGAAATTTTGCTGGGGCCCCTTCGTCTGTGGGTCTCAACATCTCCCCCTCTCTGTTTAAACAACAAGTATGTGGCTTAGGGACCGTGCCTGCCTTAGGTTGTCCAATAGTACATATGGCTCTTACCTGTTATCGGATGAGCTGACCTCAAGGCATCAGTCTTGGGTTGGTACCATTGCAATTGGATCTTACCCATCACTGACTACCAGTCCAGTATACAGCCACACCTGTGGATAGGTCTTTGTACCAGCAGGGGGGTGAGGTTCTTTGCCTCACCTCTGTTGGCCCCCAAATTTTAGTTGAACGATCATGACAAGCAGAAGGGAGGAAGATACACCAAGCCAATTGACGGCTCCTTTTGGAAAAATTGTACCACTGATGACATCATCAGCAAAAATACCCCAACACTACCACAAGTCGCTGCACCAACAGATAGTTCACAATGCATACAGGTGAGTTCACAATGCATACAAGTGATACATAGTCCAGGCAAGTTCTGCAAGCAGTTCAGTGATGGCTATTGCAGAAGCTGTAGATTGGTTTTATCTTTGTCTTCACTAGCACTGGGATGAAGATAGGAATTCTGGCAATAATGGCTAAAGAAAAAATTATGTAACATTCCAGAAGGCACTAAAAGAAAACAATTTTCTTAACAATTTACATTGTCTTCAAGAGAATTATTAAATATAATGAAAAGGAAAGGTGAAAGTAAACAAACAGATCTGTTAACCTCCTTTTTTATTCACATATTAAAACAATCCTCAACAGTTGTTTACCCAATTTAAATTAAACCATTTAAATCACGTGAATAAAAAAAAATTTCGATCCATTTTTTCATGAGCGCTTATCATATATGATATGTGGACATACGTACATTCAAACATACAACACAAAACACAAGTGTGTACACATAATATAATACATACAACATATAACATAATAGTAAAGGCCTTATAACTTTTTACAGGTGAAATCTCCATTGCAATATTTAAAAACTCTATAGTCAAAAAATAGAACTGATCAGCAAAACACTAACCTAGGTCTGCATGATCTCAAAAACAAAATAGAACTTCATGAAGTGGGAAAGGGCAATAATAAAATAGATATTGAAAAAAGCATCCTGGTTCTGTCACAGATGTAAGGGTAGCTAAACTGGAGTTCTGGATATCAACTCTTATGGTTTTGAGCCGAATCATCTTCTTTTTGGTCTGTAGAAATCGCTTTTGTTAATCTTTCTGGAATCCAAATCGGCTGCTGTTCTCCCTGTGGAAACACATAAACAGACCCCCGACTCCAGGCAATCACTGGGTCAGGACCTTTCCATTGTCCTGTTAGAATATCCTTCCAAAGTACCCTGGGCTTATGTACATTTTTTGGACACATATGCCTTTCTGCAGCACTAAGCCCTGATGAATCCAAATTTTAAAAGTTTAGAGTAAAAAGGGTTATTTTAAGTTTATCTTTGGGGAATATATACCCCTTCCCAATTCCTTCTTTTTGCTTTAATAAGTACATTTTAATAGTTTGATGAGCTCTTTCAACTATGTCTTGTCCCTGTGGATTGTATGGGATTCCTGTTATATGAGTAATGCCAAATGTTGAGCAAAATTGTTTAAAAGATGTAGAAGTATAACCAGGACCATTGTCCATTTTTAACTGTTTTGGAACGCCCACAGTGGCAAAATTTTGTAAGCAATGAGCTATAACATCTTTAGTTTTTTCTCCAGCATGAAGGGAGCCCATCAAAAATCCATAAGAAGTATCAACTGTAACATGCAAATATTTTAATTTTCCAAATTCTGGCAAGTGTGTGACGTCCATCTGCCAAATATGGTTAGGTATCAATCCTCTAGGATTGACTCCAAGATTAACTTGTGGTAAAAAGGTCATACAATTTTGACATTGTTTTATTATTTGTCTAGCTTGTTCCTTAGTTATTTTAAAATGCTTTTGTAAAGTATTAGCATTGGCATGGAACTTTTTATGAAAATTTGTACCTTCTTCTAGTGTAGAGAAAATATGTATGTCATGTGTAGTTTTATCTGCTAAATCATTGCCCAAACTAAGGGCTCCAGGCAATCCTGTATGTGCCATGATATGTCCTATAAAAAACGAATCTTTTCTGTCCAAGATTAGACTTTTTATAGTGGAAAGCAAAGAGAAAACAGTAGAGGAAGGGGAAATCCTACCAACATCTTCAAGGGATACTATAGCATTAACTATATACTGACTATCGGAAAATAAATTAAATACAGAATCTTTAAACATCACAAAAGCTTGTAACATTGCATTAAGCTCTACCTTTTGAGCTGATTGTTTGGGTACTAAAAATATAAAAGTTTGATCAGGTGTAACTATTGCTGCTGTACCATTATTTGACCCATCAGTGAATATATTTGAAGCATTCATGATATGTGTTTTTCTTGTCATTTTTGGAAAAATTACAGGATGCGATGACCAAAAAGACAATAAAGAATCGATTAGATGGTAAGTGGTTATCAAATGAAACATCAGATTTACACATGATTATCGCCCAAGTATTTAACTCACTAGCTAACTCATCAATTTGATTCATAGTATATGGAGTAATAATTTTATTGGGTGAAATTCCAAACACTCCATTTGCTGCTTTTATTCCTTTGAGTATTAATTGTCCTACAGCCTCAGGATACCTAGTAAGAATAGTGTTAGGAGAATAAGATAAATGTATCCATAATAATGGACCTTCTTTCCAAAATTCTCCTGTAGGAATATTTTTTGTTGGTAGTACAATAAATAATAAAGGCAAACTTATATCAATTCTATCCAAATGCATATTTTCCATATGTTTCAATGATTTTTAATGCCTTCCTTGCTTCAGGCATTAACATTCGGCATGAATTTGGACCTGATGGACCTTTTAGGATATCAAATAAAGGTCCTAACTCTCCTTTTGGTATACCTAGATAAGGCCTTATCCAATTTATGTCTCCTAAAAACTTTTGAAAGTCATTAAGTGATTTGAGTTGATCTACTTGTATTTGAATTTTTGGTGGACAGACCATGGTTGAGGATAATAGAACTCCTAAATAATTAATTGGAAAATTTAATTGTACTTTATCTATTGCTATCTCTAGGTTATAAGTTTTTAATAAGTTTGTAAGTGTGGCATAACATTCTAGCAATGTTTTTTTTTATCTTTGTGTGCTAATAATACATCATCCATATAGTGAAATATTTGTAGTTCAGGATTTTGATTTCTAAGTGGCTGGATTACTTTGTTAACATAAATTCGACACATAGTTGGGCTGTTAACCATCCCTTGAGGAAGTACTTTCCATTCATATCTATGATCAGGACCTTCATGATTCAGTGCAGGGACAGTAAATGCAAAATGTGGACTATCCTCAGGATGAATTGGAATTGAAAAAAAACAATCTTTAATATCTATAACTAAAACATACCAGGTTTTTGGAAAAGCAGACAATTGAGGAATCCCTGATTGAGCAGGTCCCATAATAACAATTTCATTATTAATGGCTCTTAAATCTTGCAGTAATCTCCTTTTACCAGATTTCTTTTTGATGACAAAAATGGGAGTATTATGGGGAGATACAGAAGGTTGTATATGTCCTTCCGCTAATTGTTGTTTGACTAGATCATGTGCTGCTTGTATCTTTTCTTTAGTCAGGGGCCACTGAGGAACCCATACCGGTCTTTCTGATTTCCAAGTAATTTTTATTGTCTCAGTGGCCCTTTCTGAAAATCCAACCCATGTCTGTCTGTTCCTTGATCTATTTGTATTGGTGCTGCTATACCTTGTTCTTGTTTTTCTAATCTTTTTCCTTCCCTAAAACCTTGTCTAGTCATAATAGTGGGTGCATTTGGGTTGATGTTATTTGTTAATGTCAAACCTAATTGATCTAGGACATCTTGTCCCCATAAATTTACGGGAAGATGATCCAATATATATGGCTGTATAGTTCCTTCACATCCTTCAGGATCCTTCCAATCTAATACCATTGCATTTCTATGGGGATTAGTCGCCACTCCTAGGCCTTGAAGCGTTTGAGTGGCTTGTTGTAATGGCCAATGTTTTGGCCATTATTGACGAGAGATGATGCTAAGATCTGCACCTGTATCCAGTAGCCCATTAAATTCATGTCCTTGAATATTTAGTTTTAGCATGGGGCAAGAATCTAAATTTAAAGAAAGCATAGCCCAATCTACATCTGTGGAGCCTAATCCCTTGGAACCTCTTTCTACAGCACAACTGGAAAATTTATCATGTAGGCTGGGTATTATTAGTAACTGTGCTATTCTATCTCCTGGTGAAATTACTGATATACCATTTGGAGAACTGGCTATAATTTTTATTTCACCTTCATAATTGGGATCAATTACCCCAGGACTTATCATAAGTCCTTTTAGAGTAGAAGAGCTGCGTCCCAATAATAAGCCTACTGTTTCTTTGGGAAGAGGTCCTTTTACCCCTGTGGGAATGATTTGAACTCCCATCTCTGGAATTAGTACTGCTCTGGCAGAGGCGCAGATGTCCAACCCTGCGCTCCCTCTGGTTTGTCTGATGAGGGATCTGATGGACAATGTGTCCTGGGCACTACCCTGGTGGGGTTGCTCGGTTCCTCCAATGCTCCGTATATTTGTGGTTTTGGGCCCTGGAGCATTGGGCACCCTGTCCATTTTTTGGCAATGGAGCCCGATGCCTTTCTCCACAATATCATGGGTAAACACCTGGTCCTTGTTCGTTTTTTGACAATGGAGTACCCTCTATGGTGGTTTGAGAACGGCATTCATTAGCCCAATGTCTCCCTCTATGGCATCGTGGGCAAATACCCGGTATTCTACTCCTTTGATACCTAGTTTTATTAAACCCTCCTCCTATGGGGCAATTCCTTTTAAAATGTCCTGTTTGTTCACAATTGTAGCATGTTCTTGGCCTGGCATCTAAAGTCTGTTTTACTGCAGCTGCCATGACTTGCCGTTGTTCATTAATGTCTCTGGCATCTAAAGCCTGTTTTACTGCAGCTGCCACGACTTGCTCTTGTTCATTAGTGTCTCTACGTAATTTAATATATGTGTTTAAATCTTCATGTTTCCATGGTCTAATGACTTCTCTGCACCAAGGATTCGCTTGCACATAAGCCAGTTGTTTTATTAATGGCATTGCTTGTTCCGTATTCCCAAAAACTCTGGTAGCTGTTTGAATAAGCCTATCTACAAATTCAGCGTAAGATTCATTAGCTCCTTGTATTACCTTAGATAATTGACCTTGTAAACCTCCATGTCCTTGTAAAGTCTTCCATGCCCTAACCACATCTGCAGCAATTCGTGCATATACGCCAGGATCATATGCAATTTGTTGCTGCTGATCCTCATAAGGTCCCTTTCCTAACAACATATCTAGATTTCTCTGAGGATAACCAGCTGCTGCATTTCGCCTAGCCATCTCCTTGCAAAATTCCTCATTGGCAACCTTCCATAACAGGTATTGTCCTCCATTTAGCACAGCTTTACACATATTAGCCCAATCTGCTGGTGTCATGTTCAAGTTGTTAATGGATTCGACCAAGCTTATAGTGAAGGGTGCTTGAGGACCATAGGTTGTTACAGCCTCTTTTAGCTGCTTCACTGTTTTGAAATTTAAAGCATGGTGAATTTGCTGCCCTCCTGCCTCAAATACAGGGCATATTAATATTTGAGATCCTGTCTCAGGTTCCCAACTATCAGCTGCGGGGGTTGGGATCCCCCCAGCATATGGAGGTGGCGCTGTTGGTTGGACACTTACGCCCTCTGGTGATAGAAAGGTGTTAGTAGTAGTCTCCTGTAGAGGTGGCGCTTTTGGTTGTAAAGATTCAAGTAAAAGAGAAGGTCTCTCGAGCTAGTAAGACAGAGGAAAAGATTCAAGTAAAAGAGAAGGTCTCTCTAACTAGTCAGACAGAGGAAGAAAGTTTAGAGCAGAAAAAGCCATCAGGGGAAAAGTTACAACAGGAGACTGCTACTAACACCTTTCTATCACCAGAGGGCATAAGTGTCCAACCAACAGTGCCACCTCCATCTGCTCCCTGTACGAGCCCCCCCTAAGCCACATGCTTGTTATTTAAACAGGGGGAGATGTTGAGAACTACAGCTGAAGGGGCCCCAGCAAACTTTCAGAATGCCAGCTGATGATAGGCTCACAGCGGCCCCAGCAACTTCTAGCTGATTGGCTCCTCTGTGGTGATGCTCATTGGGCTGTTTCCCTGCCCTTTCAGACTGCCAGCTGATGATTGGCTCACAGTGGCCCCAGCAACTTCTAGCTGATTGGCTCCTCTGCAGTGATGCTCATTGGGCTGTTTCCCTGCCCTTTCAGACCACGGAGCTGCTCATTGGGGGACTTTTTTGGCTCCGCCCACGCGACCCAGCCAATCGGCCTTAAGAGCAGGAGGAGTGGGGGAGGAGGAGAGGCTTGTGGGAAGCTGGTGGTGGCAGTTGGGCTCTGAAGGTTTTCCTGAGGAGCTGTTTTGTTTGGCGTGTGTGGTTCTAAAAATAAAGTTCATTTCTTTTGACAAGTGGCTCCTGAATTGTGCCCAGCCAGACTGCGGCAGTTTCCATTTTTGGTTTCTATGAATAGAGCTGAAATAAATACAGGGATTACGATGTCTTTTTTATTAGAGCATTGTAGTTATACATAATAGTCAGGTTCATTCTCATAAAATCATGCATGCATTAAATTTGATTTACTCCATTTCAGTCCCTGATGACCTCCCTTTCCCTTCTGCTCCTTCCTTTCCCTAATCTCCTTCCTCTACTCTGCTGATCTTTCCTTAATTCATTTATGTATTTATTTTTGATTGGGACTTTATACATACACATAAAGGTTAAATCACTATGGTATATTTATATATGCACCTAGCCTGATTTTGTTGAATTCATTCTGCATTTCCTTCCTTTTCCCATCCCTCTCCATCTCCTTCTTCCATTCTACTGATATTCCCTACATATATATGATATCCTATCCCCACTTTCTCCTAATCATTTGTGCCAGCTTCCACATATGAAAGAAAACTTTTGATCCATGATTTTATGACTCTGGTTTATTTCACTTTGTATGATGTTTTACATTTCCATCCATTTACTGGCAAAAGGCCATAATTTCATTCCTCTTTATGGCTGAGTAAAACTCCATTGTGTATATATACCATATTTCCTTCCTTAACCTATTCATCTATTGATGAGCATCTGGGTTGGTTCTAAAATTCGGCTGTTGTGAGTTGTGCTGTTATAAAGATTGATATGGCTATATCACTATAGTATTCTGATTTTAGTTCTTTTATATAAAAACCAAGGAGTAGAATATCTGGCTCATATGGTATTTCCATTTCTAGTTTTTTTTTTCCTACTTCCAACTTTTTTGACCAATCTCTATACTGCTTTCCAGAATGATTGAACCTATTTTAGTCCCTCCAACAGTGTAAAAGTGTATCTTTTACCCTACATGCTCATGAGCATTTCTTGATAATTGCTATTTTGACAGGAGTGAGATGAAATCTCAGTATAGTTTCGACTTGCGTTTCCCTGAATGCTAGAAATGTTGAACATTTTTTTTTCTTTTATTTGTTGGCCATTTGTGATTCTTCTTTTGAGAAACATCTGCGTATTTATTTTACCCATTTACTGGGTTAATTTTTTCTTCTGTTGTTAAACTTTCTGAGGTCTTTATGTATTATGGATATTAATTCCTTGTCAGAGGAGTAGCTGGCAAAACTTTTCTCACATTCTGTGAGCTCTCTTTCTTCATACTCTTAATGGTTTTCTTTGTTGTACAGAAAATTTAAATTTGATTTTATTCCACTTATTCTTGGTTGTAATTCTTGAGTCTTAGGAGCCTTGTTAAAGAAGTTATGACCTGTGTTTACAAGCTGAAGTTTTGACCTTATGTTATTTTCTAGCAGTTGCAAAATTTATGGTCTAACTCAAGTCTTTGATTCACTTTGAATTAGCTTTTGTGCAGAGTGAAAGACAGGAGTCTAATTTCATTCTTCTATATATGAATATCCAGTTTTCCCAACACCATTTGTTAAAAGGCTGTCTTTCCTCCAACATATATTTTTGGCACCTTTGTCAAGTATCAAATGACTGCAAGTGTGGGGGTTTGTCTCTGTGTCTTAGATTTTATTCCATTGGTCTTCATGTCTGTCTTGATGCCAATAACATGCTGTTTTGGTTACCATGGCTCTGCAGTATAATTTAAGATCAGGTATTGTGACACTTCCTGCATTGCTGTTTTTGCTCAGTATTGCTTTGTCTGTTTTAGTTCTCTTATTCTTCCAAATAAATTTTAAGACTGTTCTTTTTTCCCCCCTAATTCTGTGAAAATGTCACTGGTATTTTGGTGGGAGTTGCATTGAATCTGTACATTGCTTTTGGTAATATGGCAATTTTGACAATACTGATTCTAATTATCCATAAACATGGGAGGTCTTCCCATATTCTAAAGTCTTCTTTAATTTCTTTCTTCAATGTTCTATAATTTTCATTGTAGATACTTTATCAATGGTTAGATTAATTCTCAAGGTTGCTTTTTTTAAGTTATTGTGAATGGGATGGTTTTCCTGGTTTCTTTCTCAGCTGAATCACTGAAGGAGTATGGGAAAGTTATTGATTTATGGGGGTTGATCTTGTAATCTTCTATTTTGCTAAACTCATTTATCAACTGTAGAATTATGGTGGCTTTTTTATTTTATTACTTTAGATACAAGATCATGTTATCATAAAACAGAAAATTTGACTTCTTCTTTTCTTACTCTTATTCTTTTAATTTCCTTTGCTTTTCTTATTATTCTGGCTAGAGTTTTAAGAACTATATTGAATAGAAGTGATGAAAATGTACATTCTTTTCTTTTCTCTGTTTAGAGAAAAGGCTTTTAATTTTCTTCCATTCAGTATTTATGTTGGCTTTGGATTTTCCATATATAGCTTTTATAATGTTGAGATAAATTCCTCTGTCCCTAGTTTCTCCAGCATTTTTATTATGAATGGGTTCTGGATATTATCGAAGGCTTTTTCTGTATCTCTTGAGATAATTGTATGGTTCTTGTCTTTAATTCTATTTATGTGTTGAATTACATTTATTGATTTATGATTGTTGAACCAAGCTTGCATCCCTGGGATGAAATCAACCCGATTGTGGTGTATTATCTTCTTGATGAGTTTTTGAATGTGGTTTGCAAATATTTTATCAAGGTTTTTTTGAATCTGTTTATCAAGGATATTGTTCTGAGGTTTTCTTTCCTTAATGTGTCTTTATTTGATTTGAGTATCAGGGTTATGCTGGCTTTATAAAATACATTTAAAGTTTTTCTTCATTTTCATGGAATATTTTGAGAAATATGAATATTAGTTCTTTTGTAAGGGTCTGGTAGAATTTATGTGGAAATTCATGTGGTCTTGCACTTTTCTTTTTTTGGCAGATTTTCATTGCTGTTTCAATTTTATTATTTGATATTGATCTATTTAGGTTTTCTATATCTCCCTGTTTCAATTTGGGCAGGCCACACATGCCTTGAAATTTGTCAATACCTTCTAGATTTTCCAGTTTATTGATGTGTAAATTTTCAAAATATGTTCTGATGATCCTCCGGATTTCAAATGGGTCTGTGGTGATATCTCCTTTTTCATCGTGATTTTATTACTTTGAGTCTTCTCTTTCTTTTGGTTAATTTGGTTAAGGGTTTATTATTATTATTATTATTATTATTATTATTATTATTATTCATCTTATCAAAGAAGCAAGTCTTTGTTGCATTGATCTTAATTATTTTCTGTCGTCTAGTGATTTTTTAATTAGTTTCTTCTTCTGATTCTAAGATCTTGAGGTGGAACATAAGCTTATTTATTTGGGATATTTTCATTTTTTAAAGCACTCAAAGCTATAAAATTTTTCTCTGAGAACTACTTTCAAACTGTCCCAGAGATTTTGGTATGTTATATTTCTGTTTTCATTTCTAATAATTTCTTCTCTCATTTTTTATGCTTCATTCTTTGTTTAAAAGAGTTTTGTTCAATCTCCATGTGTTTATGTGGTTGCTGTTATTTTTTCTTGCTGATAATTTTTAGTTTCACTCCATTATGATTTAATAGAAAGCACAGGATTATATTGATTACTTTATATTTGCCAAGGCTAAAATTGTGCCTTAAAATTTGGTCTATTTTGGAAAAAGTTTCATAAGTTTCTGAGAAGAAAGTAAATTCAGCTTTTGGGGGTGAAATATTTGTAGATGTCTGTTAGGTCCATTTGATTCATAGTTTTAATTAGGTTGTAAATATCTTCATTGATTTTACATTCAATGACCTGCATATTGGTGATAAGTATGTGTTGAAATCACCTCATATTGGAGTCTGAAATTTAGTATTAAAAAGTTTGTGTGTGTGTATGCGTGTGTGTGTGTTTATGTGTATATTTTTTTAAATTTGTTTTGGTTTTACTGTCATTTGGGGCATGTATATTTACTATCATTTTATCTTCTTGTTAAATTATTTCCTTTACCAGTATGTAGTGGGCTTATTTTCCTCTTTTGATTAATTTTTTCCTAAAGTCTGCTTTGTCAGATATGAGAATAGTTATTCCTGGTTGTTCTTAGATTTAATTTGCATGAAGTATTTTCCCCATCCTTTTACTTTCAGTTTGTGGGTGTCTCCCTTACTGTGTGTTGAAACACTGTTGAGGCTTGAGTTGGGCTAGATCATGTTTGGAGTGATATTTTCTGTGATTTTCCTGAGTTGTGGGTATTGCTTGGCAGCAGGATCTCTACTCTGTGAAAATGTCCCAATCACTTTCCAGCCCCTCTTAGAGGAAGGAGGAAACCAGCAATAGCACTAATGATAGCAACAGATGTACAGCCTTAAGATAAATGTCCAGAGTCTACTTTGACATCTATAACACTAATTTCTATCTCTATAGGAATGATGGGGTCAGCATTTAAAATCAACATGAAGAATAAACAACCATAAACTAGATCATTTATTAAGCAGCAGGTGTTTGCAACATTAATAAGCACAACAAAAATGGGGGTAGAAATTACATAAATTATTTAAGAGTTATATAATGATCATTTCTTAAATGAAGAGAAAATAGGGTAGGAAGCAAGAGAAAGCTTGAAATATTTAAAAAGTGAATGTAGGAGGGTTAGGAGATAGGTAACAGATGATGGCTACAAAGAAGCAGGGAAAAAATATAACAAAAAATAATAACCTAATGAAAGGAGGGAACAAGAAAATCTGTCCTTTAGTGGGGAGATTAAAGCAGGGCATCAGGAAGAATAAAACCTAATAATACAGAGACACATATAAGGTCTCCCGATTTTGCTTGTGGCGATGCTGTATTTATAAATGTTTCCTGTGCTGGTGACCCTGGTTCTCACCCAGCTATCTGCCCAGGGGAAGAGGAATGTTGATTGCTTTTCACTCATCTACTTTCTCTACCAATTCTGGGTCCATTCATATTAGCCTCCTGCTCTATTCCACAGGTTTCCCCCAAGGCAAATTTTTTTAATGGTGGTTTCCTCTCTTTTTTCTGCCCTTGTCCCTTCCCTCAGCTGCCACTTCTGCCACCACCACCAGTTAAGCAGGCATGTATCTAATGTGTTACTTCTTATATTACTCTTAAAGTTTGACTTTCTGTGTCTCTTTGGTTTCTTTTACCGTACAGTATTAAATTTCATTGAGTTCCTTTATTTACCTAACCAAGAAGAAACCTTCCTGCTTTTGAAGTCTGGAGCTAAGGAACTGCTGTGAAGTGTTCCTCTAATCTTCGATGTCAAGATGTCTTTTTAGCATACCAACTTCATTTCCCGTAGATATATACCTAATAGTGGGATGATACAGTAGTTGTATTATCTAAAACATTTTGAGGAGCCTGCATATTATTTTCCATAATAGGTATTCTACTTTGCATTCCCACCAATAGTGTACAAGGGCTCCTTTTTCTCCATACCCTTGCAGGAACTTGTTATCTTTAGTCTTTTTGGTAAGAGACATTATGTAATGATGTAAAGTGATATCTCCTTATGATTTTCATTTGCACTTCCCTGAAAATTAGTGATGTTGACCAGTTTTTCATATACTCATTGACCAGTTATATCTTTTTTTGAGCAATGTCTATGTTGTTCTATTGCCAATTTTTAATTGGATTATTTATTTATTTTTCTATTAGATTTTGGAGCCCCTTATATATTATGAATGTTAACCCTTTGTCAACAGCATAGCTTGAATATATTTTCTCTCATACTATAGGTTGTTTCCTCACTCTGTTTCTTTTGATATGCATAAGCCTTTATATTTTATTGTAATTTCATTTGTCTACTTTGGATTTGCAAAAAATAAGTATTAAGTAGCTTTATATAAATGTTCCTTTTATGTTTTCTATAAATTGTGATATGTACTAAATATATAATTGCTTAATGTATAATATATATATATATATATATATATATATATATATATATATATATATAATATTTATCTAATTTATCCAAAATTCCACATAATTGTCTTTATCTTTGTAATAATCTTTAAAAACTCGTTTTCTGATAATTTTGTCTAGCTCAACAAAATGAGATAACATCTTATATAAACAAAAATCGAATTATATTTATCCAAATAGATAAAAAAAATTTTAGAGTATTCTACTTGCTGTAGGGATATAGAACATTAATAAAAATCTATTGAAGTTAGTTGCTTAAAGAGTATCTATAATTAAAGAGGCAGGTTTAATTCTGTCCATCTCCAATATATGAAAATTACTGTGCTAATTAATAACCTATCTAATGTCTAACTATGGCAGCAGCATCCCTTCAGTAATTTCCCAGATGCTCAAAGATGGATTAAGAGAGAGTGTTTCATAACACTTGTGACAACAATTTCTTTATACTTCCTGTCATGTGGAATGTAATAGTGGTAGTTTAAATCAACAATTCTGAAAACCTGGCAGAAAATTTTATTACTCTAAAATTGCAATGAGCATCTATTTCACTTTGTACAGATAGTGAATTTAAGATTAAAATTTTATTTCATATAATTCAAATAAACTATATCAACTCGTTTAGATGCACTTAAACCAAGTTTTAAGATAAAATATTTACTAATTAATTAAAATAGCTATATAATTAAATGGACAATTCTGAAATTAACATAAAATTTAAAATATCCTTTAGTACCAGGTATAGACTACTTATAAAATGGTATCATAAATTTATAATCAAAATAAACAAAATACAATATGAAAACATGCATATGAATATCAAATTACAAATAGATTTTCTAAATGCTGGTCTAGTTTATATCAGTAGGATTTTTATTATTTGCTCTAATGACTTTGTCTATGTAAATTTTTAGTTACTTGCTGCTGAGAATTTGGATGAATATGGCACACAAATACATCTTGAAGATTATTTTTTAGCAAAAGTATGATCTCTGAATTAAATAAATAGGATTATTTGGAATAAAATGCAAAGAATGTATATTTTATCAGATGATAATGTATTTGGATTCACTGAGGTGGTCAGAAAAGATTCTCTTTTATTTAGTACCATTTTCATTTTTAAAATTTAAAACCTCCTTATTCCATCCCTCTTTTCCCCTTTCTCCTGGCAGTAAAGTCTATTTTGTTGTCTCAGGATTATCTTCATAGGTTAACTCCACTATAGTTGCATGTGGTTGTTTTATATTGACTTCCCTTCAACTGATGCATTAACGTAAAATTATTGTGCAAATATATTCAAAGCAAGAGTTCAATAATATATTTTTACTATTATGCAAAGCAGAATAAGCCAATCCCCCAAAACCAAAGTTCAAATGTCCTCTCTAATATGTAGATGCTAACACACAATACGGGAAGTTCGGTAGATTAGAAAAAAAGGGAATGAAAGGAAGGGGGAGATAGGAAAGACAGTAGAGTAAATCTTACTTAACTTTCCTTATATAAATAAACAGCCAATATGGAAAGCAGTATGGAGATTCCTTGGAAATCTGGGAATGGAACCACCATTTGACCCAGCTATCCCTCTCAAGACTATACCCAAAGGACTTAAAAACAGTATACTACAAGGACACAGCCACATCAATGTTTATAGCAATACAGATCACAATAGCTAAACTGTGGAGCCAACCTAGATGCCCTTCAGTGGATGAATGGATAAAAAAAGATGTAGCATATCTACACAATGGAATTTTACTCAGTCTTAAAAGAATAAAATCAAGGCATTTGCAGGTAAATGGATGGCATTGGAGAAGCTAATACTAAGTGAAGTTAGCCAAACCCCCAAAACAAATGTTGAATGTTTTCTCTGATATAAGGAGGTTGATTCATAGTGAGGCAGGGAGGGGGAGCATGGGAGGAATAGAGGAACTCTAGATAGGGCAGAGGGGTAGGAGGGAAATGGAGGGGGTAGGGGGGTAGCAAGGATGGTGGAATGTGATGGACATCATTATCCAAAGTACAGGTATGAAGACACAATTGGTGTGAATAATACTATGTATATAACCAGAGGTATGAAAAATTGTGCTGTATGTGTGTAATAAGAATTGTAATACATTCCACTGTCATTTTTTTTAAGTCAGTAAAAATAAATAAATAAATAAATACAGCATAGTGTATCTCTACAGTGAATCATGTACAACCACAATGCTGGGAGTCTAATTAGAATAAGATGTATTCCGTGTTTGTATAAATGTGTCAAAATATACTGTCAGGTATAACTGAAAAGAACAGATAAATAAATAATACAAATAAATAATAGCAAATAAATAATAAATAGTTAAGATTATAATAAAATAATATTAAAAATAAATAGTAAATAAATAAATGGATGAATAACAAGTGATAGTAAGAAAAAACTAACTTGTACTGAAAATCTAAATAAACTCAAATGATGAAACAAAAAGTGAGTTTAGTAATAAAACCAGTACATACCAAAAAAAAAAAAAAACACTGTTAAGATTGCCAGTCCAGCCTATAAAGGATGAGTAACATGTACTAGTGGATAATAAGGCAATACTTTGAATTGCTGCGTGTACCCCCAATTGACTGCAAATTAACATTTGAGAATCTGAATTTGCAATATCATTGAATGATTAGAGCACTTTAGGATGAAATGGGACTTACACAGGAGTATAAGATGAAATATCTTCCATAATAATATCAAGTACTGACTCTAAGTGGGTTGTATCTCAGGTGGTTTCTTAGTCTAGCAGGGATAGAGACTCTCAGTCATGACTTCACAGTAGAACCATCTGGAGAAATTTTCAAATGTGTTATTGAGATCCCTCTCAGAATTCCATGGGGCAATTCACTCAGTTCCATGAGTGAATTTCAGGCACACAATTTATAGCATCTATTGGCTTTTGCGATTCTCTAAATATATTAGATAAATTAGTTTGTTAAACATAGATAAAACCTATTAAGATATCTTAAGCATAGGTAATTATTTAGAAATTGACACTTTTCACTAAAGACAGAATTTGTAGTATGTCTAAAGTGTAAGTTCAGGAGAAACATAGATACCTTAAGTATAATAGTTAGCAGGTACCAAGAATGTCCTTATACCATGAGAAACATAGGTATTAAGTATATATGAAACTAAATACACAGAAAACACTTGATAGTCATAAGATCTCATTTTGTTCACACACTAGTGATATCCATTATGTTCCATGTGTATTTTGTCCTAGAAATTTGAATTAAATCCATGACAATCTGTCAGGCTAATTGTCAAACTACAGCTTTGTATAGGTATAATTGTTTTTGTGTCTGTTCAGAAGTACAAGACAAAGACCCCTTTAGTCTGTGAACCACATTCCTCTAAACTTGATACAGGTCCTTACATCCACATCCTCAGCAAAGAAATCTTCTGTGTCAGAGAGAGAAAAATGACAAAAGAACATTATGTTAATTTTAGTTAATGAATGCTTCCTGCTTGTATACAGTCCTGTCTGTTAACCCATGCATCTGTTTCCTCATTTTTTCTCACTGTATGTCCTAAATTTGATTTGATAACTATGACATTCAAGTATTTTTAGATGGTCTGTGATGTGTCCATCCTGTAACCTCTTAAACATTTGCTCAGTTGCATGCTTGGAAAATGCCATTGTAAAACATAATTTCCTGTATGACATAATCAGTATTTTTTAAAACATTCCCCAAATAGTTGTAATATTCAACAGAGTTTGAGAACCACTTAGAATAGTGAAAAGTAAAGGAAAATAACAGATGATAGAAGACTTTAGAAAAGAGGTTAAAGATTTATATTTTGCTCTTTAGAAAATTTGGAGTCTTTGAATTATAAAAGTATATCATAAAAATTGTACAACTTAAAGATTGATTTGATGATGGTATGGATGCAAGTGAGACTAGTTGTAAGAATATTAGCAATCCAGTAATAAATTAGAATTGTCAAAATGATCATCCTGGTGAAATGAACCTGAAAGAGGATGGCAGTATCCAAATGAAAAGGAGAGGACTGATGGATCTTGAAATCCATTCACTACTCAATCGATACTGTGAAGGTAGTATTAAACAGATAGATATAAAATAGACAAAAACATTACAAGAAAATAAAACTACAGATCAATATTCCTGTCTAACAAATTCAAAGAAGCTTTAACAAAATTTGTAACAAAATATTAGCAGATAAAATCAGACAATACCATATTTAAGACTATACAAAGTACAAAAGCAGTTTATGCCAAAAAATGCAAGATGACTTAATTTTAAAGATTTTCTCAATACTCCACTCTATTATCAGTTTTCAACAGTCCCTGACTATTCTAGTTGTCTTGGGATTATTCCAGTTTTAACAGTCTTACTTTTTAAAACCCTTTCGCAGGAGATGTAAAGTCTTTGTTTTTTTCAATCATAGGGCAAAAAATTGGGGAAATGTATAGAACTGCAGTCCCCAAGATTGAGGCTGAAAGTAAACACATTTCTTTTGTGTGTGTGTCAAATGGATATTAGTTAATTCACCTTCTGTTGTTGTGTTCTGTTGTTGTATTGTATCTCACCCTTTCTAATTATGTTGGCAAATCCAATTTGCTATTTATAATAGTAAATCATTCATTATTGCATCACACAAACTGATGTGATTCAAGTATGTAATTTAATAATATGAGTGTTAGCAGTTAATCTTTGACTTTTCCCAGGGACTAACTGTTGTGATTCTTATCAAGATAGTGCTACCTTAGCTCAGAAAACATGGTTATAATGTTAAAAACTAAGATATCAAAAGTCCAAATCCAGAATGAACCAGGTATCACTGAAAGGGGGTCAGTCCATCACTGCGTTATTTGAATAGAAGGAAACATATAACTGGCATAGGGTGGCAAATAACAGAGCTTACTATACAACATGCAAAAGCAATTTGGGACTTGGACATAGTGGAGAAGGGAATGTGAAAGCTGCTTAAAAATTCAGTCTTACAATTCCAGTTAGAGGTAGGCAAATACTTCTGAATCCAGGAAAAAGTCTTTTGCTATCTCCAAATGATACCAATACTCAGATGAAAAAAGTGACCAGTGAATTTGTTTGGACATACCACACAAAAATCATACTGGTCCTTAGATTGCTTTAAGAAATTCAATAAAAATACATTTCCTTATTCAGAAATTGAAATTAAAATGTCCTGTGAAAGTACAAAAGAAAAAATTTTCAAAACAGTTATCTTCTGTCAAATTTTAACAATAATAATGCTTTATAGAGAACACTGAGTGGTTCACTGACAACAAAGATGTCCCTGTGAAACTGATTTACAATAATGGAGTTTCAAATCATCTTATTGATTTCTATGAATATTTAAGTAAAATACAAGAAACACAACTAAAGATTATTGATATTTGGTACAAATACAAAATAGATTTTCCTTTTCCATCTGCATATTTTGTGGACAGTACAAAATGTACATTTTTGCTAAGTTAATTCAGTCCATAAATTTCTTACCAAGGAAATGAAAAGAGATCTTTAAACTAAATGTTCTGCATAACTTAGATACAGTACTCCCATAAAGGTGATATGATTTCTGTGATATTGATTTTTTTATTAAATATTTTAGTTTAGTTTCCTCAAAATGTTTAGAATCATTTAATGAGATTTTTTAAAAAATTTACTGATATGGAAGAATATAGACTTCTGAGACTGAGTTACAAAATGGGAATTATTGTTGCCTGCCTAAGAAAATATTAAAATATTGTTCTGGCATAAAAGAAAAATTTTTAAGTGTGGAACTAGAATAATGCCTTTTAACTAATAAATGTAGTAAAAATGAGAATAAAGAAAACAAAAAATTGTTATGTTTTTCCAGAACTGATGATCATTAAAGAAGCCACATGTTGCAAAGCTAAGGATGAACTGAACATACTTGTGCTGTTTATTTCAAGTATGCAATAAAAACAAAGAAAAAAAAAGACAGATTTTTTGTAAATAAGACTGCTTCAGAATTCAAAAGAATGCCACTAGATAACAGCAGTGAAATTGAGCATAACTTAAACACTTCCTTACTAAAACTGACTCTTAAAATTTAACTTTCATATTTTCAAATTACTTGTGTGTTTTTAAACCATTTGTCTTCAGGAGAAAAAAACAAGCCTTAAATTATAGTGACATCCAATTTATTTCAGAGTACTTTTAAAATACTGGATATTTTAAACATGGGCAGTTATGGAATGAATTTATAGATCAAAAGAACCATTGACAAACAGAAGAGCTGGTCTACAACACCACCAAAGTGGGTGCTAATTTTTGGAGAGCTGTAAAGTAATTCACGTACATCTGAAAACTTGAAATTACTAGTAAGTAAAATCATAAGCATCCAAGACTCAGATGTTTTTCTTGCTGTCGTCACAGTGGGCTTATCCCAGAAAGTAGTGCCACTGGATAAAAGCAGCCCTGCAAGTCAGCATAACATTTATGATCGACTATATTTAATTTCATCACACTATATGAAAGAAAAGGAAGCCTTTTTTAAAGACTACAGTTAGTTAAAAGAAGAATTATAGAAAAGGGAAAGAAAAGAGGAAAATTACCCTAATGTACTATTAGAAAAAAGAAACGTGTCTTTGCTGTTTCTTTAAATACATTTAATAGTCATTTAATTGATATAGTCCTTTAAAAATTCTTATATTCATGTATTTATTTACTTTATCAAAGTGAAGAAAGATCATCTTAGATATGTTTCTGCAAAATGACTATTATAAAATAACATAGCCTACACAATTTGAATATTAAATAACTTAAAAACAGAATAAATTGGTACAGCAGAGAACAAAAGCATTATAAAATGGTTACATTTTTCTCACCTATTTATTTGTTGGATAAGTCTTATTAGTTATTAATTGCTACTGTTAGGTAGTGTTATCCTTGTTTTGATCAATACTAGTTATATAACAAAAATAAAAAGTACACAGCAACGTTCAATTTTTCATAAATACTTGTTCATTTTTTCATGTTAAGATATAATATTATGGGGCTGGGGATGTGGCTCAAGCGGTAGCGTGCTCGCCTGGCATGCACCACATACAAACAAAGATGTTGTGTCCGCCAATAACTAAAAAATAAATATTAAAATTCTCTCTCTCTCTTTCTCTCTCTCCCTCTCTCACTCTCTCTTTAAAAAAAAGATATAATATTATTTACTATATATAATATGTTCTTTTTTTATTTTTTTTAAATTTATTGTTGGTCGTTCAAAACATTACAAAGTTCTTAATATATCATATTTCACAATTTGATTCAAGTGGGTTATGAACTCCCATTTTTACGGGATAATATGTTCTTTTACTGTTTTACTGACCTAGGTGTGTTCCAGGTTGGGTCTTTAAAAATCTGGTTATTCTATTCCTGTGGAATGAAGGAAGTCTCTCCCTGGTCTTGCCCCTCTCCCAGCAGTAGGCTTCTGCTGCTTGTTGCTAGGTTACTGGTTGCTAGGCTCTTCTCTTTGGTCCAGATCCAATCTCAGTCTTATTTTTCTTAATATTTCTACCACTCCTTTCTGTGGTCTCTGGTGTGTGGTTCATCTTAAGTAGAAAAGGGTTTTGCTATTTCTCACTTAGTGATAGAGATCACTGTTTGGTATTAGGATAGGGTCCTAGATATACTTAGGCACATTATTAACCTGGTTTTGAGATTCTTTGGAGAAAGAATCATATAGTGTTTTCATTATTTCATATAGTGTTTCTTTATTGATGTGCTTGTCATTTAATCTCTCAACAATGCTGAATTACTAATTATTTTCTTTGCTCTTACTTAGTCATTAGAAGAAACTGTGTTTGCTAAGTGTTTTCTTTTTAATTTTTCTAAATCCTTTCTAGGATTTGTGTCTTTTCCTCAAGCAAATCAATTGTTTGAACATTTTTATGTTCAGTGACTATCCTTTCCTCTACACTAATTAGCTACCATCTATACTGTCTTTTCTTCTTAGGATATTTTCTTAACATTTCATTTGCTGTCAGTAAACATCCTAAACAGAAAATTATCCATTGATTACTCATTTCTTCAGTGACATATCTCACTAAAGGGTTGAAAAAGATGCTTCTTTTTGATTAGTTTTTTACTTGCAATGACATATTCCATGATTTATCACTTGAACTGAGATGTCTAAGCTCAATACTAGACTTTGTATTATTAAACTGAAAAACAAATAATTTAATGGTTCCTACTCATTCTTTGAAACAAATTATGTTATTTCAACCAGTATACTAATGAAGCTTAAAAAAAATATGCAAATATGAAAAGCTAAAATAATACATGTGCAATCCTTTGGAAAGTAGAAAAATTTAATAGTTTTTTTGGATATAAGATATTAGAATCAATGTTCCAAAACACAAAGGCATTATTTAGATTTATTTTTTATTTTTAAAACTAAAATTCTCGTAAGATTTTAGATAGATTTAATATTATTATGAAAAGCAAGAAGAAATTATTGAAGAAAAGTAAATGTTCCACATAGAACTACTACATAAATATTTTCAAAATAATTAACTGGTCAGTTCTGTGTGTCCTTAAATCAGTCAAGTTTCAACAAAAAAATTAACTTGTTTTTGGTTATCTTAGTTAAATCGATTATGTTATTTTGAGAGTGTGATCATATGTAATCATAGCCTAAGCAATGATTTTGTGTGTGTGTGTATGTGTACGTGAAATTGTAAAAAGGTTCCTTAATGACAAGAATCAATACTAGTATGGTATAGTTTTTATCTAGAAATTACTTGCCATGCAATAATTTTATATTAATAGATAAAATGGTATAGCTAGATTTGTTATCCAACTTTTCAAAAATAAAAATGAATGATAAACTTGAGGGTTACCTAAACTTATGTATGAATTTCAAATTTGGGGATTATACTTCAAAAACAGTTCTGTTATATTTTATTCTATTCACTCCTGTTTTTTCATTGATCTTTTAAAAGTAAGACATAATTTGAGATTCTGGCGAGGTTAAGCATGGCAAAATTGTAAGATTAGTTAATAACAGATGTTATGTGCTAATTTTATTGGCACATAGTATAAACTTTATTATTGAATACCCTAAAAAATACATATGTATTTACCCTGCTCAACTCAAATATATTCCAAATTATCCTTAATGTTTAGTATCTGTGGTTTATCAAACCTGATGAAATTTTCCATGCCTGAAATCACTGAAGATTGATTCTTTGGCTCACATGTATGGATACCAGCCACATGCCATAACTCTTTCTAGACACCCTCTTTCACTCAGTTGTCAGCTCACGCCATTCTTAGAAAATTTGACTTGGGAAAAGGAATCATGCAAACCTTGTACACAGGTTAGGGGAGCTATTTAGACAGGCAGTTAATCACGGGTGAACTCCAGGTGGACATTTCTTCATTGGCTCAATGGATTCCTGAATGTGAGTGGGATGTAATTTCAGATGGATCAAGGTGGAACTTGTTAATGCAAAGGGCCTAGATTAGGGTCTCAAACTTTCTTTAGTGTAATCCCATTTATATTTATCTAATATATTGCAGTATGTGGAGCAACAAAAGATGACCATTTCTAGTGAAAGAAAGCAGAATGCTTATTATACAAATAGCACTGTTGGTTGAATACTTCTGAGAAGTGGTACTTAGTCATCATTCTGTGATGCTGTGGGAGGTGGCAGAACCATTAGGGAGAAGAGCCCATTTGAAGGAGGTTAGGTCATTGGGGGTGTTCCCTTGAAGGAGATATTGGAACCATGACCCCTTTCTCTTTGCTTCCCAGTCACTATGAGGTGAGCAGCATTCTTCACCACAAGCTCCCACCACAGGCCAGTGCTGCTCATTGCAGACCTTGAGGCAACTGAGCCTAGTGACCATGGACTGAAACTTCTGCAACCATGAAAGAAAATATACCTTTCCTTCTTCTATATTGTTTATCTCAGTTATTTTCTCAGTGATGGAAAGCCAACTAACAAAGCAATCTAGAAAATCTGCTGCTCTGATTCTTATATTCTAGATTTAGTAATTTAAAAATTAAGGAGAACTCCTAGAATGAAAGATGATTCCCATATATATCTCCAACTGATAAAAGATAGTCTTCTTGAAAAAATATCCATAAATTATACCTTTTAATGAATAGTTCTGTGAAAATTCTTATTTAGATCAGAATCCTAGTTGGAGATTTACACAGAAAGAAAGATGTACACACTTTTTTGTTGCATAGTTTATCACATATTTCAACCAAATTCTAATCTTGATTTCTACTTTTAGTATTATAATGGCATAAGTGATCCTGTAGCTTTTTAACATTAATGCAGGCATATGGAGCCAGGTTTACAATCAAATCTTAATAGTTCTGAGATTTGGGACTGAGATCCAATTCCTTTATCTGAAAAGAAGAATTAAAGTATTTAAGTCTGATGGTTATCATAGACCCAAAAAAGAAAATATGTGTGTATTTTCTGCTACATAATAAGCACTCGATAAGTGGTATTATTACTATCCCTATGGTTGTTATTACCACGATAACTTTCAGGATTAGACATTCCTGTTCGAACATTAATTGATACCTACCTTCATCACCAGCCCTTAGAGATGATTTCTGTCAGCACAAACTATTTAGCCAAATCAATATTAACAAAATTGCCAAAAGCATATCTAATCTACATTTTATCCCAAATAGTCAATGAGACCATTGTCAGGCTATTGCCCCTTACATAAATGACATTACTTCTGAATCAAGATTTTGATTTTCAACTCTAAATCTTTTCAGCACATTATACCAGATTTTCTCCACTTCTTTGCTCTCAGATGCTCCTGAACAATGTTCTCACACACTTCTTTCAGGCCATCAGGGACAGAACCCATACAGGGATAACGTCCCCAGAGAACCAGTGTCACCTCTGACAAAGGCATAATTGTGTCTAAGGGTTTCACTACATGGGGCTGAGGAGAAGACATTATCTTATGAGAAAACTGAAATTCAATGCTAGGTGGACTCTCTCATAAAGTTCACAGCTGAAAAGAAGTAGGTAATGAGAGAGAATTCAAGTGACAAGAATCTAGGCCTAATATCAGAGAAAGCCAGAGATGAGACCTAAAGAAATTCACTGACATAATCAGCTCTCATTGCTTTTACTTTCAACTTGGAATTTTTCTTTAGTTACCTGCCCTAGAAAATTCAAGATTTTCTCCTTCTCCACCACCTCTGTGAATCTTTCCAAGCCATTGGTCAAAATGAATTTTTCCTATGGTTAGTATGCTCATTTTTAATCTCATAACTTTTATATTTGGCTCAATATTTATTTATCAAGGAATTGTTAGTTTATTATTTCTATTATCCCATGAATGCTTATGAGTATGGTATGATAGCAGAATGCTTACTATACAAATAGCACTGTTGTTACCAGTCCTCATGAAGGAAGAAACCAAATAACATACACAAGTACATACATAAATTTAAAAAATATCAGTCTCCCATGGAGTGAGGTAACAAAACAATTTTGATAGTATTAATTTTAATCAGGGATTTTGAAAATGCTACACTAAGGATTTGATTTGGTACCTTAATAAAGAGACGGACCCAGTGAAGAAAAGTGCTGGGTGTGGTGGTGCACACCTGTAATCCTAGCAACTCAAGAGGCTGAGTCAAAAGGATCACAAGTTCAAAGTCGGCCTCAGCAATGGTGAGGTGCTTAGCTATTCAGTGAGACCCTGTCTCTAAATAAAATACAAAATAGGACTGGAGATGTGGCTCAGTGGTTAAGTGCTCCTGAGTTCAATCCCCAGTGCCCCCCCCACAAAAAACATAGTTCTGAGAGCATTGAATGTAACATATAACAGGAAGAAAAAAATCAGGATACATGAAGCATAATGCACATAGAAAAGATTACTACAAAATCAGATGAAGGAGAAGAACAGTGGTCAGATAAAGTCATTTATTATAAAGAATAGTAAGATTAAAAATTTGTTTTAAAATGTGATGTAAATGACTAGTGGATATATATAGAGTTGTATAATTGATTCATATGGGGTGGGAGACTTAGGAATGCAATGCAAGAATGAAACTGCTGAGGACAATTTAAGACTATTACAATAGTCAACTGTTACAATGTTGTCTAGGCTTGGGGGAGACTCCTGGAACTAATGGATTCCTAGGACTTACTGTTAGAGCAGTGAGTAACAAGGGAGACTCAAGCCTAGACCTGGGCAGTGACTTGAACAACTAAGTGGATACTTTCAGTTTGTTTCTATTGAATTATAATAAAACAATTGGTCAAATGAATTAAAATAATTAACATGGTTCATTACTAGCTTTTTTTTACAGCATGTTTATAATAGTGGCCTCTAAATTTATTTTAGTCCTTGAAAGAATTAATATAATATGTAATAAGACTGTAAACAGGTTGAATATGCATATGGAGAAAAGCACATTGCTTCAGATGGTTAGATTAAAAGCAAACACATTGTCAAAAGAAAATGGTATGGAGCAGAACAAAAAGAGATTAAGAAGGAATGAAAGTCTCAAGTCTGTCTTTGAAATCCAAGATATTGTAGAGATTTGTAGGCTACCACAGGTGTTAAAAAATTCTAACACACACATTAAGAGACTGGCTCATAATCATGGAAACTAGATGGAATCAAATATTAATTTATGTCAAGACACAGAAATAAAAGTTCTTACCTTAAGATAAGACTGTTACAAACTAGGATCAAAATTGGTGCGTTTAACAGTAGAAACTCATAATAGACACTGGCTGAGCTCAAGTGATTTCACTGGAGAGTGCCAGGACAATTAACCAAGCAGGACTTAAGTAATGTGAAGCCGTATTGTTCTAAATGTGCAACTGTGGTTAAAACAGAAGACTTTTTATTTCTTTGGTAGATACGTGAGATAGCAGAGATTTATATTTAAAGCTATTGTGATTTCATTTTGGCAATATGGCATAAGGTTAGAGAAAGTATTTTGAAGATAAAGCAATATGCATTTGAAGCATCAAAATATAATCCTGGACAAATTTCCTTGGACAAATTACTTTCCTTGTGCAATGGTTTATTGTGCTTTCTTTCTAGAGATTTTTTGAATTTTTACTAAGATTACACATTTGTGGTGCTTAGCATAGTGCCTGGTGCACAGAAAGAATTAAACAAATAATATGACTTTTTAATAATGAATATCACTATTTTCTTATGTTTGTGGCAAGGGTAACAAAGGGAGCCTTACATGTTATGTACTTTGCAGAGCACCTCTGGGAAATTAGAGCAAGTACAAGGATTTCTATTGCCCTGAGGACTCCAAAATATCTAAGGAGAAAGGTTATTAAGGGAAAGAGGAAAGATATGCTGGTCACCAACTTCTCTAAGATTAACTTTCCAAAAGAGAACAACACTGCACACAAATTTCCTATAAATATTGTACCAGTAGGAATAGGAATTTCACTTTGAGAGAAGAGACCCTTCAGTCAGAAGAACTTAAACAGCAAGGAGTCACAATGATTATGAATTTGAAATTAAAGAAGTGGGATTAAATTCTAGTATTTACAATATTAGAATTATTTACCAGGTGGTATGAGATAAAAGGATCTCAGTGTCTAGTTTTGGAAAATCAAAATAGAAGAAATGAGAGTTTACATGCAGATGACAGGTTGGGGCAGGACAGGTGGCTAAAATGAGTAAGAGAGGTGCCTATAGCTGCAGAAGTAGGAAAAAAGAGCATTGACAAGAAGACAAAGTCACATACAGCACAGGAGAAACCTGAGCTCCAGAGCCACAAATCTCAATAACCACCTTTAGGAACACACTCACAAAATGGAAGAGAAGGATGCTTCACAGCCTATTTCATGAGGTGAGAATGGCTCTTATAAGAGACTGAAAAATGGACAAGAAGAAAAATCAATCATAAGCCAATAATCCTAGTAAACATAGGTGCAAAAATCCTTATAATGTAAGTAAAACATTAAAACTATGAACAGTAGGAAAGATTAATATATCATGGCCAAATAAAATTCATCCCCAAAATGGAATATTGGCTCAATATTTGAAAATCAATTGAGATATTCAATCATTTAGGCTAAGTAGAGATAAAAAGTACACTTTCAAGTCAACAAGTACAGAAAATCATTTACAATGTTTAAAGAAGAAAACAAAATTATCTTCACTTGTATATGACATATTGTTCATATAGAAAATCTGAGGAAATCTATAAAAGCCCATGAAATTGCATAAAATTATATAAAGATGAACAATATAAACTTGGTATAAAATTAATTTTTATTTTGATATGCTTATGAAAACAATTGGAAATTTTAGAAAAAATAGAAAAATTTATTTTCAATGATATTTATAGTAGTATTCAAAAACAGAAGGAACACTATTAGAAATGTAGTTAACAAAAGGTGTGTGCACCTGAATTAGAAACTATTAAATATTGCTAAAATAATTAGGAAAGGTTGAATAAGTGAAGAAATATGTAAGATTTTTGTACTACTTACCAATATTGGTAAATAGATTTAACATAATTCCAAAACAAATCCCAACAGAGTTTTAATGTCTTTAATTGTGACAAACTGATTTTACAATTTCTGGGAGTTTCAAGATTCCTGCACTAACTAAATCAAATTTGAGGAAAAAAAGTACTGAGTCAACAAGATATAAACATGAATCTTGTTTCTAAAATCATAAGTAAATAAAAATTAATCTCAAATGAATAACAGACTTAACATGAATCTAAATGTATAATAATTCTAAGAAAAAAACCTTCCTTGAAGATTTCATTTTTCACTTAAAATCTTAATTTTGGTTAGAGATCTCTTAGTGTTTCTCTCTCTTTCTCTCTCTATCTCTCTCTCTCTCTCTCTCTCTCTCACACACACACACACACACACACACAGTCACACACAGTCACACACAGTCACAGACACAAATTGACAAGTTTCATCAAAATCAAAACATTCTGTTATTTGAAAACTACCATTAATAAATGGAAAAGATAAGCCACACACTGGAATAAAATAAAGTGTGTGTGTGTGTGTGTGTGTGTGTATAAAGAACTTATATCAGACTATCTAAAGAATACTTACAACTTAATAAGAAAAGACAAACTGATTTTAAAAATATACAAAAACCTTGAATGGACTCAACAGATAGTATATGAATGGAAAATAAATATATAAAAATGTTCAATATCTGTAATAATGAAAAATGCAAATTAAAAATACAAAATTTAATCCCACCTCATTTGAATAACCACAAGTTATAATTTTGATAATACAAAGTGCTCCAAGGATGTTGCTCCTGGAACAACTCTTTACTCTCCTAGATTATCTTGCCAGTCCTAAATGGATCTAATATTTTACAAAATTAAATTTATGCCCAGCCCATTATCCAGTAGTTCTATGCCTACTTATTTATTCTAGAGAAGTGAAAGCATGTGTCTTTAGAAGTCATACACAAATGTTTTCAGCAACTCTATTTATAATATAAAAAACAGAAAACGCCACATGCTCCATTATGATGTACTACTAAACAACTATGATGTATTCATACAAAAAAAAATCAAATACAAAATCATGAGTAAATTGCACGAAGAATGAATAAAATTATAAGAAAAGTTGCATGTTGCTTGAATTTATTAATATAAAGTTATTTAACAGGAAAAATTAATTTGAGATCCATTTTCTTGAGGGGGGTGTAGGGTAGATGCTAACTGCAAAGGAGCATGAGGGAACTTTCTAGGATGATGTTTCTATGTCATAATTAGTGGGGCCTATGCAGATATGTTCATTTGTTAAGTCCCATCCAACCATACACTTTAACTTTGTAAACTCTAATATATATACATTATACTTCAACACCAGTTAATTTTAAAATATTATTTTTAATGGGAAAAGATTTTCATATAATTAATTTGTATCTCTAATGAATGAGTGAAACTAAAAGTGAAACACAAAATAGATCATTAACATTAATTTTAAGTGACAAACAGTATTCTATTTTAGTATATTCATGCTGTTATAACAAAATACCATAAGCCAAGTGGCTAATAAACAACAGAAATTTATTTCTTGCAGTTCTGAAGGCTGGAAAGTTCAAGATCAAGGCTTTGGTAGATTTGGTGTCTGGTAAGAGTTCTCTGCCACTCTTCCAGTGCACAGACTGCTAGTTATAACCTCACCTTGCCCTTTAGTTACAGTTTTTATTATAACCTCACTTGCCCTTTCCTAAGGGTGGAAGGAATGGGGGTTATCTCTGGAGCTTTTATCAAAAGACAGTAATCTCATTCATAAAGACTCTTCCTTTGTGAGCTAATCACTATCCAAATGCCCCACCTTACCTCCTAATATCCTTACCTTGGAAGTTATGGTTTTAATGTAAGTTGGGGGGATAATGAACATTCAGTCCATTGCAGTATTTTTAATGTTAAGATTCAAAACAGCTAGAAGAAGAAACTCTTCTTAGTAAAAGAAAAAAATGATTTCTCTTAGTCACTTTATTAAATAAGTAACACCCAGGTATGGCTTTAAAAGCATGATTTTTGCATTTTGATATCCCTTGTATCATTACTCCAAAAGAATACAACTAATAAAATAATTTCCAGCTGGGTGCTGTGGTGCACTCTTGTAATCCCAGCTATTTGGAGGCTGAGATGGGAGAATTGGGAGCTCAAGACCAAATTAGGCAAAAATTTTCCCTTCTCCAAACTACTTAGAAGTAATAAAATGACACATAAGTTCAGTAATCCTGTAATTTATCATTAGTGCCATTATTCTTTGTAACTCTGCAAAGTACTCTACAAAGCTAATTGAAATAACTAGGTACTAAGAAAAAGTCTGTGGAGGCTGGGACAGATGTAAACATGGAGAAGAAAAGCAGAGCAAGAACCAAGCCCATCACAATGCATTTTCATTTGGAAGATTTTGTTGTTTAGTTAGGTAGTTTAAATTTTTTTATTGAACCATTTCTGTGTATGAAAATTTAGAATCTATTGAATTAACAAGACTTTTTATAAAGTACTTGCCCTCCGGAGCTTAAGAATTTAGGGAAACCAGGCAAAGTTTGTCTTTAGAACTGAGTGAGCCAGCTGTTGAGTAAATGTAAAAGATGAGTTCGTTTTTCCCAGTAGATAAAGATGACCTCATTCACTTTTGACTTACTAATTTATTGATTCACATGTTTGTTCTTTATTAATATATCAAATATTTCTTCTTTTCTTTCATGTGTTAAGTCCTATGTTTAGTGGTTGTCGTTCCAAGTTGGAAAACCAGAATCCCTGTGCAGAAGGTGGTCCTCAGTGGGCTCAGTTTGCCCCAGTGAGGAGTCTGAAAATGTCTAAAGACATTTTTGGTTTTTAGAACTGTGAATTGGGAGATACTATTAGCTAGCAATGAGTTGAGACTAGGGATGATATTAACATGCTTCAGTGAACAAAACAGCCTCACACAGCAATGGGAAAAAATGATAAAAGTGCCAAAGCTGAGAAGACTTGCCCTTTCCTAAGGAGCTCATTATCTAGGAAGAAAGATGGACACATATTAAATAATGTTAATAAAATCTAAGAAAATTGTGAACAGAGTGGTTTGATTGTTACTGTATGCAAACTTACTTGGATCATAGGATGTCTAAATATGTGCCAGAATCTTATTATGGGTATTTCTATAGCAGTGTTTTGTATGTTATTAACATTTAAACCAATGAACCTTGAGTACAGCACCCTGCCCTCCGTAGTGTGGGCTGGCCTCATCTAATCAAGCTGGTAGCATCATGGGACATGATTTCAACACATACTTCAGAGTCACTATAAACAAAACAGCAAGGTATAAAAAAAGAAGAAAGTACATAGACCAAAGGAAAAGAAAACAAATACTAAAACTACAGATCTACAGCCCACTGATTCTTAAAAACAATGTCCAAATCATACACAGGACAGCCTCTTCAATAAATGGTGAAGAAAAACCTGGGAATCCACATGCAGAAGACTGAAACTTGACCCCTATGTTTTGTCTGTACTATATCAACCCAAGATGGATCAAACACTAAATATGAATCCTGCAATTCTGAATCAACTAAATAAATGTGTCTGCCTTATTTTTTAAGGCATTGCATGGGAAATGTTTTTCTGTATAGAAACTGAAAACACTGTAAACAAGAGAAAACTTTGACTAATGGAATGACATTAAATTAAAAAGCTGCAAGGCAAAGAAAACAATCAACAGAATGAATAAAAAAACAAGCTACAGAGTGGGAGAAAATATTTGCCAGCTATTCATCTTAAGAGGGTTAATTAAAATATTTGAGAAACTCAAATAACTTTAAAACAAAAAGCAAGTAATCTAATTAAAATGGAGAAAAAAATAATAAAAGACACTTTCCAAAGAAGAAATCCATATGGTCAATAAATATATGAAAATTCTCAAGAGGTTGCCATCAGGGAAATGAAGATCAAAAGTATAATGTGACATCATCTCACCCCAGTTAGAATGGGTATTATCAATCAAGCAAACAACCAAGCAAATACATATTTTGTCCCTAATGAGCAAAGTGTGCTTTTGTTCTCCCCCCCCTCCCCCTCTACCCCCCTGATTTGCATCTCTTGTGCTGTTTTCCTCTACCATGAGCTTCTGTCATGATGTTCTGCCTCCCTCCTGGTGCAGAGCAAAGGAGTCGACCTTCTACGAACTGAGGACTCTGAAACTGAGCCCCCAATAAACTTTTCCTCCTCTAAATTGTTCTTGTTGAGTCTTTTGATCACAGCAGTGAAAAAGCTGACTAAAACATTACTAAAATTAAAGAATTCCTTGATTATAAAAATATACTTCGAAGATAAAGGACATATAAAGACATCAAAACAAAACCTACACTGAGATAAGCAACAACATCTCATTAAGGAGAAGAAACACTTTTATATAAAACTATTAAGCAATAATATTAATGTATAGAAAGACATCAGAATATTGTATAATTTAAAATAATGTTGCCTGGTTTTATAAAATATGAAACATTAAAATATGTTATATGACAGTCACAAAAGCAGCAAGGAATATAAAACTAGATTCCAAGCATTCTCCAGATAGTCATAAAATCATGTATGTTTGAATCCAGCAATTCATCCTTAGGGATACATATGTCATAACATGCAGAATTTGTTCTAGAAGAAGAGTGGCATACAGACCTATAGCTAACATATTAATGTAGGGGAAATTAAATAATAAAATACTTGGTTTACTTCAAACCTAAATGCATTTGCTTCCTATTGCTGTTCTAACAGTTTATCATAAATTCAGTATCTTAGAAGAACATAAATTTATTATCCTGTAGTTCTAGAGGTCAAAAGTCCACATAGAACTAACTCTGAGCTAAAATCAAGATGCCAGAAAGCTGAATTCCTTCTGAAAGACCTGGGAAAATCATTTCTTGCCTTTTCCAGCTTTGAGAGTCTGCAAGCACTTCTTGTCTGGTACCTTTCTTCCAACTTCAAACGAGCAATGGTTGTCCAGTTTTTCTCATGTCCTGTCAATCTGATTGCTTCCATCACACAGCTTCCTCTCTGTTCTCCTATCTCCCTTTAACACTAGTAAGGACATTTGAGATTACAAGGGGTTTGCCTGGATAAATCCAGGATAATCCCTCCATCTCAAGATTCTTAACTTAATCCATCTTCAAGATCTCTTCTGTCATGAAAAATTCACAGATTTCAGAGATTAGGTGCTTATCTTTGGTGGTGTGTATGTGAATATTCTGCTTTCCACAAAAAGAAAGTGGTAAAATAAGAAAAATAGAATGTTTAATGATGTGCAACTAAAATTTAAATAGAGTTGTATAAATTTAAACTCAAATATTCTAGAAGTTGCATTAAGTATAAATAAATTTGCTACTGCAATAAAAAAGCCCAATATATATTTAACGTGGTTATTTAGACAGCTTACACAGTGGTTAAAAGAGATACTCACTGAATAAATTAATAAATAATTTTGAAAGTAAAAAATATCAGACAAAATTTACTTTAAGCAGGAGGCATGAGTCCTAATTCAAATGAGTCAATCCACTGGCAAAATTAATAATTATAAAAATTAACCTTAGCATAAATTATGTTGCTATTTCTCTTTCTTAGAATGGCCTGCATTAGAATAGTCCTCTTACCTAATGACGTTATGAGAGCCAAGAAACACATTTTAAATCAGGTAAAAGTCACTTGACAGCAGGCAAGAATTGAGGGTCTTTGATGAAGGTCCCAAATTCTCTTTGCATTAAAATAATAATTACAATAACAACACTAATTAATTTTATTCTTCTTCTGAGGAGTAAAGTCCACGTGGAAAAGGACAGTTTACTGAGATGAACAGAGAGAGGTTGCAGATGAAATCAGCCAAAATAGCTCAGACTTTAGAAGTAAAATCTTACAAAGAGGGAGTTTAATGAAGAGAACTAAAAAGCCACATGCAACTCTCCACTCAAGGTATTGACTTCTTCTAAGTTAAATACTCAGTAAGAATTCAATAACTCTTTCTAGAAGTAGTGACTGGAAGATTAGAGAGCCTAGGAATCAGTTCAGCAGCTACACAATGCTTACAAGACTTTGTAAAATAAACCCTTCCATGGTGGAGAGGGCTTTGGTAAAACCTCTGAGAAACAAAACAAAACAAATGCTACAGGAATGAGAAATTATAGCTCAGAAACAAAAGTAAACAAGTATGTATACACCATCCTTAAAGAGCTAAAATCCAACACTTAAAGATAATCAAACTTATATCTGGCAATCTAAAAGCTTATAAACTGAACTCCTTAAAAATGAATGTTATTCCATTCAAGGAAGATAATATCATCCAAAGTTTTGGTAATTTTTCTTCATTAATATATACTATTAAATAGTAATTTATAAGGGTGTATAAATAAGTTAAATATGCAGAGAGTATGAATAAAAAAATTAACAAAATGCAGAGAACCATGTGAGGTTTTATTATATTACTCCCCCCAAAGGAATTTAAAATAAATTCTTGCTTTAAATTTTATTTTATTGTAAAATAAAAATATAAGACAAGTATTTAACTGGAAGGCTTGCTGGCACAACAAGCTGTGTACCTGTTTTCCATGTTCGTCATAGAAGACCACCTGGAGCAGAGTTAGAAAGAAAAACAGAATAGATAGTAATGTAAATGTTCTTACATTTATAGCTAGGATTCTGTTCAATTTTACCTTAATTAATACATTAAAATATAACTTTTAAATGGGCCTTTAGTTTTTTGTATTTTATGTAAAAAAATCATTTTTTTTTCATATTTAGGGAAAAGTGTAATATCTCTGCTCTGATTATTGTGTTTGGTGTGAAACATCCAGGTGTGAGTGGGTATAAGTCCAAGGGAGAGAATCGTTCTTTGATGTAATAATTACTAGGTTGTAGGATTTTTTCGTAATTTTTATTTTTATTCTTTTCTTAAATTTTTGAAAATTGCTCTAATTCCCATATATTGTTTTTGTGAAGAGAAAAAGCATATCGAAACAGACTGTCTCTGCTTCCCTTTTCTTTTGGCATTTTAATCAGTTCAGCTTTGATTTACTTGTAAAGTTAAGAGCTCATTGTTGCCATGACATGTCAGTGGTAGGAGATTTATACTTATGTAGCACTGAGGCTTTTTATGTTATTTACTGTTTCATGTTTAAGTGGTAAGTGTAAAGAGTACATAAGGCAAATACAGTACAATTTAAAAGCCACAAAAAATTATTTATTGAGATTAAGAATAAAAGGGTTTTTTTTTAATCCATCCACAAAATTATGTACTCAGAAGCCAAACCTTCTCTGGGAAGATCATATTTGATGCACCAAGAACTTTAATGGGGTGTGTGGTTGAGAGAGGCAGAGAATATATTTCGGTTAGCAATATCATCTGAACCCACTCCAGTTGTTAGAAATAAAGATTCCTCATAGGGCACACAGCTATTTCTTATTGAATTAAATCATATTTCGAGAAAAGAAAATATGCCAACTAAAGACAAAAAAATGTGCATGGGTTGTAAGCATATAGCTCAATAAATAGTGACATGCATACATTGTAATTTCTTTGATACAATTCAAATAAGAGTTTGTGGAGAAGACATTTTAACATTTTGTCTTGCCTTGATATATTATATTGTAAGGAGTTGAAGGGCTACCTTGGGATAGGAAAGGTCTGTTGGGGTAAATACAGAGATGCGGGATGTAGAGATTCCAAGGGAGACACATTGAATTATTCAAGGAACTAAAATGAAGAGAAAAAGCTAAAAGGAGGAGGAAGGAATGAAGATGATGGGAATGGAAAGATGTTAGATGAGTCAGTAGATGGGAAGATCTCAAGTTTCCCAAAGAAGACAACGAAATTTTAAATTGTCCTGTGTGAAAGTGTGCCAACAAGAAAGGGGAGTGTGATATGGACAGAGGGCATAGTGTAGAAGATTGAGGAGGATGGTTTCAGTGAATCACCAAGATATTCCCTTGTGTTTTAGTGAGCTTTTTCATTGCTGTGACCAAAAGACCTGAAAATAACAATTAGAGGAAGAAAATTTTATTTGAGGGCTCATGGTTACAGAAGTCTCAGTCCAGAGACCTTTCTTTGGGACCCAAGATGAGGCCGAACAGCATGGTGGAAGAGTGTGGCAGAAGACAGCAGCTCAGTACATTGCACCAGGAAGGAGAGAGGGAGAGAGAGAGAGAGAGGAGAGAGAGAGAGAGAGAGAGAGAGAGAGAGAGAGAGAGAGAGAGAGAGAGCTCTCTTCTCAAGAAGGACAAAATATATACCCCCAAAGCATGCCCCCAGGGACCAACACCCTCCAGCCACATCCTACCTATCTACAGTTACCACCCAGTTTATTGGGTGGATTGACACACTGGTTAAGTTTAGGCTCTTATAACCTAATTATTTCACCTCTAAACCTTCTTTCATTGTCTCACACTTAAGCTTTCAGGGACATCCAGTTTTGAAACCATAATACCATGTTTTCAACTAAAAGCACCTCACAAACAAAGCAGCCTGGGATTCTAAAGTAGCCTACAGGAATATACTCAGAACCTTAAGAGTTAAAATGAGTCTTTACTATGTTTCAGGAAATTATCCTCCAGAGCACTGGATTGGATCAAAAAGCAGGACTTGGAAATATATATCTCTATGATTTACATATTAGGTGTTCCTCAAAAGTTCATTGTGAGACAATGCAAGAAGGTGAAATGATTGGGTTATGAGAGTCTCAGTCTTCTGCCCTGATATCCTGCCTCATCTCGAGCCCTGAGGAATGGGGCCAGCTGTCCGTGGACTGAGACCTCTGAAACCATGAGCCCCCAGATAAACATTTCCTTGTCTAAAATTGTTCTTGTTAGTCTTTTAGTCAGAGCAGTGAAAAAGCTGACTAAAGCAATCTCCAATCAGAAACAATGAAAAAGTTTTCAGAGATGTGTTCTTGGGTCCCAGGTAAGAGGTCTGGAATCCAAGGATGAATGTGATCCTCTTTGAATTAAGGGCACTATGTTGTTAAAGAAAACGTGATCTCAATACTTCTCAATATGGTGGTGAAGACTTTATTTAAGACTATTGCAATAAGGATATTCCAACATGGGAGAGAGTTTCAGTTTCCCTTTGAATGTTATAGAGACAAATGGGTTTTTATAGCCAAGGAGGATAGTGAGGGGGTCAGTGGACGGAAAATTAATAACAGCATACATCCCAGATAGGAAGGTTCTTGCTAAAATGACCTAAAACTATTCTTGGTAAAGACAGACCAAGGACTTGGACATCAAATGTGGGGGATGAAGAACTTATTCAGATATCAAAAGTAATCAGATGTAAAAGGTAAGGTGATTTTTAGTAAACAGATGTAAACTGGGGTAAAAAGGACAAACACAAGATGAGGCCAAGGCTGAGGCCTAGTCAAGAAGAGGGCTCATAGGAACCTGCCTACAGGTCAATGAGGGTCTTTTTCTATACTCAATAAATGATAAATAGGCAGATGGATGGATTTAAGGATGAATATAAGGAAAAGTAAAGTAGATTGGTTAATAACTGTTGGAATGTTGGAAAGAGGGAAAAAAGGATAATGAAAACCCTTATTCAAAGCTGATTTGTTGACATGAAATATTCATATTTCACTTACTAAAAATAATTATTAAGGCTGACAAATACAAAATATCACCAACATATTTTCTGTCTATAAAAAAATTCTGTCAAGAGTCCCATGGAACAGTATCATGAGGATATACCTGTCAAAAAATGGGATAATTGGGGGTGATGACTCCATGAAAACATAACAGATATGCTTCTTATATTTCATTATTACAGAAAATAAAAATAATGACAGTTATTCATTAGTTACACTGGCAACTTCAGGATTCCATGGTTTTATTATATTCTAATTTAAGGTGTAATGGAGTACCCAGTAAAAGAGCTTTTATTCATTTCCTTCATACTGGTTGCTTTTCTACATCTTCTTTTTTGTCCCTGTTCAAGAAAAAAGAAGAGAGGGGAAGGGAGGGAAGGAAAAGGAAGGAGGGAAGAAGGACAGAAGGAAAGAGAGAAGAAAAGAGGGAATAAATGGTAGAAGGATTAGTCTCTGTGTCCTCTATTCTGTACCATTGGTCCACTTGCCTGTTTTGGTACCAGTACCATGCTGTTTTTGTTACTATTGCTTTGTAGTACAGTTTGACCTCTGGTATCGCTATACCTCCAGATTCACACTTCCTGCTTAGAATTGCTTTTGCTATTCTGGGTCTTTTGTTTTTCCATATGAATTTCATGATTGCTTTGTCTATTTCTACAAGAAATGCCGTTGGGATTTTGATTGGCATCGCATTAAACCTGTAGAGAACTTTGGGTAATATTGCCATTTCGATGATCTTAGTTCTGCCTATCCATGAACAGGGTACATTTTTCCATCTTCTGAGATCTTCTTCTATCTCTCTCTTTAGGGTTCTGTAGTTTTCATTGTATAAATCTTTCACCTCTTTTGTTAGGTTGATTCCCAAGTATCTTATTTTCTTTGAGGATATTGTGAATGGAGTGGTTTTCCTTATTTCCATTTCAGAGGTTTTGTTGCTGATATACAGGAATGCCTTTGATTTATGCGTGTTGATTTTATAACCTGCCACTTTGCTGAATTCATTTATTAACTCTAGCAGCTTCTTTGTAGACTCTTTTGGGTCTGTTAAGTATATTATCATGTCATCCGCAAATAGCGATAATTTAATTTCTTCTTTTCCTATTTTTATGCCTTTAATTTCTTTTGTCTGTCTAATTGCTCTGGCTAGTACTTTGAGAACTAATTTGAATAGAAGTGGTGATAGAGGCATCCCTGTCTTGTTCCAGATTTTAGAGGGAATGCCTTCAGTTTTTCTCCGTTTAGGATGATGCTAGCCTGAGGTTTAGCATATAGAAGAAAAAGTTGGCTACGATCTACATATTGTGGGGTCGGGCTCCAAATTCCTTAATAGAACACCCATAGCCCAAGAGTTAATAACAAGAATAAACAAATGGGACTTACTTAAACTAAAAAGTTTTTTCTCAGCAAGAGAAACAATAAAAGAGGTAAATAGAGAGCCTACATACTGGGAACAAATTTTTACCCCCCACACCTCAGATAGAGCCCTAATATCCAGAATGTACAAAGAACTCAAAAAATTAAACAATAAGATAATAAATAACCCAATCAACAAAAGGGCCAAGGACCTGAACAGACACTTCTCAGAGGAGGACATACAATCAATCAACAAGTACATGAAAAAAATGCTCACCATCTCTAGCAATCAGAGAAATGCAAATCAAAACCACCCTAAGATACCATCTCACTCCAGTAAGATTGGCAGCCATTATGAAGTCAAACAACAATAAGTGTTGGCGGGCATGTGGGGAAAAGGGTACACTTGTACACTGCTGGTGGGGCTGCAAAATGGTGAGGCCAATTTGGAAAGTAGTATGGAGATTCCTGGGAAAGCTAGGAATGGATACACCATTTGACCCAGCTATCGCCCTTGTCGGACTATTCCCTGAGGACCTTAAAAGAGCGCACTATAGGGATACGGCTGCATCAATGATTATAGCGGCACAATTCACAATAGCTAGACTGTGGAACCAACGTAGATACCCCTCAATAGATGAATGCAGTGCCTCTGAACACTGTGTTCAGATCCCTCAGTAGAGAAGGAAATAATGGTTTTGTAAAAGTACAGTTCCAGGTTCTGTATCTTAGTGTGCAGTACATTGGCCTACATGAGCACAGGTTGAACACAAGGAGAATGAAAAATTGTCTCAGCCCACAACCTGCTCAGAGAAGGAGACATTTTCTCCACAATGCTACCACCTGCTCTCTCCATAATCATGGAAGACGCAGGATTTTTATCTGTATGCTTGAAATAAAAGTTGAATACAGGTCTAATGGTGTACAGAGAAGAGTTCTGGGAAATGTTTACGTTTTAAACATCTACTTCAGTGCTAGGAATCAAGGAAAAAAATCAATAGCTTTTATGTCCTATGTTCGCTCTTTCCTAGGTAAAGTGCCTCTCTACTACTAGAACCTTTTCAGCTCATCATTCTATTTAACACCAGTAGTATCAAAATAGGTTGTGTTTTGTTTGAAGTGGTATCTCAATTTGCCATTTTTTATGGCACTTTGCTGCTCAAATGCTAAAGAAATATTACTCTTCTTTTAAGAAGCATAAATTACAATTCTTACTACATGTCAATATGAATTCCAACTGTCTTGAAGTTAGCATTGGATGAAACATGAAACATCCTAGAAGAATAAAAACACCAAACATAAAATGATACCATGTTATTTTGTAACAGGAACTATTACTGTTGAAATGTAACTGCCCCATAGTGACTTGACAGAGAATCTCTTTGTTGGCAGCTTTGTTGGAAGTCAAACTAAAAGAAGGGATTCTTAGTAAGCATCGAACAAAATCAGAGATGATCATCTATGCATTTCAAGTGTCTTTATGTATTAAATACTTAAAGCCTTTTTCTCCATGATGAGGTCAGCTATGAAAAGCACACTTGAATGCTTTGCTTGCCCCTGGACCTCTCTTGTTTGTTCATTGCTTCCCTCTGCTACCCTTTCACTTGCCTGTGTTTATATATCTTTCCCCCATCCACTTACCCTAAGTGATAAAACCCCACTTATTCCTTTGGCAGTAGTTCTTAATTCTTCTCATCCTTTGGGCTTATCTTTTAAAGGAAAACTGTAATTTTCCTCATTTTCAAATTCTTAAACTAAAACCCTCTTCTGCTTATATTCTACTAATTTTTTCTGCAAATATGTCCAAAACATAAATAAAATTAATGTGATGAAGGCACAGCTTTTGTCTGCAATCTTGATGGACTATACAGACATTCTATTTTATTGAGTCAAATAAATTCCATCCCCAACTTTTTCTCCAAATAGCCTCTCTCTTATTACTGCATTTTTATTTACATTTTCTTTTGTGTAGTCAAATGTCTGACATGATAAAATTTTCTCCAGCAGAAATGCCTTATTTAAAAAACAAATAGGATTTTAAGAGGGCCCTGGAAATTTAAGGCTCCATTTTAGTGTCAAGCTTTTTCTGGCCATATTCTCATTAAGAAAAGATTGTGCTATAGAAACAATCATTTTTTGCTTTTGTTCTCATGTTACAATATTGGTATTATTCATTTTAGTGGTTAATACAATTAAAATCTAAGAGTTGTGCATTAAATTACCGGGCAATGAACTGGGGGCAGAAGACTTGTTTCATCAGTTTCCACTCTCTTCCTCTCAGACCATCAGACCTGTTCCCTCCCACATCTCTGCATTTGTAGCACTGAACACCCACTTCCGTCACAGCACATACACTTCATGGTCTTTCTGTTCTCTCCCTGACTGTGAGCTCTTCAAAGATGATACCATATGGCAACCATCTTTGGATACAGGGCACCACAGAATGTTTGGTTTTGAGCTGAGTTAATGAGACTTATATTTCAGTATACTTATAATTTAAATTTAAGGTAACAATATTTCTTTTGATCTTTACACTCATTTAAGAGAAAAAATTGTGTGTTTTGGAAATTCTGATATAGTCTGAATGGGCTACAGGAGAACAAAACAATATGCCTTGGTTCCATGCTCAGTTCTTATTTATTCTTTCAGAGCTTGCAGATTCCAGGTGGAGAGTAGCCATGAATGTGTGTGTGTGTGTGTGTGTGTGTGTGTGTGTGTATTCATCTTTTCAGTGTAAAACTTTATACTAATTTTACTGAGAATCTCTCTTATATAAGAAAAAAATAAATGTGAAACTATGTTTAATAAAAATATTATTTGAACAAAACATTTATGTTGTCATTGAGACATTACTCAAATGCAATTTAAGGTAGTTTAAACAAATTACAGTTTCCTCAGAGCTATCAACGTGTGAACTTTTCCAAGGAACTATTTCTGTGATATAATTTAGGTTAAAAAACCTTTCTAGTTATTTACATAATGATGATGGTTATGTGCATGTAAAATGTCCTCTCATTTTCCCTAAATGTTTTCATTTCAAAGTTCTCGTCACCAGTTTATTAGCTCTAGGTTAGCCATTTCCATTTTTGGATGCATCTGAAAGTCTTCCACTGGAATTGAGTAGCTACCCTAGACTTCTCCTGAATTCACAAATAGAGTCTATCCTTTTAGAGTGTTAAATTTAGACTCTTAACAACAACAACAACAAAAAATTCCCTCAGGGGATAATCCCTTTGTTCTATTGACATGTATTTTTCTCTTTCCATACCACTTAGTATTATTACTATTTTGTAATTTAGCTCCAGAATCATAGCCACTTGGCTATAAATGTCATTCAATTTACTTCTACTACTACTACTCTTAAAGGTCATGTGTGAAATGTTAAACTTTTTCTATGGGATACTCAGAAGTATAATTAAGGAAAATATCAAGTCCCATTTTCTGTAAAGAAACAATATACTCTGGAAGAAATAAAATGACAGAGTTAAATATGGTAGCTTTACCTGAAGAATGCTCTACTATATCTGAATGTATTTGGAAACATTGTTCAAGATAGTCTAGGTTATGCAGCAGTAGCAAGCAACTATATACCATAGCGGACTATATGAATTAATATTAATTGCTTGCAAATGTTATTGCCTGATGTGTTGGAGGCAGATTCTCTACTCCTTTTTGTCTGATAGTAACCCATACTGATGGAAGCTCCTGCTTGGCACATTCGTTCAGTGCTAACAGGAGAGGTGTGGTAAAGCCTGATGTCTGTTATAATGAATGGAAATGCTGGGAAATCGAAAGGGAAACCCCGGTGAGGCAGCAAGTAAAGTGAAACTCTAACAGCAAGTAGACAAGCACATTTTCTCAGACTCCAAGACCATAAGAATAGTGGGCATCTCTGTGGGCTTTAGATGAGTAAGGGCTAACAAAACCTGCCTAGGCCATCATCTATTCAGTTAGCTTATATAATCTAACCTGCCTTTCTAGAAGGCAGAAGTAATAGCCTAGTCACTGCCATCATGTAAGTTCTTCCTACAGAGATTACATAAAGTAATGGCATCATATTAATACTTATATTTAAAACAGCGATTCACAGAGAGTGATAGTTTTCTAGAAATAGGCCTCTAAGCTAGAATTGAAATAATACCTTTCAAAATACCTGAAAGCTAACACAAGTTGCCATGTATTGTTTATTAGAAAACAAAATCAAGATGACAATTCAATACTTTTTGCCTTCCCTTAGGGGAAGAAAGAGATGCAGAATCACTTGATATTTCACTCATTGGCTGAGATCAGAAGTAAAGTATTACTGTCACTCCTTGTCTGGCTGCCAAAGTGCTGAGATCTATAGTCTTCCCAAGTTGCAGGAAATTTGGGTGATAGTAAGCACACAGACACTGTGGGTTTAACAGGGAAAGAATTCACTGAGAAGAGGCATGAACCTGGGTGACAGTGAGATTTAAGCTGCTTATTCTCAGCTCAGAAAAAAATTCTGTTTACCAAATACTTTAAATACATATAAGATAAAATGCCCTGATCTATTTTTTGATAGCAGATAATGTGCTCTACCTCATTTTATTACTTATTAAATAAAAGGTTTTAAAATAAATGTTCACAAGATTCCCTTCTAACTATTCTACACTGAAGTGTAAAAAAATTTCATAGGTATGATTGTATACCTCAATATTTATTTTTTAACCCATAGAATCTCATAAAAAAAGAAATCAAGTCCCACATATAAACTATTTGGTATTTTTTAATATAAGTGACTTAATCATTGATAGATAAATCTTCTAATATGACCTATCAAAGAAACAAGATAGAGAAGATCAGAGGCCAGTATAAATCATTGGGAATAAACCTATTTAGCAATCAGAGAGTGATTTACTTGATATATTAAACCTGCCCTCAATGAAATGCTATAAAAATAATATTTTCTTGAAATTTATATTTTGAACTATATTTTGAATCTTTTTCATTTTAAAATAGTCGCAACTATTGAAGAAACTCAAATGACAAGGATGCATTTTTCTTTTTCCACCACAGTTTTAAAACAAAACATAACTACAATGAAAATGAACAAGATTTTTTGTATGTGTAAATGTTTCCTTTAATCAGAAAAACGATTTATACTGTTAGTTATTTTGAAAAGAAAAATTATTATTAGGAAGTTTATATGGATGGTGGAGATTGACCAAAATGTTGCTCTAGAAGGAGCTACTGTTAAGCAGTGGATTTTCACTACATGGGTAAGTGTGACTATATTAGAAAACAATGAAATGATATCTTCAATGTAGGGAGACTTAGAGGAGTAGAGGAAAGAAAGCTGATGTTGTCTGTGGCCATGAGTAGTCTTTTGAATAAGATTGATGATTGACTAGTAGATTAGATTTAACATGTTAATTTCTACATTAGGACTTGGTTTGTAACCAACTTACAAAATCCATGTTCAGAACCCAAATGAAGTCATATAATCAATAATGAAGTCATAAGCTGTTAGAGTATTCATTCAAGTATGAGGTGAGATTAATAAAAAAATAATTTTTACAGGGGGGACTGAGTGATAAACTTACCAAAAAAGAGTTTTAGTTGTTTATTTATAGTACTTTATGAGTCATCTCTCTTTAACATATGGTTATAAAAGTTTGTTGGAAGTATATATACTAATTGTTATATTTTGCTAATTAAATAAAACAGTCTTGTTTTTTAATTGACAACATTTGAAGATGTGTTGCTTCATTGTATGACTTAGTTCTGCGATAATAATTTCTTTTATATAACTATGCCATTTAAACATGGAAATTTATTCACCTATAAAAACAGGCAGCATGCAGCAAAGGAAATGGATTCTCTTCATAAGAAAGAAAATGCTGGTTATTGACAGTAACATTGTGAAACATTAGAGTTGTTTCATCATCTTAGAGTCCATGGTAACTGGGCAGGGTAGACACAGTCCTTCATTTTGTAGCAATTAAGAAAGCAGTTCTCATAAATGCTCTAAAAATGATTGACCTCATGATGAAGAGGAAAAAAAATGGAGATTCATAAGTACTGAGATGGTGGAAAGAAGGAAGGAAGGGAGTGGAGAGAAGGGAGAGAAAGAGAAAGAAATAGGGAGGGAGGAAGGGAAGGAAAGAAAGAGATAGAAGGAGGGAGGAAGAGAGGATAATTCTAAAGAAGGATAAAATGGGAGGCAAGTGCTTGCAAAAAGCCTTTCTGTTGAGATAAAATTTTAGAAAGATAGGGATGAAATGGAAAAAAAAGGAAATGACCAAAAATAAAGATAGTGGCATGATACCTGTAATATATTTTCAGAAAAGTAAACAAAGTAAGAACTCTGTTTTATGTAAGTCTGGTTCAACTGCAACCACAGAATTCAACTGGACTTAACCTTAAGAAAAGAAAAATGGAGGAATTAATGATGAGTTTACATGATTGTCTCTTAGGATTCAAGGGTGGGAATGTGGCCAGTTTCTCAGGGATGAACTGTCCCTGAGAATGACGTTAGAATTTTTTCTCTGCCCCATCTTTTTAGCATAGTTTTATTTTCTGTTCTTTCTCTGCTTCCCTGTCATCATGGTAAAAAGCATGGCAACCATTATCTCTCAGTTTCACATTTTATAAGCCCAGCTACCCTGGGAAGATGAAAACTCCAGATTCTCAGGGAGATGATTCCAATACCACTTTTTATGGACATAGAAATTCAACAATTAAGTAAATGGATGGAGGATAGTACAAGCCAGGAAATTTCGGTTAGTTTGGGAAATTACAGACAAGCAAGGGAAGAAATTTGGTTGCTTCAAGAGGAAAGCATTAGATTTGCAGACATCAGTGTGATTATCTTAATAAAACAGAGGGATACCTACAGAAATATTTATAGATATGTATGTGTACCCAGGATATCATATAACCATATATTGCCTTGCTGTTAGTTTAGAGGGCTTATGATCGAGGATTTTTGAGAGAAAGAACCAATCCAGTGCACAGATCTTGCTTTATAAGCCCATTCTTCAACACAATTAATCAGGGCTACTTGAAGAAATGAAAGGACTGAGGTAGGGAATATACAAGATGAATACAGAACATCTTATAGTGCCAAGAAGTAAAGAATTACCTAAAACAAACACAAACAATGATGAGGCTATGTCAAAGGGACAAGGGTATTAGATAATATTGAAATAATGCATTTGTTGAGGATAATACAGTTAACAGTTTTCAGCCATCTTAAAGAGCTCTTAACAACCAAAACTGGAGAAAGGTGGTAATAAAATAATACTGGACTATAAACTAAAATATACAATAAATTTCCTTGAATCCTTGTTGACATAACTAAGCAACTGAATAAATAAATTAAGGAAATATGAAACAAATTCTACATGCAGATGAATCCCAAGTAATTTATGTATATGAATTTATTGTGGAGCATAATTCCCTTCCTAATTTTCGGTTGCACTCAGTGACTTTCTCCCAGATAATATAGAAGGAAAATGAGAAAATCAAGAAGACTAACTTTACATGTAAAAATATAACACAAAAAGAGAGTGAATGTATAGGAATCTGGCAAATATTATTTCTGTCAGGTGAGCAAAGTTAGTATAAACCGTGAGAACCCACACTGTAACATGTCCCTTTGGTATGTTGTGAAGAGAATGTCAATTTACCTCTGTGTTCTTATTCCCCCAAACCAAAACCCCCAATATAGTCTTAAGAAAAATGTCAGACATACTTCAGTAGTAAACATTTTACAAAATATCTGTCCAGAGCTCCTCAAAAATTGTCAAGGCTTTAACAAATAGGGAAAATCTGAGAAACCATCGCTCCAGAGGAGCCTAAGGAGATAAAACCGTTAAATGTATATGGTTTCTGAAGGGGACCCTGGAAAGAGAAAAAGGATATTAAGCAAAACAGGGAGTGCAAGTAACTTACGTACTTCTGTTAATCATAAAGTATCAGTATTTATTTGTTATTTGTAACAAATTGCTATGATAATATAAAACAGGGAAAACCTTAGGGAGAACTAAAGGGCATGTGGGAACTCTGTAGTGTAATGCAACTTTTCTGTAAATCTAATGATGTTCTAAATTAAGAGTATATTAAAAACAGAAAAACAAGCTCCTATTGGAAATACACTTCTTGGGACTAAAACTGCTTATTAGTTGCATGCTACAAATTAAATTTCCTAATCTTTAAAATGCAGGAAATAATACCGGACTTAAAGCCTTTTTGGGAGTATTAAGTAACTTAATATAGAAAGGCTTATAGCACATGCACTTCCCAACCCACCCAAGGGACATTCGGCAATGTCTTGAGTTAACTTTGGTTGTCACAAGAAGTAAGAGAGATTCTACTGGCACATGGTAGGTATAAGTCAGGGATGCTGCTAAGCAGCCAACAGTGCCAAGGATAGCCCTTTACAACAAGCAATTATCCCACCCAAAATGTCAGTAATGGTGAGGTTGAGAAAACCTGACTATTCTTGTTTCCCAGACTTATCTTTAAGATGAGTAAAGAAAACTGAACGGCACTTATCTATATACTTCAAGGATAGCCTGAAACTTATATAGCAGGATACATTTCCCCTCTTTTAAAATTTGTGCCTTATAGTTGTACATACTGATGGAATTTATTGTCACACGTTTGTACATGCAATACACAATAGAACAGTATTATTTGGCCCACCTCACTCTCCAGATTATGAAAATAAATGCCTTCTAAATACTCTAAGATACATGACAAAAGCTTCATGAATAAATACCCAAATCAACACATCTTTAGTAAAATCACAACAGTGCTAAATTAATTGGAGTTTTTGTTTTATTTGGTTTTTGTTTTATGTTTTTAAGTTTTAACATTCTTCTGAACCACAAATTAATTGGAGTAAACCTTTCTCCACCTTAAAATATGAAAAATTTATTCCAAACAATTTGGGATATTAAATACTCCTTATGAATAATATAAGTATGATTATATATTTGTTAATTTATGAGCAACTTATTTAGTATTTAAATGGGACATTTCCTGCCTTTGGAAAGTATAGGTTTAAAGTTTTAAGTTTATTCACCAAATTATGAGATATAGACTACAGCTATCTCAGAGTATTTCAAGTCCCCTTGTCTGGTATGCACTATTCGAGTTCACGTAGGTACCACTACTGTGTGTTAATAAAAAATAGCACTGATTGTCTGTAATGAGAACAGATAGTCTATACTGTCTAACAATATGTATTAACTGACTAGACAATGATTCAGATATAATGAATGATTTTAGAAAACTCTGATAACCTCCTTGATATATTGGATGAAATATTTACTTTGGCTACTTATGGAAAACAAAGGATTTTGATTATTCAGTATTTTTGTCTGCGTATAAATGTGTGGTGTATTTGTTTCAATTTAAATATTTATGCAGACATAAATACTTTGACTAGTTATTTCCCTCTTTATTTCTCTTTGAAAATAACTACATCATTCTGTAGTCATAAATCTCAAAATGTCTATATAACTAAAGCCATAAAACCCATTGAAATGCATATATCTTAAGAAAGAAAGCGTGCTATATTTGAAGTTTTCATCAATATTTTAATGACCAACATCAAAGATTGATAATTTATGCCAGAAATTTAGAGTCATATATCTAAACTAGATCCTGTTGGCAAAGGTATTCTGTTGAATATTATGGGGGGAAATGACTAAAACACATGTAAAGTTTTTAAGATTTTTAAAATCAATTTCTTGAATGCTTTATGAGCTTGTAAACTCTTTCCTAGACACAAAATGCTTTCTCTCTCTCTCCAGTCGCCTACATTTTCCAAGACAACATAAGGTCTTTGAAAACAGAGCCTGTTATTTTGCACAACACTGGATTCCCAGAAACTCACTCAGTATTGCAATAAATTATTTTGAATAATTAAATAACTATGGGCTTTCTGGTTCTGTCTGTGAAAGATACTCTTGATCCATAAACAGATTTTTTTAAAAAGGCCTAACAAAATAAAAAGATGTAAAACATTAGAAAGAAATCTCTGCAGACACTAGACGGTATCCAATACCGGACTATTTGGGGAAAGGAAAGCATGCTAAATGAGTTCACATTTACACAGGTGGTTTCCTTAAAGGCATTTCTGAACTATAGTGCAAAAATAGATAGTGTCACAGTGGAAGAAACAGAATGGCTTTAGTAGTCCTAATGCAGCAAAGATATGGAGATATTAGGATATCAGAGGGAAGGTATATGTAGAATAGACACCGCAGAAAACTATGAAATATTTTCATTATATCTTTGGCCAACTTCTAAACTATACTTGAAAAGACAGACTATTGGAAGTGTGTGTGTGTGTATGTGTGTGTGTCTGTGTAAGAGATTCAGTATGCACCAAAGAAAAAGTAAAAGAGTCCGTGGTTAATGGGAAGCTAAGAGTTCATCATATATTTCAAAGGTCACTAAGTGTTGGAGAGATGTGTTGGTGTTGAAATTCAGGTCCAGCAGAGTGGAGAGACCTTGATATATATCTCAGCCATTGAGTTGAGATCCCAGAAAAATACAGTCCTGACTTTAATGCCTAAAGGAGGAACAATGCCATTGGAAAAAGGAGAATACTGAAGTAATCCTGCCCTAATCAAGCCTAAAACCACAACCTCAGTAAGATCAATAAGATCTACACATAGTTTATTTACAAAACAAAACAAAATTCAACATACTGGGGAAAAATAACATAATCCCTAAATTCTATATTATGTTATCCTCAATGTGTTTCATAAATCAAAAATACCCCCATTTGACCCAGCTATCCCACTCCTTGGCTTATACCTAAAGGAGTTAAAAACATCATACTACAGGGACACAGCCATATCAATGTTTATAGTAGCACAATTCACAATAGCTAAATTGTGGAACCAACCTAGATGCCCTTCAGGAGATGGATGGATAGGAAAACTTTGGTGGAAAACTTTGGTATATATACACAGTGGAACATTTCTCAGCATTAAAAGAGAATAAAATCATGGCATTTGCAGGTAAATGGGTGAAGCTGGAGAACATAATGTTAAGTAAAGTAAGCCAATCCCAAAAAATCAAAGGCCAAATGTTTTCTTTGATAAAAGGATGCTGATTCATAATAGCAATGGACGGGGAACATGGGAGCAATGGAGGAACTTTAGATAGGGCAAAGGGAGGGGGCAAGAGGGTAGAATTGGTGGTGGAATGAGTTAGACATCATTACCCTAAGTACATGTATGAAGATATGAATGTTGTGCAAATACTTTATGTACAGTGACTCGAAAAATTGTGCTCTATATGTGTAATATGAAATGAATTGCATTCTTCCATCATGCATAACAAATTAAAATAAATAAATAATTCAATTTTAAAAATTGCTAGATAATGTTGAGAAACAGGAAAGTTTGACTAATGAAATAGTGAAAGAAGCCAACTGAAGTAAATCCAGGGATAATCCTGATATTGTGTTTAGCAACAAAAATTAATTGCATTTAGTATGTAGAAGAAAATAGAAATGAATATAGATAAATTGGATGAATTGAAAATCAAAATTTAGAAAAATAATTTAGCTATTATTATGGAGCTATAAAAACAAATTTATAAAGAATGCATTATATAAGTTTAACAATAATCTACATACAGAAGAAGAATGACAGTGAGCTATAGGACAAAAAAAAATGTCCAGAATGAAGTGAGAGAGAAAAAAAATTAAAAAGTAGACAGGACAATAGGATGTCACACATAATCAAAGATGCTTTATACAATTATGTCACAGAGATGAAGACCATGGGAGGGGCTTTTGTATTGTGGGAGACACTAAAAATATTAACATAAGGTTAAGCTACCTTTTGAAGCTAATCTTACACTTTGAAATTTCTAGGGTAGCCAGTAAAATAATGTACTAAAATGAGTAATAATAATAATATAATAATAATAACAAAAAGCTAAGCAGAGACATAAATGTTTCGAATAAAGAAACTGAATCAGCTAAAAGTTTCCAAGAAAGAAAATTCCAGGCCCACATCTCTTTGGTGGTGAGTTCTATCACATTCTTAAGGAAGAAATTATACATATTTTACACACTTTTGTTTTAGAAAATAAAAGAGATATGAATACTTACCAATTTATTATATGACACCAATTTGCTAGCTGTACAGGGATATTAAAGCAACTTTCTATGCCATTATCTCTCTTGACCAAACAGGCAAAATCATTGTAAAAAGTTAGCAAAGTAAATCCAACAACATTGTATCTTTTAAAAATACAATAATGGTTGTTTCAACATTAAATAACCAATATGCTTAACATACCACATTATCAGAATGAAAGTGTGTGGGTTTATCGTCAACGTAGAGGAAGCATTTGATAGACATCAACACTCACACCTGAGACTTTAGGGGTCATCATATTTGTATTCACTTAAGTGTTCAAATGATTCAACTAAAATAATTCAGTTTTTTTCTCTGATTACAATTGAAATAAAATGTGTTCACTTTGTTTGTCAAGGATTCATAATGATTCATGTTATTCAATCTGATAGAAAGTTTGTTTTTCTTTTCCCTAAAACTACTTTATGTTTTCTTCAGTCCCAAAATATGCTATATAGATTTGGTGTATTAATCCTTTTGCTCTCAAGGAGTTTAAAAAAATTAATTACCCGTATGTTTGAGGTCTCAAAGTTAATTATATGTCTAAAACTGTAAGCTTTACTACATTTCCCATTTTATAGTGTTCCTCTGCAGCAAGATAATTTTCATATGCAAAACTTTGTTTTTCCCCAGTGCATCTCTTCCAATTGGTTCAAAACAGGTTGATCACTTAAGGATTAATGAGGTCTCAGGTGCTCTTCCAAAGAAAAGCCCTCCCCTCCCTCCTCTGTATTGCTTAGGTCATTTCCAAATCTGTCTTACAACATTATTTATTTTTTACTTAATGGCTTTCCAAACTATATATGCTAGACAAGGCATCATTGTAACTAATAAAGTGATTCTGCACTTGAACTATCTGAATTTGAGTTTTAGCATTTACCTATATTATCTGGATAATTTTGGACAAGTTACTAGTACCTCAATATCTTTTCTTTATATTCAAAATGAGGATGATAATAATCTTATGTCAAAGAAAAATTTTGAAGATTGAATAAGATAATGCTTGTAAATGAGAAAGCACAGAGAGAGTATTTAAAAGAGAACATACTATATTCTAGGTGCAAAAACATGTAAACTGCATTGTTGCTCTAATTAATGCTATCAAAATGTTTAGGCTATGAACCCCGAAGAGATGAAATTTTTTATTAATCTTCTTTGCATCCCCAATCCCCAAAACAGAGTACCTAACATATAGTGAATGGTAAAAATATCCTTGAGTTAGTAAATAAATATATGGATGAATCCACAGGGTATATTGTCTATTATATAATAGATAATATATATAATGTATATAAATATTTAAATATATATAAATATTATACATATATATCTTTTTGGACTCTTTGAAAATAAGCTGTCATATATATATATATATATATATATATACATATATATATATATATATATATATATATAGAGAGAGAGAGAGAGAGAGAGAGAGAGAGAGAATTTTTTAATCTTTATTTATTTATTTTTTTTAGTTATTGGCGGACACAACATCTTTGTTTGTATGCGGTGCTGAGGATCGAACCCGGGCCGCACGCATGCCAGGCAAGCACGCTACCACTTGAGCCACATCCCCAGCCCCACAAGCTAACTTTTTAATCATCAGCAGCATGATCATTTTGTCCATTCTGATCCTGTAATGGCAACAGCCCATTCTTTTCTAATTTCTCAAATATAGACTCATAAATGACTTTGTAATAAATGTAGTGCAGTCCCAAAAAAATAGGGATGCAAAAAACCCTAGGAGCATACATTTTGCACTCATCTCTCCTCTCTTTGCTAAAAGTACCAAATAATCTAGTAAATGTATGGGGAAAATCTCAGTGTTTGGAAACCACACAATGTCACAGAAGAAAATAATCTGGGATGCTTGGGTGAGTCAAGGGCTCTTAACTTTCTAGTAGAATCTGAAGATAACCCCTTGGTATACTCAGCTGTGGCAGTGTGAGAGCATTGCTTCATGCTTTAAAATGTTGGTTGGTACCTGCCAGTCATCTACATACCCTGCTATGGGATATGTAGCACTTACTCCAGTTGATGATGGAATTTAGGTGCTTCCTTATGTCTTGAAGGATTACACATCCTCACTTATACATGAACAAGCCTTTCAGCAGAGAGGCCACTCATTCTCTCCATGTCAGCCAGCGACGCACTACAGAAGTTCATATTCTGCAACAGGTTCATCACTTTATGCCAATGATCATAAAATTAGATACCTGAACTATTTATTTACCTGGGAAACAATATCCATAAAGAAGAGAGTAAGTATGTCTATTGATAAGGACATATGGATATCAGGGAAATAAACATCAAATGTCAACTTGTTAGCTTCAACTGAGGAGTAGAAAAAAAATCATGAATGATACTAAGAACTCTGAAGGACAAGAAGAGGACACAAAATGTGGAGAACTAAGACGATATGTTCTAACTGTGAAAGTTCAATAGATAAACTGGAAGAAAAATCAGATAGGCATGTCCTAGAACTAAGTAATTGCCTCTACAATCAAACTTAAAATTTTCTGTTGAATCATAAAAAAACAATTCTATATAAATGATAAGTAAAAATATAGCCTTTAATGACATATTTAAGACCACTAACATTGCAAATAGTATTTTTCTAAGAAAAAAAATAATAAAAGATGGTATTTTTTATATGGGTGGGGGTTGTGACTCAGTGGTATAGAACTTGCCTAGCCCATGTGAGACCCTGAGTTTGATCATCAACACCACATAAAATAAGTAAGTGAATAAAATAAAGCAACTTAAAATATGGTGAAATATAATCATAATAGTAAATTAAAGGTAACTCTTCCCTGAATAGGAATGCTGAACCTTCTAATGGAAATAGATTAAGAATTTTAGGCTGGGCTAATCAAAGGAAAATAAAACAGGAAAACATATGCCTAGATTTTACCCAGAAAAGTCTTGGTAGCTTTTCTACCTTCTGAAAATAAAGAATAAATTTTATAAGCTTACACATAGAGAGACAGGATCTTCAATGAGGAAAAAAAAATATATTGGTGTTGGACTTTTCAAGTATAATACTGGAAACATGGAAAAACTTTACAGAAAATAAAGAGGAAATTTTGCAGAGAGAAAGAATGAAATACCTAATAAGGCATTATTAAGTAGAAAATAGAAAGATACCTTTAAATTTAAATTGATTATAATGCATGAAAAGTAAATATTCCTATTGCATAGTAAGAGCATGGTTTTAGCCTATTTGGCAGTAGTAAAAAAAGAACACTCAGCCTGGAGAAACATAGTAAATCAATTATAATGACTTATTTCATTAAAAAATAGACAAATAATAAGTATTCAAGTCAGAGAAACAATGGAAAGACAGGAAAAAATAGTATGTTTCAAAAATTTTATATATAGACTTTTGTAATTAATTAAGAAGAAAATAGAAACAAATGTATCTGTTATCAGAATACAGTTTAAGTGGGATAATTTCCAATATTAAAAGCAAAGATTCCGGGGCTGGGGTGTGGCTCAGTTGTAGAGTGCTTGCTTAACATGTGTGAGACACTGGGTTTGATCCCCAGCACTACATAAAAAAATGAATAAATCAAAGTTACTTTTTAAAAAGAAAAATTCCTATATTATGCAAAAAAGTCAAATTCAAAGTTGGAGGGTTTTTTGAGTCATTATACAATTTCTTAAGGAATCAGGAGTATTTTGAGTGACAAGGGTATCTAACTCAACTCTGTACAACAAGAGTAAAATGGGGCCGTGCAAAGACAATTAATCATCTTTGATGCAAAATATGAAATTAGAGCAAAATTAAGATAATAATTTAGAAATAAAAAAATAATTCATTATTTGTTTCCAGGATGACCATAGTATCACATACAATGGACTTAAAGGACAAAAACACTGAAAAGAGGTGATTGCTTAATGAAGATTAAAGAACACAGCAGAGAAACACATAAAGGAAAAACTACCACAGATGTAATAAGAATTTTGTGCATATTTAAAAATGTATCATATCAGGCCACAAATAGTAGCACATTCCTATAATCCCAGCTACTCAGGATTTTGAGGCAGAGGAATTGCAAGTTTGAGGCCAACCTAGGCAACTTAGTGAGACCCTGTTTCAAAATAAAAAATAAATAGGGCTGAGCATTTGGCTCATTGGTAGGGAGTCCTTGAGTTCAGTCCTCACCTCACAATGGCCAAAAAAAAAAAAAAAAAGAATTTATTAGATCAAATAAAATAAGCAACAACTTTTGAGGATTGTCGATAGAATAAAAAAGTTCATAATGAATATACAGAGATAAAAATATATATGTATACAAGTATATACTTGTGTGTATACTATATAGACACATTATATACAATATCTAATTTATGCAACAAACATATTACCTTTATTGGGCACAATCCCTAATGTACATTATAGTCTTATAATATTTTGAAAACATGACTTACAGTTGTCCCTAAATTTAAAAAGTAATAAATATTTTAACTGCAGTTTTAACCTTAAAATATAACTAGAAATCAGCTCTGAAAAAAACAACTAAGTAATTTGAATTTCTTGGAAATGAAAGTAAGTAACCAATGAAACATGTTATCATATCCCATGGAAACCTTGTGCCTGGCCAACCCCTACTTGATGAAGTAGTATAATATGTAAACAAGAATTTTTAAAATCCAATAATTTTTTTAGAATTATTTTACTCTTCCTTTAGAAAGTTAATAGATATTTGATTTTAATAGATACTTGAAGTCAAGGGAATCCAAGCCTAGGTGCAATTTGTTATTAATCAGTGAAAGAGCTAAATCCTAGGGTGTAAATTAAGTTTAATCTTGGGGTTGAATATGGTGACAGTGTCAATGGTGAGAAAAAATATCAAAAGTGAAGGATAGCGAAAACATTTAAAGAACAGTGGGAAAGAACTTCACAGGAAGTGTTGAATATTTAAAGTAGAATTTTTTGCATTGCAACTTTTACATATTGTAATACTCAATCATTCAATCCAGCTTCCAAAAGAGTTGCACAAGAAACTTTCCTACAGCGTGCATCTGTAGGAAGGGCATGCAATTAAAATTACCAATCATAACAGAATTTTCAGGGACTTTGGAAATAGAGTTGTTAAACTCTGTTGGAATCAGACCACATTTTCTTTAAGGCAAACAAATATAATTCTTTTCATGAGCTGAAATCTGATATTAGTAATAGGTCAGAACAATGATATGGTAAAAGATGAGAATGAAATTAGAACCAAAAAACATTACCAAGATAGGGATCAGGACCATAATCCTACCTGCCCATAGCTAAGAGGTTTTGCTTCCCAATTAATTCATATTAGAGAATGATTAATTGGTATCAGCAAATTATATTGAAGTTATCCTGGTATATTGATCCTAATTTTATGTCTAGATATTTTATCAATTTCTTTTATTTTTTTAATTTATTTAAAATATTCTGCACTTTACTCATATTTTATATTTTACTAACCACATATTTAATGCATAGGAAATCACATAAAAGAAAATAAAATCACCAATAGCAAAGCCCACACCAGGAAGATATTTTGATAATATATACGTATCTATCCATCAGTTATATATTTATCTTATTTTTAGCTTAAGAAGTTTTAATTTATTATTATTACTAGTAGTAGTAGTAGTAGTAGTAGTATTTTGCTACAAGGAATGGAACCAAGAAGTACATTTATCACTGAGCCACATCCCCAGACATTTTTATGTTTTTATTTTGAAACAGGGTCTCACTAAGTTGCTGAGGCTAGCTTCAAACTTGTAATCCTCCTGCCTCAGTTTCTGGAGTCAATGAAATTACAGGCAGGTGCCACCATGCCCAGCAGCTATTTTTCTTCAATTTTGCCATTCTATTTTATGTATTTTCCAATTGAAAAAATACTTGTACTTTATCTAATTATTTTCTTTATATATTTTGCACAAATATGTGTATGTGTTTGTGTATGTATATACAATTACAATTTCCATTGAAAATAAAGGCACATGAAGGCCAAAGAATTGCTGTATAAGGCACACATATGAAGAAGTTAAAGCAAAATTGACAAATGCAATAACATTGTCTGAGTATGAAGTCTCAAGATCCAGGTCAGGAATGCTTGGATTATTTTAAGTGACTGTATGACTTCAGAAAGAAGGATAATTTCTGTTCAATCTGATTTTGAAGGGTTATGGAAAACTATATTCCTAAAAAACAGCCCCTGGGAAAAATGGGAAAACAGTGTGCCTCCACAGTAGGGAGGGAAATTAGCCAAACATTAAACCTCTCTCAGTAAATTCTTTCCCAGTAATAATGGGCCCCAAGGGAAAGAAAGCAAACTTTCATCCCTTCCAGGTTCATTCCCAGAATCTCCACCAAAAGCAAACATTCACCCCTTCCCAACCACAATGGGTCCTGCAGGGGAATGACATACTAGTTGCAAGGCTGAAGACAAAAACAAAATCTATTATCCAATAAAATTATATATTCAGAACAATGATAATTTTAATTTCCCTTAAAAATGTGTTCAGGGTTGGGGCTGTATCTCAGTGGTAGAGTGCTCACCTCGCACATGGGAGGCACTGAGTTTGATCTTCAGCATCACATAAAAATAAAATAAAGGCAATGTGTCCATCTACAACTAAAAAAATTTTTTAAAATTCTTCCAGAAAGGAACTGCTAGAGAATTCTGTAATCTAAACCAGATATATAAAATATAGACAAAAAAACTTTTCTCTTCATTTTTGCTATGTCATTTTGAGTAGAACAAATATTGGTAAGTTTTTTATTGTTATTATATTATTCTTTATTGACTAGAATTAATAAAACTCAACTGAACTTAAACTAAGCATAAATTTTAAGTAATGTATTTCTGGAATACTCATCTTGACATGGAAAAAATATTTTGTGAAAAATAATCTTTCTTTTACTTAATACACTATACCAAAATTAGTTAAATTATTAAATGAAATAAGTGGAGGAGTGTGTTAAGAAGGCACAAAGTCTTCCCTTAGAAGTAAATTTAGCAAATCTTATGCAGAACCCCATCAACGTGTCATGTTAATCTGCCTAGGCCTAGTTTAGAATCAGTCAGGGCATACAAGTTAACCTAACTTCCAGGGAAGAGACAAAGTTTGCTGAAGAGGCACATAGCCAGCCTCACTCACAGCTATTCAGCTACTGTCCCCTGGCCCTCACCAGCTCTCAGGGACCTGAGAACAAAAGAGACTTATACAAAGGCAACACACGATCTGTTTTAATCATATTTTATAAATATCAGGTTACTATTATATTTATAAATCAGTCTATTCTATTGTGTTGTATAAAATACAGTCTAATAAGTAATTTTAGTAATCTTCCAAGTCTAGACTCTCTTTCTTCCCACCCTCCTGTATATACTTCTTTTTTAAAAGAAAAGTTGGCATTTAGATTTTAAATTTTGCTTATTTAGAATCTGTCTCAATTATCTCAGTGAGGGATATTTGAAAAATTCTTACACTTTTGAGACAGTTAAAGAAGGAAAAAGGCATTTTAAAAGAATTTGTTTAATTCTACAAAGTACAATAAGCTAAAACAAGAGGCACCCCTGGAGCAAAGCCCAAATAGCATCCCAAACAAAGGCATCACAGCAAATGATTCATGTGGGCTGAAGATATAGCTCAGTTGGTACAAGTCCTTGCCTTACATGCACAAGGCCCTGGGTTTTATCCCCAACATCACACACACACACACACACACACACACACACACACACACACACACACAAATGTGCTTTGATAGTATGAGGGCAAAAAGCATAGACTGGAGTCAGATAAGTCTAAGCTCATTTTCCAGCTTGTTATATATATATTAGCTGTAACTTAATACCACTGTATTCTTGGGAAATTCACACAATTTCTAAGTCTCAGTTTCCAGATCTGTAAAATGAAAACAATAATTTTATTCCATTGAATTATTACTCTGAAGACTGGTTGCAGAGTGCTATTAAAAGTACCAAGCTCAGTATCTGAACAATAATTTTGAATAAATTATAATTTACCTATTCTTGATTTCCTGGTAGCATAGACACAACACTCTATCTCCTTTTTATCCTGCTTGAGATACATTATTATGTTTTATATTATATTCTTTTGATCTGCAAAATGAAACTTTCAGAGAACCAGGAGTGATTATAATACTTTAGATTGTATCTTAGGATTTTCATGTATCTAGAGTTGAAAGTACAAACTATTTTCTGTTAGAAAATAAGGTATCTATGAGTGTGAATTTGTACTGGGGTTTGTTTCGGCAGTAGATGAATGGCAGTTAGTGTTAAAAATATTAGGTGGCACAAAAAAGAAACTGCACTGAATCCATAGAGGAATTAAGGAACATCACCACGGAGAAAAGAGATGGACAAGATAGCAGCAAGAACAGCATAATGACAAGAACCTGGAGAATCCTTTAGTTCTGACATGAATAATGAAAAAAAAATAGTGACAATCAGTCTGGGTTTTGATGCCTTATCTGATATCCAAGACTTGCTATAATTTCTTTGCTGTTTTCTAACCAAGCATATGATATTGTTTCTAAATATTAAAGAGAAACAACTCATAAACATCCTTATTACTTAGGCAGATAAGCATATTTTTTGTGTATTTTTGAAAAGAGAAATTGAGATACAAGTTCAAACAACAATGAGAAAGCACCTTTCATCTATTAAATTTACAGAGGAAGGATTATATGCAGTGCCTGCCTAGGTGTGGTGAGATGGAATGTGCTATTCCATGAAATAGGGGTATGAACTGGCATAAAATATCTTGAAAGAATTATATGTATATGTACATATATATTTTTTTGAAAAAAATTTCACATTTCTACAATAATAATCCATTAACCTCATTAGTGTCTTCCAAGAGATAATCAGTGTGTCAAAATGAAATTATATTTAACTGCTGGAGCAGTTTAGCACCTATGAAATTACAAAAAAAAAAAAACTGATTCACTCACACTTCCTTTGGAGACAAGACCTCAGAGTGAAAAAAAAATTCTGGAAGTAAAATAAACATAGAGGAAGACAGTAACAGTAGAGACAAGGGTGTGGGGAACCAGATATAAACGAAATTGGGGAGGATCCTTGAATTAGATTATTTCAGAAAATTTGCTGCCAACCATTTGAGCATTACAGAGAAAAGAAATGGTAGGCATATGCAGGAACCAGAGCTTTATTGAAATGTGCAAAGATTTTTACCAAAAAAATGCTCCAAACAAAATTATGAAGAAAAAGAATAAGAAAAATAGCAAGGAGCCCTTCAGATAATGAGAGCATATTCAAGAACTTGCCCACAGGGCATCAAGAAATGATACAAAGACATGAAAGAACAGCATAGCATAAATAAAAATGTTTAGAAGTGAAATGTCAATCCTCAGGAAAGAAACAAAGATGAAAATAATTATTAGTAGTAAAAAAACACAAAATTAAAGATGATATTTGTATAAATGCAGAAAATCTCTTTAAAATATTAGGTATAAATATATATTTGGAGAAAAGAGATAAAATCATTAAAAAATATTGAAGATAGAAAGTGAAATTTCAAGTGAAAGTAATAGTTCTAGAAAACTAGATAACTTCCTAAAATAATACTAATAAAAATATTTGAAACTACATGTTGAAATAGCAAACCATGAACCTGAGAAAAATGCCCCAGAATCACCAGCACCATTACATATTTAAAGAAAATTATTACCCAATTTAAAAAAAATAAAAAAAACATCTTCTAGAAAGTATTACATTTAGTACATATGGGAAAGTTGTTAGATTATCATAAGAATTTCAAGGAACACTTGAAAGAAACAAATAAAAAAGTATGTTTAATACAAAGAAAGAATTTATGAGCCAATGTTTTATATCTAAGAGAATCTACTTTCAAATATGAAGAACATAGGCAATCTGTTATCAAATACTTAAGAATTTAAAGAATATTGTTTCTATGAGCATTTCCTGAGAAATCTTGCACAAAATAACCTACAGGCAACCAAAATGAGCAGAGAGACATGGATGTAAAGACTGATTATGAATAATAAATACATGGTTGCACTAGAGTTAAGATGCAATGAGAGCTACAAGAAATATAATATAGTATGCAATTACTATGTACATCCATTTATAAAATGTGAAGACATAACACAATAAATATGTTCAGTAGCCATATAAGTGGCAATATTGTACTCTTATCTGAGACTATTTTGCTTATGAGATAAAATAAACAATTGTAATCTAACTAAATCCTATCATCTTTGTATGATTTAGAATGAGGAAACAATGCAGCAGGAAAGAAGTCAAATGAAATTTAGTTCAAATATCACTATAAATTCTTAAGGCAACTTACCATGGGTAACTTACACTATAATGAGATTCTATTTCACATCTTGTAAAAATGGTCAAGATAAAATAATAAGCTAAAGAGAACCCTGATTATACTAAGTGTAAGGGAGGAGATGTTGATTAACTGAAGCATTCATTCTCTTCTAGTGGGAGTAGATATTGGTATGACTTCTTCAGAAAAAATCCTGAAGATATCTATTAAATCTGTTAGAGGCCATCAGTTTCACTCTTCTATAATAAAATTACATGCATACGTACTTTCACTGAAGCATATGTGTGAATTTGTTCATAGTAGCATTATTGTTAACTGTGAAAACACTGTAGAGTTAAAATGTCAATCAACCATAGAATAATAAACTGTGATATGTTCATGCAAAGTAGTATTAGACAACAATGTATTTTGTGAACTACTGATGTACACAATTACATGGATAGATTCCACAACAATTGGGGGGACATAATTTAGAATTCAAATATTGTTTTGATTCTATTTATATGAAGTTTAAAAGCAGGCAAAACTAAACTATGGTATTAGAATTGAGTCATGATTAGTATCATGGAAATGGAGTTAGTAATTAGGAAATGGATTTAGGAAACAGGACATCTGAAGATTTCTTCAGTTCTACGGTATCATAGTTCTTAAAATTGATGGTAGCTATATGGATGTGTTCTCTAATAATCCACATATTATGTGTACCAATGTGTATACATACATTTGTAAATTTTTCTGCTTATACAGTAGCTGATTGATACTCTGATAATCTCACATCTCCTAGCTGCTGAGAATGTCTGCTGCTGACAGTTCATAGCTGAGTCCCTCCCTTGGCATTGCCCTTGGCCACAGAGAACTCCATTTTCTAAAATTATCTTCCTCCCTGGAGAGAAACCGCATCCAATGAGTGAAATGCAAGAATACAAATGTTCAGCTTCTTTTTTTTTTTTTTTTTAAAGAGAGAGCGAGGAGAGAGAGAGAGAGAGAGAGAGAGAGAGAGAGAGAGAGAGAGAGAGAGAGAGAGAGAATTTTTAATATTTATTTTTTAGTTCTCGGCAGACACAACATCTTTGTATGTAGTGCTGTATGTGGTGCTGAGGATCGAACCCGGGCCGCACGCATGCCAGTTGAGCGCGCTACCGCTTGAGCCACATCCCCAGCCCCATGTTCAGCTTCTTTATCTCAGGTTACGAGAACTCTCAAGGGCCATCCTAGCTCAATAACTACAATAAAACTATGTTATGTGTTGACTTCTTTTTCTGCCCAGTACTGCTTTCCCTGATTCATTATAGATATCTGTCCCCAAAACATTCTCCAACACACATTCTGCACTTAACATTGTATCTACATCTACAGAGTCTATATCGAGGGATCTCAGTCTAATTCAGTAAGTATGAGAAGAGGTCCTTGAAAGCAGACTCTAAAATAGGAATTTAAGACTGCATAAAAATGCTCAGTCCATCTGACAATGGGGACTCCATTTCTAGTGGTAAATAGAGAATAAATAAACTTTGATGTGTCACAATTGTTAAAACTGTCACCAGTAGTACTGCATCACTGGTGAAAGAGAACATATGCTATATAATTACTTCTGGAACTTAATGACATGTAGAAAATAGTAGGTATGAGCAGTATGCAAGAAATAGACTTTTACTGAGAACCACTTTTTAATTAACCATTTTTTAATTTAATTTAATTAAGAGTGACAATTACAGGGGATTGTCAATTAAAGTCAAAATATGAAAGGAAAAATACAAGGAGTCAATTTACCACTGGTAGGCAGTCAAAGCATAGGACCAGGTTCAGAAATTAGTGATGAAATCCAGTGGAGCTTCACAGAAGGTTGAATTTTCAGTTTCCCAAGCCAAAGTCACGAAGAAAGAATATTCCTCTTAGACTCAGAATGAGCATAATTGATTAGATATAGTTGAGAACCTGGATGTTCCACTTTTCCCTGATCCCTCTTATCTGGTAGAATTATCTTCTGTCTTCTTTGTTAGAAAATAATGGTCCTCTTGCAAAGGAAGTTTTGCTGGTAGATAAGCTTTAGTAGCTAAGAGGGCCTGAAGGTAATGATTCCACAGTAGAAATAAACACTCTTATTACTTAGAACTTGGATTTAATATTATTTTACAATAAAAGGAATCAGGAGTCTTTGGGAAAATGACTCTTAAAATGGGGCAAAAAATGTATAAGATAAGCATGGAATATCTTGTAGTGACAAAAAGTAAACAAATGCTAAATAAACACACACACACACACACACACACACACACACTAATGTGAGAGTATCAAAGGGATATATGAGTCAACTGCAAGATCTCCTAATATCAAAATGGGAAAAATTGACCATTTATAAAACAGTAGTGGATTTTAACCAAGGTATCAAATATCCATTATTCCATAAAACATTATTAAAAAGTAATTGAATAAATAAACAAATCTGGAATAACAGGCAAATCTCTGGGAAATTCCAAGTAATTTATATAGCTTTTTATCCCATAAGGAATTAGAATATAAGTCACCACTCCTTAAGCATGAAGTATATATAATGATATCCTTTGAACAGATATTAAATGGAAAGAGGGTGTGAGAGTTATCAGAATTAAAATGGAGGCACTTGTATCAAACACAAATGAGAAAATAAATAAAATTAAATAGACCAGGAATTTATGGGGAAGGAGCTTTTTCCATGTATGTATGATATAAAGAACTATCATAAGAGACTCTATCAAAGCCACAGCCTTGCAGAAAAGCCACTGTCCTTTCCACAAAGAACACCTTCGCAAGAACATCTGCCCAGCAACTGCCTATTTAACCTTGGACTGAAGAATTCCTTGTTATTAATTCTGCTAGTCGAGGATTATTGTTTCAGAAACAGTTTATGCAATCCTCTTCATCTTACCTTTTAAAACTTTTAGGTATCTCTGCATCCTGGTTTCACCTGGGTCCTGACCATGGTCTCCATGGCATGTCCATCCTACAGTTGGCAAATTCCCTATTGATTCCCGAGTAAACAATATTCTTTCCCTGAGCACTTCTAAGTTTGTTTTTTGGTTGAAAAGGAATAAAAGAAGTACAGTGGAGAAACATAATCATTTTAGAGGCTTCCAGGGAGAAGCATTATGTGCTGCTTCTAGATTCCAAGGTCTCCTGACATGCCTTGGCATCCTGTCTCTGCCCCCATCTTCATATCACCTTCTCTTTGTGTTGTAAAGCTCCCTCTGTCTCTGTCACCCAGACAATATAAAATCAGCTCCTCCTCTGAAGAATCTTTGCCACACACCACCTTTGTCTGTAGGAGGTAATGTTCACAGGTTCTTTATATTAGAGTATGGGAATCTTCATTCATTTCACTACAGAAAGCTTTTTTTTCTTCTTTTTTTTTTTTTTTTACTGAAGGTGATAGATTTGTGAAGATGCAAGAGAGACCACACAAGAACAATTAAAACAACAACAACAAAAAAGAAGCTAGGGACCCATGCAGATAATGAAAATATCATGTTATAGAAATTTATTAACTATTTAAGACTATTGAGTGGGTAATATCTCAGCAATAATCTCAATGATAAGAAGGTATGAAGAATTCAAATATCTGGCAAATGAGCATCCATCTCAGACAGAAAAAAATGTTCAGGTAAAGATTCTAAATAAGGAATGTTTGCTTTAATAAATGACAAAAAAACCCAAAGTCATATAACTAAAATATACTAGATGAGAAAGAGCAAATAGGCTTGGAAATATAGACACAGGTCAAATCAAACAGAGCTTTGTAAACCAGGGTAGAGAATTTATCAATGAGCCATTTCTGCATTCAGGTTTAGTCTCATTATCATCTACAATTGACAATACAGTATATGTTATTATGGTGCCATTAAACACTTATTATAATCTGATCTGATCTCCTTCAATAAATAACTTTCTTCCAACCTCTGCTTTGTTATCAGTGTCGGACTGACTGTAGAAATAATTTATTTCAAATTACTTAGTCACCTGAATTACTAATATTAGCATAATATGTGAAGTGTCTGAATCCAATCATAATTACAAAACTTACTTATCTATGCTCCATGACTCAAACCCTTGTTATTTGATTAATTTTCTATCTGAACTGATAAACAAAAATCTGTATATTCAAAATTAATATATTTAGTGAAGAAGCTATGTCTGTATTTACATGACATTTCTGATGTTACTCAACAATGATGCACTAAAAATTAACAAATTTTGATCAAATAAACAAAGAATTTCCAAAGGTCACTTTTACTTTGTGTTATATGGGCATATCTTTTAAAAAAAGGTCAACTTTTCACATGACTTGTTCTCTGTATTGTAATTTACCGAGCATTGCTTGAAGAAATTCTCTATAATACCTTCCAATCCTCCTTTGTACTAAATTCTCATTTGCTAAAACTATTGCATCTCACAAAACCCTTTTAAAAAAGGCAAATTCTTTAGAAGGGTAACATATCAGCTGTTAATGTGTCATCATTTATTCAAAGATTAATAAACTAGTCAAACCACATGCCCCATAATTGCAAACCAGCAGCTCTTAGCAGAATCTGGCTGCAGGTTTGTCTTGTTTGGCTAACACTGCAGTGTTTGCACAGAATTTGAATTTTAATGACTTTAAATAAGGTGTGCTTCTTCCAATTTTCCAATGGCCCTTCTAGTATTGTTTACACCAGGTTCAAATCACATATGTATTTTACTTTTACCATTATGACCCCAGCAATGTTCTGATGTTTTTAAGGAAGAAAAGAAAGCACCACCCCAAGTTAGTATACCTGTGTAGCTGAAGAGGACAGGCCCAGAGAACTTTAGGATCCCTTTCTGGGTTTTGTTTTGCAACATTTTCTCTTGATTATTTTACCCTATACTGATGACTCCCAAATCTATATAATCATATTCTGCTCTGATCTCTAATTCTATCCAACTATGTCCTTGTACTTACATCTATGTTTCCATAGACAACACTCTCAAACTCGCTTTTACTTTCAAGTTTCCTGATTCAAAGACCCAGTGTTGCTCTACTGCAATGATCCCCCTGCATTTCTAGCACATGGGAATACTCTTGGTCATAGTGGGTGTTCTATTTTTGTTAATTTTTATTTGCAAATATTTAAGACTCAAAGTTGCAAAGATAGTAGAATGTTCACATAATGCTCATCCATCTTTTACCAATGGCAACATTTAAAATAGCCATAATCTATTTTCAAAGCCAGGAAATGGATATTGGTACAATATGATAAGTAAAATTACAAACTTTACATAGATTTACCAATTATTACACATACTCACTTTTGTTCTTTTTTCTTTTTCAGTGATAATGTGGTGAAATTTTATTTCATGTACAGATTTGTTTAACCTCCACCACAGACATGGAGAAAAACCTGTTTCATCACCAAAAATAAATTCTTGCTTTTCCTTTTAGTAAGAAACCTGTCTTACATCCTGGCTGGCTGTTCTCCATCAATATAATTTTGTCATATTTAAAGTGTTATGTGAATGCAATCATACAATTAGAACAGTTCAAGATGGAATTTTTCACACACAACTTTATGCCCTTTAGACCCATCCTAGTTGATATGTGTATATCAAGAGCTTGTTTCTTTATATAGCTAAATTGAATGTTTTCTGTATGTATCTTATTTTGCATCTACATATTATTTTTGGTGAAACATCTTTTGTCCATGCATTCCTAAATAGAAGTCTTTTGGCTTATTAAGTGTTTTGCTAGTGTTATTTTCTAGTTTGTGGCTTAAATTATTGTCCTCTTAACAAAGTGTTTCACAAATAATAATAATAATAATAATAATAATAATAATAATAATAATAATACTTAATTTTGGTGAACTTCCAATATATTTTTTTGTTCTTGTTTCATGGATCATACTTTTGGGTTCATATCTTCATTTAATCCTACTTCAAAAAGAGTTTTTATCTAAAATATTTATAGTTTAAAGTTTTAAAATTATATCTACTACCTGCTTAAATTAATTTTTATATAAGGCAAAGTTCGGGTTAGATTCATATTTTGCTTATAAAGTTAAACTGTTGGGCACAGTAGCACACACCCTGTAATCCCAGGAGGCTGGGGCAGGAGGATTGCAAATGTGAGGCCAGCCTGGGAAACTTAGTGAGACCCTGTCTCAAGATAAAAAGTAAAATAAATGAGCATAGGATGTAGCTCAGTGATAGATCACTCTTGAATTCAGTCTTCTGTACTAAAAATTGATTATTTCAAATCATATATTAAAATAGTATCCTTTCTTTTTACCTTTGTTTTCTTGTCAAAAACCATCATAATATGTTTTTGTAGGTCTATATTTGGTGTCTCTAGTCTGTTCCATTGATTTATGTGTCTGTCCCTCCTTCAATACCATACTGTCTTGTTACTGTGGTTATAATAACATCTTAAAACTAGGTTGTATGATTCCTTCAACTTTAGTCTTCTTCCTCAAAATATCTTTTTAGCTATCCTGTCTCTTTTATATCTTCATATGAATTTTAAAATAGCTTGTCTATATTTGAAAAACATAGCTACTGGAATTTTTATAGGAATTATGTTAAAACTATAGAATAATTTAAGAATAATTGACAACTTTAGTATGTTGAGTCTTCTAGTCCTTAAACACTGCATTTCTCTATAGAGAACATTTCTCATACGTTTAAGTCCACTTTAAATTTTATACCTATTTTCTAATTTTTAGTCTGTAGATATTCTACATTTTTAAGTATATACTTATTCCATTTTTTGATTATTTAAAATGTTATTTATTTTTGTTCCATTTCCTCCATATTATTATTATTATGAAATATGATTGAAACTTTTTATTGACACACAATATTTGTACATATTTATGAAGTATAATGTAATGATTTGATTCAGGTATGCATTGAGTTGAGACTGACCCAGGATAATTAGCATGTCCATCTGTGTGTTGACCTATTTGAATACAGTAGTTCTAACTTCTTAATAGAGTACAGAGGATTAAATGCATAAGTAAGTTATCTGAAAATAGATTTTTATTTGTTGTTTCCATATTATTAACAACTGCCATTATGACTGGTGTGAGATGAAATCTTAGAGTAGTTTTGATTGGCATTTCTTTACTAGAGATGTTGAACTTTTTTTATATATTTGTTGGTTGATTGTATATCTTCTTCTGAGAAGTATCTGTGCAGCTCCTTAGCCCATTTATTGATTATGTTGTCTGTTTTTTTTTGGTGTTAAGTTTTTTGAGTTCTTTATATATCCTGGAGATTAGTGCTAAATGTGATCTGCATGTGGCAAAAATTTGCTTCCAAAGTATAGGCTCTCTCTTCACCTCATCAATTGCTTCTTTTGCTGAGAAGAAGCTTTTTAGTTTGAGTCCATCCCATTTATTAATTCTTGATCTTATTTCTTGCACTTTAGGAGTCTTGTTAAGGAAGACAGGGCCTAATCCAATATAATGAAGATTTGGGGCTGCTTTTTTCTCTATTAGGCGCAGGGTCTCTGGTTGAATTCCTAGGTCTTTAATCCACTTTAAGTATTGTGCATTGTGGGAGATAGGAGTTTATCTTCATTTTACTGCATATAGATTTCCAGTTCCCCCAGCACCATTTGTTAAGGAGGCTATCGTTTCTTCAATGTATGTTTTGAGGCCTTTCTATTATGAGATAACTGTATTTATGTGGGTTTGTCTCTGTGTCTTCTATTCTGTACCATTGGTCTACCAGTCTATTTTGGTGCCAATACCATGCTGTTTTTGTTACTATAGCTTTGTAGTATAATTTAAGGTCTGGTATTATGATGCTTCCTGCTTCACTCTTCTTGATAAGGATTGCTTTGGCTATTCTGGGTCTTTTGTTTTTTCCAAATGAATTTCATGAATGCTTTTTCTATTTATATAAGGAATAATGATGGGATTTTAATTGGAATCACCTAGAATCCATACAGCACTTTGGGTAGTATGGCCATTTTGACAGTACTTGGGAATCAACTTAACAAAAGAGGTGAAAGTTCTGTACAATGAAAACTACAGAACACTAAAGAAAGAAATTGAAAAAAAAATTAGAAGATAGAAAGATCTCCCATGCTCATGAATAGGCAAAATTAATATTTCTTTTTTTCTAATATGTATACTTCTTATTTTCCCTTTTCTGCTATATTACACAAAGCAAAACTTCTAATACTGTGTTGAATAGAAGAGTTGAAATGATGTATTTTTTCATGTTAGGGAGAATCATTTCAATTTCATCAGGAATCATAATTTCACTGCAGGTTTTTATTTATCTTGTTTTGCAGGTACTTTTATTATTACCTTCTATTTCTAGTTGACTAAGAGTTCATCTTGCATAAGAATTGGCTTTTATCAACTGATTTTCTGCATCAATTGATAAAAATCATATAGCTTATGTCCTTTAAACTATTAAAATTTGGTGGATTACAGTGATTAATTATCTAATACTTAGTTATATTCTCAAATCATGTTTAATCCCACTTGGTCATGGTACATTACTTTTTATGTATCAGTGATTATATTTACTTATATATTGTTGAGAATTTTTGCATCTGTATTCAGGACAGAGATATATCTGCAACTTTCTTTTATATCTGTTATCTTTGTATGATTTTTGTGTCAGGGTGATTCCAAACTTATGAATTGGGAGGGATAGCCTTCTCTTTAATTTTCTGGCAGAGATTGTGCAGATTTATTGTCATTTCTTCTATAAGGGGTTGGTAGATATCTGGACCCAGAAATTTATTTTTGAGAAGGTTTGAACTACAAATGGAACTTTTTTATCTCATATAGCTCTTTGAGTTTCTATTTTATCTTGTGAAACAAATGAATTACAAATCTCTGATTTCCATTGGCCATCCCAGAAACAAATGTTGCAATATGATGTTTGTGCCTGCATTTTCTTTGTATGTTTTACTAATCATTAGTGAAGATTTTTTTTTTTTGGAGGAGGGTAAGTGCTATAGTTTGTGAAAGTCAGCTTCTATTAGCCAACTATTGTGGTACTACAGTGAACACACTAGGATGCTCAGGAACAGCATTCCAAATAGGGATGAGATCTGTTGCAAATGCTCTGGTGTATGTGATGAACAGAAAGAAAGATCAGTGTCACTAAAGTATAGTGATGAGAGGGTAAGTAACATGGGCAGACCAAAGACAGGTAGAAGCTTCTATTTAAACTGTGGTGAATATTTATTCTAATTTGGTATGAAGCCATTGTAGATTTATAAAGAACACAAGTATATGACCTGATTTGTACTGCTAAAATATTGCTGTAGCTAGTGTGGGTGAAAGAATATATTACAGAGGCAAACAGGAGGGGTAGGGAGACAAGATAGTAGAATATACAGGAGTTCAGATAGATAATAGAGCATTGAATTAGAATGTTGACAGTGGAAATATAATAAATGATTGTGTTCAGGGTGTTCAGGGTATATTTTCAAAGATCATCAATAGTTCTTATTGAGGAATGCTGTAATATGTAGCCACAAAGATTTTTTTGTTCAATATAGGTCCTATCATTCATATATATACATACATACATACATATATATATATATATATATATATAAATTTTGTAGAAATATGTATTATATATAGACAACAATATTTCAAAATCATTTTTGAGTTAAAGTGAGACTCTCTTCTTATTATCAGTACAATTATAAGAATAATTTCAGATGTTTCTTAATACACTATACAATATATGGTAGGACAAGTGAAAATGTTATTAAAACACAATAATTAGCTTATTGCAATGTAAAAGTGCAGCATTTTAATCGTTACAACAATTATAAGTTGACATTAGCCATGTGTTTTAGGACTTTCCTATAAACATTGTTCAGGGGCAGTACTTCATTGATCATTTTAGATCTGTGTAATTCTTTGGTATTTAAGACTGTAGAAGGAGGAATGGCATTTCACTTAATTGTTAGAAGATAATGACTCATTAAATTAATTAGGTCATATGTCTAATTTTAATGCTAAACAATTTAGAAAAGCAAAATGATTTTTAACTAAAATAAATGAATCAGTGAGTAATTCTCTGTGAAGGGTATTATTTTTTAATATATGGTATAAAACCAGTTGTAGTTATAGAAATTACTTCTAAGCAGAAAGACTAAATAAACTCTCCAAGGTGCTCTATTTCCATTCAGTGAAAGAATTTAAGATAGGGCTAAATAATAATTTGAAATAATTCAATACATCTTCTAAATAAATGAATAGGAATCTCTTTACAGAATTCTTATCCCTGTCTAAATATTAGAATATCTATGGGAGATTTTTAAAAATATAGATGCCTGATCTCAGCCTCAAGTTAACTAAATCTAAATTGCTAGGAATTTCTAGCTACAGTTTTTGAAACTCCTTGGATGTTTCTAATCTTGGTAAAGTCCCAAGATACTGATTTATTTGGTTTGGGATGTGTCCTAGGCATTGGGATGTTCAAAAGCTGCCCACGTAAATATAATGTGATTTCCAGGTGGTAACACTGTTTTTCAAACTATTTTTCCCCATCCCCTTACAGACAGGTGAGGATGAATGATCTAATAGAAAGATTCACTTGCTCTCATCAAAACATAGTACTTCTAAGAATAAGACTTTTAAACAAGAAATTCTTTAATTTATTTAAATATATATATATATATATATATATATATATATATATATATATATATATATATCATATCATCATTTTAATCTAAGGCATGCAGCCACAAGAAAACTAATATAAACTATATTCATTAGTTTATTATATGTATATACATAATGGTGATAATCACCTCAATACTAAGATATTGAGTAACTAATTACCTGTTCGAATGAACTTTTAGTCTTACAGTGAGGGGTAAGATGAAAAACTTAATACATACAATAATTATAATGGCAAAAATGAAGTCTTGCCTTCACTTTGAAATTTTATTGCCATATGATTTTATGCTTACTAAGTTTTTAATCAATAAAATAAATAACTTTTTTAATAACAGAATTCAGTGTGGGTAGAAAAGATAAATAAAATACTACAGGGATTCAAAGATTCTAATGTTACTTTCATTTAGGGAAATCAAAGATCGTCCTTAAAAGTAACTAGGAGGGTATGTGAGAAGGATCTTAAGAATATTCAGCAGTTCAAAAGATGGAAGTAGGAAAAGGGCATTCAAATATTATGAACAACACAAGGCATGGATGTGCTCAATAAATGTGCCTGGCTGCCTTGGTGAAATATGTAATGTTATAAATTGTATTAGTTATTTTGTTGGAATATATATATCTCTAGTATGGGTATAGAAGTAATGTCATATATGTAGGTTGGGAATGTTTGCTGATAGAACTGGAAGGCTGAGATCAGGAGTTTTGACTTACTTCTGTAGGGAGCAGAAAGTTACTGAAGTCTAATGAGCTCATGCACAAAGAATTAAAGATGGTCTTCAGGAAAAAAAAATCCATTAGAAGTATTTGCATGTCCTTTGAATGAAGAAGGAAAAGCAGTGAATCTCAGCATTATTAAAATGCTATAGGAGAAAAAAGTAGCAGCAAAGTAGTAGGATACAAATCAACACCCAAAATCAAAGGCATTTCTGTATATCAGAGACAAATCCTCTGAAAGGGAAACAAGGAAATCTATCCCATTCACAATCTCCTCAATAAATAAATAAATAAACAAACAAACAAATAAATAAAGTGCTTGGGAATCAACCTAACAAAAGAGATGAAAGACTTCTACAATGAAAACTTCAGAACACTAAAGAAAGAAATTTAAAAAGAACTTGAAAGATAGAAAGATCTCTCTTCTTGGATAGACAGAATTAATGTTGTCAAAATGGCCATACTACCAAAAGCATTATACAGATTTAATGCAATTCCAATCAAAATCCCAATGGTATTTCTTATAGAAATAGAAAAAACAATCATGAAATTCTTCTGGAAAAATAAGAGACCCAGAATAGATAAAGCAATCCTTAGCAGAAAGAGTGAAGAGTTGGCATCACTATACTAGACCTATACTACAGAGCAATAGTAACAAACACAGCATGGTATTGGCATCAAAACAGACTGGTAGACTAATGGTACAGAATAGAGGACACAGACACTAACCCACATAGTTACAGTTATCTTATAGTAGACAAAGGTACCAAAAACATACGTTCGAGAAAAGATAGCCTCTTCAACAAATGGTGCTGGGAAAACGGGAAATCCACATGCAACAAAATGAAATTAAACCTGTATCTTTCACCATGCACAAAACTCAATTCAAAGTGGATCAAGGACCTAGGAATTCAACTAGAAACCCTGTGTCTAATAGAGAAAAAATAGGCCCAAATCTCCATCATATGAGATTAAACCCCTAGTTTCTTAATAAGACTCCTATAGCGCAATAAGTAAAATCAAGAATTAATAAATGGGATGGATTCAAACTAAAAAGCTTCTTCTCAGCAAAAGAAACAATCAGTGAGATTAGAGAGCTGACAGCTTGGGAACACATTTTTGCCACACATACATCAGATAGAGCACTAATCTTTAGGGTATATAAAGAACTCAAAAATCTAAACACCAAAAAAAAAAAACCCAATCAATAAATGCACAAAGGAACTGAACAGATACTTCTCAGAAGAGGATATACAATCAATCAACAAATATTTGAAAAAATGTTCAACATCTCTAGCAATTATAGAAATGCAAATCAAGACTACTCTAAGATTTTATCTTACTCCAGTCAGAATGGCAGCTATTAATAACACAAACAATAAGAATTGGGGAGGATGTATGGAAGAAGGCACACTCATGCATTGCTGTGGGACTGCAAAATGGTGCAACCAATATGGAAAGCAGTATGGAGATTTCTTGGAAAACTGGGAATGAAACCACGTTTTGACCCAGCTATCCCACTCCTCTGTCTACAGGACTTAAAAACAGCATACTACAGGGACATAGCCACATCAATGTTTATAGCAGCACAATTCACAATAGCCAAACTGTGGAACCAACCTAAATGCCCTTCAGTAGATGAATGGGTAAAAATAATGTGGTATATATACCAATGGAATATTACTCAGCAATGAAAGAGGAAAAAAATCATGGCATTTGCAGGTAAATGGATGACATTGCAGAATATAATGCTAAGTAAAGTTAGCCAACACCCCCCCCCAAAAAAAAATGCCAAATGTTTTCTCTGATGTAAGGAGGCTGATTTATAGTAGGGTTGGGAGGAGGATCATGGGAGGACTCTACATAGGGCAGAGGGGTGGTAGGGGAAAATAAATGGGCATGGGAGTTGAAAAGATTGAAATGAGATGAACACCATTACCCTGAGTACATGTATGAAGACACAATTGGTGTGAATATACTTTGTATACAAACAGAGACATGAAAAATTGTGCTCTGTATGTATAATATGATCTGTAATGCATTCTGCTGTCATATGCAACAAATTAGAATAAAAAATAATTAATTAATTAATTTAATTAAATTTAAAAATGCATGCTCAAATTAAAGTGATGGTAAAAGTAAATAAATAAATAAATGATCAAACAATGGAAAGAGATATCATTAGATTTAAAGGACCCAATGATTCAATAAATAAAAAGGGACTACAGAATACTTCAAGTATTTAAAGACTTAGTTATCTGGGAGAATGGTAATGAAATAAATAAAAGTAATATTAAAAAAGTATAGCACATATTATCAAATATTAATTTTATCACTCATAAAATATTGTTTCTCTTTTTTTCTCCAGCTTTATTTTTTGACCCTCTCCTATGTACATGCCTTAAATATACAGAGGAGATGCTCACTTCCACCTCCTGGCCTTTGCCTATGCTGTTCCTTCTGCCAGGAAATCTTCCCTAGGTATCTTCTACCATTAATTCATATTACACTTATTTATTTGTGTCGAGATGGACCTCAAGAAGCCTAGTTATCTTCTACCCTTAATTCATATTACACTTACTTATCTTGTACAGAATGTTACTTTTGGGGGAAGCCTTTCTGACACCTCAATTCAGCAATTAGCTATGTATTGAGTGATTAAGTATGCTGGGCACTATTCTACAAAGACATTTCAAACAATAATAATAGCAACAGTCAAAGAAACTTAAAAGAAGAAAGTATATGACATGCAAATGTTATCCCTTCTGGGGAGGGGGGAGCAAAACAAGGGATGAGGGTAGAGAGAGAATGGATTAGAAAGGTTATTTATAGTCTTGCAGATCATTGAAGACATGTTAGCTTTTATTTGAACTGAGGCAAAACATCTTTGAAGGATTTTGAGAAGAGGACTAAAGCGATCTGACTTGTGTTTTAAAAGAATCAGTTGGCTCTTGGGAGATAGGAGCAAGGTCAGAAGAAGGAGATGTGAAATAAGTGGCTATTTCAATTATCCAAGTAAAATATAAAAATGGCTTAGAGCTGCTGAGAACATATTGTGAATGTAAAACTAGCATGATTTTTTGATGGACTGCATATGAAGGAGTCAGAGAAACACAAGTCAAGAATGAAGTCAAGGTTTTTATCCCCCAAAATAAAAGAATGCACAGACATTTGACTAAGAATGAGGGAGAAGCATATCAGATATTCAGTTTTGAATATGTTATGGAAAATTTCTCTTTGACATCCAAGCATGGATCCTGAGTAGGCAGTTAGATAAGTAAGTCTGAGGCTGGATAATGTTTCTGTGCTGGAAATAGAAATTCAAGAGTATCATGATAGCAAGAGAGTGAAGCTATTGCCTCTCATCTTCAACCCCAAGCTTCTTACCGCACTGATTCTGAAGCTGAAACTCTGCAAACTTGATTCTTATTTAACAGTGTATTTCAGTTCCTATAAATAATGGGTGTTCTAGCTCCTTGGAAGGTGGGGAGAGAGGCAAAGACTTGATCCTCTGTGATATACCTGTTGGTTGTGTCACACTCAACTTGATATATACTAAGTCAGTATGTATTTGCTCCAGTAGTGGCTGTTCATTCCAGAGGCACGAGTTAATTTCAGTAGCAACTGGATTCAGCTTCTACTCTCTTCCTTCACTTCTAGAAACATCTTTATTGTTCCCCTTTTGAGGTTGCATATAAAAAATAAAGCAGTGACTTTCCCCTCAGAGCCTTGATTCTCAGCACCACAGGTCCAGGTCATAGGCATCATTCCACACAACCAGCAGAGTGTATGTTTCATAACATGCAATGATTCAATGAATGAATGAGAGAATAGACGTGGAAGCTACCTTAAACACCAAGTATCCTAGCCGCACACTGGATGTTCTTGAGGTGGTACAAGGAGCTACTGAACTCATATATTCTTTTCTGTTTTTCTGTTCTCAACGAATGGTCCTGCCATATGAATAATAGCTCAAGATGGAAGCTTTGAGAATCATTTTTAATTACTACTCCTCCCACCCCTGACCAGGTTTCTCAAACACTTTATGTATAGGTTTTGCTGGCTCAATTTCTAGATATATACCAAGTCAGTATGTTTGTTTTAATTCCACAGTCACCATAATGCACCACTGATCTTCCCTCAGGTTGTGCATCTAGTCACCCCCTTGAATGTCTATGTCTCTGCACACTTGCCTACTTTCACTTTTTTCGCTTCCCGGAGTACACTGTACTTCTTCCCATCTCAGAGTACTTTTCTCCCATGGACTATTCTCTCTCCATGTAGAGGTGTGTCTTATCACACTGACTTGACTCCCTAATGCTTATTCATCCTTCACATCTTAATCGAAAAGTCACTTACCCTTTATACTCTTTAATTCTCTGAATAAATATTCTGTTATAGTCTCTGATGTCATAATTATTTTTAGCACATCTATTTTCATTAGTTAATTTTGTAATGACATGCCTATTGTCATCCTATGCCTTTCCCCTAACCTGTGCTTTAAAATAAGGATGAAATTAGTATCTACTTTATCAAGTTTTGTGAGAATTTAATATATACTTCATAATGTTGTATATGATTATTCATATTATCATCTCTAGGTTTTATATCCCTTGAGTGATTTAAATGAATCTAACTTACTTGAAATTATATTCTAGAATCCACCAGCATCTAAATAACAATAAATATGTGTTGAAAGAAGACATATTTGAATGAGTGAGTGAATAAATGAGTGAATTATTATTGCCATTAAAGAGAAAGAAGGGAAAAGATTAAGGATGAAATTTGGAGGAATATTTATAAAAAAGGATAAATGGGGAAAAAAGCCAGAGATAGAAAGGTCAGGGAGGGAGAAACCAGGACTATGAAATGTTTTAGAAGTCAAGACATGGAGAGATTTAAAAATGAGGTTAACTCAACTGTGTTACATAATACAGAAAGACTGACATTAGCATTTCTCAAAAATTCACAAAAAACTGTATCAATTAAGGTTAGGAAAAGACCAGAGGTTTGATCTCAAAGTAGATTAATCTAGAAATTTCATTATTTGTAAATAATAATTTTAATTAAAATGGAAAACAAATGCATAGGTCATACATTTTGTCAGGCTACTAAAACTTACTGACATCAAGGACATGGCAGATATGCTTTCTGACCATTCTGCCTGCTTGAGAGAGGAATTTTTTTAAAATCTATTGTAAGGTTAAATTTGGAAGAACTAAATAGAGCCACCAAGAAAGAAAGTTTTGGTCTATGGCATTTCAAAGACTAATTTATAATTTGTTTTGACTCATTTAATAACATAAAGGAAGATTTTCCAGGTTATCAGTTAATCTATCACAATATTTTTTTAATAATTATATATACTTAACCTTAAATATTGAATAACTTTTACTAATATTTTTAGAGCAAGTAGTTCTCCCAAATGTATTATAATTAGAAACCATTATTGACCTAAAGTCACCAAAGATAAGCATTTGCAAGTACTATGATCATATTTTTAGATTTTTTTGAAGTATAATGGGTGTGTTATATAAAAGTACATTTTTAAAAGCTTTTGACAATAAATTATCCTAAAAGCACTGAAAGAAAGTGCTGATTTCCCTCTATCTTCATCAACACTGGGTTTTGGTTTTCTTTTGTATTTCACAGGGAAATAATTAAAACTCCCTATAGATTTATTCCATTCACATGACTAATGCTGATTTAATCTTAAATAACCTTAGAATATCTATATATGTATATGCATGTGTACATTTATAATTTATTGAGAGAATAGTAAATTTATTGAATCATTTATTCATAAACTAATTGATTACCACATTTCTCCTGTCTCAAACTCTGTTCTAGATGCTAGAGGAAAGTAAGCAAAACTGACTAAAATCCTTGCCTAAGGGGCACTTATAGTGGAAAAAAGAAAAGACAAAACAAATAAATAAATATGTTTAAAAGTCAAGAATATTAAGAAGAATAAATTTTAAAAAGAGACATGGAGAATTTGAGAGTTCAGTCTATTTTCTTTCACTTTTTGTGGTGCTGTGGATGGAATTCACGATCTTCTTGCATGCCAGTTAAGCACTCTATCACTGAGCTACATCTCTAGCCTTAAGAAGTCAGCTTAGATAGGATATTCAGAGAAGACTTCATGCCATTATTTAAATAAGATGTGAAGAATGTGAAAGAGTGTTGAAGGCAGAAGTAATGAGAAGTATGAAAGCCAGGAGGCATGACTATCATCTTTGGTTTAATTTCCAATATTCTAGCATCAGTAGTGAGGTCGATGTATCTGGTGCAGAGAACCAGGTGAAAAGTCAAAGATAAAGTCAGAGAAGTCTTGAGAGTCAAAAATCATGTAAGGACATGCAGATTATTCTTAGAACTTTGGCTCTTATAAGAGTGATATGGGAATACATTGGTGGTTTTGAGAAGAGGAAAGTTATCGATAGCGTTGAGTTTTTAATGAATCACTATGACTGTTTTGGTCAAATGGAGGTCAAAATAAAAGCTTCAATTCATAGATCCCTGTGAGAGATGTGACAGAAGAAGTAAGAAGGAAAAGTAAAAAAATCTCAGCATTATTCTTGATGATTGGGGTTGTGGTATAAGGCAAAGAATGATTCAAGGTTGACTTCAAGATTTCTGGATTGAGCATGAAGTAGTCTTTAGCTGAGATGCGAAAAACTATGGGAGGAGCAGATTGGGAGAGAAAAAGAAAAAAGTTTGTTTTGAAGAAATGTGAGCAGTTCATTAGACATTAAAATTAATGTGCTATATAGGTATTTAGATATGCAAGTGAACAGTTTAATATACAAATTTAAGTAGGAGATATAAATTTAGGAGTCAGAAATATGATAAATAAACCTAAAAACTAAATTGAATAATTAGAAAACGAGACACAGAGACCTGAAGATAGATTTTCTATTTTAAACTGACAAATAGTAACTCTGAGTAATCTAAGCATAGAAAAATTATAGAATTTTTCATTCACATGAACATAGGTCTAACATTCATTATAAGTATAACACTATGTACTTGTTGATAATAATAATGTAGCTAGGCATATGAAAATTTCCAGAGCAGAGCTTGAAAAAAAATAGCTTCATAGGACATTAAATAGACATACACATTGAGAAAATATTTAGGATTAATGATTGAGAAATTAAAACAATTCATAATTATGAATAAACATATACAAGTTTCAGGGAATGCTTTTGAAAACTCTTTAGTGATCTGACTCAAAATCTTTAAAATGTCTCCCTTACAAAGTGAATCTACTCCTGAGAAATTAACATTAGATAAAATTTTTAAATACAGAAAAACCTTACATTCATAGTTGATTCATTAGAAATGAAATTGAGAATCTTTCAGATGTTGGATCAAATCTCAGGATGAGGGAGAGGACAAGAGATCAATGTGTCAGTTGCACTCACAGGAGTCAGTCTTAAGAATTCTCACACCCACAGCTGCAGACAGACTGAAAATGGGTAGGTGCACAGCGCCAAGAGCTAAGTGTACATCTGATCCCAAAGTGAAAGAGAAGGTGGATTAAACTAGCCTTAAACCCAGGGGCCAAAAGTGGGCACTGAAAACTAAAAATGGAAAGAACATGATGCTAGAATCAGGCCAAAGAGAGTGAGCAGCCAGAAAAAAAGATTAAGTGGGAAGGTCATGCCAAATTACCTTGAAAAGGAGTTGTTGACTCACATGGGATGTTATGAATCTTTGGCAGTACAGAGTCCAAGTGGAAAATATCTTTCTAAGTTACGTGTAGGACAAACATTCTCTAAGAAGAGAACACTGGTCAAAGGAACTCCAGTCCATGGATGAAGTGAGGAGTGGAATTGATGATGGGAGTCCTTGCAGCTGTGTAAATAATAGGGAAGCTTGAAGACAAGCTATTCATCAATAGAGGAGTGGCTGAATGTTTGCCATAGTCACAATTTTGAATACTATTTAGAAATCAAAAAGAGAATTTAGATCCAAGCTTATCGACCCATTAAGTCCCAACTTTTTAATTCCATGAACATAATAAATAGTCAAGTATCATTTTAAAGTTACCATGATCTGGTATATTTGTTACTCAATTCAAGTTTTTGCAGGTGCTCCATATCTGGGAAAATGGAACAAAATGGATTAACATGCAGCAGTAACCATAGTATTTAAGCTTTAAAAGATCATTTTGGCTGGGCATGGTGGCACATGTCTGTAAGCTCAGGAAATCAGGAGGCTGAGGCAGGAGGATCACAAGTTTGAGGCCACCCTTAAAAATTTAGTTAGACTCTGTCTCAAAAGTTACAAAAGAAAAATATAGATATAGATATAGATATAGATATATAGGGAAGTAGCTCAGTTGTAAAACATCCCTGGGTTTAATTATCCCCGGTATCAAAAAAATTATGTTGTAAAGCAGATTTATATTGTAGGACAATTTAGTACATGTTTATTTATATATTTGTAGGGAAAAAAGTTTCTTAACAAATATCCACCAAATACTAAAATGAAATATACCAAGGAATGAGAAGGCCAGGAATAAAAAGGAATTATAGACTTTCCATCCATACACCTTAGTATTTTGATTTTATAAGAATGTATTTATGAGTAATATGCATTATAAAAATAAAAGATTTTATTTTTTATTTAGGAACTTGTACTGACATTAACTATTTTGTCACATTATTTGTAAGTATATCAAGTGTATAATTTGATATAAATATGAAAGTAGAAACAGTCACAGTAACTTTCTTTGATCTAATCATAAAAGCTTCTACTTATATATTTTGCTGGATTTTTCATTTTATGATAAGTATTAGAATAAAGGATTTATTAAAGTAAGTCTCTTATTCTCAGTGTTAGCTGAGGTTTTAAAAGCCTGAACTTTGCAAGTTCTGAACTACCTATGCTAAGAGATGACAAAACTGAGGGCATACAATAGTTGAAGTGAATTTAAATGGCACATCTTAAACATTACTTTGCATGCAGCTCACTTGGGAATTTTATTAGAATGCTGTAGCCCTGAGGTAAGACACTGTAATTTCAACCAGCTCTCAGACCCCCACTGAGACTCTACAGACTATGCTTCAAGTGTGAAAGGGAAGTTTTGGAATAAATTTTGGTGTGCTGTGTGGGGATTAAGAGGGGAGAGATCCCCTTTCACATTAAGCACAGTGACAAGGCTACAAAGTGACTATTAAAAGAGCATAACAGTCTGGGTGGTGGTGGCACACGCCTGTAATCCCAGCAACTCAGGAAGCTGAGGCAAGAAGATCACAAATTGAAGCCAGCCTCAGAAATTTAGGGAGGCCCTAACTCCAAAAAAAAAAAGTAAAAAGGAGCTGCAGATGTGGTTCAGTGGTAAAGCACCTCTGCGTTCAATGCCCAGTATGGAAAAAAAGAAAGAAAGAAAAGAAAAAATCTTACATGGGTTCCCTGAGGCTAAGGGACAGAAGCCCAGGAATCTGACCTTTACCTTAGAAGTCTGAAGAAAGAGGTCTTGGCCACATTGCCTCTCATTGCAGGCATGGCTGCATGAGCAGTGAGCTGTACTTCCACTGATGGGAAAATATGTGTTTTCTGATGTCTGTCTGTGACATTTGTCAAATAGAGCTAGTCTTGGCTGATCTTAAAGGTGCACCCATCCAGAGAACTACCAGATGAGCAACAAGTCATAAGCAATGTATCTTGAAGAAACCTCAAATATATCTCATGAAAGAAAAGTTATCTGTCATATCTGCCATGTTCCTAGCTTTCCAATGCTGCATCACAACTATCAGTTACAGGAATCTGTGTCCTCTTCACCTACATTTCCTCGTCAGATGGTCAGAAACACTGGCTGATGAGTCTGGAAGGAGGGCAAATGAGGGAAAGGAACATCTGCTTCTTTTCCTAACATAAGCCCAAACTCAGAGATGAGATAAGATGTAATTTGGAGATTAAATTGCAATTATCATAATGAACAGGATTCTTTCATGTTGCAATGTTACCAGACAACTTTTATTATTTATAATGACTGGTAAATTAATGGGACTTAAATGAAATTTTATTCCAGAACAAAAAGAAATTGTGAAGCAAACTTAATGGAAAAGCAACAAGTTGCTTCTGTTTGCATCCTAAAGTAGGTTCTGTGTTCCCGACAACCAGTCACAATATGTTTTAATTTTTTTAAGTCTTCACATAAGATAGTTCTACTATGATGCTATATTCCCGATGTATCTTTGAGCAATTTTGATATGCATTAATAACTAATTTATGAAGAATTTATTTCAAAATTCATCATCTTAGTCATTTTTAAGTTGAGCACTTAAGCAGAATTATTAAAAAAATAGTTATAAATTGAAAACTTTTTAGAATGTTCTCCCACTTTACTCCCTTTGCCTCAAGGTACTTCCCTTTACCTCTTTTCTCTACTTTTTAATCCTCTTAGTTCCTATGTTCATGGGATCCCACCCCAACCCCTTTTATTCTTTATTTTGGTCTAATTTCCACATATGAGAGAAAATATTAGACACAATATGTTCAGAGTCTGACTTATTTCACTTAGCATGATGGTCTCCAGTTCCATTCATTTACCAGAAAGTACCATAATTTCATTCTACTTAATGGCTAGGCAATGATGGACTTTGTCAAATACATGTTCAGCACTTGTTGACATAATCAAATGATTCTTGTCCTTAACACTATTTATGTGGTAAATACATTTATTGATTTGTGCATGTTGAACCAACCTTGCATCCCTGGAAATTTGTATCTTCAAGACTCTCTAGTTTACCAAAATATAAATTTTCAAAAAAGTTTCTAATGAGCTTATAAATTTTGGAAATGCCTGAGGTCATATCTCCTTGCTCATGTCCAATTTTGTTGATTTGGGTCTTCTCTCCCCTTCTCTGGGGCTAGATTTGTTAAGGATTCATCAGATTTGTTTATATTTTCAAAGAACCAACTCATTGATGCTTTGTGTTCCTGTTATTTTCAATTTCATTAATTTTGGCTAATATCTTAATTATTTCCTGTATTCTACTGATTTGGAAAATAGTTTTTTAAAAATCTTTTTCTAGAGCCTTGAAATATAGCATATTATTACTTGGTACATTGCTATTTTTTAATGTAAGAACTCAATTCTATAAACTTTCCTCTTAAAACTTCCTTCATAATGTCCCAGATATTTTGATATGTTGGATCTATATTCTAATTTCTTTCAAAGAAGTTTTAAATTTCTCCCCAGATTTCTTCTGTGATCCATTCTTCATTCAAAGTGTATTATTTTACCAGTGTTAAAATTTCTTTATTTAATCTTGTCATTGGTTTCTAATTCATTCTATTATGATCTGAGTGTTTGCAAGGCATTATCTCTGGTTTTATTTTTTTTGTAATTGCTAAAATTTACTTTTTGACCTAAAATCTGTTCTATTCTAGAGAAAGAACCATGTGCACTGAGAAGAAAGTGAATTCAGTTATTCATGGATAAAATATTCCATAGATGTCTGTTAGATTCATTTAATTTATATTATTTTTTAGTTCCAAAGGGTCTTCACTTTTTATGTTTGGATGACCTATCTAATGGTGACAGAGATAAGTTGAAATCACCCAGTATTATTGTGTATTATATTGTGGTGTATTTGATTATATTGAAATAGTTTTATATATGTAGATGCACTATTATTTGGGGCATAAATATTGACACTCATTATATATTGTTTTTGGATAATTTCCTTAAACAAGATGAAGTGACCTTCTTTGTCTCTTCTTATTGATTTTGGCTTGAAATCTACTTTGACGTGAGAATAGCTGCCAATGCTTGCTTTCACTCTCCATTTTCAAGTTATATCTTTTTCCATTCTTTTACCTTTAGTCTGTGGATGACTTTGCATTTAAGGGTGTTAATCTTGAATCTTGCTACTTTGCTTAAACCGTTTATACACTCTAGAAATCTGGTGGAATTTTTTGGGTCTTCTAGATATAGGATCATGTCATCAGTGAACAGATACAGTTTGCAGTCTTCTTTTTTCTATTTGTAACTCTTTGATTTCTTTCTCTTGCCTTATTGCTCTGGCTAATGTTTCAAGACTACATTGTGTTAAAATTATTTTAAATGTTTAAATGTTAAAATGAATAAGAATGGTGAGAATGGACAGCCTTATCTTAGTAATTTTAGAGGAAATGTTTTTAGGTTTTTTCCATTCAGTATGGTGTTGACATTGCATTTGTCATAAATAGTCATTAGGATGCTGAAGTAAGTTCCTTTGGTATCTAGCTTCTCTAGAATTTTTAACATTATTGGGTGCTAGATCTTATTGAGGGTCTTTTCTGCATCTATTGCGATGATCATGTGATTCTTATCCTTAATTCTGTTTAACTGGTTTATTACATTTTTTGGTTTGCATATATGGAACCAACCTTGTATACCTGAAATAAAACCCACTTGATTATGATGTATTGAATTCTTTTTATGTTTTGGAACATGGTTAGCTAATATTTTATTGATGATTTTGCATCTATATTCATCCCCTTTCCTTGATTGATACATCATTGGGTTTGGTATGAGGGTTATACTGACTCCACTTTATAGAATGTATTTGGAAGTCTTCCCTCACTTTCAATTCCATGGAATAATTTGATAAAGACTGGTTTTAAACCAGTAAATGACTGGGAGAACTCAGATGATAATGATAATCTGTCTGGTCCAGGGTTTTTTTTTTAAGATCTCCATTGCTGTTTCAATTTTCATTAGTTGATATTGGTCTGTTTACATTTTCTGTTTTCCTGTTTCAATTTGGGCAGGTCATATATGTCTACAACTTTATCAATGTCTTCTAGATTTTCCAGTATATTGGGGTATAAATTATCAAAATAGGTTCTGATGATCATCTAGATTTTAGAAGAGCTGTGGTGATATCTCCTTTAGCATCTATAATTTTATTGATTTGGGTGTTCTTTTTCTTTGGGTAATTTGGTTAAGGGTTTATTAATCTTGTTTATCTTTTTAAAGAACCAAGTCTTTGTTGTACTGATCTTAATTATTTCCTGCCTTCTACTGATTTTGGAATTACTTCCTTCTTTTTCTAAGACCTCAAGGTGGAACATAAGATTATTTATTTATTTTTTTTTTATGTAGGCATGAAATTCTGTATTTTTTTCTCTTAAAACTGCATTAATACTGTACCAGAGATTTTGATATGTTGTATCTCTCTTCTTGTTCATTTATAAGAATTTATTAATTTCTATTCTCATTTTTTTCTTTGGTCTACTCTTCATTTAATAGAGTATTATTCAATCTCTATATGTTTTGTGGTTTCTATTAATTTTCTTGCTGTTGATTTCTAATTTCATTGTGATCTGATAGAATGTATGAGGATACATTGATTGTTTTATATTTGCCAAGATTTACTTTGTGACATAAAAAATGGTCTGTTTTGGAAAAAGTTCCATGAGATGCTGAGAAAAGAGTAAATTCAGCTGTTTGAGGATGTCTGTTAGGTTTATTTGAGTTATGGTTTTATGTAAGGTGGAAATATCTTCATTGTTTTATGTTTTGATGATAAGTGTGTGTAGAAATCACACAGTATCATTGTGTTGGTGTCTATCCAAAATTTATTGTCAGAGTAGTTCCTATGTAATTGCTTGCCATGATATGTGAGGTATAAATATTTACTATCATTATATATTCTTATGAATTGTTCCCTTTACCAGGATGTAGTGGTCTTGTCTCTTCTGATCAATTATTCCTTAAAATCTGCTTTGTCAGATATGAGGATAGCTACTCCAGCTTGTTTTTTGAGTTTGTTTGCCTGGAATTCCCTCCCCCATCCCCATATTTTTACCTTAGCCTATGGATGTTTTTCCTATGAGTCTTCCGTAAACAACACATAGTTGGATCTTGTTTTTGATCCATTCTGCTAATGTGTATTTTTAATTGGAAATTTGAGACCATAAATATTTAATGGTAGTATATATGTTTGTGTTTTTCTGTCATTTTGATTTTTGCTATATTTATTAGTGTATTGATTCTCATTTAATAGATTACTCTTATATTGTTCTTCCTATATTTGGGAGCTTTAGAAGCTTTTGAGTTCTGTGTGTGATTTTTCTCTGATTCTTTATAGTGCTGGCTTAATGGTCATAAATTCTTCTAGTTTATATTTGTCATAAAAAGTTTTTATTTCTTCCTTGAATTTGAAACTGAGCTTTGCTGTGTGTAGTAGACATGGCTGGCAGTTGCTCTCTTTCAGAGTTTGGAATATCTCATTTCAGTCCCTCCTTGATTTTAGAGTCTAAATTGAGAAATAAGATGTTTGCCTTATTGGCTTGTCTCAAAATGTGACCTGATGTTTCTCTCTTGCATCTTTTAATATTCATATTTTCTATGTTAGGCATTTTGATTGTGATATGTCTTGGAGAACTTCTCATTTGATTAGGTCTATTTAGGTTCCTGTATGCATCCTTTGTGTGAATGTTTATCTTGTTTCAGATATAGAAGAAGTTTTCTGTAACTATCTATTTGAAAATGTTCTTAATGACTTTAGCTTGTATCTCCATATTCTCTTCTTTTTTTTTTTTAAAGAGAGAGTGAGAGAGGAGAGAGAGGAGAGAGAGAGGAGAGAGAGAGAGAGAGAGAGAGAGAGAGAGAATTTTTAATATTTATTTTTTAGTTCTCGGCGGACACAACATCTTTGTTGGTATGTGGTGCTGAGAATCGAACCCGGGCCGCACGCATGCCAGGCGAGCGCGCTACCGCTTGAGCCACATCCCCAGCCCCTCCATATTCTCTTCTATTCAAATGATTCTCAAGGCAGATCTCTTCATGTTGCCTAGAGTTCTTATATATTCTAATTATGGTCTATATTTTTTTCCATTTGATGCATTCTGTGTACTCAACTGTGTACCCATTTTCAAGGCTGAAGTTCTGTTTTTAAGGGTAAAGTTCTATTTTCTGTGCAATCTAAACTGTTTTGATTTCAAGTGAATTTCTAATTGGATTTGTGTGTCTTTCATTCTAAGGGTTTTGTTGTGTTTCTTTTCAGTGTTTATATTTCTTTATCAAAGGGGTCTTTCACCTTAATTCTTATAAGAGCTATTGCGGAGATGCTCTCTGTGGTCATGCAAGTGCATCTGCACTCCAGAGCAGATAAGCAGATTGCACAATTCATCAGCACTCCCTAGTATATCCCACCAAACACTGAGAGCTATTACATATGCTGGAAGCTAGGTGAGGAATGCAAGAACAGTGGTCAAAAATACAGAGCCAAGAATAAAGACTAAAAATCCATCTCTTCTAATATAAATTTTAATCATAAAAATTGATTTTTATACTCTTTCTCTGGGACTTCATCCATTTCAATATCAGTGGAATACTTTATTGAGGAATTGTGAATTTTGGGGGGAAATTTATTGGCCTATTTTTTCATGTCTTCAGAGGTCTTGGAATTGTCAAGTTCAAGGGGATAATTCCCTTCTTTTTAATTCATATCCTTTTGTGTGTAATTATCTTACTTGTTCTGGAATTTTTTAAAAAAATACATGAATAGATGTCAAGGAGTGGAACCTGAGGTTCCTCTCTGATTATTCCTTCTTTGATCATTGTTGGTTTGAAAGTTTTGTCTCCTCAATTCTTTGAGTTGGAGTAATGTTAAAGCTCAGGTGGGATACATTGTGTGTGAGGTGAGATTCATTATTGCTTGGCTGAGATGGGAGTATTTCTCAGCAACAGGGTCTCTACTCTGTGATATTGAAGTATCTCAATCTCTTTCCAGGCCCTCTTAGAGGGAGAGGGTGCCAGGAATGCCACTAATGTATCAACTCTAAAGAAGAAGGAATAATAAAGTTAAATGAAAGTAATGAAAAAAAGAAGACAAGGATTGGGGGATCATGTCACTGGGGGAAAATAGTGAAGAAGAATAGATAGGAAGTTTCGGAACCTAAGTATGAATTAACCAGCAAATATAAGTTTGAAACAACCTAAACCCTCATAATAACTGTACCTCACCCAGGTCTAATCTAGGCTAGATAATTAACACATGCAGGAGAGAGCTATACATGTGTAAGTAAAGTTATATGAACATATATGTATGCATATTTCAAATCTATCCATACAGTGTGAGCAAACACAACCACACATGCACACTCAAAAAATGCAAAATCATGCATAATGAAAGAAAAAAAGTGGATAATAATACAATTTGATAAAATGTTTGAAAAATATGAAAACTCAATAAACTAAAAAGATGGGAATAAGAAAAAAGGAGGAAAAGAAAACAATAAGAGATAGAGGTCTTGTTTCAATTTGGTGAAGAAATCTGCTGGAAGAGATGGATTTTTAATCTTTATTCTTGGCTCTGTATTTTTGACCACTGTCATTGCATTTCTCACCTAGATGCCAGCATCAGTATTTGGTGGGACTCACTGGGGAGTGCTGATGAATTGTATAATCTGTTTATCTGCTGTAGAGTGCAGATGCACTGCATGACCACAGTGAGCATCTCTGTAATAGCTCAGCACCAGCTACTCTGGAATTTTTTTTCCCCTTGTGATCTGGAGGCTGATTGTTTCAATCTCTCTGGTTCAGGCACTCTCTGGGAATTCTTTCGTTGGCTATTGGCAAATTCCTTTATGAGTTCCCAGTCCAGCATCTCACCCTCTGTATGCTTACAGTTACCTGAACAGCAAAGAGACAGCTTCAGCTCCTTGGAATGTTTTCCCCACTGGCCAGTAAGTTCCATGCTGGCAGAATGCTGCATAGAGGGCTTTCCATGCCACACCCATGAGAGTGCGCTGCCTCTGGAATGCTTTCACCTCAGTGGACTGCTTTTAATTTGTTTTTAGTAAGACTACCCTACCAACTCTGTGTCCATTAAAATCAGCCTTCCTGTCTAGACCAAAGGTTTTCCTACATCATTTTTTCTTTATTTTTAAAATTTCGTCATCCATTGGCCATGCATCTCTTTTGTCTGCTGGTGGCCAACTGGGACATCTCTATGGTACAGTTTTTAATGCTCGAGTTACTGACTTTCTGTAACTATGATTTTTTTTCTTTAACCTTTCAGTATTACGTTTTAGCGAGGTTCCTTTGTTACTCATCTTGCTGAAGAGCAGCTTTCCTACCTTTTAAGTTTGGTGCTGAGAAACTTCTGGGCCCTGCTTCCTTTCTTTACCCACCATCTTCCTGTTATATCTTTGATGATTGCAATTTTTCAATAATAGAGCACCTTCCTAACATATGAAAACCATGGGTTTGATCATCAGTATCACAGAAAAGAAAAGAAAAAAAGTGAAATTTTTAATGGACATGCTGTTTATCAATATGCCTGCCCTTCTTTGAGGCTCAAAATTATAAACTACAACCCAAATGATGTATAACCTCATCATTCTGTAGACATATTCTAATAATAACTGTAATTTAAATATCCTTTTTAAATGCTGTGTGACTAGCCTATAAAATTTGATGATATGGGTATTGATCAAAATCTATACAATAAAAAAAAGCTTTGTTCATTTGCCTGTGTCTGGGGTTTAAATTGTTAGGGAGATAGAAACTATTGATATATATTTATGTATTTTGAACACTTTAGTAAAATACTGTTACTATTCTTTGCCCCTTTATTAAAGTTCTTTGGTGTTGAAAACTAAATTCCTGTATAATTAGTTGATTAAAGTATATTGAAAAATATGTAATAGAAATTCTAATAATGCAGCTCCAGTGTAAGTAAGGGTACCTACATACCATTTCTATAATCTAGGCATTAAAAATTTGGGCTTAATCTTAGAAAATAAAGCATAACATAAAATACAGAGAGGTTTCTCTATTTATGATGGGATTTAGATTTTCGAAGTAGACTTCAAACTATGCCTATAGCACTTCCATACAATTACTTTATCAGATGAGACTTACTCTAAGTGGAAATTTGGAATTTATTTATTTTTATTCTCTGCCAAGGTCAAAGAAGACTATGGACCCCAAACAGAAAGGCAGGAATATGGAAGGCAGAGAGATTCACATATATAACAGACAGAGTCCCAGGACCCTTAGGATAAGATAAAAAAATTTTTAGAGAGGAAAACTTGCCTATATCTAGTTCTTATATCCTTTTGTTTCTTTGATGACCAAATTTTACAAAAAGTGAACCATTCTCATAATAGTGAACTTAGTCTTCTATGTGGATCTGATTGGCACTGTCTCTATCCATTTCTCCTGAAATATTTCTTCATATATCTTTGTGAATTTATTCATGATAGGAACGTGTCAATACAACTTTAAAAGGCTTTGCAAGCATAGACTGTATCATTTCCTCTTATGCTTTAATTTTCTTAAAATTTTCAACAAAAGTTCAGCTAAAGACTTACTCTTCTGCAAGAAGCTTGCTCTTGATTCACTAAAGAATCAGATTTGGAGCCCTGGAGTGTGATTGCTTCCCTGCAGTTAGCAAAATGTGTTAAGTTATCTCAAACATTATCTAATGAAGTGCTTCCATTCAGCAGAGACTCTGTCATGAGAACAGAAATAAAGACTGTAAAATAGAAATGCAGACTTAGAATGGTGACCATTCTAAGGCAATATGAGTAGCACTCATAATGAGAACTAAGAATGAAAATATCTTTTATTATATTCAACCAACAGAACAAAGTTTTAAAAACTCATGAAAGTTAAAAAAAAAAAGACAAATGACTGTTAGTGGCTTTCTATTACTATAACAAATACCTGAAATAAATCATGTAGAAAAAAAAAGATATATTCTGGCCCATAATTGTGGAGGCTTCAGTTATGACCCATTGGCCCCATTGTCTTGGGTCTTTGGTGGAACATTATGTTGGGACTATGTGGAGGAGGAGAACCATTCACCTCATGACTGAGAAGAGAGAGAGAAAAATGGGAGGGGCTGGGTCCCAAAATCACCTTAAAAGGCACACTCCCAAAGACCATAAGACCTCCCACTAGGCTGCTCCTCCTAGTTTCCACTACTCAAAGCATCAAGCTGTGGACCAATATTTCAATACAAAGAACTTTGGGGAGTGTTCCAGATCCAAACTATTGCCATGACTTAGCACACGAGTGAAAGCATCCATGACTGTGAAAGACTCCACTGGGATGTGTGGCCATTTTCTTCACTTCCATGTAATAAAATTTAAAACTTTAATGAAATTACATTTTTCTTAGTGAACAGGCAATTCTCAAAATAAAAAATATTTTCTTTCTGAAGAACTCTCTGTGTGTGAATTCTTTCCTGCAGGAGTCTGTTTCGTTTTGCTTTCTCGACCCCTCAGTGAATAGTAAAGGTGAAGAAGCAAAAAGGACTGAGCATGGGAGGACAAGAACACCAGGACTAGACAAGAAAGTCAACTCTGCTTCTATCAGAGGTTGTTGGGAGAGGGCTAATAGAGGGGCAGGAGGAAGAGGTCTATGGTTGAGGTCTATGGTAGAGGTCTAAGGTAGCCTAGGGTTCTAAGTGGAGAAAATGTTTTAATTAATAGAAAATTTAGGGCAAAATAGGAAAAGATGGCGGCGAAGGGAGTGCATCACCCCAGTGCGCCGCGTCACTGTGCGGGAGAAAGATGAGGTGAAACAGCTGAAGGCTATCTTGTTGGGAATTTCCAGTGAAATTGAGGTGCTCCAGAATCTAGTGGACGGATTTCCATCACGTGAGGTTTGGCTGCGGGGGCTCGGTCGCTGGCGATTTCTCCGCACGGAGGGTCGCAGTGCCTGATCGGCGGACCGCCCTGCAGCTGGAGTCTGCGGCACGCGCTGGGAAGCAGCGAGGTGCCAGAGCGGGAGTGCAGCGATGCGGATTCTGGGGGCTCCTGCCAGTGGTGCAATGGCCGTGCTTAGTGCTGAGTTCCGGCTTTGAGACAGAGGAGAGAAGCGGTCCAGTTTGATTCTCGACACCGGTCGGACCACGGAGGAGGACAACAGCCGCCATCTTGGAGAGCTGATGTAATCATCCCTGTTTTCTACTGATCTCAGCTCATTCAGCTACGGAACAGGTGATCCCAGGCTGGTATTTGCCTGCGTCTCGCAGACAGATCGCTCAGGCTTGGGACTGGAGAACCTGTGGAGAATACTCCTTGGGGCTTGCTCCTGGAAAGGCGTGCACCAGGCTTTGAGCGGCCGGATTCTGGTTCCCCGGGCTGCTTTGGCCCAGGGCTGGGGAACCTGCGGAGACTGCGAGTTGAGGCCAGCTCCAAGTGGAGTGTGCGCTGAGCTCGGGGCGGCTGAGCTCTGACTCCTGGAACAGTTTTGGCCCGGGGCTGGGGAGCCCGCGGGGACTACGTCTTTGAGCCTGCTCCCAGTGGAGCGTGCACCGAGCTGGGAGAGCTTGGAGCGGCCGGGCTCGGGCTCCCGGGGCTGCTTTGGCCTGGGGCTGGGGAACCCGCGGGGGTCGCTCCGTGGAGTCTGCTCCTAGCGGAGCGTGGCCGGGATCGGAGAGGCCGGGTTCTGGCTCCTGAAGCTGCTTTGGCCCAGGGCTGGGGAACCTGCGGTGACTGCTTCTCGGTCCGAGTCCTGCTGGGTGCTGTGGGGGCCAGGGGGGCAGAGTGGAGCTGCTGCCTGTGCCCAGAGCAGGCCAAGTGACCCGCCGGCATGGTATCACGACACCCCAACTGCAGCTGGGGCCGAGGAGAGTAGCCGCCCATGCCTGGAACAGGACCGGCGACCCAACGGCGCGGTAGCCAAGTCACCCCATTTGGAGTAGGGGCTGTGCAGAGCCGTCGTCTGAGCCTGCAAGGTAGGCAGACCTGTGACCCACTGGCAGGACAGGCCCGGTAGCCTGCCAGCATGGTGGACAAGTAGCGCCGAGGCAGTCACGTCACACTGGTTGGAGTGGGGTGGAACAGAGCCCTCGCCCGTGTCTGGAAAAGGCCCAGCGACCCGTTGGAGAGGCAGTCAGGTACCCCCACTGGGAGTGGGGGCTGAGTAGAACTGCCGCCTGAGCCCGCAAGGTAGGCAGAACTGTGACCCACCAGCGGAACAGGCCTAGAGGCCGGCCAGCGTGGTAGACACGTCACACCAATTGGAGTAGGGGCTGAGCAGAGCCGCCGCCCACATCCGGATCAGGACCAACGACCTGAGGGCGTGGTAGTTACGTCACCACAATTGGAGTGGGGGCAGAGCAGAGCCGCCACCCGCGCCCGCAGGGTGGGCAGACCTGTGACCGACCAGCGTGGTAGACAGATCACCCTAATTAGAGGAGGAGCACAGCCACTACCCGCCCTGCAAGGGAGATTTCCCAACTATACAAGAGCAATATAAATAAATAGGGGGAAAATTTCAAAAACACAACAGTTTCACCAAGCAGAAAGAAACACGAGCAGTATGAAAAGACAAGGAAAGAAAGGACCACAAGCAATGCAGGTCAACTCAACTTTAGAAGAGGTAATAGCTGCAACAGATGGAATGTTAGATAAAGAGTTCAGGATATAGATGCTTCAGATGATCTGGAGTCTCAAGGAAGACATGAGACAGCAAAATCAGACAATGAAAGATAACTTTGACAAGGAACTACATAAACAAATCCAGGAAGTAAAAGATCAATTTCACAGGGAGATAGAGGTAATAAAAAACAAACAAATAGAAATCCTAGAAATGCAGGAAGCGATAAACCAACTTAAAACCTCAATTGACAATACTACCAGCAGAGTAGATCACTTAGAAGATAGAACATCAGACAATGAAGACAAAGTATTTCAACTTGAAAAGAAAATAGACAGCTCAGCAAGTCTGCTAAGAAACCATGAGCAGAACATCCAAGAAATATGGGATAACATTAAAAGACCAAACTTAAGAGTCATTGGGATACAGGAAGGCACAGAGCTCCAAACCAAAGGAATAAACAATCTATTCAATGAAATAATACGAGAAAACTTCCCAGAATTGAAGAATGAAACAGAATCCCAAATCCTAGAAGCTTACAGGATGCCGAATGTGCAAAATCATAAGAGATCCACACCTAGACACATTATAATGAAGATGTCCAACATACAGAATAAGGAGAGAATTTTAAAAGCTACAAGAGAAAGGAAGCAGATTACATTTAGGGGTAAACCAATCAAGATAACAGCTGATCTCTCAACACAGACTCTGAAAGCTAGAAGATCCTGGAATAACATATTTCAAACACTGAAAGAAAATGGGTTCCAACCAAGAATTGTGTATCCAGCGAAATTAAGCTTCAGGATGGATGATGAAATTAAAAACTTCCACGATAAACAAAAGTTAAAAGAATTCGCAGCTAGAAAACCATCTCTTCAAAAAATCCTTGGCAAAACATTACAGGAAGAGGAAATGGAAAATTACATTGAAAACCAACAGTGGGAGGTAGGACAGTAAAGGGGGGAAAGTAATCAAAGAGGAAAACAAATCAGGTTTAGTAACATTAATAAACAAATATGGCTGGAAGAACAAACCGTATCTCAATAATAACCCTAAATGTTAATGGCTTAAACTCACCAATTAAGAGACACAGGCTAGTTGAATGGATCACAAAACAAGACCCAACAATATGCTGCCTACAGGAGACGCATTTGATAGGAAAAGATATACATAGACTGAAGGTGAAAGGTTGGGAAAAATCATACCACTCATATGGACTGCGGAAACAAGCAGGAGTGTCCATACTCATATCTAATAAAATAGATTTCAAGCCAAAGTTAATCAAAATGGATAAAGAGGGACACTACATAGTGCTCAAGGGAACCATACACCAACAAGACATAACAATCATAAATATATATGCCCCAAACAATGGTGCAGCTATGTTCATCAAGCAAACTCTTCTCAAGTTCAAGAGTCTAATAGACCACCATACAATAATCATGGGAGACTTCAACACACCTCTTTCACCACTGGACAGATCTTCCAAACAAAAGTTAAATAAGGAAACTATAGAACTCAATAACACAATTAATAACCTAGACTTAACTGACATATATAGAATATACCAACCAACATCAAGTAGTTACACTTTTTTCTCAGCAGTACATGGATCCTTCTCAAAAATAGATCATATATTATGTCACAGGGCAACTCTTAGACAATATAAAGGAGTTGAGATAATACCATGCATCTTATCTGATCATAATGGAATGAAACTGAAAATCAACGATAAAAGAAGGAAGGAAAAATCACGCATCACTTGGAGAATGAACAATAGGTTACTGAATGATCAATGGGTTTTAGAAGACATCAAAGAGGAAATTAAAAACTTCTTAGAGTTAAATGAAAACACAGACACAACATATCAGAATCTATGGGACACATTGAAAGCAGTTCTAAGAGGAAAATTCATCGCCTGGAGCTCATTCCTTAAAAAAAAGAAAAAACCAACAAATAAATGATCTCGTACTTCATCTCAAAATCCTAGAAAAAGAAGAGCAAAACAATAGCAAAAGAAGTAGAAGGCAAGAAATAATTAAAATCAGAGCTGAAATTAATGAAATTGAAACAAAAGAAACAATTGAAAAAATTGACAAAACTAAAAGTTGGTTCTTTGAAAAAATAAATAAAATCGACAGACCCTTAGCCATGCTAACGAAGAGAAGAAGAGAGGGAACCCAAATTACTAGCATACGGGATGAAAAAGGCAATATCACAACAGACACTTCAGAAATACAGAAGATAATCAGAAATTATTTTGAATCCTTATACTCCAATAAAATAGAAGATAGTGAAGGCATAGATAAATTTCTTAAGTCATATGATCTGCCCAGATTGAGTCAGGAGGATATAGACAACCTAAATAGACCAATAACAAAAGAGGAAATAGAAGAAAACATCAAAAAACTACCAACTAAGAAAAGCCCAGGACCGGATGGGTATACAGCAGAGTTTTACAAAACCTTTAAAGAGGAACTAACACCGATACTTTTCAAGCTGTTTTAGGAAATAGAAAAAGAGGGAGAACGTCCAAATACATTCTACGAGGCCAACATCACCCTGATGCCTAAACCACTTCAAAGAAAGAAAACTACAGACCAATATCTCTAATGAACCTAGATGCAAAAATCCTCAATAAAATTCTGGCGAATCGGATTCAAAAACATATCAAAAAAATTATACACCATGATCAAGTAGGATTCATCCCTGGGATGCAAGGCTGGTTCAATATACGGAAATCAATAAATGTTATTCACCACATCAATAGACTTAAAAATAAGAACCATATGATCATCTCGAGATGCAGAAAAAGCATTCGACAAAGTACAGCATCCCTTTATGTTCAAAACTCTAGAAAAATTAGGGATAACAGGATCATACCTCAACATTGTTAAAGCAATCTATGATAAGCCACAGGCCAGCATCATCCTGAATGGAGAAAAATTGAAGGCATTCCCTCTAAGATCTGGTACAAGACAGGGATGCCCTCTCTCACCACTTCTGTTCAACATAGTCCTCGAAACACTGGCCAGAGCAATTAGACAGACGAAAGAAATTAAAGGCATAAAAATAGGAAAAGAAGAACTTAAATTATCACTATTTGCAGATGACATGATTCTATACCTAGCAGACCCAAAAGGGTCTACAAAGAAACTATTAGAGCTAATAAATGAATTCAGCAAAGTGGCAGGATATAAAATCAACACGCACAAATCAAAGGCATTCCTGTATATCAGCGACAAATCCTCTGAAACGGAAATGAGGACAACTACTCCATTCACAATATCCCCCCCAAAATAAAATACTTGGGAATCAACCTAACAAAAGAGGTGAAAAACTTATACAATGAAAACTACAGAACCCTAAAGAGAGATATAGAAGAAGACCTCAGAAGATGGAAAAATATACCCTGTTCATGGATAGGCAGAACTAACATCATCAAAATGGCGATATTACCAAAAGTTCTCTATAAGTTCAATGAAATGCCAATCAAAATCCCAACAGCATTTCTTGTAGAAATAGATAAAACAATCATGAAATTCATATGGAATAATAAAAGACCCAGAATAGCAAAAACAATGCTAAGCAGGAAGTGTGAATCAGGTGGTATAGCAATACCAGACTTCAAACTATACTACAGAGCAATAGTAACAAAAACAGCATGGTACTGGTACCAAAACAGGCGGGCGGACCAATGGTACAGAATAGACTACACAGTAACTAATCCACAAAACTACAACTATCTTATATTTGATAAAGGGTCTAAAAGCATGCAATGGAGGAAGGATAGCATCTTCAACAAATGGTGCTGGGAAAACTGGAAATCCATTTGCATCAAAATGAAACTGAATCCCTTTCTCTTGCCATGCACAAAAGTTAACTCAAAATGGATCAAGGAGCTTGATATTAAATCAGAGACACGGCGTCTGATAGAAGAAAAAGTTGGCTATGATCTACATACTGTGGGGTCGGGCTCCAAATTCCTCAATAGGACACTCATAGCGCAAGAGTTAACAACTAGAATCAACAAATGGGACTTATTCAAACTAAAAAGTTTTTTCTCAGCAAAAGAAACAATAAGAGAGATAAAGAGGGAACCTATATCCTGGGAACAAATCTTTACTCCACACACTTCAGATAGAGCCCTAATATCCAGAGAATACAAAGAACTCAAAAAATTAGACAATAAGATAACAAATAACCCAATCAACAAATGGGCCAAGGACCTGAACAGACACTTCTCAGAGGAGGACATACAATCAATCTATAAATACATGAAAAAATGCTCACCATCGCTAGCAGTCAGAGAAATGGAAATCAAAACCACCCTAAGATACCATCTCACTGCAGTAAGATTGGCAGCCATTATGAAGTCCAACAACAACAAGTGCTGGAGAGGATGCGGGGAAAAGGGTACACTTGTTCATTGTTGGTGGGACTGCAAATTGGTGCTGCCAATTTGGAAAGCAGTATGGAGATTTCTTGGAAAGCTGGGAATGGAACCACCATTTGACCCAGCTATTCCCCTTCTCGGTCTATTCCCTAAAGACCTAATAAGAGCATGCTACAGGGACACTGCTACATCTATGTTCATAGCAGCACAATTCACGATAGCAAGATTGTGGAACCAACCTAGATGCCCTTCAATAGATGAATGGATTAAAAAATGTGGCATTTATACACAATGGAGTATTACTCTTCTTTAAAAAATGACAAAATCATAGAATTTGGAGGGAAATGGATGGCATTAGAGCAGATTATGCTAAGTGAAGCTAGCCAATCCTTAAAAAACAAATGCCAAATGACTTCTTTGATATAAGGGGAGTAACCAAGGACAGGGTAGGGACCAAGAGCTTGAGAAGATTAACATTAAACCGGGATGAGAGGTGGGAGGTAAAGGGAGTGAGAAGGGAAATCGCATGGAAATGGAAGGTGATCCTCAGGGTTATACAAAATTACTTATAAGAGGAAAGGAGGGGTAAGAGAAGAATAATACAAGTGGAAGAAATGATTTACAATAGAGGGGGTAGAGAGAGAAAAGGGGAGGGGAGGGGAGGGGAGGGGAGAGGAGGGGAAGGGGGATAGTAGAGAGCAGGATAGACAGCAGAATACATCAGACACTAGAATGGCAATATGTAAATCAATGGAAGTGTAACTGATGTGATACAGCAATCTGTATACGGGGTAAAAATGGGAGTTCATAACCCACTTGAATCAAACTGTGAAATATGATATATTAAGAACTATGTAATGTTTTGAATGACCAACAATAAAAAAAAGAAAATTTATCAGTTTAAGAATGCACTCTAATTTCTGTAATAGTAGAGGTAAGTGGTCTTAAACTACCTGACAAACCTTAGCCAAACCAATTTCAGCTATTGCAACAAATTAATCTCTCGGCTCCTTCTCAAGCCTAAGTGCCCCTTTGGAATTCTGATTTACTCACCAATGCATGTAGTTAGTGCAGTTCATTCATACTGATGTGCAAGGTGAAGACCTTGGACATCACAGGAGTAGAGAACAAGAGACCTAGATTTGCTGTCAGGCATACCTTCAAATGTCAGGAAAATTGAGTCTCCTCTATATACTAGCTATTTGGTCTTGGGCAAGTTATTCAACCTCAATCTGCATCTCAAATATGGAAATAACATTGTCTACTTCAAAAATTGTAATAAATATTTGATAAAGTAACTTCAGAAAAAAAACTAGAGCATGGTACAAACTAAAGAAATGATGAATATTATTATGGCTATTTTTAAATAGATTTTGTTTTGGTAAAGAAAATATTATATGTATTATATTCTTCAAGGATTTCTCTTTGGTAACTAGCCAGTCTTTAGTCACAAACACATGTTAATACATCAATTATTTCAGATGAGGAGTTGAAGATAATGCAGGGAGTTTTTAGAAATTTTCTTCTAAAGTTTTCCCCTAGCTGTGTTTTTCAGATCCACCCATTTGTTGAGGTATAGTCTGTGGGATCAATAATAAATTTCATCAGCTAAATAAATATACTTGTGTAGGGAAAATGACCATTTCCTCACTCATTCAATCATTCATCTAACATATATATGTGTCAACATTTCCTATGCCTAAGCTGATCTGTACCTAAGTATACAAAATTGATGATGTAACCCTGGCACTCAGAGAATTCACTAGTATCCATGGAATATTTGTCAAAAACACATAGTTATAATAATAGATTTATTTAAAAGGCAAAAATTTCAAAAATGAAATTTCAAAAAATTTTCACAAATGAAATACCTTATAATAATAATTGCTTATTGATGGAATATTACATTGCTATTATAAATATATCTCTAAAATATGTTATGAAATAATACTGTTAAGAAAAACAATAAATATAACAACTGAATATTTACATGTGAAGAATGATTTTTCTAGACATGCAAATATCAATTGCAGGACAGAGACTTCAAAATATCGCTATTTTATGAGACACAGGATCTTTTATTTCAGTTCTACATATAAATGGTACAACAAAAGGAAAATTATAGAACCTCTATATGTATGATGAACAAAAACGTATTTTTTAAAAATACTGGCTATCTAAATTCAATAGATTATAATACGTGGTTAAAATACATTGTAATCAAGAATTGTTTATCCCAAAAATGCAAGAATGATTTGATAAGAGAAAATATATTCATATAATTGGCCACAGATAAATGTTTCAACTTATGATTACTTTAACAGGTGAAGAAAACATCTCATATAAAGCAAGATAGAGTATAACAGGGTAATTTCCACAATCTAATAAAGTTCTAACCCAAAAAACAGGCAGCAAACATTTTACTTAGAAAAACATTTTAGATACAGTCTTTTGTTAAACCAAGAAGAGAACAGTTACCATTATTGCTATGATTATTTCACAATATCAATACCAAGGCACCAGAAAAATATAAGAAGAATAAACTTTGCAAATGAAGACAAAAAGTGTTATTGTATGTGCATTATAAAGTGACTTTCCCTGAAAAGTCAACAGGATTTATAAATTTCAGAATTAATTTCAGTATGTTTCCTGGAACAAGATTGCCATATAAAAATAAGTACTGTTTCAGTACCCTGGCAATAACAAAGTAGAAAACATAACCAGTGGCAAGACACAATTTGTAATATCAGATAAAAATGAATTTAATTAAGAATTAATAAAGATCATAACAAAAATATGTAAAAATAACATAAAACTCTAAGAATATAAGACAGCTTCCAAATTAATGTAGAGAAAGTCCATGTTCTTCCATAGGAAGATGAAAATTATCAATATTACAAGTGTCACAAACTATTACAGAAGTCCTAATGGCAATGGTTGATTGAGTCCAGTGAACACATTCTCTAATTTATATGAATATATAAAGAAAGATAATTAATGACAATTACATCATGTTAAAATTTCTACTACAATTGAGTACATTATGAGCAGAGTTAATAAATCAGTGATAGATTGAGACTATACACCTTAATGTCTAAAAGTGATAAAAGAACAATATCTGAAACATATCCCAAATGCCTGAAAATCATCTAGGAATAGGGAGGCTGAAGCAGGAGGACTGCAAGTTTGGAGCCAATCTCACCAACTTAGCAAGCCCTCTCTCAAAATAAAAAATAAAAAAAGAGCTGTGGATGTGGCTCAATGGTTAAGTGGCCCTGGGTTTAATACACAGTACATAAAAAGATAAATAAGTAAATAATTAGTCAACAAAAATATGATGAGAAAAATTATACCAGAAGTAGTCCAAATATCAAGTTATTATATGAATAAATGTTTAAATTTATTAATAATTAAATATATAAAACTAAGATAAAGAGTCAACCATTTATAATTACATGTTTGGCAAAACTTAAAGTACTAGATATTGTCTAGTATTTAGAAATGAGATGATGTAAAAGCAGTCTTCTTCCTCTTGTTATCACTGAGAATATTCTGATAGTTATTTATATTAAAATTATATATATTCTAGGATCCAATGATTTAACTGCTAAAAATGTTTCAATTATTTATATTCCACACAACAGTAATTGTCTTAAATCCAAACTGAGATTAACATTGGAATCCACAAATAAAATATAGAGGAAACACACCAAGATACTGTAGAACTCTCAAAAACAATACATTAAAAGTACAGTTATGTGCCATATAATAGATATATTCTGCTAAATATATTAGATGATTCATTGTTGAGTAAACAATGCAGAGTGTGCTTACACAAACCTGGATGGTATTACCTACTGTGCACTTTGAATGAATGGAATAGTCTGTGGCTCCTAGGCTATAAACCTGTAGAGCATGTTATTGCACTGAATACTGTTGGCAACTGAAACATGATGGTAAATATTTGTGACTCTAAACATATCTAAACATACACATGGTAGAGTAAAAACTCTATAGCACCTATATGGGTGTCAGTGGGTGAGTGGTTAGTGAATATGAATGGACATTACTATGTATGACTGTAGACTTCGTAAATACTATATATTTCAGCTCCCCTAAGTTTGCAAAAAAAAAAAATCTCTTTAGTAAATTAAACTTAGCTTACTGTAACATTTTTATGTAATATACTTTATTTTTTTCTAATTTTTTATTCTATTGAATACTAAGAAACAAACACAATGCATAACCATGCAAAAAACATTCTGTTTTTATATCCTTATTCTACACATTTTTTTTTTAATTTTTAAAAACTTAACCTCTTTTTCTTTAATTCTTTTAGCTTTCACCTCATTCAGGTAGGCACAAAAACTCCCACTCACAATCCTCCATGCTCTTCACTTCTGCCTTGATGAAATTGAGATAACATCAAAGGTAACTTTGCAAGTTCTGTGTTGAATAAACCATGGGCTCAAGATGTCCACAAGAACCCAAGATGAAAGAAATCTTTGCATTTGAATACATGACTAGAGTATTACTACTCACCAAAAACATTCATTTTGAATATTACATGAGAAGGAACCACAATTCTACTGGATTAAGCCCATAAGAATAGAAAGTTGATAGATTATAGAAGCTTTCATTACTGCAAAGACTGTAAGAACCATCTATCAGAGGCAGCAGACCTGAGTCAAATAGGTAAGCTCCAATAATGTGAAGGAAACCCAGAAATGTAAGATCACGACTGAATTAACTTTTAATGCAAAATGTCTAGCACACTTTTTGGCTCAGGTGAGTTATTCTTAATATCAGTTAAGTGATGGATGCTGACCTAAGTTAGTTACTAAGGGAGGTTAATACATGTAAGTTTTATGGGCTAACAAAATAACTGAGTTTATAGCAATATCCTATTTTTGTCTTGTTTTGTTTTACTGTTGTTAAGGTATTGCTTTCAACTTCTGGTGTGGAATTCTGGAACTAAATAAATAGATAAGAGAATGAAAGTTTCAAGAGATGAGTTTTAGAGTCAAATATTAGATTTAAGAGCAAGGAGTTCAGAGGAACTGACAACAATAATAAATGCAGTTTACTAAATACTGATCTTTGTCAGTCAGCTTTTATTATTGACTCAGATACATTACAGCTCTACTTTTCCCCCAATGCATTTTAAAGACTTTCAAGTTCTACAAAGATCATGTGACATTTCATATATTGGATTGGAACTATGTGTTTAATCTTCATTTTTATTTAACAGTCATGTATTGCCTATGTGCCAGGCATTGTGTCATGTGCTGAAAATACAGAGATACAAATGGTTTGTGCTATGCCTTTAAAGAGTTGAGTCTAGGGCATTAAAGGAAAATAGAGGTTATCTATATACAGACATGTTTTGTGGAAAATGTATGATGTGTTAGCATTAACAGCATAATGCTTGAATAAATATGTAAATACCAACTAATTTTCTTTATCATCACTATATCTTTTGCTTCCCAACTCTGTACACTCACATATGCCAGATGCTGTTTTTTTGGAATTTGTTTCCAGTTTGTTTTCTCGTACTTTGTTCCATTAAACTCGTTGTATAAATGAAAGACAGTAAAAAAAAAATTAAGATACAAACACATGTGTTAGCCTATGCCTACAGAGAATCAATATCATTAGTATCACTGTCTTCACTTCTACATCTTGTTCCACTGGAAAGTCTTGATGGGAAATGACAAGTGAGGAGCTGTCATCTCCTACATGACAAGCCTTCTGCAATACCTCCTGAAGGATGTGTTTTATAGACACACTGAGTGCACAGTGGAATAATGATTAAAAAGTAGAGTGATGTAAATACATAGACCAGTACCATAGTCACTTATTTCTATTTCAAACATTATATATAGTATACATAATTGTGTGTTATACTTTTATAAGACAGCACAGTAGGTTTTTTTATACCAGCATCACCACAGACATGGGTAACAGTTGTGCTGCATCTTAACAGCTGAGCTATCACTGGTCAATAGAAGATTTTCAGCACCATTATGATATTATGGGATCATCCTTGTGTATACACGCTTTCCATCATTCACCAAAATGTTGTTACATGGCACATGACTGTGTATGCAATACAACCTGGTATATATATTTTAAAACATCATACTTAGAGAAAAAAAGAAAGAAACATTTAAAAGGTGTGTTTTCTATGCTTTGACAATGACAATATTAGGAAAATATATAACAGATGAATGAGATCGTTATGGAGGGGGAAAGGAAGAGAATGAGAGTGGGAATATGATGATGCTGTCCTACAAAATGAAGAGAACTATTAGCTCAATTCTTTGTACCTGAAAATAAATAAGACACAAAAGATGAACCATGCTGTATTAAAAGTAAATAAATAACTACAATCTACAAGAAAAGAAAACAATAATTATAGTAAAATATGATAAATTGGGTGAAAAAAAACTCTATACTATAGAATAGATAAGAAAAACTATATAGGAGCCACATACAGCTTTGTGGTGTTATAAACTATGAATTGAGTATTGAGGGTTGTGTTGGAATTCACTGGGATGAAAAGTAGAGGGAGAACATTCATTCAAGATGAAGAAAAAAGAACATTCAAATACTGAAAACGGAAAAAATGGCAATTTTAAAATATTTGAGATGAAACAATGCATTGGATATTTTTTCAACACAATATTATTCTCAGTTTATAATAAGGTAAAATTTTAATTTAGATTGAGTTACTTTTAATTAATCTGAAATTTTGCCCGATATATTACAAAGGAACATACATAAATTCGCATGCATTTAAGTATTTTAATTCCAGAATTAGTCCTAAGCTCATTATTCTCTATAATACAGAAACAAAATTACCACTCTACAAATTTTTCACAATGAAAAGTTTTCTTTCACACCTCACATTGCCATTTCAAAGAGCAGATGCTTTCAAAGATTGAAAAATATCACCACTTATGAATCACCATTTTACTCTTCATAATTCACTTTAAAAAATTCAGACCACAAAGTTTAGATCAGATAAATAGAAGCGCTCTGTATCTGTCCCTGTCTAAGAATGCTCTTCATGTTTCCTGGCATGCTCAGCCACACTTTGCACTTTGGGTTCTTGCCCTTTGAAGCCAGCCTCTCCTTGTGCCTGTTCTGACTCCTAAAGCAAGGTGTCCATTCAGGTCTCTCCTCTGAACTTTGGTCTCAGGGATTTTCTGGGTATCTTCACCTCTGAAAGGCCTGTGAGCTTCCCAACCTTAACATGCTGACAAGTGTACTGATCACATATTACCTGGAACCCTTTCTTAATTGCATTCTCTGTTACAGATGATTTCAATTGGTCATGTAAGCTAAAATCCTTGGAGAAATGCTTGACTCCTCTTTTTCTCTCACACTTCTCAATGAATAACCACATCCTGCTTGTTTCACCTGGTGACTTTTTATTTATTTAGTCCTGTCAGTTGTTATCACTGCCCACTTTATATCTGCATTACTGAAGAGAGAAAGACTTTTCCAGCTGCTCACTCTATTTTCTATTTTCTCCTATAAACCTATTTTCTGGTGAATTTTCAAAGTGAGCTCATGGAAAAACAATCTGATCATATTATTCCCATAAGTTGATCTTCAGCTCCTAAGGAATATCATTTAAGATGGCTACAAAGTCATTCAAATCTTCCACTTATTGAATAACACAGTCAACTAAAGCAGTGACCGTTAAAATTTTTTTGTGGTATAACTCTATTCATAAATGTGTGAACATACCTTTATAAGTGTGTACATGTGTGTGTATGAGTACATGCATATAAACACTAATATGTTACACATATTACCGAGTATTCTCCCCAAACATAAGATAAATAAGAACATAAATAAGAGTGCTAATGACTTTTTTCTATTAGTGGCCTCATGGATCAGATTATGTAATCCTCAGGACTTTGTGGATACACTGTATTGATCATTGGACTGAATGGTGTTAAAAGAGTCAAGGTCGCAGCTTTAATAGTTCTTTCTACCACTTAATGTCTTTCAATACATAGTAACAGCCTATGCTCTTCATCTCAATCAGGCCTGTTTAAATGGACAATTGAGTCACAGTAGTTTAGGATTTGAAAAGACTTTAACCCATTAAGTCCCAAAATTTTAATTATGCAATTATTTCAATAAAATTGACAATTTTAATGTGCCTGACTGAAATGAAAGGCTCAATCTGTTAAATTAAAATGTTAATTAATATTGTAACTATGTTATAATCATGTTCTTATATAATTACATATTATATACCATATTTAGTTCATATATAATTACATATTATATACCATACATAGTTCTGTGAGTATGTGATGAAATGGGTTAATGTGCCAACTGCTTTACTTCCAAGAAGTAGTATGGAAAAAGCAAATGTGAGGATTAGTATAAACTTATCCCCAAGGCTGTAAAACCAGACAGTGCATAGTACCTCAAAATGTAGACATCATCTTTCCATATGTGGCATAAGTCTGAGTTTTGAGCCTTTATATATTCCTTCAGAAACTGTCCTTTCCAGCTTGCTGTTTGACTTCCTATTCTTCAACACATCTTAAGCTTGTTTCTGGTCTTAAACTTTTTCTTTTTGTGCCATGTCTCCTGCCTATACAGATCTTGGCTCTACTTTTTTAGATGAACATTAATAGATAGTTGTGATTCTCATTCTTTCCTGATAATTTCTGAATCTATGTTTTTACTTATTCTTGTCCTCTGAAATTCAGTATTGCAGGTCCAGTTCTCCTACAATGTCACCTGGTCTTGGCCAACTCAGGCTACCATTACCATAAGCTACCATAGACTGAGTACCTTAAACAACTGAAATTTATTGTCATGCAAGCCTGGAGATTAGAAATCCAACATCAAGGTACCAAAATGGTTTGATTCTGGTTAGAGCTGTGTTCTTGGCTTGCAGATGGGTGCCTTCTCTCTGTGTCATCACATGGTAGGAAAAGGTAGACAGCAGGCTGTCTGGTGTCTCTTCTTAATATGGCACTAATCCCATCATGAGGGTCCCACCATGTGACTTCATAGGAACATAATATTCCCCCAAGGCCCCACCTCCATATACCATCATATTTAGTGTTAGAGACTCAGTATAAATTTAGAAATGGGGACACCATTCATTATCAAATGTGTCTACCCTGTCATCCCTGAATTCATCTCACATTCAAAATGCATTATTTTTTTCCTATGACTCCTAAGAGTCTTTGCCTGTTTCAGAAATAATGTTAATATCTGAAGTCCAAAGTGTCACCTGAATATCATTTTAATCAGACCAGGCAAGACTTGAGGATTGATTCATTCATCTTGAGGCATAATTTCCTTGCTGTAAAACAGACAAGTTATTCTGGCTTTCAAACTCATGCTAAGACAGGCATAGCGTAGACATTCCTATTCCCAAAGGGATAAATTGGAGGAAAGAAAATGATGACAAGTTTCAGGAAAATCTAAAACCTAGGAAAGCAAATTTCATTAAATCTGAAGGCTCAAAAATAATCCTCTTTGGCTCAATCTCCTGACTCCCAAGCCCACTGAAGCAGCAGTGGCAGTCTGTTGAAACTGATGTAGTGGCCCTGACATCTGAATCCCCTTCAGAGTCTTTTTTTCTTCTTCTTATACGACAGCATACTTTATTAGACAAAGGGGAATAAAGAGATGTGAGGGGGAATGAGAATAGGAAAGACAGTAGAATGAATTGGACTTGACTTTCCTATGTTCATAGATGAATATATGACCAATGTTAGTCCACATCATGTACAACCACAAGAATGGGAAGTTACACTCCATGTATGTATAATATGTCAAAATATAGTCTACTGTTTTATATATATATAGAACAAATTAAAAATTCTTAAGAAGAACAGCATACTTGTAACCAAATAGCTCTATCATCCTGTCAGATCTAAGCAGTATGATAGCCATCCTTCATTTTGTACCATCTCTATCACCTTCAATTAAAACTGCCAATGTTGTTACATATGTAATCTCACAAAGTCTCTAGCAAGTGATAATTCCATAATTTTTTTCTAAACATGTTTTCTAACTTTTGGGGATATGGATAGGCAGAAAATTTTTAAATCTTTAAGTGCCTTCCTGATTAACAAATTATTTTTCAGTTTGTATCTCTCTCTCTTACCACATTTTACCATAAGGAGTCAGGAGTAACAGAGCTGCTTCTTCAATACTCGCTTATAAATCTCCTCAGTGAAGTATCCATTTTTCATCACAAGTTCTACCTTCCATAAAAAACTAAAACATATTTCAGTCAAGTTCTTTGCCACTTTATTGAAAGGTTTACTTTCCCTACATGTTCTAGTAATATTTTCTTCATTTCAATCCAAGACTAACAAAAATTGTTCTTAACATCCTTTATATCCTTCACATCCATATTTCTTGTATGTACTGTAAACTTTTCCAGCCTGTACCCATTACCTAGTTCCAAAGCCAATACCATGTGTTTAGATCAGTGTTGCACTACACTCTACATCTTGGTAGCAGAGTATGCATTAGGGCAGAGACACAGACCCAATAAGAATTGGGTAGATGATATATGATAGAGAGATAGGTGATAGATAGATGATAGATAGATAGATAGATAGATAGATAGATAACCCTAGATACATAGATAGATAGATATCCCTAGATACATATATAGATAGAGATCTGAAGACCCCATATCCTTCAATAAAGGCAATATCTTTGGCATCCCTATCTTTAAATCTACCTATGTCTGTTTAGAGAGAAAGAGACAGACTGCTTTAGTATATGAAATTATCACATATGATTTGGAAAGCTGAGCTATCCAATGATCTGTAATCAGAAAACTAAAATCACAAGAAAGCCAATGTACAGTCCTAGCCTAGTTCAAAACCCAGGAAGACCAATATTTTAGCTCAAAAATTAAGGAAGAGGAAGTTCTTACCAAATCTTTTTGTTATAGTCCTTATTTTTTTCTAATTGATTGGATGAGATCCACTCATATTAGGGAGGACAATCTACTTTACTCAGTCTATCTATTCAAATGTCATCCCAAAACATCACCAAAATACCCAGAATAATATTTGACCAAATTTCAGGACATCCTATGGTCCAGTCAAGATAACACATGAAATTAATTACCACACACCAATTTGTCCTAAGAGGACAGGAAAAGTCTGGGCACTCGAAGATGATAGTCTCTATTGAAGTCTGATAAGAAAATCAAGTGCATGAATATCATGCATGCTTCACAGTTCACTTAGGATTACAGTGATATTTTTCACTCAGGTTTTTAATACTGGCCATCTGTTTCAGTTCTGGTCTTTCACTATTGTCACTCTCAGCCTCATCCCTCAGAAGTTCATTTTTGGCTTTTCCCTTCTTAGGGACCAATGGAAAGCCTGTGGTTCTCATCCAGCTTGGTCCATGTTGACTCTTCCTTGTCAGAACCTCTGCCTGTTATCCACTGGTTGCTGGTGACAATGTATAATGTCATCATGTGTAAGTACACTCTTTTTGGTCATTTGTGTCCTCCCAAAATGCATATTTGAAATCCTACCCCCAGGATGACAGCTTTAGTTGTTGGTGTTTGGGGGATAATTTGATGATGAGGTCTCCACCTTCATGAATGGAGCTAGTGCCCCCATAAAAAAGACCTGAGGGAACTGCTCTATGAGCCAGAATGTGGACCCTCACTGAATCTGCTGGTTTCTTGATCTTGCACTTCTTAGTCTCCATGTTGGTAAGAAATAAATTTCTGTTGTTTATAAGCTACTTACTGTATATTTTGTTATAGCAACCGTAATGGAACAAAGCACCTGTCTGCTTAAAGTGCAGTTAAAGAGTACTGCATTAATAAAAGAGATGGCTATTTTATATATCTTCCCAACATTATACAGCATCCATATAATTATGAATTTCCCCATAACTATATTAAAGTATTGTTTGTGTTCTAGAAAATGCAGATTCAGATGCATTGATTTTACTTCCTAAGGATTTTTTTTTATGGTGTAGATTATTTGCCGCCATTTCCAACATTACTTTAATTCAGTTCTTTAATATCATCGGATCCCCTCCAAAGCACCACCTCAGTTGGGTCATTATTTCAACATCTCATTCTCATTTTTGAGTGATGAAAAATTCAGTTTTATCAAAGTACTGAGAATTAATCAGATTCCCTGGGATAGATTCAAGCCAACCAAGCTCAAGGGACTGATAGGTAAAATTGGAATTAATTTATTTTATTTTTATTTATTTTTTGGTGTGGTGCTGGGGATTGAACCCAGAGCTTTTTCATGCGAGGCAAGAGTTCTAGTACTGAGCTAAACCCCTTTGACCCTGGAATTAAAATTTACTAATTTATAGTAAAATATTTCTAGTATACTGAATGTCTGCATTTATTGGTTAGCAAATTTTCTCTCTGTGGAAAAGCTACATGGATAGTCAAATTAAATCTGAAGATTGCTTGATGATTGTAATATCAGAACAACAGGAAACAGACAATCCAGCAGTGTCCTTGGCAAAGATAATTAGGAACTTTCTCTTCTGCTCTGGTGTTGTATCTACCACAGAGGGCCAGACTTGTATATTTGAGAGAGTGTTTGTCACATGAATAATAATATGGCACAATGACCAATTCAGCCTCTCAGAAATGTGTTTTGTTATTTTACATAGTGCATATCCTCCTTTGCTCAGATTTTTTAAAGTTAGTGGAATAAGTTAGACTACAATATTTTTGAGTTAGTTGAATGAATTTCTTTATATCATAACCTCTCTCTTCTAAAGTGATGTATCAGTATAAATGAAGGGGTGGAACATTTTAAAAGACAGTGGTGGGAATCTAGTGAAACAAAAATTTCTGCTTCCTTCTTGTTTTGCAGATGGTGTTATTTATAATTTAGTTTGTTTTTATTTCCAGATTTATCTTAATTAACTGGATAGTTTTGGTTTATGTTCTGTAGCAACACATTATTCTTGATTAACCCTTCAAGGAAAGCAAATATACTTTGAAACTAAATGAACAGAATTCTATTTACAGGACAGGGAATTATCTACCTAATATTAAGGCTTCCTGATAAAATTTGATCCTGAATCCATCTAGAAAGAATCTAACCCTAAGAATAACAAAGATTAGTCAACAGAGAGTGAAGCCTTCATGCAAGATCGGTTCCTCCATTGTAATAAAAGTAGAGAAACTTACTTGGGGAGAGTTATTTAAAATGTTTAATTTTGTATAATTTTACTAAATAAAGTAGAACTCTCTGGAGAAAATACAAAAGGATCATCAGACCTAGAAGGTACAGGGAATTTGTATTTCAGTTAACCTATGTATTCAAAAATTCAACCATAATAGATACTTTTTTTTGAACATAACAAGGAACTTGAACATAGAAAGAGAATGCATCATATTATCAATAGAAATCATTTTGCTCCTGACACACAAAGTAATATTTTAAAGAAAGTTGAAAAAATACATTGGTTGAACAAGACATTAATTTTTAGTCACCTTAGTATCTCCATATACCTTCCTCTGGTCCTTACTTTGGCTTAGATCATGTTCATTAAAAATATAAAGAATAAAGTTAAGGCTTTTAGATAATGCATTAACAGGAAATTGTGGGAGAACTTTTCAAACACTTAAAGGAATTCCACAAGCCCCTCAGACAACAGGTAATGAACAATATTCAAAGTTCTCAAACCATTTCCTGTTCTCTAAATTACATTTCAGATGCTCATTGTCTTGATGATCAAAGTCAACTCTGTTCACATAATTTACTGTTGCCCAACACAGAGTCTGGAGTTCCCCTTGTCACTGTGTTATGCATATTCTAGATCACCTGTCAACCCTCTTTCCTGCCTTCTTGACTTTCTAACACAATGTTGTTAGAGCAGCTAGCTGCACTGTAATGAGCACTTTGCCTCTACTATGACAACTCCTGATATTCTGCATTCCTGCTGACTTTTGAGCTTCTTTGAATCTGGAGTCCCCTATTATCACTCCTGATTGGGCTGCTAAAATAATTAACTATTGTAGTACTGGCTTTTGCATTGCTATTGCAATCCTTCAGTAAGTGGAAGTTTGATAAGGTGTGCAGTTTACAACTGCTGTCTCCTAAACTGGTGCAAATTTTCTTTCCATTCACATCACTACTGCCCACCATGTGAAAATGCCTTTAGGTCTCTAGCCAAATCTTAGATATTCTGAATAAAGAAACATAATTCATTCAACACCAACATCTACATTTTCCCTGTTTTACCATTAACTCCATGTCCTAGTTAGCTTTCATTGCTGTTACAAATTCCTTGAACAATGTGGCTTAACAAACATTTACTTCTCACAATTTTGCAGGCTGTAAAGTACAAGATTAAGGTGCAAGACCATTTGAAGAGTTTTCTCTTCCTGTTTGCAGATGGCTGCCTTCTTGTATACCTTCAAATGTCTGAAAGAAATCATCTCATTTTTTTTTTTGTATAAGGACACTAATTCTACTCATGAGGTCTCCACTTTCATGACTTAATTACCTCCCAAAGTACCCATCCCCAAATTCTTACTATTGGAGGTAGGAATTCAACATGGGAACTTCAGAGGAGTGGGGGACAACCATTCTGTTTAAAGCCCTACTCATCAGAACAAAAGGCAGTAAACATTTCTTATCAGGGGAGAAGTCACACTTCCACAGAAGCTGTTAACAATGCAACAGCTCCAACAAAATAATCATAACCTAGTGTAGTTGGTACCTTCATGAAGGTTTAAGTACTTAGAGTGAATGCTTATAGGCATTTGTAACATGAATACTCATGATGAAGTTTTAAGATGAGAGTTAAATGGGTTATGAAATATTTCAGGAACATGGTATATAACGAATGAAGGATTCAACAGAATACATGCATGAGCATGCTATCATGGAAGAATGGCACCTTGAAAAGCAGCTTTCCTTGATTTCAGCAGCTTCAAGTGCAAATCCATTGGCCTTTGATCTTGGTGTTCAAGAGTACAGAAATAATTATCATCTCCAATATGGAAAAGTTGGAGTACATACATCATAAGAGGCAATTGGCATGTAATTAAGCAGATAACTAATCAGACAGTATGTGTTTTGTTAATTGTCTGGGTGGGATTATGTGATGTGTTTACATCTAGGTGAAATCTACATTTTCTCCTTCACCTGCTAGTCACTGACTCATACAGACTGGAATAATTATAGTGTCCAAACTATAGCTGGATGTAAATTCAGTTAATGCTACATTCCTTATGCACTACTATGTACTATTTTAGACTGAAAACCCACAGCAATGCAGTTACTACTTCAATTTATTTTATTGATATCTGCTTAATTCTCCTTGAAACATTCAGAAGTAGTAACATGTTTGTGTAAACGTTTCTATCCTCAATTTATTAATAAATAATACTTGCATATTAAAATATTTTTCAAAGAGCAGTTAATGATAATTGTAGAGAAAGACATTTCACCTTCCATTATGTTTTTTTCTTTTTTAGCACAAAGTATAAATTTATGTAAAAGTATGTGGCCCCAATTAACGAGGGTGATCAAAACTAAGCACCACAGAAAAAGTGAAAATAAAAATTACAATTGACAAGATCAGAACTTTTTATGGCAACATGATGGTCCTAGGGTTTTTGTAGCCCAGAAGGAGGAATCCACCCATTTGCTGGCAATGGCTCCTATGCTCCAGGGGAAAATGTGGTTGCCAGGTGCTAACAGGATTCTCACCTGCCCTTCTCTGGCTCAGCCCAGTTTTCTCTGAAACCTTTGCAATGGGTTCAGTTATTGAAAGACTCTGGCTCTGCTACTCAGAAATGCTGGCATAGTATCCTCCACCTGGCAGAGGGTTTGTGTGACCTGGAATCTTCTCTATGCTCAGAGCTAAGTGCATTGAGCCTGGGATGTCTTTTATTCCTTAAAGAAAGAGGTAACATCATTATTCTGTTATTTTCTCTTAATTCCTCTTGCTGTCATTTTTCAGTTATTCAATTCTCCATCTCTAATTCCATAGTTGTAAGATGAACAGAAAAAAATAAATAGAATAAATGTAATATTTACCTGGTGTAATTCAGCTTATTAGAACACACTTTTCCTTAAACAGTAAGATGCTGGGCTCAATTTTAGTTTATTCTTTGTCTTCAGAAACATAACCACACAGACTTCATACAGTGATAAGAACAAGGGGAAAATGATATGACTAATGGATAAGATTCTTAACACTTCCAATTTCCTTTCACTGTCTCCCTTCTTTTCTCTCTGCACTAGCTATCTGAGTACATGAGTTGCTGTATTTAATAATCACAGTTTGGAGAAAATGGTGGTTGTGACATCATTTTTTAAAAAAAAACCTTGAACACATGAGTCATTTAAAAAATGAAAGGATAATTTGGGTGGTAGGAATACAAGCAGCTTGGAGATAGAGGAAAACTAAACAAACTGGCAAGGTGAAGCACCATTTACATCATTGACAAGATCATTTTGACTTTCTAAACTGGAATCTATATAGATTAGCCCTGTGTTAATTCATTCGAAAATTAATGTTGACTTGGGCACACTTAAAACAACCCACAAAGGATCAGTAATGACTGGACATGAGCCACATTGAGAAGTTCTATTTACAGGAATGCATTCAGTTCTTGGTATTGCTAGACAACAATTAATTTAATAGACAACTAAATTTATTCTGCACTACTACCCACCAGTCAGTATGATAAAGTTTTCAGTTGGTATACTCCATTCCAGAACTAATGATAAAAAAGAAAGAAAATCCCCAAACACACAATTACAGAAATATTAGAAAAATATGTTCCTCCATGACTTTCCATGTACTGTACCTTATTTTTTATTATAAATCCTTTAAGCAACTCAGTTTTCATAGGGTAGTGTTTTAAAATACTAACATCCCTTATTGGGGTTTAGGGGTTATAGGACCTAATTACAAATTCTCATCCAAACTTCTGCTGAAATAACAATAAATTGCTAAATTAATGGAAACTGAGTCACCATAAAACTTTACAAGTAACAGACAGGAGGCAAAAAGTAAAAAATGGAAACAATGAAGAAATAAGATCATGTGGGCTGTGATGTTGAACCTACAGGCTCTTTAATAAATGGTGATGTTTTGGAAGAGCTGAATTGGCAAAAAATTACACAGACTAGTACTTCTTGTACTTTTTTCTCATTAAGTTAAATATTAAATATGGTGGAAAGATTATCAGGATTTTTAAAAAAGGTTTCCTATTTTGATCCAAATATGACAAATCCCTGCAGTTCTAAGCAACATTCTATAGATTCTAAATTTTAATTAGTAAGCTCACATCAGACACCTGGAAATAGAGGTAGAAGGATTCCTTTGCAGAATCCAGGTATTCTTTATTACAAAGCATTAAAAAAATATTCCTTAACTAGTCCACCAGTCTTTACATGGTTTATAGACCAAACTAGATGTTGACTTGACACCATCACAGTTTAGTCAAGTCATCAGAATCTCAATGTTGGGCATCTTAATTGAAATGCAATAGCCAGATAATTAAGCAGAAATTAATATTAGCATTTTTATCATTTCAAATAGGGTGTTATGATCATGACCCCAAACAGCTTTGCTTATTATCCATTCTCAGTATGATCCTTGGGCAAAGAGTATCAGCATCACCTTGAAAATTGTTACGAATGTAAATTCTCCTTCCCTATCCCACACCTGCCAACTCAGAAAATAATTTAATAAAACTCCAGTGATTATGATGCATGCTGAAGTGTGGGAGCCTGCATTATTAGAGGTGGATAATAAATTAATGACGCATATGTGAAAGATAACTGCACAGCCTCTGAAGTTTTTCAACTAACACAATGAGCAAATTGAGGACTGCATCTCAGAGATTTAGTCTGAGGTACAAATGGCAAAGAGGTAATAAGAAGATAAACTGAAGAAAGAATAAGGCAATGAAGACTAAACAAGATTACTTTTGGTAGAAGGAAGAAAGGAAATGAAATTAAAAAAGAGTATTGATTTTCCTTTCTTTGTGTTTATATCCTGGAAGTTATCAGCTATATGTGAACCCCTCAAGTGAAGAGTCTTTTCATGACCCACAGACACCCTACATTGGAGACTAGAAGTGATCTTGAGATGAGACACACTTGAAAGTTTGGTTATCTGACTCTGAGACTTTGAGTGTGTTATATGGCAGAGCTAGGTAGCCTTTGGAATATGTGTTTACTATGGGTTAAGGCCTTGAAGAAATTTCCAAAAGAATTAAATGCCTCTCCTTACACAAGTATGACCACAGGCTTGCAAGCCAGGCCAGGTTGTATTGAGCATTATTTGTTGCAGGTAAGGTAAAAGAGTTTTTGAACAAAGGGCCTTCCTAATAATGTTAATTGCCCATAAGTAAGCCACAAAGTTCTTGGCAAGTATGTTAAATGTTTGAGTTTGTTTTTTGTTTGTTTGTTTGTTTGTTTTTGCTGCTGTGACCAAAAAAACCTGAAAAGAACAACTGGAACATGTAATCAATATAAAATTATAAATAACATATTTTAAGTCCTTATTTTACGTACTAAATTTTGGAGTTGATTTTTCACTGTATTACTTCTTACATTGAACCAGCCGCCTGAGTTAGTGGTTTCCATATGAGACATCTCAGGTCTAACTACTATTGAGTGCTCAGTATTTATCCAGTATCAACTATGTTCTATGGTAGGTAGATAATAAGACAATGGTTCCTACTCTCAAGCTTCTCTTAACATTCTTAAAGAAAATGATTTTTCAGGTTTTATAAGCTATTCTCTTCAAAAAGAAATCAGGTAACAAATTGTTGTTTACTTTTTTTTTTTTTTTGGTGAGGGATTTCCCTCTTATTAGGAAAAGAGATGATTCCTGGACAATTAATGTGGTGTTGATTGATAAAAAATTAAATTAAATTGAATTAAAAAAATGAAAGAAAAAGAAATAAAGAAAACCCAGAAGAATAAAACAAGAAAAAAAGACCACCTATGTGATAGATTTCTAATGTCTAAAGGTTAAAATGCTGCAGGTTTGAGAAAAACTTGCAGAAGAGATTATGCTACACAGTTGGTACTCGGTTAATGAAGTGTGAAGACCTCTTCAGCACAGAAAATTGAAGAAGTATTGGTGTTAAAAACATTCCTAGAAGCCTGACCAGAGGGATTCCTGCAGTGGTTAATTGCCAGGCTCCAGAGGAGAGTGAAACAGGTAGCTCAATTGGCTGCTAGAAAGATGGGCTACTGGATTCTTGCCTTCATAAATAATGTAAAAATGTTTGTTTTTTTTTTTAAATAGGAAATCATAACAGAAAAGAAAAAAAATAAATTAAAACCATGCAATTTCCCTGGGAATTTTTCAGTTCAGAAAGTTATTAATTCAGATATAGAAGTCAGGACCTTTAAATCTGATAATAAGCTCAGAACCAGGAGAGCATTGACTTTCCACCAACCTGTTAGTGGTGGTTGTGGTCTGATATCCAATCCAGCTCCACTTACAGATAGACATGCACTATCCTTAAGAAGCTGATTTCCATTCATGGATTTGTTAATTCAATGGGGTTGTCGAATGTCTGTTGGAAGTTAGGCACTGTGCTATGTCATGAGGGGTCACAAATAAAGATACATAAGTCTGAGAAAGAGATAATGGTGACTGCTTCTTTGGGGCTTTAAGGCTCAATGGTATCCTCAAAGCTATCACAGAAGTGAAGTAGGAGGTAAGTCTTGAAGCATAAAGGGAAGAATAAAACCTTGGTGGAATGAGCAATCCTGGCACAGGAAGGAGCTGCTCTCCCCAGCTTTTCTCTCCCTGCATTCCTTATCAGTAGGATGACTATGCATCCTGGTTTGCCTAGGACAATCCAATTTTACCTCTATCCTAATGGGAGTATCAAACTTACCATTTCTTTGACCTCATTTGACTAGTAAATTTGTGGTCACTCTATTTGTTGGGTACCTGGTGTTTTGTTGAAAGATAAACTTTTGAGAGAGTGTGAGGCTCTTTTGTTCAGCTGTGGGGAGGGCAGCTGACCAGGGCCTGCAGCATGCCACTTCAGCTAGTGGTTCCACCTTGGCCATCCTGCTTTTTGTTTTCCTGGGCACCACTCCCTCAGCTGGCCTGTTGCAATGTGAGCATGACACTGATTCCTCCTAAACTCTTGGGTGCTGCTCTGAGCAGCCTCACCCTTTATACCAGAAAGCTGGAGGACAGTGTGTGTGTGGGGGGGGGCAGTAAAGAAAGTAGAGGAGGTACTAGAAGAAGAGGAAGAAGAATATGTGGTGGAAAAAAAATTCTTGTTGTCTAGTGGGTTGTAAGGGGCATAGTGGAGGGAATCTTAAAGTGGAAGAGTTTCTCTTATGAGAACAAGCCAGTGAGAACGAGAAGAGGACCTGGACTGCCCAGACCTCATTGCTGAGTTTCTACAGTAACAGAAAACAGCCCTTGAGACAGACAAATCAGAGGGAGGCAATCTTAAAACTGATTCTGATTCTGAGGATAAAGGAGATGTATCTGAAAAGCCCCGGGGCTTGGAGCCTGAGCAGATTATTGGAGCACCAGACTCCAGTGGAGAGCTCGTGTTCCTGATGAAATGGAAAAACTGAAGAGGCTGACCTGGTTCTTGGCAAGAAAGCCAATGTCAAAGGCTCACATGTTGTCAAATACATCTATAAGGAAAGGCTGACGTGGCATTCCTATCCCTTGGAGAATGGTAACAAAAAAGATGACAAGAATTAACTGTCCTGTCACCTCTGACTGTGGGGTTAAGTGGGGAGGGAAAAAGTTCTACTTGTCTTGACACCATAAAGGTGGCTTGAGAATATGTCCTTTGAAGAGACAGTCTGGTTTCTGTGCCCTGCAGAAATTCAAGTACTTTTAAGCTGATCCAAGCTGTATAGTTTACACACCCATCTCAGGGTTGAAGGCAACCCATTCTGCACTTAATATTGAGAAAATAAAGAGACTTCTATGAAGGACAAATGTTTGCAGAATTGAGTGTGTGGGAAGGCAAAAAGATACTGTTGATCTTCAAATAATATCTCCACAACCCACAGCCGTCTGCATGTTTTCAGCATTCATGTGTGTAGTTTCGGTACTATTTGAGGTTTGAGGGATAGGGCAGGGAAGAAGGGAAATGAATAGGATCATTTTCATTAAAATTTGGGGCCTGAGTGGGAAAATGGTGAAATAATGGAAAGAACAAGTAATTTATGATTTGGTTCTACACCCAGAATATTTTACCTTCTCCAAAAAGAAAAGAAAAAAATGTCATTGGCACCATAGATGAGGACTGAGAGAGACTGTTTTTCAAAGCTGTGAATACCTGAAACCTATAAGCCAAGGCGTTCCCTGCCTGAATTAATGTTGTTCCCCCACAAACAACTAAGCCAGTTCATAAGTTATCAAAGCTGCCATTTTGGAAATAGAGACTGACTGAAATGGGAAGGTCTCTAATTAGAGAATATAAATGGGCAGATCATTCTATCTTAGAGGTTCTAATTCTTGAAATTAGATAAAAAGACCCTTTCTTTTACAATTATAAATTTATCAATAAAATCAGCGTATCCATCTAAGTTACTGGCTAAAGTACTGGGGTGAGGGGGAGTATAAGAGATGGAAGATTAGGGAAAGACCAGAGAAATTTTTAGAGCCCTTGCTTTTTTAACTTTGAACTCTGAGACCATTGGTGGAAGGGTTAAGTCACTGACAGCATAAGTTTCATTAAATCAATTTAAGGGTTGAGTGATTTCAAAAGCCCTGGTCTCAGGAGAGTAGCTTTCATATTGGGTAGTGGTTCACTTTAAACACATTTTTTAAAAGTTTTTTTTTTGTTTTAAGGAAAAAAATCTTATGAGTTAACTGACACCCAAACGTGGTCTGAAATCCAAAAGTTCCTGATATCATCTAGACTTGTATCTGGAACTACATTGTAAAATCTTTCTAGGTATGTGTTAGGTTTCTTGAAATTTTTGTTTAAATGTAAACTTCATACACACTTTGATGTCTTAATAAAACTAAAGATTTATTAAAAAAAGATAAACTTCTGATAAACCTGTACATGAGGTCATGATCAACTGCTAACTGATAAATGTCACCCGAACTAATACCCATATAAAGCAGTTTTTTTGATGCCCATATAAGGATAGGGTAGGTAGTATAGAAGTGGTTATGTGTGTGCACTTATATGTTACCTATAAATGTGTACATATGTTAAATCTTGTGGTTTTAAGTGTGATTAACAAAACACAAGACAGTTGGAGGAAGGAGTGCTATTTTATTGACAGTGATGAAGCAAGATATTTCTTAAAAAATTATGTGACAAGAAATCTAAAAGGCATGAATAAGCAAGCAAGGGGGTTATCTAAGAGGGAAGGGGCTTAGGTAGAGAAAATAGCCAGTGTAAAGTCCATAGGAAGAAAGGAATCTTGGCATGTCTGATTAATAGCAAGGGTGGTAGGGAGGAGAAACACAGGGAACGGGTGATCATAGATGAGGCCAACACAATTGCAAAAGATCAGGTCACGGAGAGCCTTGTAAATCATGCAGAGCAAATTTGCATGTATTTTTGAGAGAGGATAATACACTGGAAGAATTTTGAACTGGCTAAATCTGATGAGGATTTTAGAGGAATCATTCCAGCTGCTATAGGGAAAATGGATTGAAGTGAAAGGGGAATGGATTGAAGTGAACAGTCTCTTATTTCTTGCTTATTCACATGGAAATTCAGCTTAGAAGCATATGTCATTATTTTCTGTGATGGTATTGCTTCATTTCAGTATTTTCTTTGTTTAAAATAAGTGTTTGCCTATTCAGTACAATTTATTTCCTATCTCTTCAGAGATATAAACTGATGTATTATTACAACTTTCCATCCTCATATTCTAGAGCCATTGTGCCTGAGTATAAGACTTAAATCCTTATGCTAGGGATTAAAAGGTATTTGATCATGAACTTTAGGGAATAAAATGCATCATTGTGTCTTGCAACCTCTCTCCATCATCTCTTTTTGAATTATCCGCTCTTCTAATACTTGCCCTTGAGGTTTCAATAGCCATCACTTTCTGCCATGGCACACCCCTATAATCTCAGCAGCTTGGGAGGCTGAGACAAGAGGATTGTGAGTTCAAAGCCAGCCCCAGCAATTGCAAGGCACTAAGCAACTAAGTGAGACTCTGTCTCTAAATAAAAAATTTAAAAAATAAAATAAAAATAGGGCTGTGGATGTGGCTCCGTGGATGAGTACCCCTGAGTTCAATCCTGGGTATCTGCCCCACAAAAAATATCCATCACTTTCTACATATTTCTACATGCAGGGCAACCCATGTGCATTTATTCACCACAAACTACCTCATACTCTAAATCTATCCCTGTCTTCACTTTCCTGTCATGTGGGTATCACTTTCAAGGCCTGTCAAGAATTATAAAAATTCTGTAATAGTATCATACCTGTAAAGCTAACAAGTTGGCCTGACTCAGTTTCATGGATACTTTTAGAAAATATAAGACTCCTTGATTAAAGACAAAAGACTTTAATATTCACTGTGCACCAAACAGTACAAAGTAATGGTCACGTCAGTTCCTTTGACCCTTAAATCACATGGAGATGATGCATAGTGTAGCTGGATGTTTTCTATACAGTAGGCTTTTGATGAGGAATCTCAAGTTTAGGAAACTCCAGTACTTTATAATGGACAGTGAGCAACACTAGCCAAATTTTGCTTTGGTGGAACATATTAATCTGCTATATGAGACAGAAAGCAAACTTCTGCTCTGGAAGAAAGCACTATCTCTGTCTTTCAAGGTAGGTTGCTATACAAACATAGTTGAAAAAATTATGCAGAACAAAGGGCATTCACTGTTAACTTCACTGTTAACACATACTGAAGCATAAAAGACCCATTGACAATTATTTTTCCACATGGTCTGAAAAGCCCAGATAAGTGTGATAATTGTGATAATACTATTGGTTTTGATGGATAATTATTAATGAATACCTGGGATATGTACATTTTAACAAAGGATTTCTAGATTCCTAATGAATTAGATCACAGTGAAATGAGTCTCCAATTCTGAACATTGCATAGCTTAATAAGTACAAATTCGGAACTCTAGCATAGATTAAAAAGTGAAAATGATGAAGACAAAAAGCCCTTTGTCAATACAGTCTGATTTGGGAAATGAAAATGGTCACCACATCAGACCAAAACTACCAAGAAATCTTGCTTTCTGCTAAGGAACTCAATATATGAAAATATCCCACTGATATCCAAAAAGCAAAACAGCTTTCCTAAAGATAGTCATCTTAGATGTATGATAATTATGGCAATTAACTGGTACATACTTCAATAACAGGCTTCCCTAGTGTTGATATTCATACGCATATTTTTATTAGAAACCATGTCTTGATATATATTTATTCCCATGTATTCAAGTGTCAAGTTCTGTACCTACTGTAGTATGCTTCCTTTTATTTAGTATTTATGAATTGTATGGCATAATACAAACATTTTTCCAGTTTTCAAATAAATACTTCATTTCCTGCCAGTAGTTGTTTTAAAGAAAATCAAAACTCAGTGGCAATAATTTCACACTCTTAAAAAATTACTGGATAAAGGATATTTTTTACCAACTGGTTGATGTAAATTCTAGATGATATTATTATGGTGTCAACAAAAGGTGCAAATCAGGAACTAAATATCAAAGAAATTGAAAGGAGTCTTTTAGAATTCCAATCACGAGGATTATAATATTACCATATTTTCTAAATATTGACCTATCAAAAAGAGCAAAATTTGAATATATTCTCCTGTTTAATGTGTCATGTTTCAAAAATTACCTTTAGTTAACATTTTTTGTTTCCTTCACACTCTATGACATGCCATCAACAAACTGATAGTATTTTTAAGACGCTAAGGGGAATTAAAAAAAAAATAGTTACCAAACTGTATTGCATATCCTTGCCATATGCTATGTATAATAAACAAATATTTTACACATTATCTCATTTACTCTTTCAAACATACCTGAAAATTATACCTAATTTCAGATTAAGAAGGTTGACTCAGAAACTTGCTATTTTTTCCTAAATAAATCTTTGCTCATCTAGGGGATTGAGCCTGATCAAGCAACAATTCCTCCTCTGAATTACAAAGTCAGAAGCCAGGATTTTAAAATTAAAGACATTAAAACTCATGAGATTTATTGCTAATATCTTTTTCTTGAGCTTGCTCCTTTTTGTTACAGAAAAAAAGTGTATACACAAATTTTCATTAAGATATAAAAATGAAGAGGGAAAATGTTGTTTTCCTTTTTATTCTTCCTTTGAATTCAGAGCAAAACGTGGCACTTCAGATTAAGGAATAAAATCTCCTCTCAGAGGTGATTGGTATTCTGCCTCTGGTACTCTAAATATAAAAATTTTAAAAAATAAGTGATTTTAATAGAGATTAGAAAGAGTTATATACTTCTGGACAGTTTCTGTAGAAAAAATTCCTTACATTTAATTACACATCAGAGAAATATAGAAAAATTAATGGAACTGAGTACTGTTGTACACCCCAGTTCCTGACCATCTTGAATGGTTTGCAGAGTTGGAGGACTTTTATTTTTACCATAAAATGGTAGGATTCATTAGTTTCATACCAAAAATAATCTGTTGTGATCAATGAATACAGATCCACATAAACTGTCATTACAAAGACACAGGAACAGAACAATACTAATAGATAAATTTCAACTGAAGAAGGTCAACACAATGTCTCACTCCTTTAACACAGGAATGGAAATGAGCAATTAAATTGTTAAAGTCTTCCAGTGAGGGAGAGAAATAAAGTCTCTCTTAGCCAAAAAACTGGGACCTCTCACATCACTTAAGGTGAATTGTAAGAGCTCAAGTAGATGACAGAAAATCCTTGCTTAGGTATTTATCTGAGTAGACAGAATACACAATATTTGTAGAAGACCACGCTTAAATACATATTTGTGTGTTTTTTTAATGGTGAATCAGAGAAAAGAGACTAAAAGAGACCATGCCTCTCTCATGGGGAATTGAGCTGACAGAGTGGTTGACTATGATTGGGGAGGCAGTGGCATTTGGATATTGAGCACTGTGAGAACCTTCCCCTCATGTCACAACATGTCATCAGCACAAATCCATGTAAGTGTCCTCTATTGTTTTATCTTATTCTATTTTTCCACTCTGACTGCTAATCCTTATTTCTACTACCCTCTGTTTTTAGTTCGAGTGTCTTTATACAATAAATGCACTGTTTTGTTTTGAATGTTATTATTTCATCATTTCTTTTTTCACTTGTTGCTAGAGCTCTACTAATGTGGCTCCATGCACAATTTGAGTGTCCACGTGTGGATTCTAACTGCTGCAGAGAATACCTTAGTATGTAGCGGTCACATTTTATTTATCACCTTCTCAAGGGAAGCACATCTAATTTAGATCCAGTTTCCCACTATTATGTGTCTTTTTGTTTGTCTATTTGTTTGTAGTGTTGATGATCCAACAGGGCCTCAGACATGCTAGGCAAGCACTGTACCACACTCAACTATATCCCCTGCCCCAGTCTTCCACTACTATGATCTCAAGCAGAATAAGTATCTTTATGTCCCTTATAATCTGTGAATGAATTGGTTTCATTATCCAGAAGTGCTACCTATAATGACATAGAAGAAATGCACTTTTAATTCTGTTAAGAATCCACAGATTCCTTTTAAAATATCAGTTTCAAAAAATGTGATTTGTGCTGGGCAAGGTGATACACACTCTTAATCCCAGTGATTCAGCAGGCTTAGGCCAGAGGATCACAAGTTCAAGATCACCCTCTGAAAATTAGTAAGTAAATAAAAGTAAAAAGGTCTGGGAATGTCCTCAGGGGTAAAATACATCTGGGTTCAACTCTCCATATACCCCTATTCCAACACACACAGAAAGTGATTTGTACTAGCTCATTATATCCACAGAATGGTGTGAGAGTTCTCTCTTCTAAAGTTTTAACAATTGTTATTTTTTATGATTCAAATGGATGTGCATGTCGTCTCATTTCCATTAAACTTTCTCATAACTTCCACTAAGCTTTAGCTTCTCCACATACTTGTTTTCCATGGTTTATCTCCACTCACAAAGTGTCTTTTTTGTCCTGTGACAACAATATTACGTGCCCTCTGGTTAATCATAGAGACCAGATTCGGTGTCAGATATGGTTCCATAGGGAAAACCACAAACTCAAAGAACAATTGCCTTAAACAAGTGGTTCTTGACTGAAGATTTTCCTTAAGTCTAACCAGTCCTTTTTTCTTCTAAAGTTAGCAACAGGCATATATTTTTCTTATATATTTTTCCAATACATTTTTCAGAGGTTTTCTTAAGTACCTTGAAAGAAATTACCTGGTTAAAGCCAGATGGACCTCTTCACTTAAATTGATATTCTTACATTCCTAGGCATCTTGCAGAAATTGAAGTAATATGCCTTATCAGTAGGACAATGGGACCAGGTTCTAAGGATAGCAATTATTTGTTAATTTTTTCCACAAACATTAACTGAGTTCCTACCAGATGCTTGATGCTACTCTCAACACTGGGGCTTGAGCTGTGATCTAGTAAAACTGGAATCTGCCTCCTTTGTTCTCTTGATTTTTTCAAAAGACTTCAAATCAGATTGAATCTGAGAGCAGGGTGAGAAATTAATTCTCAGAAAAGACACAAGTTCAATTTTGAAATAAACCATCAGCACATATATCATTCCACATTGGCAATCATTATGTCCGTCTGTGTCATTTCATTCTGATGAGATCTCCCATTGATGGTTTTACATCTCTAGAGGAATTTCCTCTCCCTACATCGATCCAATCAATCTGTGCCTCCAACTGTCTATTCCCTTACCAGCTTCTGGAATAGATTCAACTAGAAAAATCAAAATTTTCTATCCCATTAACAAATGTGATCAATGTACTGTACCTGGGTATGTGTGGTCAGGGTCCAACATTCTAGACACAATTATTGACTTGAAAAGTTTCTGGAACTTAAGCTCCAATGGCAAGTAAATGCCTCTACTTTGACTAATCATATCTTCTATATTTCTCAATGACTAAAAGCAGGGCAAATAAAAAGTTGTAATTTTTAAATCTATATAGATATAGACAGAATTTAAATCTGGAAATTCTCAGAGGTTCTTCCAATTTTTCTCTCTTCTATAGGAGCTCAAACCCTTAGTACTATCAATGTATGATATTTTACTTACACAGTTTTTTAAATAATCAAAAATATTTCACCCATTTCAAGTGACACAGGGCAGAAAGGTACTTAAGCAAAGTACCTGAGTGAATTTTATTATTGTTTCCTCAAAATCTTTGACTCAAATTGAAAAAAGGAATGAGTCTCTAGTAGAAGAGATCTCCATAGTCTTGTTCAATAATATACTCAAAAGGGGAGGAAAGAATGCAGGAGCTCATCCCAGCAGCCTGTGTTTTCAATGCAATGCTAAGCAGATTCTTCTAGTCACTGTATCTGATCAGATATTTCCTCAATTACTATAAGTGGTATGGATACAAAATGGCAACTCCTGAATAAAGACACACAGAAAAACTGGCTTGAGATGCCCATTTGTTATGAGGCTATGTGCAAATGGGATCTCTATTAGTTTCTCTTGTGAGACATCTTAGAGTTGCTTGTCCATATTGCCCCAACCAACTTCTCAATTATGCTAATTCAAAATTCAGATCAACATTTATAACAACATAATAAAACCCTTTACAGATAGAAGGGGAAGAGGCTGTAAATCTTCTATCAATTTGGCAAAATACTGTAATCAACTCTAGGAAGTAACAAAATAGGATAAATTCTATCTGAGGAAAGTAGGAGATGGTCCTACGGTCTTCTCCTCAGAAGTACACCACTGTACCAAACCAAAAGGTACTTCAAGACAAGAGAGTCTTTTAATATGTATTTACCGAATTGTGTCAATCCTTATTACTAATTTCTCTTATATTTTGAAACATACCAGATAACATATAATATACATGTGAGTTATAAAGCAAAAATTCATATCAACATTTAAAATTGCCTAACTTAAAAACAAAAATAACATGCTAATTCATTTACACTATTTTCTAGCTCAAAATGAAGAGAGTGGAGACTGTGTCATCAAAGTCATCTGAGCTATTTAGTGAGTTACCTAAGAGTGAATCACATTGTCAATTTAGATTCTCCTATAGACCATTATGCTTTTTCAGGCCTTTATTAGAATATTTTTTTTTCAGTAACTGTGATAGTTATATTCACTAAAAATCAAATGCTCTTGGTTTTAAAATATTTTAGACTAGAGATTCATCCTCAACAAAGGGCAGAAAACACATAATGATCATTTATTCAACAAGTATTCATAAAGTTCTTACCCATTTAGGCACTACAGTGCACATTAGGTAAAGACATTACTTCCATGAAACATATTTCCTAATACTTTGGGGGGAGGCTCAGTTTGCAAATTATTAAAGGATAAATAAGAAATATCACTTGAGCTTATGAAGAAATGCTATAAGATATTATGCTATCAAGTAAATGGGACTGCCTTAGACCTGAAGAGAAAAACCTCTGCTAGAATTCTTTAACACAAGAGGCACCAGAGTAAGATCTGGTGGCAGATCTTGGGCAGAGTGTTCCAGGCAGAAAGAAAAACCTGAAAAGACTCTGATGCAGGAAGGAAGCTTTGTTTGATGAAGTCAACAAAAGACGGGCAGTATAACCTCAGCAGTAAACTAAAATTGAATGATCACCTGAAATTGGATATTGAAAAGTGGTGTAAGAAGAGATAAGAAATAATTAGTATATGTCCAGGAGCAAGTCACTGAAGTATGGGTACCTTTTATCAGTGTACATCAGCTTGCTCTGAGGTAGTGCTGCTTTTCTCTGCCTCTGCAGAAATTCCTGGCTGCAGAGCTGTTGTTCTCTGGGAACGTCACCTTGGTTATCACTGCATTGTGAGTAGGAGGCAGTGTCATTATGTCAGCCTTTATGAAAGAGAAATTATTACCAAAAGGCACAGAGTGCAGGGTCTGGGATATTCTTCCTTTAACCACCCAGCAGGATGGAGACAAAGAGCCTGGGCTGTTTTATTCACTGCTCAGGCTAGGATGACTCAACTCCAGAGTAGCCCTAGAAACATAGGAGTCCTAAAGAATCTTTGTCCTTTTCTGCACAGACCAGGACTCTGAGAGCACAAATTTCTGCAGAAATGAAGAATTTCAGGATACAGGACACATTTAAAGTGCAAATAATCTTCCATTTTAGTTGCATTAGCCAAAATATTTGATGGCATTTGAGGAAGAAGGCAGGAAATAAACTGTGAGAACAAACAGCAAAGTGTTATGGAAAATGTCTGCAAGGGTGGGATTCTGCAAGAAATAGGTACAGGCAAACTTTTGTTGCATAAACCTTTCCTGTAATCTGTGCCTCATATAGATAGAACAACCCATCCTTCAAACAATATACAAAGTAGGATAAATCTCCAGAAGTGAAAATATATGTTCTTCACCTTTAAAGATACCCTTTATACTCAGTTTCCTGACAGTTATATTTAAAATAAACAGTCTGAAGAGAATGATTTCTTGAAAAGAAAGCATTTTCTGTGCTTGCCATAAGAATTTGCCTTTCTCTTTTTGTAGTTTTTCTAATAAAGAAATCATCCTGCTGGGCCTCAAAGGATTGTGACTCAGGCCAGGGCACAAACAATGCCAGAATCCATAGAAGCTGGGGAGAACTTTGCTTGGATCTCTTTCACAGCATGAAGGCTGAGCCTAAATCTCAAGGAGCTGAAAAAAGGGTTACCCAAAGCAAAAGGTATTCTTGGTTACCAAAGGGACCTGGTTGAAAAATACACAAGTTGTCTCCCCCTACACAAGGTCTTTGTTCCTTTGTATTCGTCTTCTCTCCTCAGAGACACTCAACCTAAAGTAAAGCACATCTATTGAAGTCATCAAAGTGGAGCTATCCAGTGTTTCCTAAAGTAATTGTTTTTCATTTGACACAAAACCTTATAAATTATAAAAGATACATGGAGTTCAGAGTTATTATTCAGTATGTCTATAGCTCTCAAGTGTTAGAAAGTACTTTATAATTGCTTTTTTGTTAATTATGAGATTAAATTTTAAAATAAAAGAACAAAGGTAAAATTACCTGAACTATTTGAGGAGAATGGTAATTACCTAGAAATTTGTAATGTTAAGGCTCAAATCTGGAGATCAAATCAGATGAATATTAACTTTTTGAACATCAAGACTCTACAAGCTACAAGCTGCTTAAATTCCAATCCTGATTATATTTATAATTTAATTCCATTTGAATTGGAAATGCTGTGAGAAGTAGTAAACAATAAATTCGATTAATTTTCCTCTTATTGTAGATTCCCAATAATGTCCTTTAGAAGAAGTAGCAAAGCAACTTAACACACATACAGGAAGACAGAAATTGCATGGTTCTTAATTCTGCCTGAAAGAGAACAAATAGGAAGAAAACTGCCAAACCCAAAGAGCCACATATAATGATAGTAGGTGACAAGGAAGAGAGACAAATGTTGGAGAAAAACAGAATACTGGCTAACTTTATAATGAGCATCAAGGGGAATTGATAAATAAAACTGAAAAAAATCTACAAGTATCATAAGGGTTCTCATTGAAACAAAAATACAGTTATTTTTTTAAGAGAGAGAGAATTTTATAATATTTATTTTTTAGGTTTTGGTGGACACAACATCTTTATTTTATTTTTATGTGGTGCTGAGGATCGAACCCAGGGCCCCGCACATGCCAGGCGAGCGCGCTGCCACTTGAGCCACATCCCCAGCCCTACGGTTATTCCTTTAAAAGGAAAAACAACTGGAGATCCAAAAATACAGTAGAAAACTTAATATATAAAACTTTACTCGAAATTACAGTAGAATACCTTAGGCTATTTGTCTTAGAAATAAGAAAGGCATACATACACACATATTCTAATGTATGTTACATATGTTAATATTTAAAAATAAAAGAATAAACCTCAACATTGTCCTAAAGGTTATCTCTAAGGGATACAGTATATATAATGTGGGATAAATTTAATGACATATAATATGAAAGAAAACTTAGGGTAATATTAACCAATCTCAATATGTGTATAACTTATTTGTATATTTATTGAAACAAAAAGGAAAATACTTCATATGAAAAAACTAAGTCTGAACACTAAAATTAAGAAAATATTAATTTTTTAGTATGATACTTGTTTTGTGATCTTATTAAAATAGTTCAGTACCTATATTTTAAAGTTGCATATGCAAATATTTAAGAACTAATTAATATATTTAATTCAAACAATATGCATGGTGGAGGTTGGGTGGGGAAGATAAATTGGTGGAAATATAGATAAAAACATTTATAATTATTGAAGCAGAATTATTGATTCTTGGCAATCCCATACTATTCTATCTTTTCTAATTTTCATGTTTGCTGTTTTTCATTGAAAAGATTAAAAAACAATGAGCTGAATAATGCAAGCGAAGGGATGAGGTGCACTTTTTAAATTATTCAGAGCTAACTTCATTACATTACATAGTGTATCAAAACATGTGGGCTAATGTGAATTATGAAGCCAATTTACCTACTGAAAGTCAATTTTTCAAGAAAAAGAAAATGACAGTGGAGATTATGATATTCAGTCTCTGTGATATTAAATAGGTAGAAAGTTCTTGAAATAAATAATTTCTTTCATGAAATTTTCATGCCTGGCATACTTTCTGACCGTGGCATCAGCACAATGACAGCTCCATATTAAACACTCAGTAAATATTTGTTAAATTATAATTAGATCCCAAAGCAAACAAAATCAAAATCCTAACAAAAAATAATTTGATAAACGTAAAGGGGGTTAGTCATAATCATAATTTTACTCTCTGTATAGTATTATAAGCAATGCAGATTCTAGCAGGCTGTTTGCAAATGGAGTGAAGATGCAGAAATAGAGGCCTAAAGTGTATTAAGAGGTTGTGTCACAGCATTTCAGACATTCATTGTATTACCTCTCTCACTATCACTTACAAATTACAGGGCTCAACTTCTGTGGCTAAGAAGCTCAAATTTCTCACATATACGTAAGCACAGAAATTATAAGAAAACTAGAAAGATAAAAAGTCACATTAGAGATCAAATGTATATTTATTCACAAGATTAAAATTCTCAAAAGAATAACTATATTTAATTTCAAGTTTTCCTCAAATTTCATTATTCATGCATTTATTCATACAATGGTTCATATGAATGTATTACTTTATGTATGAAAGTGTGCCAATATTAGAAATCCAATAATTAGTTTTAAAATGCTTTGTTTTTAATAGATTAAACTGAAATAGAAAGGCCTAATAAGCAAATAATTAGAAAGCAATGTAGTAAATTCTGATGGAAATATATGGATTGTATTTTGTAAAGGGAAAAAAGAATCTCATTCAGAGATGAATTGAAAATATGCAGGGGTTTTGGGTATAGAAATATAATTAGGAAAAGGTCTAGGGTAGAGATAAGGGTGGTTAGAGATGAAGAGAGGATAACAATACACAATACATGTTCTATGTCATCAGTGCATAAAAGATGTAATTTCATCCAATCCAATCTACAGACTATTTGATGTTTAAAACTTAAATAAATTCTAATAAATGGCAAATTCTCTGTGAGAACAAAGACAGTTGACTCTGCTCACCATTATAACCTCAGCTCAATGGTATTAGAGTTTGTCCTTATGGAATTATATCCTTTAGCATAGAACCATTGAAGTTTAAGCATTTCAAAATGGCTTTGGAACATCCAACACAATTTTAGGAATTTCCAAATGCTAGTAGCTGCAAACAAATAGCTGACACTAAGGAGATTGGTTCCAGAGCCACCCAGGCAAGGCCTGCCTCTGCAGAGCCCTCGCCTCCTCCAAAGACAGATACTCCAGGAGAAATGCATGCATGAATCCATGCACTCATTCAACAAGTAGGTTCAATGCCTGTATATAATAGACACTGGCATTTTTCTAAACACTGGAAATGTAAAAAACAGACATCCCCACACATGTGCACACATAATCCTGTCTTCATAGAGTATATATATTCAAATCAGTAGAGACAGATTATTAGTAAAGCATATAAAAATCTTACCTGCTGGTAAGTGCTTATAGGAGAAAGGGATAGGAGAGGTATGGTGAACAATGGCTTCAGTCCACTGAACTGCCTTGGGAGGAGCATCTTTATAAAGGGAAAGAGGGTCTGGGAGTCCTTCACATTTTGAATATTGACATAAACAAGAATTAAGGGAATGAGATTAGAACTGTTGGGTTCAAGGCAGTTAGTGATAGTTAGGCTGAGATGGTTTTCTTTTGCAGGAAAAGGAGAAGGTGGAGGGACATAGTTGCTTAGACAAGGCAGTACTTCTTCCCTGTGTTGAGGCAAGAGAAACAATCTTACCTGAGCTCTAACAGATCCAGGGCCACATTTTGACTCCTTTCATGCTGATTTGAAGAAGTGCGTGAGCTGGTAGTCTCCAGATTCTTGTCTACTTAATTTTTGTAGGACTCAATATTCTAATCATATGTCCTTCCTTCAATTATTTTGACTTATCTATGTACCTGATGAAAAAGGTTTTTACAAGAACTATTTTGAGATATACTAATATGGACCTTTATCTTTCAAACCAATGAATAAATTATGCTGACTGGCAGCTCACAGCCCCAATTTTGTTTTAATCATTCCAAATTCCAATTCATTAATTAGCTTATACCTATGATACCTTATGATTCTCTAATATTGCCTTGTAAGTTGTAAAGCAAATATAACATTTTTATTGAAAAGAGACACAGACAACTGCCTTGGCAAATGAGTCAATGCAGATTAAAGATGAAGCAAAAACCTTGGTAGGTTCCAGGGGTGCCAGGTTCCTAGGGGATGGCAACTCTTATGTGGCAACTATAGAAACCAAATCAGTAACAAATCAGAATATGTTTATGATCCTTTTAACACTTTGCCAAGTAAACAAAAAAATGGAATTGATAAAAATAAATCTCAGATTATATTAAGTAATAAACATCCATTTCAAATAAAAACAAATGCTGATAAAGCGGAGTGGCACCCTGAAACCAATTGTATGGATTGGAAGACAAGGCTTCACAGTGTAGTCCATTTAGCAGCATTGCAAGACAACTATCTGAGATGTGCTTGTGAAAAAGAAGAATGTGGCTCACATTCTGTACTTGTCTTCACCCTCCTAAGGCAGTACATGATTAGGTGCAAAATGAGAGGTGCTAGCAACTAAAGCTTCAGCCTACATACAAAGAAAAACCCTTTGAGTTTATCATGTCCTGGGTAGGTTTAGGAAACCTGAGAATTTTAAAGAAGGATAGATGGAGAAAAATAGAGGATTTTAAATAAGGTAGAAAAACATGAAGGGGGAAAAAAAACCAAAAGGTTAAAAAGTGGGCTTTTCCAATCTATTTTTTTAAGTTAGGGTGGCGATTGGAGGGATTGTAGCAAGAAAACAGTGGGATAGGTATGAAGCATTAGATTTATGTGAGGTTAACCTCAGGATTCTTAATGACCTTAACAACTTGGGAGGAACATCCCACCCCTAAAATAAAGTTCATTCTTTCTCGTTTTTATCTTGTTCTTGTATATTGATGTATTTCTCTTAGCTTTTTGTTTTGTTTGTTTTTTTGCAACACAATCAAATCAAGCATCTGGTGAACACTAGGCACAATTTCCTTACCACATTTTGAAAAACCAATAGCTTTCCATTTTTTTGCAACTTGAAATACAGCCAGAGGAAAGTGCCATTCTCTCAGAATTTGTTAGCAGGCCACATTAGTCCTTCAGGAGCTTCAGGGCTGCCCTGCCTGTGAAGCATTCCAAGGCCAATTTCTTTTTTCCTACAATGTTCTTGTGAAAAAGAAGAATGTGGCTCACATACTGTACTTCTATTCACCCTCCTAAGACAGATCAAGTCTTAAAGAACAATTGAAAACAGTGAACTTAGTCATTTCTTTAGACAAATGAAAAACTGTAGGCTGTCGCTCCCTGTTACCAAATAATGTTTTATAGACTCTAACTCTCTGATAAGAGAAATGAAAGAAACTGCCACATTATCCACACTTCTTTGTTCAAGATTTATATAAATAGAAACTCTCAAAATTTTAGATGCATTTTATGTATAGTATAATTTCAGTGAACATCATGAAAGCTGTATTTTGTATTCTTTGTGAGATCACAAAGAATTCTAGTTTCTTTTGGTAATTAGAAGATATATTTATTAAAAATTGAAAAAGACATGCCTGGTTAACTTACTGAGCAAACAGTGTCTAAACTGGTCCTTCATGAAAAACAAAAAAATATAATATTAATATGGTTATTTCTATGTTGTAGGACTTGAAGTCAAAACTCTTTTATATAAGGAGCAAGCCTTAAAGAGACTTGCACAAGGACACCAGGAATAATAAGAGACAGGGGCAGGATCCAAATATATATAGTCTTAGTACACATCTAGAATCCCTCCCCATAAATGGCTTCCTGTCCATTAATAGTTCTTATGTGAATTGGAAAGTTTCTAATTCCCTTAATTTTTCCCTTATTATTTTTGCTTTCTGTGTTCTCCTGTCAAGTGATATTCATGTCCACTTATTTGAGATAATTGAATGGAATCTAAGAATCAGTCACCATAAAATGTTATGGCAACAAGTGCCTGAGTAAATGCGAAGATTGTTTTTTTTTTTTTTTTTTTTTTTTTTTTTTTTTTTAACCAGTGTGGAGAAGGATGGTTTCCTCTTTGGGACCTGAGCACTAAGACAGGATGAGTCTTTGAGACTTCTACCTGCTACAGATGGAGGCAAATATTAGGATGATGCTTTTGATGTTGGATCAGAACTACATCTAAGTTGGAGACAAGGACCACAGGAAAAGCTATTATTGAATCCTGTCTTCAGTCACTAGCCTCCTGCTTGAGTCATAGCAGGGAATCAAAAAATTTCATTACTTAAAAGAATATTAGTCCCAAACAAACAATTTTTTATTTTCCCCTTGCCAAATAGGCAATATAAGAAATAATACACTTCAATTAAAAAGAAAGAAAAAAGACTTGGTGCTGTTCCATACTCCCGATGCAAGAAATTTCAGATGTAATCTTAGAATAATCAGAAGCAGAGATAATGTGAAAAACTTATAAAAGAATTTATAAGAATTTATATTATTCATTTATTTATGTCTAGTAGATTTGATGTCCAAATATGAAATTAAATAAAGAAACTATAGAGAGATGAAGAAAGATTCTTGATTCTTGCCACAAATTAATATTTATTGAGGACTTCCTGAAGGCCTGTGGTTATAGTTTATATCATAGAAGAATGCAGTTTCTTTCAATAGACCCATTGACTACTGATTGAAAAGAATCAAACTTTCATACCTAAAAAATAACATTTATCAAGAATGATATTTTCATTGCTTCCATATTTTTTATTTTGGTCATTTGAAAATTGCGGAGTCTAACTTCTGAGTAAGTCATATACCATAAATAACATATTGTCCTTTCCCCTATTTCTTCATAGCCTTTTAGTTTCCTATATTTATCAAGTTAATACTACATTAGTAACATTTAAAGCAATAAGTCCTCTGTCCCTAAGTTACATGCTAGTGTATATAAACCTCTGGAGGATTTTGATTCATGGGTACACTTAATAAATTAGATGCATAAGCAACTTATGTTAACTCTGTTCTGTGGCTTGGGTCTTTGTATGATTGTCTGTGTTGTTACCACAGTGTAATGAATCTGTCCACTGTGCCAGATAGATAATGAAAAAATTTAACATCCTGATGACCCTTTTTTTGTTCTCCTTTCTCAAGGTTTTCCTTTGAACATTAATAGAGCTATAAACAAGACAGTAGTCTTTAATAAGTATTTCTTTAAGTCCAAAACCCCATTAAGTTGAGTAGCTCTCTTTTTCCACAGAGAGACACCCTAAATACACTAAACATTTAAAAATATTGTTAGTAAATTCATCTGAGTGATCACAAAGTTCTAAGACTAGTCACTTGTAGATTGAATAGACACAATTTGCATGGCAATGACAGAGGGGCCAGCAAACATCTGATGAATCCATTAGTAACTTCCATAGTTTGCTGTCAGTTGTCTGACATTCAACCAGGGGGACTTCTTTTTCAATTTGTTTCTTTGTAGTATTAAAAGTTTTAAAAATCAGGGCATATATGCATCACAATGTTAATTAGAGATGCTTTCCTCAAAGCATGTTTAGATTCAGGGAACCATAAAATGAAAATGAAAGGAAAGATCATTGGGGAGGTGAATACTTGAAATGAGTGGAAAGAGAGTCTCATAGGGGCTCAGCTGTAGTGCACACCAAATGCAAACATTGGTTAATTCAAAGATATGCTCAGGGTTAACTGAATTATACCAAAAGTAAAATAAATCCTGAGCAGTAATATTATATCAAAATACTGGTATTCATCTCAATGATGTGAATTACTTCATCATAATTCTCTGATTTAATAATCTTCCAAAAGTTTACTCATCTATTCAACATACATTTATTGTCATTAATCAATGACCTAAATGTAGGGATTATACCTGTGAGCAAAATGGACCTAAAATCACTCAGAATTTACATTATACTTTTAATATTTGATTTTTTTCTTAGTTTAATCTCATTGTGCTATTTTTTTTTTTACAATTTAGATCTAGCATAGATATCTAAAAGCCATGGGGCAGTTTTGCTTATGGATGACAAGTGCAATATTTTGCCAGCAGTGAAATAAATCTTTTTTCATCTAAAATTGGGTCTTTTCCCTGAATGAACATATTAATTTCTTTGTACCAGGGCATTTGCTTCTCTTGTTAAGACAGTACAGCCCACACTCTCTGCATGAAGTTACTTCCCAAAATAAACATTTAATAACTTAAACCAAAGAATAGTCTCATACTGGACTACACAAAGTTAAACAAAAACATTGAAGTTGCCAAAATCACAGCTTCACTGTCAGAGGATTTCCTGGAACTTAGGGTTGAATCTACAAAATAGACGTACAAACTTGGTTCCATCCATAGAAATATATAGAATGCCAGGCAGGCAGATATTCTTATTTAGGGTAGTCAAGGGGCAGGGGACAAGTTTCAGGTCCAATTCGCCACTTACTGGGCATATACCTTCTTGCATGTCAGAGGGAACATTTTCCTATTCTCCTATGTCAGTTTTGGATCATCATTCTACCCCTAGGAGATTGTAGAACTGAACACTCTAACATCTTTCCCTTGTGTATTCATATACATAGCATGCTAATTGAATATGAAAAACCTGATACATACTATCACATTGTCCCCAGATGATGTCATAACATTTTTTTAAGGAAGTGGGAACCATGGGCAGTAGTACACCCCTATAGTCCCAGCCACTTGGGAAGCTAAAGCAGGAGGATCATATTCTCTCAACCAGACTGGACAACTCAGTGAAATTTTGTGCCAAAAGACAATAAAAAGGGCTGAGGGCATATGGCAGTGGTAGAGCACCCTTGGGTTCAATCTTCAGTACTACAAAGAAAAGAATAAAGAGAACAGAAGTAGTCCTGTGCTTATCTCTTGGCACTGTGTAACACTGATTTCAAATATACTTAATATACATAAAGGACTATGGATTCCTAAATTCCTATCAAGGGAGAGTACATAAAATGTATGCATATGAGTTCAACGGCAAGAATCTACTTTCTATAAGAATTGATAAGAGCAGGTGGGACATCAGTCTAGGAACTATCACAATGGCAGAAGGCTAGGAAGAGAAAGGCTTGCTCCATCTATGGTCTTGGCAACAGAAATAATGCAAGATCCTCCTGGCTCTTGGAACTCAAGATATGAAGGAAGAGCAGAACAAGTTAAATTCAGAGATCAGTTTGGAGCTATCTTTGAGGAGTGATGATTCTGAGTCTAGATCTTGAGGAAACATTTATGTCTAAGCAAAATATTCTTAGAGGCCAGAAGAAAGGTGAGTAATAAGGAAAAATTATAAATTTAACAAATGGAGTTAACTATAAAATGTCTTCAAATTAAACCAAATTTAAAATCCCTCTTACCCCATTAAAATAACTATGAGATGCAAATGGATAGTCTCAGCCAGATACAGGGAATCTGGTAAGGAGTGATGGATGAAAAGAAAGGAAAATCTCAAGATCACATAGAGACGCTGCTACTCAGCAATAGAGGCCTCATGAGGATGTCATATCCTAATAAGAGTCAGAAATCTAGGTTTTTACCTTCATTAAAGTATCATTAAACAAATGATAATATTGGCAGCTAAACCTCATCTTTTAAAAAATCTATATAGTGGGACTATCAGTGGCTTCAGAATGAAGTACTAGAATCATCATAGGACTAAGAATAATTTTTTTTAAATTTATGGTCTACCAGCCAATTGGGAAGAAAATCAATTATAAATTTGTTTGCTCTTTTCTTTCAGATAGAATTTAACTAATTGACTTCATTGGTTTTGTAATTAACAAAAATGCATAAAACACTAATTTCAAATATACTTTGTACTTGTCATATGACAAATTGTTAAGTAGGAGGTAGGAGTGGGAGAGTAAGCAGAAAAGGCAGATTACAGATAAACTTGAAAAGTAAAAAGAGAGACAGAAGGAGAAAATTAAAAAGCAGAAGAGGAAAATGGTGCTAAAAATGAACACATAAAGGAAGAGAGAAGCAACTAATAAAGTGAAAAAGCATATAGAAGAGGTAAAGAAATTTTTAGTCAATATTAGTAGTTTCACTACTGTGAACTTCATTTATACACTCACTAACTAATTAAATTAATAAACAGATTTTGAGTGTTTGTGGATGCCTAGTATGTCAGACAGACATGGAACATAAAAAAATAAAAAAAGGACTATGAGTTTTTGGAGATTACATTCTAGGGGGAAAAAAGGAGATGTGCAGATAAATAAACATATGATACCAGCTTGTATATTATGTAATGTATACACACAGTATTTATATAACATGTTAATTGGCATGTGTTATGGAAGAAAAATGCCAAGGCAGGATAGGGAAAGGTCATAGTTAAAGGATTGTTTCATTGGGTAGCTTGTTAGAAAAGATCTCTGATAAATTAACATTTTAATAAAACCTTAAGTAGGTAAAAGAGTTGGGCAAGAATTCAACATTGTCTTATTCACCATCAATTCCTCATTGCTTGGCACACCAACACAAACAATGTACTCTGGAAGAAAGCAACAAAGAGCTTGTCATGTTAGATGTTACCATCTGGATAATCAGACCAGGGACACTGCAATGTCACCTCAAAACCTAGGTGAGTTTTAGACTTTTGTGTAATGAGGCTATGACTTCGATAACCAAATACCACAAATTGGTATCTAGAACAACAGAAGTAAGTTTTCTTAAAGTTCTGGTGGCTATAAGTCCAAGATGAAGATCACATCAGGCTTGGCTTCTAGTGAAGCCTCTCTTCCTGGTTTGTGTAGAACCATTTTCTCATTCTGTCCCTACATGGTCTTGTCCCTGTATGTGTGCAAAGAGAAAGAGAGGTCTTTGCTTCTCTTATGAGTATGCCAGTCCTGTTGATTGGGCTCAATTCTCATGACCTCATTTAACCTTAATCAGTTTCCTAAAGGAAATTCCATCTTGGAATACAGTCACATTGGTGATCGGGACTTCAATATATGAACTGAAAAGGAGCACCATTCCATTCCTAATACTCTGTCCTCTGGCTTCCCCAAAGTCTGATCCTTCTAACATGGAAAATATATTCACCCCATCTCAACAGCCCCCCCAATTCTTAACTAATTCAATCATCAATTCCAAGTCTAAAGTCTCATTTAAATATCATCTAAATCAGGTATGAGTGAGACTTTAGCTATGATTCATCCTGAGGCAGGACTCCTTCTTAACTGTGAACCTAGAAAACCAAACAAGTTATATTCTTCCAAAATGTGAAAATGGGACAGGTATAGGATAAACATTCTCCCTCAAAAAGGAAGAAATTAGCAGTAAGAAAGGCATGAAAGATCCTAAACAAGAACAAAACCTTGAAAGGAAGCTTTCATTAACTATTAGGACTCAAGAATAATCCTCTTTGTTTCTATGGTCTCCAGGTCCAGTGAGGTGGCAGCCTCATTCCCAGACCTCTAGGCTGCAGTCTGCCCTCTCAGCTCTAAGCAGTGGCCTTGTCCCTAGGGCACTGGGCAGGGGCATCCTGGCATGCAAACATCAAGAACAGTGTCCTATCTTATGAAACTTGAGGAAAAAATTGTCTTTTTTTTTTTAATAGAAAAGGACATTTGGAGCCTGCTGGCTCTACTCTTCATTCCTATAGAATCCCAGAAGTTTAAAAGCCTTCCTTTACTTCATCCTTTTTCTTTTGATCCAAACTGGCAGTGTCTTGGCTGACATAATCCCATCTCTTTTCCAGTTTCTCTGGAGGTAGCTGATTAATCTCTTTATGGAACAATGAGCCACCCTCTTGATGTTCTCTCCAGAATATACCTTCTGTCATTTTTTTTTGTAATATGAGCAGACTGAGAATTTTCCAAATCAAGTTGTAGTTCCATTTTACCCAATAAATCTTTCAATTTATCTCTCTCCTTTTTGCTTTTTACTATAGGTAATAAGAAATCAGAACACTTAATTTATACCTCTATAATGCAAGTTATACCTTCCACAAAACACTGGAAAAGAGTTTATTCAAGTTCTTTGCCATATTATTAAAATAATATTCTTGCCTGCAGTTTTTAATTGCATGCTCTTCATTTCTGAGACTTCACCAAAATCACTGTTAGTCTTAATGTCTACCTATAATCTTTTCAAGATGCTTTAAGCTTTTTCTAACATGTACCAGAAAATTCTTCAGGCTTTTCCCATCATCTGTTTTTCAAGACTCTACAACAAATACCACATTTTTAGGTATTTGTTGTAGCAGCAACCAACTTCATTATACTGATATTTATGAGCTGATTTGGTTATCATAACACAATACCACAGAATGGTGACCAAAACAAAATAAATTTAGTATATCATAATTTACGGAGGCCAGAAGTTCAAAATAAAGGTACTTTTAGAATTAGTTTCTGCTAAGGCCTCTTTTGATTTTAGATGTCCACCTTCTAATTGTATCCTTACATAGCCTTTCCTCTGTGCATACCTAGAGAGAAAGAAATTTATAGCCCCATCCTCAGGACTTCATGTATTCTTAATTGCCTCCCTGAATGGGGGCTAAGACTTTAACATATGAATTTTGGGGGAAACACACATCAGTCCAGTCCATAACACTTAGGGTAACGTGGAAGATAGACTAGGGATCTTTAATTGCAAGAAATAGAACCTGACCATGACCAATTTCAAGTAGCAGAATACAGGCACAGAATGTGAATAACAAACCTGCTTTTGCTTGAGGCTGGTCTCCTCTGCAGTTGGCTAGTGTATAACCTTTGTCATGTCATAATCCAGCCCCTCAGAGAATTGAAAAGAATGATTAAAAAGCCAGACTTTGGAAAGTTGAAAATTCGGAGATGCTCCAGAGACTTAAAAAACAGACTGATACAGAGTATCTTCAGGTTGCTACCCTCAGGGCGAATGAACCCTGGCCATTTTCAGTTTTTGTGTTTCTTTAGTCATGATAAAATTTTAGGGGAAAGTTTGATTTCTCGGGGTCATGAACAAATCTTTGTAAAGAGAGGTCAGGAAACTTGATGGACAGCCCTGCTGAGTCTTTCATAAGTGGATCTGGGATGGTGTCCAAGAATAAAGGTGTTCTTAACAAAAACAGAAGAAATGGACTCTGGGAAGGCAAAATTATAAAAGATTAAAATTTGAGCAGAAAAGAAAGTGAGCCTAGGAAGCCTAACGATTAGTATCCCCCTTCTACAAGTCTGCTGTAGCTCTGGGACTTTGTATGAGTTATTTAGCTAGTCTGAACCTCAAAATCTAATGGAAAAAGATTGTATAATTATCCCATAGAATGTTTATTTTATATATAAAAAAGAGCAGTACCTGTCATTCTGTAATATTAGATAAGCATTATCTAATGTTATGCTTTGTGGAACTACAGGTCCTCATTTATGAGTTAATGTGTAAGTTCTACTGTTGAAAATATTTGCCGTTGTGATTATTTTATCATATGATTGGTATTAAACAAGTCATTCCACTGAATTCATTTTCTCTCTCTCTCTCTCTCTCTCTCTCTCTCTCTCTCTCTCTCTCTCACACACACACACACACACACACACACACACACACAGCACAGGTAGGTCTCATAAGATTCTTCCTATTATGTTATTGGCAAATATACTATACTTATAAAATTGCTTTTGATAAAACCATGGTTGTGAAGATTCAAACTTGCTTAAAGTCTAGTAGAGATTGAAGTAAAAATAAACTGCAGTATTTAATAGGATAGGAAAAGGCAGCTACAGAGTAAAAATAATTAGTAATTATTGCTGAATAATTAGTAATTGTTCTATAAGATTATTTTATTCAGCATCAGGTAAAGGGAATAATAACCAAGTATGTATAATTTTTACAAAAAATTCAAAATTGGGAGATATTATAAATGTTGAAAAAGTCTAGCAACCAGTTTAGCAGTGAAGTCATAATGGAAACAAAAAATAAAATGAAGTTCAACTATATAGAAACAAAATAGCATGCTGAAGTGAAATTAAATTGAGACAGTAAAGTCCTAAATTATAACACTTATTACAGTGCACCTTGCAAAAATTGTTTACATAACCATTTCCACTGCTCAGCTGAAAGCACCATGATATATTAACTCACTTAATTAAAAACTACTGAGTGCATAATCTGCCCCAGGCACAGTGTTAGTCAGTGAGATGCATCAACGAACAAGTTCACATTCTAGCTAGTGAGTGCACAGATTCAAGGTCATCCATTTTTATATCCCCAGTATATAACATTCAGTCCTGGCACATGAAGAAAGAAACGAACCATCAACCATTTTTTCAGAGTTAAATAAATAGAAGAATGTGGATAAGCATATATATCTCTAAAAGGAAAAACAGTAATAGCACGTATTTAATGAGATGAAAGGCTTTCCAGACATTGCTTTCAGTGCTTGACCTGCATTCTCAATTAATCCTCAAATAGATGATGGGACCACCCCACCACACTATAGTTGAGGAAACTGAATAGGAAAGTTAAATAACTCTTTCAAGAGAAAATAGATAAAGCCTGGCATGGTGATGCATGCCTGTAATCCCATTGGCTTGGGAGACTGAGGTAGGAGGATCTCGAGTTCAAAGCCAGCCTCAACAAAAGCAAGGTGCTAAGCCACTCAGTGAAACCCTGTCGCTAAATAAAATACAAAATAGGCCTGAGGATGTGGCTCAGTGGTTGAGCGCTCCTGAGTTCAATACCTGGTACCAAAAGAAAAAAAAGTCTACAGATAGTTAACATTGAAGGTGAGATTTAAATGTTTATGTCTAATTTAGTACTTCAAATTCTTAAAGGTATTTTTAATTTTTAGGAAATGAAATATCTAAGCAAAAGAAATTTTTGTAATTGCCATCTCTACTCTAGCTTCCCTAGTGCATTTTCCTAATCTTGTTTGCACCAAAAAGAGAGTTTTTCACCCTCTGAGAGAAATTTGTTTTACCTTCCTGCGACTTGTTCACATCTATTTGTGACATACAAAAGCTACTTCAAAGAGGTTGTGAAACTCATCCTAATGTGTATATTAAAGAATGTGAATGCTACTTTTCTAAAATACTCCAGAAATGCTGAAGGGAACAAACAAGAATAGACCTCAGGAAAATAGTCTGAAATCAATGAGCAGAGTTTCTCCAAAAATCAATATCACCAAAGGAGACAAATGGCTGAAAACTAAGGACAAATTAAAATTGCACATACAACGTAATACAGCACCCAAATAGGCAGTGATTTTTCAAGGCTGAATATAAAGACACATTTGGTACGGGGATACAAAAGTAATAGTCTTTTTCTACAAAGCTCTAGGGAGACCACATCAGATATCAGTGTCTGAGGTAAAACAGTCTCATCAAGAGTGTGATAAACAGGCAACAGAAATGATTGGCGAGGTGGAAACATTGATTTCCATGTTAGGCTTAAAGAGCTTAATGTGTGTAGATTGGTGATGTAATGACAAAGATACCCATTATTCTGAACAGCAGAACCATTTCTTCACAGAAAGATGTTATTTAGTCTAATTTATGTGGACTTAAAAAACAAAAACAATCTACCTCTAGAATTTAGGATTACAGGGAAACCAAACTCGTTACCTCCACTCCTTTAAGAAGTACACTCAAAGTATAAAAATAAAGAAATTGTTCCTTAATTTTTAAAATAACCTCAATGACAAAGATTTTATTCATATATTCATTTATTCAATGAGTTTTCATTGAATAATTGCTATGTGCTAGGCATTACATTGGGGTTTAGGGTAGAAAAAGGGAGGTTGGTTAACTTTTCATCACTATCTCCAAAATAACTGATGTAAACATCTAAGAGAGGGAAAGATTTATTTTGGTCCAATTTCAGAAGCTTTAGTCCATAGTCATCTGGCTCCATGCCTCTGGGCCTGGGGTAAGGCAAAGCATCATGGCAAATGAACTGGCGGACAAAATTGGCCCAGCTCACAGGATACAGGAAGAGAAGGGGAAGGAGCCAGGGACAAGATATAATCTCCAAGGGCATGCCCCCAGGAACCTATTTATTCCAATCATTCCTTATCTACCTAAAGTTTCCACTACATCCCACTAGTCCATTCAAATTATTAATCCATCAAATGGATATACCAAGTGATGATTTTTAAGAGACTTAATAAGAGGGCTCATGATCCAATCATTTTCTAAAAAACTCACCTCTGGACATTGCTATATTGGGGATGAAGCCTTCAACACATGATAATTTGGGGGCTAGTCTACATTCAAATGATAAAAAATGAAGTAAGCCTTTACATCTGCCCTTATGGAATTCAATTCTAATCTAAAACGTAGTTGTAAAAAATTATTTTACAAAGCATGATATGTGTCTTCTGATGCACTTATCTGTACCACGATGACAATAAGCATATAGCAGAAGGACAAGTAGTACATTTTCCTAGAGTGGAATGGGAAAATACTGATCTATTTATCTGTACCACGATGACAATAAGCATATAGCAGAAGGACAAGTAGTACATTTTCCTAGAGTGGAATGGGAGAATACTTATCTATTTAAAATTTGTTTTTCTTCCACTTTGCTTTACAAAATAAAGTGATCATAGTATAATAAACTCTCCATGAATGTTTTAATGGTCTCCAAAACAAGTATAGGAGTGAAAGTATTCATACCCTACTTACAGGAGAGGTATGCAATGGGCATAGTGCAAGGCTAGGTGGAACAGTAATATAATATAGGTCACTCTGTGTAGACATCTCTAGAAGATGTAAGGAATGGCAAATTCATCTAATAGCTGGCAAAAACTGGGGGGCCAAGGTCTTCACTCTGCTCATCAAATTCATGATTTGACTGCCATTGGAAGACAGAACTTGCTTCTATGTCATGTATTAACATTATGGCTCACGGAGGCACTGTTGAAAGCCCAGGGCCCTTTCTTGCTCCTCTTTTCATCAGCATAACATTAGTAAAAGGTTTCTTTGTGCTCTGTCTCCCTCAAATAATTCTCTAAGTGCAATAACACTAAATATTAATATTTATATGTATTAATTCCATCAATAATCATATGTGGAAGATACAAATATTGCTTTCACTTTAAAATGAGAAAAGTGGCTATTTCTACCTCTGTAGATGGCCTGTATTCTTTTTCCCTTGAATGTGTATTCCGTACTTTACCCCAGAAGACTTCTCTCTCTTGTGATAACTTGCATTTCCCCTTCAATATGTATCTGATTTCCTAAATAAAGCTCTCTATGTCTCTGAGAAACAAAATGAGAAAACTGATGTCCAAAGTGACAAAATAATATTTGGAAAATCACTCAGATTCTCTATAATAAAGATAGGATTCAAAGATAGATGTTTTGCTAGATCCCTTTCTACCATCATTCAGAAAAATCAACTTAAAGTTCAAAGACCTAATTGTTAAACCAGCTTACTTTAAGAAAACATAAGGAAAACACTTCAAGGCATTGGAGGAGGATCAAATTTGCAGAATAGAAGCAGTCTGGAGATCCCAGCTTCTATGCAGTTCAGAATCAAAACAAGAAAACAGCAACTGAAGAGATGAGCAACTGAGGAAATGAATTGAGGGACAATATTAGATTGTCGGAGACTTGAAGAGACTTACAAATATTGGTGACTGGAACAGAAAGTAAGAAAGAATTTATCAATTATGAATCTGTACCAACAGCATTGGGGCAGATCTTGGGGAGGGGTGAGAAATATAGAACAAAAGAAAGGAACAACTTATAAGTTTACATCAGAAACACTGGTGGAAGAGAAAACCAGACTGAAGTAAGATGGGACAGGAGCTGCAAAGGAGACTACTGAATGAAAAGTCCCTCCTTTTACTCATTTGTTGGTGGAAATGTATGGCAAGCAGCCATTTTATTTATTTATTTATTTGTTTGTTTATTTATTTATTTATTTTGAGAAAGAGAGAGAGAATTTTAGTATTTTATTATTTTTTAGGTTTTTTTCCGGCGGACACACATCTTTGTTTGTATGTGGTGCTGAGGATCGAACCCAGGCCACAAGCATGCCAGGTGAGCGGGCTACCACTTCAGCCACATCCACAGCCCCAAGCAGCCATTTTTATAAAGGTCATGTGTAAACTTGCAGCTCAGAGAGGTTGAAATTCCTGCATCTTCATTCCATCTAGAGATGGCAGCAAATACTTTCATAGGGAATGCTTTTGAACTGGGCCATCTAGGTAACTTAAGTAGCAGGATCACTGATAGCCCAAAGCTGCTGGAGTGGTGGTGTAATGACACTCTCTGGTGCCCTGTGCCATTACCATGCACCAAGAACTAGGTGGACATATGTGTGTATGCACTCGCGCGCGCACGCGCACGCACAAACACACACACACACACACACACACACACACACACACACTGCAGCCCAGAAGTTTCATCTGTCTGAGATGATATCAAGCACTGGGATTCATCACAGAGCTTTCATAGAAACCTTGTCAGTGACTTGGAAAGATGGGAAGAGGTCTGTACTAATATCTCTGGGTGTAGTATTTCCCACAGAGCACCCAAAGCTGCAGTCCACATCAGGAAGTCAGGTAGCACTATGGCCTGCTGAGTTTCTGTTCTCGCCACTAAAAGGCTCAGGGGTCACTCCAGGTAAACTGGGCTAACTGGGCTGCATGAAATAACCACACAAGAGAGACAAATACCTTTTTGTTTGGGGTCACAATGACAGCTCCTCTGACCTTAAGTGTTCGTAGAAAGAGAGAGAGCAAGAGCATGCGCTGATCCCTTTTATTGAGGAGAAGCTATTCAAATGAGGCAAGGGGTCAGGTTTCAGGGGGCTGAGTCTATCTTCATGATGTCCACTGTCAGCATGTTGACTGACACCTGGGTAGGCCACACCCAAGGGCACAGTAAGAGAAGGGGACACACCCAAGGCACTTCCATGGAAGAGTCTATCCTAAACAGGGCAAGGGGTTATATTACAAAGGAAATGGTGAGCATAGCTTCACCCATGGGGCTGTAGCAAGACACACCCATGCAGGAGACACTGACCCTCACACCCAAGAAGGGTGGGGAAAGCTCTGCCACATTTCTGTGACTGAGCACTTCAGCACCCAGCTGGAGAGTGTGACTCAGTCATGTGTAAGGTTGGTCTCCCACAACTATTTAATTTACTATATTCATCTAGCATATGTGATGATGAGACCCAGAGTCCGTGGCATTTTGTGGATGATGTTGAATGAATGTACTGGCTTCAAATTCTGAGGAATTTGCAGTGTTCTTTATAACAGCTAAGGCAAGGCCTTTAAGCCCAACTGCTCTGTATCCTGGCAGAGATGAGGTGAGCCAGGAGGAAGTCCTGTGGGGCATCCTGAACAGACAGCTTCCTTTTTTCAGAGATTGCATGGCAAGAATTTGAAGATGGCAAAGACACAAAAATTCAACTACAGCCTCCAAGGAAGACCTTTTTTTCTTTTTGAGTCTCATGTAAACAACATGAGATTCACAATCCAGAGCTCTCTGTGTGGTTTACACTGGGTAGTGATGGGCTGGTGAGCTCGGCTGTGCTCAGATTAATTCTGTTTTTAGCAAAATTTTCATTCTGGTATTCTAGCTACAACATGCAAGGGCCTCTCCAGAAGGTCACAGACACCCCACTGCCACCCAGTCTTCACGCCCTTGTGTAACACAGGCCACCCCTGCTGCACCTGCACCCTTGGCACAAGCCCACCTCACACTGCCACTCACTGCCCCAACTTCCCACACTTACTGTGCATGTGTTTTTCAATTTTATGTTCAAATGTTTCTTTACTCCCATGTTTATTTATCAGGATCATCATCTATTTTAAACTGCAATATTCAATTCATTATTTGTTGACATATTTTAATTAGGGCCTATGCAGATGATATGGAACCTTTTGTTTTTATTCCAAGTTACACTTGCTTAAGTGGCCATTTATTGGTACCTACAGTTTTCCTCCTTGATATATGACACTAACACATAAAATTGCAACTGCCAATTACTCTAAAGTACACTTCCCATGGACTACAACTGGAAAACTGAGGGGAAAAGCACATACTTGAAGGAAATGGTTGAAGGTGTGGGCAGTCTAGGAAAGCCCTAAAGGTTTATGAAGCCTGGATCCAGAAATCGAGAATTAGAAATAGAGCACATTGCACTTTTGTCCTAAGGTGTCTGCTGGCTGGGCCAGTGCCTGGGAGCCTCTCAGGGCAGGAGGGTAAAGTTAGAGTTAAAGGCTGCGAAGGGCACATAGGGGGCACCAGGGATCCCTTGTGTTGGGATGGGTCCAAGAAGTTGTCCCTTAAGAATCTGTCAGCCAGTTCTCCTGTGGGTTACAGCTCTACTTTAACAGGGGTAATTAAGGAAATCTGAAGAGCAAATGTATGGTAAGGTCTTATTTCCTACCAGTCTTATGAAACTTTATAATTGAGGACCTCTTCAATGCAGTCAAGGGAGAAAATAAATAAATATAGGAAGATTTGAACTGAGATACAGAAGTCTCATAAATTGCAAATGATAATATATTGAATTTATAAAATCCCAAATCATTACAAATTCTTGGAATTAATAACATCATTTTTCCTCTTAGGTGTTTTACACTCTAGAAGCAAGCAGAGTGTGAAAACTTACAGAGAAGTCATTGGCATAGTAAAAATACTCTTTTACAAACCTCTAGAATGAAACCTACAAATTTTCCTCAATATAGCAATGGGGTACTTTAAAAACCTTATTCGGCAATAGAGAAAACAATTAACTGAAGAGAATTACTAAGATTCTCACTTGTGATTCAATATTATAATGACATTAAATTCCTAAAATGTTACAAGAATTCTAATAAATCTCAATTAAATATCCACTAGGCATTTTGTTATACCTGGTTAAATGATTCTATGCCTTGTTTGGATATATTTATGAATTATAGGCAAGACACCTTTAAACAAAAAGAACAAGTGCACAGATATTGTCTTAGTAGATATCAAAACTTACATTAAAGTTATTGTAGATAAAGAGTAGGGTGTTGATTCAGGGTTAGACAAGTAGATTTTAAAACAAAGTAGGAAGTCACAAAACCAAACAACACACATGTAGACATTAGGCATTTGTGACTGTGTGTATGATAGAGACAGATGGAGACATATAACACATGTATACATACAAACTGATACTATTTGTAACATACAGTATAAATGTATAACACTGGAATCATTAGAGTCTGTTGTGTAAAGGAAAAATTTTGAACAAATGGTTTAAAGATAATTGGTCCATATGGAAAAATGGAATTATATGCATCTCTTTCAAAATATTACTTAATATTATAGACTACCTTTATGACCTAAGTATAGGAAAATTATTTTATTCAAGTTATAAAAAAGCATTTGCTCTAAGGGAAACATTAAATGTGAGCTTCCTGAACTTTTGGAGATTTTTCATGCCTCAGTGGACAGTGATAACAGCTAAATGTCCCTCTAAAAGATCCCTGTAAGGACAATATACCTCAGAATGAATTATAGGGATCTTTCTTAAAGGCACCAGACTTCCACTCAGTGGATGGCATCTGACATATAAATTTGATTTTGCTTGGAACTGGGTAAGAATTCAGAAGACATGGGACTCGAGGTTAGTTACTATGCAGAACATACATTCTTACACCTACATGTGTCAAATGGCACATCTACTTCTTGGGGAGGAGCCTCCAGCCCTCTGAGGAGATTTGGTGAGGAAAGAGTTGAACAGGTTGTACATAAATTTTGCATCCAACATTACCAACTCTCTGCACTGCTGAAGACACCTTTCTGTACAATTTATCTGACATATATATCTGTGATACATCTTCATTGATATGGGCTGTTGATTTTCACTAAGTTCACTGCACAGCTGACTAGAATAATGTACAGGCTCTGAGTTTACTGCAATTCCAGCTGGTTTTGATTCACACCCATTACTGAGGCTCTTGCTCTGAGCCTCTGCTTCTTCCCTTGGCTGCTCATTAGAATCCTCTGGGGAGGTTCACAGGCAGGATTGGTACCTGAATTACTCTTCTGGTGAATCAGGTTCAAGAGTTTGATGTTTGATCCTTGCCTAAACCTATTTAAAATTTCTCCAGATGACTTAACTTGAAGACAAGTTTGAGAAATATTGGTCTAGTGCACAGATGAATTTAGCTAAACTGCTTGATGGAAAAAAAAAAAGGTTGGCACTCAGAACAACACATTTAATCTGATATGCTGACTGAGAGGACACAGAAAAGAATTCAGACCAATCATGACTCATTTCTATTTGTTCCAATACTGTAAGAGGAATCCAGGGGAAGAAAGAGCACAAACCAATGCTCCTTCACCCTCTCTCCCATCACAGTGCTCCTGTGGAGCCTAGGATAACTGGGGGACAGACAGCAGGGCTGACTTTGCAGATCAGGCAGTCCATACAGGGCAGTTCCCAGGACACCAAAAGGTACCTGCCTGGAGACTGGATCTGCAGGGCAGGGAGGACATACCCTGCACATCTGCTGTCTCCACTACATTCAAAAGTATACTGGATTTCCTAGCAAGTGTAATCAAACAAGAAAAAATATAAACTATATAAGAACTTACAAAAATTACAGCAGTTATTGGACAAGAACTAGAGACAAAAATCATTTGTGTTTCTACAGAACACAATTAATACTATGAAAATGTAATTATGAGAGACCATGCTCACTAAAGTAAGCTTTCAAGATACTTGGAATGAAGCCACCAGAAGACAGACAGTGTGAACAGTAATGTTTTATTGAAATATTTTAATAGGGGTATATCCCACATCTGTGAATTATGTATGAGTCTCCATATGGAAAAAATTATCAGCAGTCTTTCAAACCTATTTATTAAGTGTATTTCCAACCAAAAATAGAAATAACTTTTTTTGTGGAACTTTGTAAAAGAATATCTTCAACTTTTTTTTTTAAGAGAGAGAGAGAGAGAGAATTTTTTTTAATATTTATTTTTTAGTTTTTGGCGGACACAACATCTTTGTATGTGGTGCTGAGGATCGAACCTGGGCCGCACGCATGCCAGGCAAGTGTGCTACCACTTGAGCCACATCCCCAGTCCGAATATCTTCAACTTTAAAAAGTCACCAGTGAGCCAGGCATGGTGGAGCATGCCTATAATCCTAGTGGCTCAGGAGGCTGAGGCAGGAAGAATGGGAGGGCAAAGTCAGACTCAGCAACAGTCAGGTGCCAAGCAACTCAGTGAGACCCTCTCTCTCTATAAAACACAAATAGGGCTGGGGATGTGGCTCAGTAGTTGAGCGCCCCTGTGTTCAATCCTCGGCACCAAATAAATAAACAAATAAGGTGAAAAAAGAAGTCAGAGGGGGAGAAAATATTTGCCAAGCATCTAATGTGACAAAGACTGGTAAATAGAATATGTAAAAAGTGGTCAGCCAATGAGTCTAAGGCAGTCTGCTTCAGAGAGAGACATACTTGGGATCCCAATTTACCAAATGCAATGGAAGGCAGAAGGCGAGGGGACATTTGGAATTACAACCACCTTATGAAACTGAGAAGAAGAGCCCCCAGCTCACAAAGTAAGGTGTAGTCAGGAGAAGTGTGAATGGAAAATTCAAAAAGGAAAAAATATCTATTTTCCAACAAAACTATGGAAATATACTTCACCTCATTAGCTCATCAGTTTCCCATTAGCCAATAGGGAAATGCCCACCAAACCACAATGACAACCTGGATGAACTTTGAAAACAGGCTAAGTGAAAGAATCCAGCCACAAAACACCACATGCTGTAGGATCCCCTTTACATGAAATGTTCAGAACAATGAAACCTATAGAGACGGAGAGCAGAAAAGCATGTGCCTAGTGCCAGGGAGAAGTCCTAGATGGGGAAAGGGGTGACTGTGATGGGCATGGGGTTTCTTCTTGGGGTGATGGAAATATTTTAAATTGAATGTGGTGACTGGTGCACAACTCTGTGAATGTACTGAAGTGTAGACTTTAAACGTGTGAATGGTATGTGAATCATAACTCAGTCAAGTTGTAAGGAATAAATCTCATGAAAAATTCAAAGGAATTTCTAAATTACAATCACTGATGCTTCCATGTGGATGAGAAGTTGGACCATCAAGAGCTTCCTTATACTGCACCATAGTGCACAGGGGTACACACCTGGAGAGCAGTGTGGCATCGCCTATTAGGTTGAATATTACCCACATGCAGTTCCAATTCTGGACACATAATTCTGAGAGCCACATGCTCATGTGCAGCAACGAACATGTACCAGGAGGCTTAGAACAACTTTGTTTATCATTTTCCAAGCCTGAAAACAAACCACATGACCACAAAGAATAGAAGGAGCAATTTAACATGTGAATTGCTTATTTAATGGAAAGCTATAATGCAGCAAAGATAAATACATACCTATAAAAACTTAACAAACACACATTAAGCCAAGTGAGGTCAAAGATAACATGATCACATTTGTATAAAAAATTAAAAATGCGTATAGTGTTTTAAGTAATCTATGTTGTTTAGAGATGCACCAATAGGATTAAAACTTCATGGATCAGGCTGAAGAGGATGATTCTGTAACAGGATGGTGGTAAATCTCGGGGGAGTAAAGGATTTTTATTGCTATGGAAATTGGTACAGAAACTGGTGTGTTTATGTATTTCTAATTTTTTTTGTATTTCTAATTTTTTAACATGGTACTTTCTTCTAAAACCTTTTGATAATATATAAATATAATTCATTCTCTTTTCATTTATGGGGTAAAATCAGTTTAAAAAGTAATATTAAATATTTATTTATAACTGGAAAAATTAATCTTTTGGTCAAAAAGCAGATGGACCCAGACTAACCAGAGAAGAGATCATGAAGAGTAATTGAAATGAGGAATTATCATCATCTCTTAATTGTACTCAGGAGCCCATCTATAGAATCAGAATTCACTAGAACACCAGTGTCCTGTGGTCCCTCCTGCCATGCTGATGTTCTGTCTGTGCTGCTCATCAGCACAGTCAGGAGCCACCTGTGACTGAGGTTTGAAATGTGGCTATTCCAAGTGAGAACTGGATCTTACACTTTCTTTAATTTTAATTGAAGTAATTTTAGGCAGTCACATGTGAACAGGGGAGCATTAGAGAAACAAAATGAGTGAAGGGTCCATTGTCCCTGGGTTTTTTAGTTACCCAATGGCTATCAATGACAGCTTTGTCCTTGAAACTTTTGGGAAGAATGTCAACACAGGTGATTGAAGCTTTCTTCAGGGATGAGATTTTTCTTAAACTCAGAAGCTAATAAAATATTTGAATCACAAGAAAGGTATCTATCACTGTTCTCTGTAGGTGTAGTAATTAATTTTCATTTGTATGTGAACTGACTGACTTTTCCAATCCCAAATCTTGCTGTAACTAGGAAATTTGTAAAGTAAGTAGTTTTCTTTCTTTCTTTTTTTTTTAACTAAGTAGTTTTCTATCACCAAATTCTTTATGAAAACTGCTTATAATTGTCTAGGCCACTCTAAAAATCATTATGTCATCTGGAATTTTAAAATCTAGCACGGTAATTTTATGTCACATGGGGAAAAGATAATTAAAAGGAAGGCAAGCCTGTGTAAGCACAGTAAATTATTTATTAGAATATAACATACCAATATTTAATAATGTATCAATTTTGACAAAAAAGATGACAGACATCAGTGTGGCATTGCATGCCTCTGATCCCAGCATCTCAGGAGGCTGAGGCAGGAGGAACCTAAGTTCAAGGTCAGTCTCAGCAACTTATCAAGACCCTGTTTCAAAAGAAAAAAAAAAGGACTTGTAGTTTAATTCCCAGTATAAAAAAATGACAACAATAAAAAATGAAGGACACCTCATGTAATTCATTCATTTATCCAGAACACTTTACTGTGGATGCATAAATGGAAATTGAATATAATGTTAAACATAGTGGGTAGGTAGAAAGATTTGAGGGTTTTCTTTTTTCCATTCAGGAGAATTAAATTGTTTGTTGATTACACATGAAAATGGATGAAAGACAAGCTTCATTCCCATCTGTTAAGTGTACAGTATCATTATTCAATTTAGATATTGTATAGGATGTGTCAACAATCATTTTTATAACCAAATAATTCCATGACTGTGCTTGTGTGACCCTTTCAATGGTGAACTTCAAAAGGTCACAACAACTACACCAAGCTGTCTGAACCTGGTATTATCCCGAATGACTTCTAACTTCACACTCTTGTGGAAGTTTTACCAAGATGGCTTCAGAGTAGACTAACTTTACACAGTACATATAAAAAAAGACATATTTATTCAGTGTCATAATAAGACTATTACATTTAGCAATTAACATCATGGGTGCAAAAAAAAAAAAAGTCTACATTAAAACCCTTTTTGCTTTATACTTTCCACAGAACAGAAACTAAAATAATCTGTTATACCAATAGTCACAAATACAGTACTTGAATTTTTTTGCACATACACATGAATATTATCTAAACCATGTCTTCTTTGTAGCAGTGAGGCCCTGCCCCAGTGTGCTTGGCTGAGTTCACAAATCTGTTGTAACCTGTGGGCTTCCCTGTCACTTCCTCTCCTGCTAAGCTTTGTTTCCTGGCAACATTAAAACCTTCTGCCATTGTCATAGCTACTGCTGCTGCTGGAACTACCAGAGCCACCTTGGTTTCATGGTTTGGCAGGTCCAGAGTTTCTGCCTCCATAGTTTCCACCCTTCATGGGACCAATCAGGTCCAGAGCTTCTGCCTCCATAGTTTCCACCCTTCATGGGACCAAAATTTGATGACTGATTGTTGTCATTGCCAGAATCATTGTAGCCTTTACCACTTCCAAAATTGCTTCTGTCACTACCAAATCTATTGTAGCCATCCCCACTGCCACCATATCCAACACCACCATGGCTGCCACCAAAGCCACTAAAGTTTTGTCCAAACCAAAATTGTTGTTTACACCAAAACCACCCCCACAATCACCACCAAATTTCTACAACCATGTCAACTTCTTTGGCCAGCTCTTACGTTGCAGGGCTTTCCTCAGTTCACAGTTGTGGCCATTCACAGTGTGGTATTTCTGAACGACAATCTTATTCACGGAGTCATGATCATCAAAAGTTAAAAAAGAAAAGACCCTGTGAGAGCATTTGTCTTTGTGATGAGTCTTTGGTAAGCACCACATAAGTGGATCTTATTAAAAAAAAACACTTTGTGATGGTGTCCATTGTTTAATTGGAGATGTGACCACTTACATTCAGTGTTCCTATAAAGAGAAGAGATATGTGCATGAATTCTTGCCATGTTGATTGATTTCTCATGTTTAATGTGATTCTGTTTCTTATTTGCTTAGCTACACATGTAATGTATTCTCCAGTTGTAGAGTCTTGCTTGTTTTCCCCTCTTCCCTGGGTTGAACCAAAGGCCTGACACATGCTAGGCAAGTCTTTGACACTGAGCCACACATGCAGCTGCTGGGGTTTCTCTTAATTTCTCATGTGGAGTTTTTCCTTAATATGTTCTGAAATATTTGCTTCCTAGTTGTGAATTTTGTTTCTTTTTTTTGTGGGGGAGGCTATTACTGGGGGATTGAACTCAGGGGCATTCAACCACAGAACCACATCCCCAGCCCTATTTTGTATTTTATTTAGAGACAGGGTTTCACTGAGCAGCTTAGTGACTTGCCATTTCTGACCCTGGCTTTGAACTTGCAGTCCTCTGTCTCAGCCTCCCAAGCCACAGGGATTACATGTGTGAGCCACTGCATCTGGCTTGGGAATTCCATTTATATCAGCTCATCTGGCAAGGGTTTTTTTTAATGTCTCTTTGATTTTAAAAGATAATTTTGCTAGGTATAGTAGTCTTGGTTGACAATTATTTTCTTCCAAGTTAGATCCAAATACCCCTAGGGCTGGGCAGATGCTGATCTCTGCTGGGTATCTGGGTCACAGGGGCTTCCAGAGAATTCAACTCCTAAGGCAGATAATCAACCAACTTTGGTTGTGAGGGCACAGCATACTTATACCAATGAATATAACCTTTCAAAGTTCAGTCCCTAAATGCATTTCCACCCACTTTTTCAGTTTTCTGACCCTCCTAGCTTATCATGTGAGCCACCAGACTCAAAGGGAAAGCCAGCTGTACTCACCACCTTGTCTCTGACCTGAATCCTCCTAATTATAATCATCTTGCCTCCTTCCTTTCTTCCATTCTTTCTTTGGAATGAACCCAGGCATGCTCTTCCAATGAACTAAAACCACAATTCATTCTATTTTTTTATTTTAAGACAGGGCCTCACTAGGTTCTTCAGGAGGGCCTCAAAGTTGTGATCAGCCTGCCTCAGCCTCCCAAGTCCAGAGTTCTTGTGCCAAATTTTTCAGTTGAGTTCCTCTCTTTTTATTCCCCCTCCCCTCTGTGGTGAGTTGACCCCACAGCTGTCTCTACCTTGGTTCCAATATCCCTTCTCTTGGGCTCTATACAAAATAGCAGAATTTCTGAGGCTCTTCCTGCCCAATATTGATCTTTAGTGTATTCCCTCAGGCACCACCTCAGTGAGCCGCAGCAGTCCTGCTGCTTCAGTTCTGAGCTGCGGAGCAAGTGGAAAGTGCAGCCTTCCTCTACTCTGCCATCTCTGTTTCCTCGTTCTATATAAGATTATGTGTAAGTCATAAAAACGTGGATTGCACTGTTTGCTCCAAGAAGTGAGGAGTGGGTCTGGGCACAGTTTCAGAGCGCAGCAGAGAGATGTTCTTTCTGTTGAGCTGTGACTCACTACCTGCATCTTCCACCTGGCTGTACCCATGGGAGAGAGAACAACATGATCTTTCAACATCAGGTCTCATCATTGACAATACACATCCCTTTTCTCCTCAAGTGATAAAATATATTTAAATGTGGATTTAAGACCCCTCCCACTCTGGACACTGATCAGTGACCTCAGGGGTCCCTATCTGGCTGAGCACCAGGATGGCTGGTGGGCTTGTTACAAAATACTTGCTCCTAGCCACAGACCACATCTCCCAGATTAGTCAGCACAAGACAGATGAGTCACTTACTGTAATCTTGAGGAGATCTGATGCACAGTCTGGGAATCCTGGTCATTCTCTGAGCTTCTGAAAGTATGAACTACACTCTGGCAGCATCAGCACCACCTTGACATTGAAATGGCGTGTACTACTAACTCCACACTCTCCATGTTGGGGTGATGTCTGGGGGACTCATGTGCACAGGAAATCTGGGACTCCCTGATCCAAGTGTGTCCTGGGTGTTGCAGCAGAACTGTGCACTCTGCTGTGGACGTGTGGTCTGATCAGATGGCAAACATGGGGAGCTCACAGAGCTCCAGGGCTCAGTGCCTGTCCCTTTCTTTACTTGGCCACCACTCCCTTGGTGTGCTCACCTGTGCTCAAGGCTTTAATCCATTTCTCCATTCTGGACACACTCATCTGTCCCACGGCCAATGTGATGACCTCACCTGCATTTCCGGGATATATCTCAGTTCAGTGTCTTCACTGAGTGCCTGCCATGTCCCTTTCCAGAGTCCTCTGCTGTCCACTGAGGGCTACTCCATCCTTCTCCTTATGCAGTCTGATATAAGGGGTGCACCATTGACTTCCTTCTTATACCCCAGCTTCAGTCCATTAGGAAGTGCTGGAAAGACCATCCTAAGAATCTTGCTCCCCACTTTGCCATTCTCTTCTCAGCACAGAAGCCATAGTATCTTTTACAACACAAGTCTTTTTATAGGGGAAGTTCTGCTGTGATCCTTCTGTGGTCAAACTGCCGTCTAACTCTCTGGCTCACTCAGAGTAAAGGTTCAAAGACTTCCAGAAACTTCCAGCCCTGCAGGGTCTGATCATATCATTGGCCTCTACTCAGTGACTCTGCTCAGGGCATACCACAGTTCTCATTTACCATGAACACAAGGACATGCTCCTGCCCCAGTGCCTTTGCACTGCTGTTTATCCTTCCTGGAAAGAATTTGATACTGACACCATCAAGATTATTATTCATATTCTTCAAATCTTACCTCAAAGGTCATCTTTTCATCAAGGCACTGAGTACTTTGGCAAATACTTGTCTTCCCTGTTGCCCTCCCACCACATACCCTCTGAATAAACTTTTAAGTCTTATGCCTCCTACATGAACATTGTGCTTATTTAATATGTTTATAGTGCATCCTCTTCTAGCCACCAGAACATATATTCCACTAGGCTGGATTTTTTTTTACTTTTCCTCTGAATTTCCCAGATATAAAAAAAAAGTATAACACATATTTTGAGACAGGGTCTCACTTGCTCAGGCTGGCTTCCAACTTTCAATCCTCTTGAGCCACTGGGATTACAGGTGTGTACCAACAGTTGTCCTTCCTTTATTTTTACTGCTGAAGTTTTACATTTTATGGTTATACACAGTGTGCCACCTGCCTGTGTTTGATTCTACTCTGCCATAAACATCAGTGCACACACAGGCAAGATCACCCCAGGCATATGATCATGAGAAGGAACTTTCTTTCTTTCTTTTTTTTAGAGTAATGTATTTTATTTATTTTTAATTAGTTATTTTATTTTTCCATGTTTTTATTAGTGCATTAAAATCATACCTAATGGTGGGATTCATTGTTACATATTTAGACACACACACAATATAACGATGTAATTTGTCAATGTCCTTCCTCAGTATCTCTTTCCCTTTCTCCTTCCTCCCTCTGTTTCCTTTCCTCTGCTGAACTCCCCTGGATTTTCATCAGACTCTATCCCATATCTCTCTTTCCCTTTTTCCCCTCTAGCTTCCACATATGAGAGAAAAATATACAATTCATGGCCTTCCAAGTTTGGCTTTTTATCATTTTCATTATTAGGTAATTAACTAGGTAATGAGAATTCTAATTATCTTGATTTAGTGATTTTGAAAAAAATATATGTATGGTATTTCAAAAGTTAGAAAATAAACAAGTCTATCAATAATACAAAATGCTATCTATGCCACACATGGAACTCTGATTGGCCATGGTGTATATTAGGGGCTGGTGTAGAGAATGGACACTGGCAGTAAATTCCTAAAGGACTCCACTCAATTTTCCATGACTCTGCAAACCCTGCAGGCCTAGGCACTGTTTTCAGCCCTCAGTTTGACAACTGTAGTTGAAATCCTTCCAGCAACATGCTTACCAGGCCTCCCCTTCCTGTACAGATAGTGGACTCTCTAGAAAAAGGGCCAACTAACCCTTCTGGCCCATAGGTGCAGCATGTAGGGTCATAGTCACTAAAAGGACCAGTGAAAATATCTTAAGTTTTTTTTGTGTGTGTGTTCAAATATATTGCCTTTTTTTTGTTCTAATTAGTTACATATGAGAGTAGAGTGGATTTTGGCACTTCATATATAATGGAGTATAACTTCTCATTCTTCTGACTGTATATGACATAAAATTACAGTAGTTGTGTTTTCATATTTACACATGAGGTAAGAATGTGTGATTTATTCTCCTAACCCACCTACTTCTATACCCCCTCCTCCTTTCATTCCCCTGTATTTAATTTAAAGTGTCTCTATGCTTCCCTAGACACCTTCCCTTACTGTGAATTTGAATCTACATATTAGAGAAAACGTTTGGCCTTTGGTTCTTTGGGATTGGCTTATTTCACTTAGCACAGTATTCTCTAGCTGTATCCATTTACCAGCAAATTTCATCATTTCATTCTTTATGGCTCAGTAATATTTCATCACATATATATACACCACATTTTCTTTATCCATTCATCTATTCAAAGACACCTGGTTTGGTTCCATAGTTTAGATATTTCGAATTGAAAGGCTGTAAACTTTGATGTTGCTGTGTTACTTTGGATATAAACCGAGAAGTGACATAACTGGGTCAAAAGGTGGTTCCATTCCATTTTTTTCTGAAGAATATTTATACTGCTTTCCATATGTTTGCACCAATTTCCAGCCCCACATGCTCTGTATGAGTGTACCTATTTTCCCACATCCTCAACAAAATTTATTGTTGCTGATATTCTAGATAGTTGCCAGTCTGACTGGAGTGAGATAAAATCTTAGAGGAATTTTGATTTGCATTTTTCTAATCTCTAGAGATGTTGAACATTTTTCATATATTTGTTGATTATATTTATTCTTCTCTGACATGTCTGTTCATTTCCTTTGCCCATATATTGACTGGATTATTTGGATTTTAGGTGTAAAGATTTTTGAGTTCTTTATATATTCTGAAGATTATGCATATGATAACAATTTTCTCACATTCTGTAGACTCTCTCTTCATCTTAATGATTGTTTCCTTTGCTATTAAGAAACCTTTTAGTTTAATTCCATCCCATTTATTTATTATTGATTTTACTTCTCATGCTTTAGGAATCTTGTTAAGGAAGTCAGCTCCTAAGCCAAAGTGGTGAAGAATTGAGCCTACTTTTTCTTCTATTAGGCACAGGTTCTCTCTTATAGTGTGTAACTTCTTGGTTCACTTTGAGTTGAGTTTCTCACAGGGTGAGAAACATGTTTAATTTCATTTTGCTACATATGGATTTCCATTTTCTCAGCACCATTTGTTGAAGGCGCTATCTTTTCTCCAATATATGTTTTTGGCAACTTAGTCTAGTATGAGATAACTGAATTTATGAGGGTTTGTCTTTGTGCCATCTAGTTTGTACCATTAATCTATATGTCTGTATTGGTGCCAATACCATGTTGCTTTTGTTACTATCACTTGTAGTATAATTTAAGGTTTATTGATTTCCTATAAACATCGTTTTTTTTTTTTTTTTAAACCAGGGATTAAATTCAGGGGCACTCAACCACTGAGCCACATCTTCTGCCATATTTTGTATTTTTATTTAGAGACAGGATCTCACTGAGTTGTTTAGTGTCTTATCATGTCTGAGGCTGGGTTTAAACTCACCATCCTCCTGCCTCAGCTTCTATAGCCACTGGGATTATAGATGTTTGCCATTGTGCCCAGCTAAATATCACTTCTTTAGGGATCCCTTTTCTGCTGTGCTCAGTGATGGCTCTCACAGGCCCCCAGACTGCTCTGCAGCATTCATCACATGAATCTGTCTTCTCATACCTGTCCTCTCCAAAAGGACAAGTATTCTGACCTTGTATACCTAATGAGGGGCCTGACATGGAGATGGAGTTCCCGTCATTATATAACTGATATATTCATACATAGTCAGCTTTAAGTAAGTGAGTAAATTCACACTAAAATACCACTCCAGAGATTCCATTAATCATGGATGCTGGGGTGCTTGCTTCACCAGAGCCAATCCTTTATAAGAAACAGAACTTGGTCACAAAATGCCACTCCAGGCAGGCCTGACAGAGTCAGGAAGCCAGGTTCCCAGGTCAACACAACAGAACACAGGGGGTATGGAGCAAATGTATGGCAGTGCAGAGGGCAGGAGGAAACCCCAGGGGAAGGAATGAAAGTGGTATTAGAAGGTTCCTTGGCTCAGGGCCACCTGAGTTGTTTGTCCTCTGGCCCTGGCAGCTCCCCACCCTGTCTTCCCCACTAAGACCATCTGAACAAGACATGAGGGGGCCAGTGCCCTGAGAAGACCAACACAGGCCTAAAGGTGGGGTGGCTTATTTTTGTGTGATCTTTGTGAAATAAAATACATATGCAAAGTACATGAAATGTATCTGTGGAGATTGATGAATTATAACAGGAGTGGGCTGACACCCACCTCCCCAGTCAGGACCTACAGCATCCCCAGCACCATAGAATCACACACATATTATTCCTGACCTACTTGCTACATCCATAAGGTGGCCTTGGCCCTGGATTTTGTCATTACCATGTCCTCACACCCCAAAGAGTAATTGTATGTCTCCTGGTTTGAAGGTCTTAAGGATGGGAACATAGAGCACATTTTGTTCTTTCCACTCAGTATTTTGTGAGTCATCTTCTGGTTGTATGTAGCCTGTTTACTCACTGTTCCTGCATTAAATTTTGTGCCTGAGAGTCTCATAAGCTATGCATCCTGATTCTGTTGATTGACAGTTGTGCTATGTCTGGCTTATGTGCACTCTGTGTCTTAATGTGAGGCTATCCTTCTGGATGACTTGTAACATTGTGGGGAGTTTGGAGGGGAAGGGAAGGGAGGAGACACAGGAAGCATCTATTTTCATGGGGACAGGGCAGGTGTGAGAGGCCTGGCTACAGAAGTGAGAGTGGGCCTATGGGCACCATGAAGAAAAGGCACTGCAAATCTCCTTTGATGTTTATTCCAGTCTGAGACTGGACTGGGATCATTCTCCTAAAAAGATTTGGTTGTTATGGGCACCCCACGATCCTCTAGACTGGGCTACCTGACCCCTGCAACCCTCTGGGGTATAAACTAGTCCTATATGCATAGAGAAGCCAGGAAAGACAATCTATTGCAAAACACTGCCCATGAGGGACAGAGGAAACACCACCAACTGGCCAACAACTGTGTCTCTTTTCCCAAGATGGGCATATCTCAAGAGGTTTCTGTTTGGGAGATTCAGGGATTCACTGTCACACATCCAGGTGCTGGCCTGCTTCGAGATAAGGTAGCCAGAACCCTGGAGTGAAGATGCTTACACAGCTGGCCTCTCCCCACACCTCAGCTGTGCTGGGAACCAGGCTGCTCAGTGGAACCCAACTCCTGGAGACTTCTGAGAGCTCAGAGCAGAGCTCCCCACCTTTTCAAGAAAACCTATCTCAGCATCACCTCAAATCTCCTATTTCCTATTGGGGACTGTCGTGGCCAAAGATGGCCAGGAGTCTCTCCTGTCATAGGAGACTGGGGGCTAAAGCTCCAAACCCCAGTTCTTCTGTTCTGAAGAAATAAGACTTTGAGTCAGTCACTGAAAACCAGAAAAGAGAATTTTATTAGTAGTAAAACTAAATTAAGACTCAAACAAAGAGCACTCCCAAGAGGGTAGGTCATCTCCCAGCAAAGAACAACAGGAAACAATGTCATCTCTGAATTTTTTGGTGTTTTGTGGTTGTCTTGAGAACTGGGTCTACCTTCAGCACTCTTTGCCAATATGGTGTTCACCTCCTTCATGTTGGGTGGTTGAGTTTTGAGCTTAGTTGGTCCTCTCCAGAACTGTCATGGTGGCCTTCTTGTTCAGAGGACTTCATCTACAAGTCAGTTTTCTGTTAATATGAATATTCAGGTTAATGACAAGGCAGAATTCACCTTACAGCCCCTGCACTACTGAGAAAATTTTTCTTCTGAAATATATTGGGACACCTATGGCCATAATTTCTAGCTTTACAATGACCCCAATTGATCCTGTCAAGAGTTAGAATAGCCCCCGTTAATCTTTCTTTCTAAATATATATCTTGATTGGCCCTCTTTTCCCTGTTTATTCTTTAAGGTTTCCACACCTGTTGTTTTTCTGTAAGTTATCTGTTTACCCATTTGCCTTAAAAGTAACATAAAGAAAACCATAAAAGTAACTTTAAAGGAAACCCATGACCTTGCCATGTTATTGGTTTGCATTTCACTGGTCACTACTAAATGCTACCTAATACCCCCTGCCAAGGTTCAAGACCCTAAATCATATCTGGGACAAGGGTGACTAATACCTACTTTCTGCTGATAAGGGTAGGTATCTCCCATACTTGCTGTCAGTGAAATGCTCTTGATTATGAGTTAAGCTCTATCCAGGGGGCCTCAATATCTTAAATAAAGGAAATCATTTAGAGGCAAATGCCCTACGAGAAAAACAAGATACAACTATCACCATAAAATTGATATACCAAGAGGCAGAGAAATATTAGATACATGGAGCTGTTCCAAAAACCAGAAATTTCCTCCACAAGAAAGTGCTAGAAAACCCCTAACTAAAAACTTCTTTCCATGGCAAGGGTGGTGAGGACAGAGCATCTTTTGGGGAATGCAAATCTGGTTTTTATGGTAGGGGTTACCAGAGACTGAAGTCAGGGGAAACTCACCACTAAGCAACATCCCCAACCATTTTTATATTTTATTCAAAGACAGGGACTTCCTGAATTGCTTGGCCCCTTGATACTTTGCTGAGGCTGGCTTTGTACTTAAAATCTTCCTGCCTGAGCCTCCCCAGCCACTGGGGTTCAGGCATGTGCTTCACTTTCCAGTGGCTTCTCCTGCCACATACAGGGCAAGAAGTCTTTGGAAGCCTGCCCTTAATTGGGCAGATTTTCTTCTAGTGCCCTCACTTTCTGTAATGATGACAGACACCTACAGAGGCTCAAGGGTTCTGTGGGGAAGAAAAGAGGGTGGCCATGAAGAGCTGCAGTCAATAATTGTATTGGTCTCTTGGCCCTCTTTTCTCCTTTCTTAGGTCCCTTCATGTTTCCTCCTGGTTTGATCATAAAAGACCTGGATGGCTAAGTTTAAGGGAAGTCCCAGAACCTGCTACCAATTTTGTAATTTCTAAAATCTGGGGCAAATTGAAGAATAAATTTATCTTTTAAAATAAGTTGCGTTTCAAGAGATGCAGGATCTAAGAATGTATATTTTACTAAGCCTTCCTTCAATATTTCTACAAAAGTCCTGGGATTTCACCCCAATCCCTGATCAATTGATGCCAATGTCATAGAATAAGTTTCATCCTATTATTTTTAAATGGTGCCTTGAGACAAATGATCAGGTGATCTCTGTATCACCTTCAAAGTGATTCATCATAACTCCAATGAGGATGCTCAGTTTGAACAGCAGAAGGACCCACAAGGTATAAAGTGTTAGGAAAATATAAATCATCCTCCAAACCTTATCAAACTGAGGTCTCTGTTAGAGTTTGACTCAAAATTATTGTTATATCTCTCCAGATTACCTCAAGGCCTGAGTTTGAATCCCTCTATATATTTATCAGGGTCTTCAGCAAATCTTCCCAAATCCTGTTGGGCCTGTTTTAGATCTTGCATAGAAAAAGGTACCTGCGTTCTTACCAGTCAATATTCTCCATTTTCCTCTTGTAATGTGTATAAACTGGTAGTAGGCTAAATAGGGACAGACTCATGATGAGGGAAACCAGTGTTGTGGGAATGGGAGCAGGTAATGGTGGGTACAGAGGAGAGTGGGAGAATTTGATATTGACAGATGAGTGTTAGGTACATTGTTGAGAGGAAGGAAGGTGTGGTTTGGAGCTTCCTAGGCCAGTAATGTTTTGACTCATTTGACTAGAAAGGCCTCATCAGAGTAGGATGGGCATGATATTGAAAAGTGGGGGAGGGGAGCAAGAGTTTTTGTGTCACTCTATTGGAAACATAGATAGTCCAAAAATAACAACAGGATTACTGACATAGAAAAGAGCAAGAATCATTGTATTCCTTGGCTTTCCTTTGGAATAATAAATGTGAGGGGACATGGGGTCCATGCAAAGGCACTATAGAGTAAGGACCATAACTACCATTTTGGTGAAGAAAAGATACCAACTGACAATATATTTCTTAGCTATGAAGGATCTTCAACTAGTGCCCCATGAGAAGATTTGTAAGTAGATAAAGGTGGTTAACTCATTGCCCTACAGATTCTGGAAGTAACCTATAAAAATGGTGGTGTGATGCCCATTACTGAAGAGAGACAGGGGGACACCATAAGGCAACAGCCATAACAGTGGAGCCTCATTGCCTCTCTGATGGTTTTGCACAAAAGAATGCCACAAAAAGCAAGAGAAAGTGTACATCTACATGTCAGTAGGAAAAAAATGTCACTGTTATTAAGAGGAAAAAAAGATGAACAGTGACAACATAAATGACATTAGACAAAGCATGAGTGTGACATATGGAAGAGGTTTCAGCAGAGGAAAGTGTAGACAGAGAAACTCAAAGCAAACTGTAAGATATCAGAGGCTAAGTTAGACATAATCTCAACCAAAGCTGGGAGAGGAATAAGGTGAAGTTTAAATTCCTTCCTGTAGATGGCTGTCAATCTGAGTCAAGGCACTTGATTAGATGTCACTGGAGAGTGGGGAGTTGAAACTCCAAACCTCAGGTTTTGTGTTCCAAAGAAAGAAAATTTGAAGTCAGAAACCAAAGATAATGCAAGATAACTTTTTCTTAAAGTAAAAATAAAGTAAGGCTCAAACAAAGAGCATTCTCCAAACAGTGGTTCACTCCCAGCAGAGAACAATGAAGGAAAGAGTGCTGTCTCCAAATTCATTGGTATTTTATGGTTGCCCTGAGAACTGGGTCCACATTCACCACTTTTTGACAATCAGGTGTTCAATTCCTTCATGTCAAGGGGTAGAGTTTTGACTTAGTTGTTCTTCTCCAGAACTGTCATATTGGCCATCATATTAAGTGTGTGGGGGGGGCTTCATTTACAAGTAAATACTATGTTACTGTGAGTATTGGGGTCAATGACCAGAAAGAACTTAACTTTTTTCTCCTGTAATGCTAAGAAAATGTCTCTTCTGAAATTTATTGAGACACTTATGACCATAAATTCTAGCTTCACAATGATCCCAATTGACCCTGACAAGAGTTAGTAATAGCCCCATTAATCTTTCTTGGTGTATTTCTTAATTGACTCTCTTTGTTCTGATTATTTGTGTACCTGTTGCTTTTCTGCATTATCTGTCTACCCACTTGCCTTAAAAGTAATTTAAAGAAAGCCTTAAGGGCTGGGGATGTGGCTCAAGCGGTAGCGTGCTCACCTGGCATGCGTGCGGCCCGGGTTCGATCCTCAGCACCACATACCAACAAAGATGTTGTGTCCGCCGAGAACTAAAAAAAATAAATAAATATTAAAAATTCTCTCTCTCTCTCTCCTCTCTCACTCTCTCTTTAAAAAAAAAAAAAGAAAAGAAAGCCTTAAGAGCAACATAAAAAAACCCCATGACATTGGCTGTTATTTGTTTGCATTTCAGTGCTCACTACTAACTGCGAGCTAACATCTCTCACCCACTGAGAGAACTGACAATGGCCTTCCTTGGTTTGGCAGGTAGAGGTCAGAGGAGGGTCCCTTTTCCTTGGAGCTGGCAGGCCGCATGGCAGATGAACAAAATGCCCCTGCCTTCCACAAAGACCATGAAGGAAAGCAGGTAGAGGGTGGGGGGTCAGTCACAGAGATACCTTTGTCAGGATGTCCCTCCTCACACTGTACAGCAACCAGGCTTCCTAAAACTTGGTGAAGTTCTTCACTGATCTTGCACAGCCCCATGGGCAGATTGTACACAAGTCCTCACAGAGAAGAAATTAAAGCAGAGCACAGCTGTCCATGTGGCCCAAACATAAGCACTAAGGGGGTTGGAATTCAGGTCCCACCACCCTTGTTCAGGGCTCATATCTATTGGGTGGCAAAGAGCCAGGCACACATGGGCACTGGCCTGGGCAGGCACCAAGATGTGGTTTCACCAGACTGAGGTTCTGATGGAGTTGGTGTCTGGTGCAAAACTTTAATTCAACATTTAGAACATATGAGCTAATCAATAAAATTTTCCCTTTTTGACAATATTATGGTACAAAATTCTGATGTCTTTTTCAGATTTAAAAATGTAATAATAAAATATAATATTATTAGAGCATAATATTTAAAACAACACAAAATGCAAGCATGGCTTTAGATTTCTCACAAAACATATTTTCCCCAAGATTAAATTTTTTTTCACATATATCATTTATATATCTTTATGGGGTATATTATGGCAACTCAATAGACGTATACAAGTTTTATCATGCAACTTTGATATTACATCCAGGAAGTGCCTATAATGAAACCTGAATTTAGTTTCATTGTGATGAATTTCTTTTCCTAGAATTCATACTGTGACAGAGTCTGAGAGACTGTCTCTTCAGGCCCTTCAAGAATTAGGACATTCTAGCATTTCAAGCAGGTGTTGATGCAGGAAAGATGAGTCTGGACACCTTAGGATTTTGGAGGAAGCAGATTTATTTAAGCTGCAGCAATCCACAAGAGGTAACACCAAACAAGCTCTGGACCCCAGGTCTGGAAATTCTCTAAGATTTCAGTGGGTGGTTACACAGCACAATGTTTAATATAACTTAACTTTGTTCCACATTCATAGGTTGGACAGAGGTTTCACAATTTTTTACACAGAAAACAGAAATTTTCGCACATCAAAAAACTTGATTGGAGACTATTTTTTTTTTAGGATGTGGATGAGCACAATACCTTTATTTTTATGTGGTGCTGAGAATTGAACAAGGGGCCTCACATGTGTGAGGCAAGTGCTCTATCACTGAGCCACAACCCCAGCCCTGCAGGCCTAACTCTTACAAGAAAGAGAAACCTGGCCTTTACAACAAAAAGGAGCTCAAAGCACAATGAGTGCTCTGGAAATTTTGTTGACTTCTTAAAATAATCTCTTCTTGATTAGGAGAGAGACTTGTGTGTTACAATTAAGGTGGGAGTCTTTTGAAAACTACAGCATTACTCCCTTTGATGCTCATTATTTAATCCTCTAAGTCAAAGGGCATTATTATCTTCTTGGCTTAAAGGTTTATATGATGTAATATCATAGTTGTTGTTTCTCTTTTTTTAAAAAGAAAACTGCTTCTATTGTAGAACCATTAGTTTTAATGAAAAGAGGAAACAAACATGGAAGCAATACACAAGTTCATAGCACAATCCATGCCATGTCAATTAAGCTTTTGAATCCACCAAGAAAAGGAAACCATCCTCCCAATAGTGAGCTTGGATCTCAACTGCAATGCCCTTTCAGGATTGAACTGGTACATGTGTTTGTTTTCTGATATTATTAACTATGTGTTTGATTGTTATCAGTCCTAGAGTCAAGACAAAACAAGGGACTCTGTATATGACAGAAGTAAGGGATGGCAATGACAGTATAAGAGCTGTCTTAAAGAGTGAAACAGTCCATTTTCCTTTTGGTTAGTATATCTTTCACCTTGTACATCCAACCCAGAGTGGCTGAAGCAGGGCTGATGTTTCCTCTAGCTTTGGGCACATTCAGGCTAGTCAGCTTCCAGAGTGACTTGAGCAGGGTTGGTGTCCTTTGGATCTTTGAGTTTCTCTGGTGTTTCCTTCTTCCTGATGCTCAGCTTAAGGGGTACAAGTTAAGGAGGGAAAGCTGCAAAAGAATATACATAAGAATAAGAGATTTTATTTTCAGGAGGTTCCAAAGCAGGCTAAAAGGAACAAAGTATTACATAATGTATATCTCTGCATATGTACATACATGCATTGACATATTTGGTGACACTCTAAAAATTAGAGTAAGGGATTGTAGATAGTGCTCTATGTGGGGGTGTGACAAGAGGTGGGGGATATCCCAGGAGGCTTCAACTATGTAGATTTAACTCAATGTAACTTTAAACAAATTTGAAAACAGCCTATAATTTCACAAGCCTGACCCAACATTGGCTTATGATCTTCCATATATTATCATTTCATCTAAAAAATGAAGTAAATTCAATCGCCTGCTCACAGGTCAATTGCCTTCCAAAGGTGCACCTCTAAGTGGGTTGACTTTAATCTCAGAATATATTTCTGCATGGAAATCACGTCAAATGCCTTCCTGGCTCCCAAAGTTTAGGTACTGCTCAACAGCTTAATTTTACCCCTGGCTTATCCTCCTCACCAACTTTACTTTACCAGATGCAAACCCAAGGTTGTACCTAGTTCTGCACCCTGGTCAAGGTCACCCAGTTAAGAGGGATTTAAATCCAGCTCTATTCAATCTGAAGTCTTTACTTCTCCTCACACTACCACTTAGCCAGACAAACTTGCTTACTTATATTTTTCTTTTCTTGATAATCTCTTGGAAGAAGCCAGGGTTAGGCTAAATTTGGTAGATCTAGGAGGGTATTTTCCCAATAGGCTATTTTTCCTACAAGTCCAGGTATGGCCAGTCTGGCTGTCCCCAGCCTGCTGCAATGTACCGGGGCCTTACACCACTGCCCAGAGACCCTGTGCCCAGATGACCCTATGTCAAGGACACAGAGTCTCCTCAGGGAAGAGTGGAGGAGAAGGGGAAGGAGACACCATGGAAAGTTCAGGAGAAAGGACCAGAAGGTTCTTCCAGGGCTAGACTCCCAGAGCAGCCAGAGATCCCTCTCTATCTTGCCCTATAGGATTAGGTCTAGACCTGGCCAACAGCTACCAGGCTCTAACCCCACCCTCTCACCAGTGAGCTGGACCCACCTAGCCCCACCCACTGCCTGCTGTGAGGACTGCAGCCTTTATTTAAAGTGCTCACTTGTTTATTTGGATGAGTTCCCTCAGTTAGAGCCACAACTCCTCAAGGGTCCTAAGGACTGGTGGCTGGTCCTGGGGTGACAAAAGGCAGGCAGCATGCAGTGGAACTTGGTGAGGTGACTGTAATGGAGAATGATCAGTTTCCCGGGTCTTATACATCCTTGGGAGCATCCTTGGGGTCAATTCACTGCAATGGCACCATCATGAAATGGTGGCATATGGTGGCAAGAGCAGCATCCAGCTGTTTTGGGCACAGGGCATCAGGCGTCAAAAGTCAGGAGTTGAGTATTGGCGTGGGGTGGGGGCGACTGTGGCAGTGTCAGCATGCAGCTGTGATTTGGGAGTTCCTTGCTTCCTACTCATGTTGGCGGTGACAGTGGAAGAATCCAGAAACAGTGGTTGTAACAACAGATGCATCCAGCCATGAGTGTTTTCATCTGCCCTAGTGACAAGGGTCTGGCTGCAGTTGCAATGAAGTTGGCCCCAGTACTGAGTGTCACTGTCTAGTATCTATGTTAAGTCTGGTGGCAGCAGGGAGGAGCTCCAGAGTCTGGCAGGGGTGGGAGCAACAGGCAGCTGCATCAGGGGTCCAGCCTCAGTATAGGGGTCCGGCACCAGGTGTGGGGTAAAGTACAATGACACTGGGGCCTTGGTGGGCAGTGTTGGAGTCCATCTGGAGTTTGGAAGTTTGAGTGCTGCACAATGGTGGTGGCACCATAAGAGATCAGAAGCAGGGGCAGCAACAACAGGCAGTGTCCAGCAGTGAGCATCTTGATCCTGCAGAAGTAACTGGCGTCCAGCTGCAGGACAGTGAAGGTGGCATCCTGTGGCCATGTGGGGAGTCTGGTTGGCTGCAGCGAAGAGCTCCTGGCTGGCATGGCAGCAAGGGCATGGGATAGTGGGTGTCAGAGTGATAAGGTAACCAGTAGATGGGATGTCCTCTGTGGTGGAGGCTCCAGGCCCCGGTCTTGCGCCTCGTCGACTGGCCTGCTCAGGAAGAAGAATGCGGGAGGCAGTGGTACCCAGGCAGCTGCCCAGGACCTTATATTTCCCAGAGCTGCCATGTCTCGCTCTGGCCATGAGCCCACTGTGTGTCTGCTCACCCCATCACCTGACATAGCCTCTCTACTGAGGAACTAGGCTGTCTGCTAGGTTGGGGCGGTCTTGGGAGAGAACCTCACCATCCCCAGCCACATCTTGCATGGACTGTGGGTGCAGAAAGCAGAGGTCCTAGGACATCTTCATGCCCAAAGTGCATTTCTGTGGCTGGGGGTGGCAGAAGACCAAGACAGAGAACTGCTTGCTCTTAGACTCCCACTGCCACCTGTGCCCTCCACCCTTGTCCCGCCCCAGGGATGCACTTGGAGGGTGAGGATTTTCTAGGCCCCCCCACCTCCCACCTCTGCACTCTGCTACCACAGCCCAGGGGAGATGTAGCTGGGGAGGGTGGGGACCTTCTCCCAAGGCTGCCCCAGCTGGCAGCAGGCCTACTCATCCCTCAGAGGCCGCAACTCAGGGAGGGGCAGGGTGAACTCAAGGATTAGGTGTGCAGCCTGGTGGACTCAAGGCCAATGCCAGGCATTGCTGGAATGGGCAGCATAAGGTCCTCACCAGGTGTCTGGGTACCACCAGCTCCTGCGCCCTGCTTCGTGGGCAGGCAGGCCCTACCAGGAGCAATACCAGTTGCCTGGAGGAGCCACTGCAGAGGCCATCACAGCCTCCAGTCACCCTCTGACTCTGAGGCCTGCTGTCCCAAGCTGTCACCATCACCGCTAACAGAGCTCCATACTGAAGCCACTGGAGTCCCCACAGGGCCACCAGTGATGCCGCAGCCACCATCACTGCACTGGGGCCAGACTCCTGCCACTGCCAGAGGATGAGAATGCAACTCTCTGGATGCCTGGCTTGATGTTGCCACCTACAGACTCCTCAGTTGCCTTTGCCACCACTGCCATAACTGCACTTCAGACACCAATACCTCCACAGATTCCAAAAGCCAAGGCTTCACTGCCCAGGCTCCTGCCCATGGCTGTCCTCCAAGCCTGAGGCCAATTCTCCATCCTGCTACTGATACATCTGGGCTCCTCAAACTCCCTTAAGACACGTAGGCTTGCTATTTGACATTCTCCCCACAGATGGATGCCCCTGCTACAGGATTCTGACACTGCTCCTGGTCACTGGGAACCTCCAAAAGAAACCCTGCTGTGGAACGCTGAGTTTGGCTTCTATATGCTTCAGTCCTAGAAACCAGACTTCTTTCACAGCCACTAGATGCCTTTGCAGGTGCCACCTATACCTCCAGGCTTGGGAAGGGTCCAGCACATGCCTTTCTATGCCTGCTGCCTGTTCATATCTGTCACGGGAATTAACCATTGATTGGGTTAAAGCTCTCAGAACTGAATCATTTCACTGATAATTCTTGTATTGGCTCACCCATGAGCTTCTGGGGACACCTACTACGTAAAGCACAACACATCTTCATCGAATAGCTTAGCAAGACCTTCTAGATAACCTGCAAGAGCTTCTACATCAGCACTTGTTTCTTTGCCTTGCACTTTTATTTCATGGAGAGGGGCCTCTTGGCAAAAACATAATGGACCAAACTCTGGCAGTTGCAATGAAGTTGGCCCCAGTACTGAGTGTCACTGTCTAGTATCCATGTTAAAGTCTGGTGGCAGCAGGGTGGAGCTCCAGAGTCTGGCAGGGGCGGGAGCATCATGCAGCTGCATCAGGGGTCCAGCCTCAGTATAGGGGTCGGGCACCAGGTGTGGGGTAAAGTACAATGACACTGGGGCCTTGGTGGGCAGTGTTGGAGTCCATCTGGAGTTTGGAAGTTTGAGTGCTGCACAATGGTGGTGGCACCATAAGAGTTCAGAAGCAGGGGCAGCAACAACAGGCAGTGTCCAGCAGTGAGCATCTTGATCCTGCAGAAGTAACTGGCGTCCAGCTGCAGGACAGTGAAGGTGGCATCCAGTGGCCATGTGGGGAGTCTGGTTGGCTGCAGCGAAGAGCTCCTGGCTGGCATGGCAGCAAGGGCATGGGATAGTGGGTGTCAGAGTGATAAGGTAACCAGTAGATGGGATGTCCTCTGTGGTGGAGGCTCCAGGCCCCGGTCTTGCGCCTCGTCGACTGGCCTGCTCAGGAAGAAGAATGCGGGAGGCAGTGGTACCCAGGCAGCTGCCCAGGACCTTATACTTCTCAGAGCTGCCATGTCTCACTCTGGCCATGAGCCCACTGTGTGTCTGCTCACCCCATCACCTGACATAGCCTCTCTACTGAGGAACTAGGCTGTCTGCTAGGTTGGGGCGGTCTTGGGAGAGAACCTCACCATCCCCAGCCACATCTTGCATGGACTGTGGGTGCAGAAAGCAGAGGTCCTAGGACATCTTCACGCCCAAAGTGCATTTCTGTGGCTGGGGGTGGCAGAAGACCAAGACAGAGAACTGCTTGCTCTTAGACTCCCACTGCCACCTGTGCCCTCCACCCTTGTCCCGCCCCAGGGATGCACTTGGAGGGTGAGGATTTTCTAGGCCCCCCACCTCCCACCTCTGCACTCTGCTACCACAGCCCAGGGGAGATGTAGCTGGGGAGGGTGGGGGCCTTCTCCCAAGGCTGCCCCAGCTGGCAGCAGGCCTACTCATCCCTCAGAGGCCGCAACTCAGGGAGGGGCAGGGTGAACTCAAGGATTAGGTGTGCAGCCTGGTGGACTCAAGGCCAATGCCAGGCATTGCTGGAATGGGCAGCATAAGGTCCTCACCAGGTGTCTGGGTACCACCAGCTCCTCTGCTTCATGGGCAGGCAGGCCCTACCAGGAGCAATACCAGTTGCCTGGAGGAGCCACTCTGAGGCCTGCTGTCCCAAGATTGACCTTCTAAATGACTTGCAAGAGCTTCTACTTCGGCACTTGTTTCTTTGCCTTGCACTTTTATTTTATGGAGAGGGGCCTCTTGCCAAAAACATAATGGACCAAACTCTGGCACCCTCAAACTTCTTATGCAGCTTTCTCACTTCTCTTGTCAGTATAACAATCTAAAGTGATGGCCTTATCTGGATTTGACTTCATCTTCATAGAACGTTGGTTGTTTCTTATTTTCTTCAGAATATAAAAAGTTTTTCCAGATCAGCAATAAGGCTGTTTTTGCTTTCTAGTCATTTACATATGCCCTGGAGCAGCAATTTAATTTCCTTCTTGAACATTTCCTTTGCATTCTCAGTGTGACAAAGTAGTGTAAGATGCACAGATTTTTATTTGAAGTGCAAAATGTAAGACTCTTCTTTTTATGTAAACAATACAGACCGTTACTGAGTCATTAACGGTTCTAACTTCAATATTGTGTCTTGAAGAAAAAGATGATGGTGAGCCATGATCTGTGGAGCAATAAGAATGTACATATTAAGGTTTTTATCCTATATGAGAAGGATTTGTAGTGCCACATGACAGTTAAAATAGATCGTAGTATGAGTTATAATGGCCTGAAATCTTCAACACTCATTAGGCAGTCCCTTCTGCTCCATAACAGGGGCATCTATCTCACCTCCTCCTGGATGGCCTGTTTGTGTCCTCTCTCACAGCACCTATGAGCTCTACATGGGCTCCATCAGCAGCTTTGCAGTACTGGTGGTGGCACAGCCTGGTGAATGGATTAAGCACTTTTAGGTCAACATAAAAGAATGTCACTAAAAATACTTCCAATGCCATAAGAATTAGCATCACAAAAAATAAAATAGATAATCTCAGAGGGGAGGGGAAGGATAGCTGTGCTGGGGGTTCTGGCACTGGGTAATGCTCAGGAGCTCACATGTGGGAGATGCCATTGAAAAGTTCAGAACTAGGGAAGTGAGGATAGATTCTAGGAGATGTGGAGGGCTGTGGCCTAATAGTTTCTTGACCTCCTGCCTCTATTGTTTTGGACCCTGAATTTATATTGCTGCCAGGAAAGGTGGTTCTCTTTCAGAGGATGGGATGGCAGCTTGGAGCACCATATGTACCATACATATATACCAAGTGGAAGAAAATGGTCAATATCCACTGACCTGCTTATTGGCAGCTAAGCTTCCTCCTCTTCTTGAAGGTTCAGTGGCCACTGGTGGCTCCATATCCTCCTGTGTGGTCAATGCTGGTGGAGGACCAACCTCTGATTTTGAGGGCTATTTCTTCTCCTTCACAGGGAATGTGATGATATGCTCCCCCAAATGTAAGCAAGTAAATTGAGCCATGGCTGCTGGAGGCAATTATATCACTTGATATGGTGCTAGAGCTGCAGGAGAAAACACCCAACATGACTGACTTTCCTTGGGCCTTTCCCAATTCACACTAGAACCCTGCCTCTGAGAATAGTCCTGGCCCTCCTCCACAATTGGCCATCTTCCCAGACTAGGTTCCACCAGCTGAAGGATGTCAGAGTTGTGTGTCTTGGGAACATATGGCAGATCCCAGGGGCACCAGCTGAGATTCCTCTGCACACACCTTCAGTCATCCACCCCAGACCCCATCATCAGAGAGCTCAGACTTACAGGATCTGTGTTCTTCAGCTGGGGAAGCACATGGAAGTTCCCCTCTGATTCAGGCATAATGATCAACAGGAAGGTCCTGAGAAGCTTCAGGTTGTCCAAGTCTTGGGACCTCAAAAATCTTCTGGATAGAGGTACAGCTGCATTTTGATGATGGAGCAGAGGGTGCTGTGGAATGTGGAGTGAAACAGGGAGTCATGACGGACAGGGCCTCTCTTTCAACTGGAACCTCCCAAGGTCCCTGCATCATGGGTTCCCAAAGAGTAGCCAGGCAAGTCCATGCACCAGATCAAAAGTGCAACCTGTGAGGCACATGTGTGGGTAAGGGGCTCCCCACACTTGCTCTCCAGTCTCTGTACAGATAACTAGTGGCATCCTGGGTTTGGATTGGCTGTGTTGGAAAGGGATCCACACAGGGCTTGGCTCTGAGGCCCCAACCACTACTCTGTTCCTTTGGTGCCCAGAATCAAATGCAGAACAATATGTTCTTTCTACAGGGTAAACCCCAGAGTTGAGTCCTCTGCAGGAAATCACACAGGGTGGAAATTGGGATTTGCCCAGCCATCATTTATAAGAGCTCCCCATGAAACAGGAGCCCTCCTGACTGGCCCAAGAACACCCCCTTCTTTCCTTGAAGCTACTCCTCACAAACATCTGGCTGCAGGTTTCTATACCTAGAGATGGTGAGGAGGCTGACACCTCTAACATCCTGTGCCCCTCATCTGCCAAGATGGCTGGTGGGCTTGACTAATTTCCTGACAATATTGGAACTCCAGGAGGACTAGTAGGTTTGTCTGCATTGATTCCTAAATAGTAGGCCAAATGATGGCCCATGGTGGTCCTACACATACATTTGAGTGATGACTGAGCCAAACCACCTACTGCCTAGCTCTTCAGGGCCAGGACCCTATTCATTTCTCCCCAGGTGTCCCTATTCTGGCTACATGCATGTTGGAATGCTCCCAGATGCAATCCACAGACTCCTTCCTAAATGTGGAAATTGTTTTTCCTGAAGCCTCAGAGTGGTGAGGCCTGAGGCAGAGAACTTTCTCACAGGGAGGGGATATGCCCACAGGGTAAGGCCAGAGCTATAGGCTGCCTATAGTTACACAGAACCAGACCTGAGGCAGACACTCTTGGGGCTCATCCTACTCGGTTTTCTAAACATCCAGGCAGGATGCTCCTCTGAAAACACTACTTTCCCCAGAGCTGACTGAGTTCCCAGAATTCCCAGCACCAAGCAGGAGATGGCCATGTGCCAGGGCTTGGAAGCAATACACATCTTTTACACAGCAGCTCCAGCACCTTCTGAGGAATGTCCAAATTTGGGGAGGAATGCAGTACCTTTCAAGAATTGAAGACAGTAGCTGCTGCATAGTAAGTGTGCATACATTTGTTTTAGTAGCACCACCTACCACTGTGTTTCTGGCCCATGCTCATGGATATGGTTTCTTCAACTCTTCATGGTAACTCAATGTGATGGGTATATCCCCCTCTAGAGATGAGGAAAATGAGTCATGGTCAGATGAAATGACTTGCCACAGAATACTCAGCTACAAGTGCCAGGGTGGGAATTCAAATCCAGGCTGTCCCACACCAAGTCTGGAAGAGAGTACCGTTATTCACTCATTCAACAAACCCCTATGGGTGCCTCCTGGAAGTGAGTGCTTCCTGTGTAAGCCCAAAGATTCATAGCACCCATGCAATGTAGGTGTCACTTTTACCATTCCCAAGCTTCCAATGAGGCTGCTGACCTAGGAAGGCAAGGCCCATCAGGTCTGTGAGGAGACTGCATTTTGCATCAGTGAAGCTCCACATGGATTCAGGCTGCTCTGTCCTGGTGGCCAACGCACCTGCTTCCTCAGATCACAGCCAGGAAACATCATGGTCATGGCCAAAGGTGGGTTCATGTCATTCTACAACTGTCCATTCCCACAGAATGTGCATCAGCAAGAGGAAAGATTAAGATTAGCTCCAGACTCTAGGTGACAATGATGTGGGTTTCTGAACTGGAACAAATGTGCCTCTCTGGTGGGTAGTGATGGTGACAGAGGCAGAGGCTGGGCAGGGATGGGAGCATTTGGGAAATCTCTGTTCTTCCCCTCAATTTTGAGCTTAAAAATTCTCTCAAAAGTTATCAAGTAAAAAACAAGAGGAGGAAGAAGTGTGCTTTGTCACTCTGCACTGGGAGAGGCTGAGGGCAGACAACCAGACCTTGGGGCAAACAGACCCAGCACCTCCTTCCCAACCTGCCTCTCTCCAAGCTCAGCACAGCATGGTCTTCAAGGGGCTTTGGGGTCTTTATAGAGAAGCTGTCTGATGGTGACAGCTCAGAAGCCCTGCCTGACACCTCCTCAGAAGGCCTTGAGGGGAGACTCAGATTTAGGGTGGCCCACCTCTCCCTCTCTGTCCCTGGGCTGTCCCTACTTATCTCCATTCCACCCCTGCTCCCTCAGAGGCTGCCAGCTGCTTGCTGCCTGAGCACCTTTGAGCTGCCCTTCCCACTTCTTGGCCCAGCAGCTCCTGTCCATCAATAAGCTCTCAGCGCTCATGACACTTCCTCTAAGAAGCCCATTCTGACTGCCACCTAGGAACACCCTGTCCCTCTCTCTCCTCTGTTTCCTCAACCATTTCTGAATTCATCCTATTTCTTCATCAGTTTACTTGTCCTCGCTCGGTCTCTCCTTCTAGACTGTGGGCTCCAAGAGGGTAGGGGCCTTCCTTGTGCTCACTGTTGTCTCCACAGCTCCCCCAGGATTGGAAAGGAGGGCTTGGAAGCTGTGGAAAAGTCATAGGGTGAGGATATAATGAGAAGTGGGTCAGCTGCAACCTGAGGGAGGGCCCTCACCATACCCTGCCATCCTGGCCCCCTGATCTTGGCCTGCCAGCCTTCAGATCTGTGAGAAATCAGTTTCTGATGTTTCAAAGCCACACAGTTGATGGTCATAGTTACAACTGCCTCCACTGATTAAGACCTGGGCAATCTGAGCCAGGCTTGGGTACTGCACTCAGGACACTTGGAGGTACCCAGGAAAGCTGAGGATGCTCTCTCCATGCAGCCAGTTGGTGTCTGTTTGTACAATATCAGGGTCTGCTCACATGATCCAGTGGACACCTGGAAATAGTAAGCCTGCAGGCAGCACTTAAGACCAAAGACAGGCGCAGGGGCAAAATCAGCCACCTCTACTGCAAGGGGCTGTGTTCTAAATGCGGCTGCTCTCACCCCTTCAGTGGGGACATCTGTGGCTTGCCTGCTTGGCTTTCATCTCCCTGTCTCGTCATTTACCCTTGAATACTTTTGGTGACTCTTTCTTTGTCTCACACAATGATTCAGCCCCTCCAGGCTTGACCACTGAGATCAATCCATCCCACCATGATGGGCAGAAAGAAGCAGTGACCCAGGCTGGCCCATGACTTTCACTCTCATCATTAGGACACTGTCTTTTCCTCCAATGCCAAACTAGAAGATTGTGTCTCTAAAGCTGCTTGGCAACATGCCACCACCCCCAGAGACAGGGTGGGCAAAGAAGGCAGTGTCGGGAGATGGAGCGAGGCAGTGTCCTGATGATGACACTGCAACCTCTGGATAAAGCTGTGCCTGAATCTGTTGTGTTCAGCCCACAATTCCCAAACATGTGAACCAAAGCAATCCACTTGTCAGCCTTTCTTTCTCCTGTAAACTTATGCTTGTTTACTTATTGATCTAGCTAACAGTGTTAGGGTTTATCCAATTTGAAAGGTGGACCGCTTTGCTGCTTCATAGCTGTCTGGCCTTGGCTCAAGTCCTTAAACCCTCAGAGCTTCAACTTCCTTCCTAGTAAAGAGGAGTTGCTACTTTCACCTACACAAGAGGAAGTCAGCCTTGTAGATTATATGAGACAAGGCAAAGCACTTAGGATTGATGTTTGATGAACTGAAGATTCTATAATTCTAGTCTACTAATTAAGCATAATTGACTGAAGAATAACTACAGGGAATGCTTTCAAAGACCCAAGTATCACTGAGTGTCTGACTCCTAGGGCCTCAGCTATCTGATTTTTCAATGTGGCCTCGGTATGGCAGCAACTGTCGCATTCCATAGAACACCCACAATCTGAGCTCCTAAAACATCAGGAACAGAAAAAGCATAAAAATATGGATCTTCCATCTTCTCATATCACTAAAAGAAAAACACAGTGACCCATCTGAATTTAGAACTCTGAAACCCCTCACCCAAGGGCTCAGGACAACTCCATGGCAGGATCAGAAGGCTCCCCCCAAAGAGCTTTTCCCTTTGGACATCAAGAAATACCCCTTGCATTCAACATATAGCACAGCTCTGGGGCCTGCGGCACCCCTACCATGGGCTTATCCAGGTGATCAAGCTCATGCTCTGAGAGCATCTGCAAAGTCATCTGTGAGCACAGGGCAGAAACTGACCCCCTGCAGCTGAGTCCATCTTGCTCCCACTGGAGTGAGCGAAGCAGTCCTTCCTGCATGCAGATGGCACCACTAGAACAGGTCAGCAACCCTGCTGCACAAGGGAAAAGAGACTGTCATTCCAGAGGTTCAGGTGCTACTAAATGGGCAGGACCACAATTTGAACCCAGGACTGTCTGATTCCAAACTCTGGCCCTTTGCCAACTCCAACTCACACTCCCAGCATAGGTCACAACCACCTGTGGGCTGTTGGTTGCAGCTGCAGAGCAATGTAAAGCACGGTTTGCAGCCAGATCCCTGGGTGAACTTCTCACTATTTCTGTGACCTTAGGCAAGATACCTGCCATGTCCTTGTCCCAGTTTTCTAATGCACCAGTGAAGGTGTGTTGTTCACTCCACAGAGCATGGGGGTGCTTAAATGAGATTGTCTATTGAACAGCTAGATATCATATGGTAATTTTTTGTTTTGTTTGTTTGTTTTTATGCCTTTATTTACTCAGGATGTCTTTAACTGAATCCTAGGCCTCCGGGAGGGGAGCAAGCCTTATCAGCTGCTGTTTTATTATATCTTAAGTACAGCCTTGGCAAATTCCAGGGAGGACCGGTCACAGAGCGTGGTGCCAGCTGGTGGCTAGAACCTAGGGCTCACCAGAGGTGGTGGTCAGCTCTAGAACCTCCTGTGCTTAGAAAGCAGGAACAGGGGATGTGAGCAGGGACTTTTTAGGAATCACATGGTTGTTAGGGACAGAGGCCTGGGAACAAGGCTCAGGCCATGTCCTGTTGCATCAGGTGCCTGAAGCCTTAGCAATTTTGCAGGCCCATGGGGGTGACAAAAGTGCCCTTTCCTACTTGTTAACCCATGACAAAATTTTCCCCAAGCTACTACAGCACCTCATGAGGCTTCTGCAGGGAGACCCAACAGCATGGCACAGGAGACACAAGCAAACAAGAAAGCCAGGCCCCTCTTGCCACTCTCACTATTGATAACCAGGAAGATCAAGGCTACTAGACACCCGACACTATCCAAAGCTCCCAGGAGCTGTGCTGCCAGAGTCCTGAAACAGCCTCAAAACACATCGTATGGGTGGGACTGCATTATTCATGAGAAGTTCTGCCCCCATGAGCCTACACACAGGCTCAACTGAGTCAATCCTACAGGACTCAAGGGACCCAGAAATGTCCTTCTTGGAAGTTCTGTGCCCATTCAATGAACAAGGATTCTGCCACCCCTACTCTGAATGCTGAAAAGTGGAGGCTGAGCCTGGGGTTCCCAGCCCAGAGGCAAAATTCTGCAAAGAATGGGCCAAAGTTTCCTCTTTGGCCTGACACCCTAGTGACCGTGCTTCCTTCCTACTGGTCCCTGATACTTCCATGTTCCTTCTCTGGTCCAAACTCCCCCAGGGCTCCCATCTTACCCAGGGTGAGGGCCAAAGACCACAGCAGCCACGAGACTCTGCAAGGTGGACCCTGTTCTTTCTCTGATCGCATCATCACTCTCCTTCACTCTGCTCTGGTTTCATTGGCCACCTTGCTACTCTGTCTTCCCAGCTCAAGATCTTGCAGGTGTTGATAATTCTGCCAGGAACACCCTTCCTGAAGGAGTGTATGTCCTCCCTTCCTTCAACGCTCTGCTCAAACATTATCCCCTCAGCGAGGCCAAGCTGACCACCACCTCTGGTGAGCCCTTTCCCTGTCTTTCTGACCTTCGTTTCTGCCATGGAACTTATTATTTATCTACCTGTCCTCAGACTGGATTGTACTCTCAATGAAAGCATGTGAGTAAGAGCTCAATTTGCATCTGCACGAGGAGGGGAGCCTCAGTGGTGCTCAGTTCATCGACCACATGATGCCACCCCTAACACACACACACACACACACACACACACACACACACACACAGAGAGAGAGAGAGAGAGAGAGAGAGAGACAGACAGACAGACAGACAGACCGACCAGGCTGGCCCAAAATGTCTACACCTTGTAAGATCTCGAGCTGACAGCTCACAAGATGCAAACATGGCTGCAAAGGGGTGCCAGGCTGAGCAATGGTGGGGGGTGACAAGAGAAGGGCAAATCTCACACACACATACACACACACACAAACCATAGCCTTATTTATTCATATATACTCATGCATTACACTAAACAGACTCACAAAAACAGTTCACACCGATTCACATGCAATGTCTGGAAATGCACTTGGACATCTGCAGACAGATGCACATACATTCTCATAGTCACACACTGCAGCCCAAACTCCACACATATGCACACCACACACACACACACACACACACACACACAGCCATGTGTGTACCCATGCACACTCAGTCCAGACCTGCCATCCTCGGCCCAGCCACTCTAAATGTTCCCTACCTCTACAGGGACCTCAGAGGTGACTAGTTATACATCCAGAGGCTGGACTAATCTCCACCATGGCCCAAGGGACAGTAAATGGGCAGCAGGGCAGCAGAAGTCTGTTTGTCATTCTCCTGTTAGGTGGTTAAGATGATGGGATGCTGCCTGCCAATGGAGGAGTCCACAGACCTGAGACCCCCAAGAAGTGGCCTCTGTCTCCTGGTGGTGGTGGCTCTGGGTACTGTGAATGTGTGCGTGCAGGAGGGAGTCTTTTTGTCCCCAAACTGAACCTCTCCTTTGCTGAATGCTGGGCCCCCTTTGGCAGGTCCACTCAACATGGTCCTCCCCAAACAGGCCTACCTGTACCCAGGAGCTTGTCTCTCCTTTAAGGCCCCCTCACTGAGACCCACACAACTGTTCCTGCACAACAGGGGGTCCCAACCAGACACCTCAAGGTATGCCCCCAACCTGGAGGATCTTCACACTGCATCCACCCCTGCACACAGCTTAAAGACACCACAGGTACCCCATACCTCCAGCCCCAGAACCCTAAACACATGGGTCATCCCTCCAGCCCTCCAGAGGTAGATGCTCATCCTGGGTGAGCCTGCCTACAGTGTGGCAGCTCCTGTCACCAGGGAGCACCCCTCCAAGAACCATTGGCCCCCACCCAAGTTGGCTGTGCCTTCCCAGATGTGCGGCCTGCACCTACCTTCTTCCTCAAGGTCAGCAGCAGCTTCAATACTCTGCAGCAGCTTCTGCCTTATGCCAGGTCTTCATCTCTAGGGGACAAGCCGGTGGGCATGGGTGACCACATGGTAGGAGCACCCAGGGCTGTCCATGCCCCAGCCCACCTTGACCTTCCTTACCTGAGGGAGCAGCAGTCATGGCTCTCACAGTGTCCTCTGAACAGAAAGGGATGGGGGACCCTTGGGAATATGTGCCTGGTAAGGGCAGTGTGTTTGGTGTGCTACAACTCAGGTGGGCATGGGTAGAGCCAGGGACTGCCAAGTTCTGAACTCAGGATCAGGTGCCTCCCACTACAGTTGGACCATTCACTAGGAGGGCACCATCACCTAAGATCAGCTTGGAAAGTGTTGGGAAATTTTCCTGGAGACCAAAGCCTTCCTCAGGATCTGAGGATCTCCTCACCTGATCCACGCTGCCCTCACATGGACTCATCCCAGCATCACAGAGCAATGGTGCAGTAGCTTAACCACAAGAGGCCTCTGCTTCCTGCGGTGTCACTTCAGCGCCCTCTACTGAGGAAGCCGACAGCGTGCACTCTGTAAATGGGAAATGGTGTAAATCCAGGCTATGGTGGAGGAGCAAATACTGAAGGAAGGAAGGAAATAAAATTGGAGCCAACATTAATGAACTTGACAACAAACATAACAACACTAAGGACCAATAAAACAGTTGTTTCTTTAAAAAGGTAAACAAGATTGAAAAGCCCCCATGCTAAAATAACCAAGAAAGAAGCAGAGAAAAGCCAAGTTTATAAAATTAGAGATTATAGATATCATAGATATCACAGAAATCCAGCAGATCATTAGAGACTATTTTGAAAACTTGTACTCCCATACATTGGAAAACCTAGAAGAAATGAATACATTTCTAGATAAATAGGATCTCCCAAAACTGAATCCAGAGCAAAAGAAAACCCAAACATACCAATGACTTGGAATGAGATGGAAGGCTTTTCATTACTGTCTCTAACAAAGAAAAACTCAGCGCTGGCTGGACTCCCAGCTGAGGTCTACCGAAAATCTTTGAAGAAGAAGTGATGCCAAAACTCCTCAAATTACTCCATGAAATACAAAGGGATGGAACACATTCCAAATTTATAAAGCCAGCATTGCACACATACCCAAACCAGATAAGGACACATCAAGGAAAAAAACCTACACATCAACATCCCCAAAGAACTTAGATGCTCAAATATTGGATGTACGTTTTCTCTGATATGCAAAAAATAAAGAACAAAAAGGAAAAGGAATGTGGGAAAGATGAGTAGAGAAAAGGGACCAAGTGGTAGGGGTAGGGGAACTGAGCCATATTGCATCAGTAAAAATATGGGGAAAATGATAAAGATTTCCAGGAAGTCTTGATACTAACCCCAACAACTGAGACAACCAGTCATTAAGGGAATGGAACAGACAGCTCTCAAAAACTGAGAGGTATCTCATTTCACATAAAACCACTGTTTGCTTGTTTTGGGGGGTGGGGAGAGAGGGGACTTGTCAATTAGCCTACCCTTTAATATAGACAAAATGCCACAAGATATTTGTTTGATGACATTGGAGGAAGCCCTAAAAGAAACTCCAACACAAGTCTTCACAGGTGTCAGCTTTCTGAGGCAGGCAACGTGGCTCTCAGTAAATTCAGTGTCCTGGTAGAAATGTGAAGTGATCCAAATCAAGCTAAAGGAGAGCTGGAATCCTAGAGGTGATGACCCAACCAAGAGCTGCTCCTGGATACTGCATTCCCCCACCCCCACTTTGGGTAGTAGTTATGACCGTTTGAGATAAATTCTGCAGAGTTTCTCTAAACATATCTTGATCACTATTTTCCAATTTGGTGGACTTTTTAAAAAATTTTCTTCTTGAACTTGGATGAGGGATGCTGTTTAACAGTGACTATAGCCTTCATTTTCTAATGTTCTGCTTGCAGTTGTGTATTTTCTTTTGTCTTCTCATTTAAAACAGCTAATATTTGTTCTCTTTCCATAGTGAAGGTCTCCAGTTGCTATAGAAGGGAAACAACATCCTGGGTGTAGGAACCTGAATAAATTTTATCCTGAAAAGCTTATATCTCCACATCTTCCTGCTGGATAACTTGAGTGAGTTTATCAACTTCATTTTTGGACAGCTGATCAATCTCTTTGGTTAAAGATATTCTTTTCATTTAGAATTCGAATCTCAAGTTTTCATTCTTGAATTATTTTCACTAATTTTTCAGTTTCATGGTTTTATAGGTTGTGTTTTTCACTTCCATTTTCTATAGGAAGGCTTTTAACTTTTGTTTCTTGAAAACTATCAGAATTGTCTGCTGGAGTGCTGTGTTTGTCTTCCTACAACTGGGCTTTTATTTGTTCAGTGGTTTTCTGCAAATTCTTAATATCCTCATCTTTCTGCTCCACCACAGAAGGCCACAATTGACTACATTCCCATTTCAAGTTTTCACACTGTTCAATTTCATGTTGCTTTCCCACACTGAGATGCACTTTTTCTCTCTTCAAGGCATCTCCGTCATTTTCTGCCAAAGATAATTTTTTATTTATGTATTTTATTTGATTCTCAAGTTCTCCCATCTTTGTTGCAGACTCTACTTTTTCAGTTTGTAAAACCTGAATAGTTTTTTACATCTTACAGATTTTAGACTCATCAGTTACTGTAACTCCTGAGTCACCTTGTTGTAACTGATTTTCAAGTTTTTCAATTCTTTCTTCATAGTCATTTAATTCCTCTTGATACTGGTGACTTATCTCTGCCAGTTTCTGCTGATGTGCATTCTGCAAAACTGACATTTTCTCTTAATGATTATCAAAGTCTTGACTTTGGTTTTATTCAAGTACCTTAATAGTATTTTGTAGTTTGCAGATTTCACTTTGATGAGAATTATGTGTTCCCTTTGCCTGAGCTATATCCCTCCAATGGCCAACTTGAGATTCAGTTATTGAAACTTCAACTGACAGTCTGTTGATTTCTTGTTGTGATGAAATTATGTCACTGAAGTCCATGTCATCACCGGGAAAAGCTGGACAATAACTGATCTCATTACTGAATGAAGACTGGGCAGTGGTTGCTGGTACACCACCAGCTCCTGAATGTACTGACTGCAGTGTGGACAACTCATCTTGTAGTGCAAACCGTCTTGCTTTAAGTTGCCTGATTTCTACTTCTTTCTCTTCCTGTTCATTTCAGTAATCTGCAGATTGATGTTGAATCCATAGCTCTGATGCTGCATACCTTTCTTCGAGCTCCGTACAATAGTTTTAAGTTTTTCATTGTCATATCTGATCATCGATTTGGTATCACCAATGTCTTTCTTCAATAATTAGGTAAACCTGCTTCTACATCCTTGAAATCATTGAGAAACTCATCCTCAGTAATGTTGGAGATATGGCTGGTGGGGGAAGGCAAGCTGCCCCCCACCTGACACAAGGAGTGGCCCAAGCTAAAGCCTAGGCCTCTAAACCAGGATGACATTGTCGCAATTTCAGTAAGTCTTCAGACCCACTGTGAAAACTACCTCCATCTCTATCCACCTCCAAAACAACCTGTCTCTATCCACCTCTGTTCTGAACCTCCTCGAGGGCTGAGGTGTCAATTATGACCCAAGCACTCAGAATTCCATGAAGGGCAGGGTTCTTGCCAACCATTGCGTTCTGCCTGGAAACAGAGGCCTGGCCTGGGCTTACACCATAGACTCGCTGCCAGTGGCCCTGTCACCCCCACAGGGCCTTGGCTCCTTCCCTCAACTTTCTGCCCTTGGGCTTGTGTGACTTCTCCCCCAGCATTGGCGACTTGCACCAACTCACAGGCTGCTCCTGCCACCTGGGCGCCTGCTGCCATATCACCCCTACCTCATTCCTAAAAATAATAAACTTGAAACTTTCCCACTAATTTCAGGAACAATCAAGGGTATCCTCTGCTACTACTCCATTTTAACATCTTACTGAGTTCCTAGCTAATGTCATAAGTCAAGAAAATGAAATTAAATATATAGAGGATTGGGAAAAAAGATAACCTTGCTGGTATGCTGTCTTTTGCTTTGGGACTATCTTATAATTTTTACTTTATTCTCTGTTGGTAAAATCTTTACAGCAAAAATCAGGTTACATCCAACTTCTTCAGGTGTCAAATCAGCTTTGACACCTTCCTACCATGTTGAGTCCACATATCGTGACACATTAGGAAGGTGTCAAAACTGTTTATATATATATATACACACACACACACACACACACACACACACACACACACACACACATATATATATATGGACAGAATAATTTTATTTTTATTTGGTGCTGAGGATATAGCTCAGGGCTTCATGAATGCCAGGTGAGCGCTCTGCCACTGAGTCCCAGCCCCAACCCCAACACTGATTTTTTTAATTGGTTGGGAATATATCTCAGTGGTAAAGCACTTGCCTACCAGGTATGCAGTCCCTGAGTTTAATCCCCAACACCAAATAAGATAATTGTTTTTTGTTGTTGTAGAAAGAATGATTCCATATAGTATCTACCATTATATATAGATTATAAATAAATTATGAAATGTATTGGATACTATTCATCTAAACCACACTGAAGGCAAGAATGTGAATGCAGGTCCCCAAATCAAGTCATCACCAATTACCAGGGAAAGGGCTCATTACTACTGGGCTGGGGAGGATGATATTGAGGATAGAAAACTCCTTTTCCATATGTATGTCTTGTGAATCTAATTTACTTTTTTGATTAGTATAATGAGATGTTATTGCTACAAGACTAGAATTGACTTATTTATAAGACTAGGACTTAAATGACCTAGACTTATTTATGAGACTGGGACTTCTAACTTTTATCTTAATAAGTCCTAATCTTATTTATTTACTTACTCACTTGAAACATAGCTTTTAAGCTATAATTTTAAAAGCAGAAGTATACAGGAAATGTTGCTTTCCTCCTATTTTTTTCTGAAATATCAGGCTGTCTGCTTTACCTACAAGTAGGGAAAGCCTGTGGAGTGCTGATCCTCTTTACTCTGTCCTGTGCATCCTGTGGTTACAGGCAGCATGTAGTGTGTGCTCTGGAATGGAGTGGCATGGCATTGCCCTGGCATATAGAGCTCTTCCATCCAGAGTTGAAGTCTAGAGGCAACAAGATTTTTTATTTTTCCCCCCAAACATACCATTTCTTGCTGGGGACAAGGCCTTTCCTGGGCCCCCTGAGGGAGTATGTGAAGCCTGGACAGGAGAGCCTGAATCCTACTCAGGTGCTAGAGTGAGTCAAGCCATGGATTTCTTCACACTGCAGCTTCATGACAGCATTTATTAGAATAACGTTCTATAGGGTTTGAAAAGTAAGATATAATTATTAATAAGAAAGAAATGAAAGGAACAAGATGGGAGGTAAAGAACCTGTTAGCCAGAGGACAGTGAACCAGCAGAAGTCCCTCCCAGTGACCTCCTTTCCAACAGCCATCAGGAGGAATTGCCCCTGTTTGTTCTCTCCATGGGGCTGGAGGGAAGCAAGCTCTCCATGGGAGATAGCGTGTCTGGCTCTGGTGCTCAACCCTGAACTCCTGATCTCTGCTTCCCTCAGGAGCCCTGTCTTTCTGTTTTTTATTGCTACAGTGGAAGACCACAGACTGGGTAATCCCCAAATTATCAAATCTCTCTTTCAATGAAAATATGTATGCTTCATGTACTTTATGATGTGTGGCATCATAAAGAAACTAAAAGTATACTTTAATGATGGGAAATTCATCTTCTACTGATAAGGACATGTATTTGACAATTTTAGAGACAATAATTAATCCAAGGGAAAGCAGGTCAAAAGGACACAGCTGCTACAATTCTTAAAGACTGTAGGTGAATTTTGCCCTTGGTTTTATGACCAAGATTCACCAAATTTACATACATGGGACAAATTAGGAAGAAAATTACATAAAATTTGCCTTTCTAATGAATTACCTGGAAACACTGAGAATATTCAAAAGTTTTGGACTGCATTAGAGATCTGTCTTTTTGATTACATGGGCCAAAGTCCATGGCCTCCTGAAGATCTATTGAAAGGTATTCAGAGAGCCATTAAGTCTATTCAAATGTAAAAATTGCCTGAGACTAAGGAAACCTCTTTTCCTCTAAGCCATCTAAAAACTAAAACAAATTATATTCAAACAAAAAACCTTGGGGCAAGACTGAAAGTAAAAAAACTTAGCCTTGAATGAACCAAACCAGAGTAGTCTGGAGGAAAACCAGAGAGAGGAGAACCATAGAGAGGAGACCTCCAGGGGGATAGAAGGTCCTTCCTCTGGAGAGGAGGATCCAGAGGAGATTCATAGGAGTTCTCCTCCATGAAACTTACAAGCTCAGAGTCAACATGGTGACAGGGAAGTGTCCACAGAGGAATCAGTCTGAGTGAGAGGAATCAGACAATGAAGTCCAGGATTTACCAGGGAATTTTAACAGATTGTGCTTAACGGCACCTGCCCCAGCCATTCAAATTTGGCCACTCTCAGTTAAAAGGACGAATTTTAACAGATATTCTGAACTGGCGATAACACTCCTTACTCCATTCCAGCAAGGAGTTAGAAAGGTGCAGGAAGCTGGGGAAGATACTAGTGACTTTCAACTCTTTCCAGTTTTTGAGCAGGTTAATGATCAAGACCAGCGTGTTTGTGTCCATGCAGTAATTCCATTTAAAGCAATTAAGAAATTAAAGAATGCTTATGGTGTTTATGGTCCTAATCTGCCACTTATACAGAGCTTGCTTTAGACAATTCACAGCCAGTCACTCCCTCCAGGTGACTGGGGTGCCAATAAACTTTATTCTAATTTTGTCATAAGGCTGTATCAGACCACAAACCGGTCTATTAAAGACCACATGGCAAGCCAAGATGGCGCTGATCAGCCCGCATTTTGGTCTTCATTTCCTCCTAGCAGGGAGGCAAAAAAATTCTGGTCAGCCCATTCCCAGGCAGGAAAAACAAGGGAACCGGAAGAAAGGTCACGCAGTTTAACATCATCACAGCCGACCATGAGGAGCCGCCATTTCTACCAGAGTGGATCTCACAAATGGTTTCTTTACAACCATAAATGATAATTGAATTGGATCCTAAATTAGGGCCACAGCAAATCCCTACTGGGATTTTCAGGCCACTCCCTAGAGAAAGTATAGGGTTAATTTGGGGACATAACAATTTAAAAGAGGCCATCGTGGTGACACCTAGAGTGGTTGATTCTTGTTTTGAGGGAGAATTAAATGTTACTATAAAATCAAATTATGCCCTTTGGCTTACTCCAAGAAATACTATTGCTCAATTGATTTTATTACCCTGTAATTCAATGGACACCCACAAGTAAATACAGTTTCCAAACTGCCAGACAGAGTGTACTGGTCTCAATTAGTGCAGCAGGAGTGCCCTCTACTGGAATTTAAAATCAATAATAAAAAGTTTAAAGGCATAGTGGACACAGGAGCAGATAAATCAGTCCTGTTCATTCACTTCTGGCCTAAAAATTGGCCCTTCCATGTAGCACCAGCTAACTTAGAAGGAATTAGACAAATCTCACAGCCAGCTCAAAATGCTAATTATCTCCATTGGGAGGATCCTGATGGGAACAGTGGAGTTTTTAAACCTTATGTGTTAGAGTCCTTACCAGTAAACCTATGGGGAAGAGACATATTAAGTAAAATAGGATTATTATTAATAACTCCAAATTCTATGAGATCATTTGAGGAAATTAATCAAGGACTTCTTCCTAAAGATAATGAGGAAAATTATCAGGAAGAGTAACTGCTTACAAACCAGTCTCCTCAACACAGATTAGTAAATACTCCAAACCAAAATTTTTATAGGGGCCCTGAGTGTCTCCCCGATCCAAAAGACAGAAGAAAAGATCACCTGGCTCACAGAGGAGCCTATATGGATTGCTCAGTGGCCCATCTTAGGGGAAAAACTTAAGATAATTCATATGTTAATTGAAGAACAACTTCAGGTTGGTCATATAGAATCAATGCTTAGTCCTTGGAATACCCCCATTTTTGTTATTAAGAAAAAGTCAGGTAATTGGAGGTTACTACAGTATTTAAGGGCAATAAACCATGCAATTCAGCCTATGGGATTATTGCAGCCTGGACTTTCTTCTCCTACAGCAATTCCTTTAAATTATAGTTTAATGCTAATAGATCTAAAAGATTGTTTTTTCTCAATAATGTTGCATCCTGAGGATTGTGAAAAATTTGCTTTCAGTGTCCCAGCAATTAATTTTAAAGAACCTGTTAAAAGATATTGCTGGAAGGTTTTGCCTCAAGGGATGCATAATAGTCCTTCTTTATATCAAAAATTTGTGGGTCAAGCAATAGCTCCTATAAGAAATAACTTTCCTGATGCATATATTATTCATTTTATTGATGATATATTATTGGCTCATGCTAATCCAGAAGTACTTTCAGAAGTTTTTACTCAGTTAGAGGCTTCACTTACAGCAATGGGTTTGTGCATTACTCCTAAAAAGATACAAAAGATGCCTCCCTTTCAATATTTAGGTCAGATAATTCAAGGAAATACAATCTGCCCTCAAAGTATACAGATAAAAGTTAAGGAGTTATGTACTCTTAATAATTTTGAAGAACTATTAGGAGATATCAATTGGCTGAGGCCATTCATAAAACTAACTTCTTCTGATTTAAGTCCTTTATTCCAGATATTACAAGGAGATCCTTCTCCAACCTCTCCTCATCTACTGACAATAGAGGCTAGAGCAACTTTAAAAAAGGTTGAAATTGCAATTAAAAATACACAGCTTACCAGAATTACTCCTCAAAAGCTGGTATATTTATTAATACTTCCAACTGGCCCTACAGGAGCTATATGGCAAAGATTGACAGTTATTGAGTGGATTCATTTAGCCCACTCTCCCCAAAAGACATTAATTCCTTTTCATGACTTTATTGCTCAATTAGTAATTAAAGGTAGGAGGAGAGTTTTACAATTAATTGGATCTGAACCTGCTATTATAATTATTGCATTTTCTATTCAACAATATAATTGGCTTTTTCAAGCTTCTAGTTTATGGCAAATAGCTTTTGCTGATTTTCCTGATCAGATAGAAAGTCATTACCCTTGTGATAAAATTATTCAATTTGCAGCAATAACACTGATTATTTTTCCAAAGATTGTATGTGCCCAGCCCATATATGGAGCCCTAATGGTGTTCACTGACAATTCAAGCTCAGGTAAAGCAGGTTTTTATAGCTATGTTCCACAGAGGTAATACAAACCTCTTATACTTCTGCACAAAGAGCAGAGCTAAAAGCCCTCATTTGTGCCTTAAATTATTTTACAAATGAGCCGATTAATATTTATTCTGACAGCTTATATGCAGTCAGAGTTACCAAAAATATTGAAACTTCAGTTATTGTATATACCTCATCACAAGAGTTATTTAAATTATTTCATAATATACAAAAGTGATGCAAATGCGAAAATACCCATGTTCCATAGGACACATATGAGCTCACACTAATCTTCTAGGACCTTTAACTTCAGGTAATGACAAAATTGATAAATTGGTAGCTGTTTGTCAACAGATGTCTCCATATGATTGTGTGCAAGCTTTACATTCTTTACATCATGAAAATGCTTCAGCTTACATAAAAGAAATTTAATATTACTAGAGAACAAGCTCATCAAATTGTAAATCACTGCCCTAAGTGTTATTAACATTCCATCTCTGCCATCAGGGGTAAATCCCCATGGATTAAAACCAAATCAAATATGGCAAATGGATGTAACTCATATTCCTCAATTTGGTAAACAATGTTATGTACATGTGATAGTTGATACACATCCCAGATTTATTTTTGCCACAGCATGTGCAAAGGAAAATGCTCAACATGTAATTTTTCACTGCCTAGCAGCCTTTGCTGTGTTAGGATGCCCTTTACAGATTAAAACAGATAATGCACCAGTTTATGTAAGCTCTTCTTTTCAACAATTTTGCCAAGAGTTTCAAATTGACCATAAAACAGAAATTCCTTATAACCCCCAAGGTCAAGTCATTGTAGAACAAGCTCATTTATCTATTAAGCTACAATTTCAAAAATTAAAAGGGGTAAATAGGTTTATGACTCCCACAATATAGTCTCAACCATGCCTTGTGTGTTTTTAATTTTTTAAATTGTGATGCAGAAGATCACACAGCAACTGAGAGACATATGTCTTCTGCAACAACAGGCCCTTTAGGCAGAGTTTTGTGGAAAGACTTACAGATGGGTCAGTGGAAAGGTCCAGATCCAGTGATTATGTGGGGCAGAGGTCATACTTGTATTTTTCCAGAAGGTGCTTTCCGTCCTATCTGGGTGCCTGAATGCACAATCAGACATGGAAGAGATAGAACCGAGATTCAAGTGACTGAAAATGGACCTGGAGAAGCCTCCACTCAAAAGGAAGAGATATCGAAGAAGAATGAAGAGGAACCAACATGACCCAGCGGAAAAGCTGATCTCATGGGAAGATGTGAAAAAGCTGACAACATACACTTCATGAATAATTGAACTCCTAGGAAGGAATAAGACCCCCATTGATGATGGTAGCTACTGTGATTGCCCTGCTGGGCTGTAAGGTAAAAGGGAGTTGAACAGATACTTACTGGACATATTTCCCAGTTCCACCCCTGGTACACCCAGCTGTGTGGACTGGAGAATCTATTCCAGTGTTTACTAATGACTCATTCATAATGGGAGGCTTTTCAGATACTTATATTACTCCAGATCATGTGACTAGATTTAATTATTCTGGCTACAGTGCCCAATCACCTTTGTGTTGGTCCCACAATAAACATGCTGGCTGTCTCAGAGTATCATTTGAGGAAATGACAGTGATTGGGAGGCCTAGACTGATTAATCATACTATTTATGGAGATTTAAAACCTTATACTAGATCAGTGATCAAAATGGGACTTTCCCATTAAAAAACAGTCATTTCTGCAAAACCTCCATGAATACCTCATTGTCCTAATAGTTCTACAATTGAGATTGGCACCTTTCCTAGATGGATAGATTGTGTAAATACCTTTCTAGTACAACATAAGGTGTCTAAAGATAGTGGGTATACGTTAGACTGGTCTCCAAAAATTGATAAAAGACAATTACAAAAAAATTATGCTATGACACCTGTAGGATTTGTTAGCAATATTTTTACTTATAGTGAGGGTGGTATTCAAAAATATGTTTGGTGCTTAATTGCTGCCTCAGAATTCTTACATTTTACAGACAAGCCTTTACCAAAATTTGTTGGAAAGAGCTGTAAGGAAGGATCTTGCTGTGGCTTATGAGCCTGTGTCCAATCTCCTTACATTTTAATCATTGGAAATGTAAAAATTAAATGGATAGATGACCAATATGTTGTAACATGTAACAAATGTAACTTAACCAATTGTATTACTAGATAAAAAAAAAATGCTGGTACTTCATCAACCCTCTTTTGTTTTATTGCCTGCTAATATTTCAGAGCCATGGTACGCTGATGCTGGTTTTCAAGTCTTACAGCAAATCCATACCCAGCTAGTGAGACCTAGATGTGCCACTAGAATTATAATTGTGGGATTTATGGCCTTGGTTTCTTTCATTGCATCTATAGTCACAGCTTCGATCACTTTATGTCAAAATAGTCAACATGCAAAATTTCTTAATAATTTAGCCCAAAATACTTCCAAGGCTCTTCACAATAAAGTAAATATTGATGAAAGGATTGAGACGAAGTTAAATGCCTTAGAGGTGACTGTTATAAATATAAATAATGAACTTTCAGCTTTAAACTTTAAGGAAAGGCTTAAATGCCATGCAAGTTATAAATATGTGTGTGTTACAACTGCCAAGTACAATGCTTCTCTCTGGGTTTGGGAGAAGGTTAAGATCCATTTGTTGGGTATTTGGCAAAATAATAATAATAGCTTAGATCTTTTAGAACTGCATCATTATATCCAAGACATTCAAAATATAGAGCTGATTTTTCGGATCCTTCTGCTTTAGCTAATCAAATATTGAAGGAATTAAATGGATTTAACCCTGGAAACATTCTTAAACACTCGGCCTGGTACATTATTGGATTGTTCTCTTTGCTGTTAATTCTTTTTTGTGTTGTAATTATAGGATGGTGAGTCTTAAGAGTGAGAGTGCAGAGACTCGAGAGAGTAAATCATTGCCTGCTTTTTAAAAGAAAAAAGGGGGAATATGTGGGAGGCCATCCTCGCACGTGATTTGAGTTACCTCCCTGGCTGGGTGAGAGGTGCTTAGACACAGCTGTGTCAGAGCTTTCCCCACACTTCTCCAGGTCCAAGAGCTTATCCATGCAGAGGCATGTCTGGCCACTGCCCCAAAGACCCAATCATCACCCCTGACCTTGGGATGCTGCCCCCGTTAACCTTCATTGGATGGGATTTTCCCGGGAATTTTTGTTTCCCAATAAAAGTTCACTCCCTGGCATGTTCTCTGTCTCTCACTAGCCTCTTCAGTAAACCTCACTACTGCATTAGGTGGCTGGAGGCTGGAGTTAGGAGGAGCAGTCCTGGAGCTGGCTTTAAAGGTAATTAGAGTCTTCTCTCTTTAATTTAAAACTCCCTAGCATTTTTCTCATGGTTTGAACCTTCTTTAATGAAGCCAGCACTGGCCGTGGGCTAGACATTAATGTACATTGGTTTCTAGACAATCCATAATCCTGTACAGTTTTTATATGTATTTATGGGTCTTTACTAAAAGTTATATAATGGATTTGTTTTTCTTTCAATTATAAAATATTAAACACTTTGAGGTTAAAAAAACAAATAGGTTTTTTGTTTGGTTAGCTAGTTAATATGAGAAGAGAATGACTGTAAAATATTTATTTATCATGGCCTCCTGGGTAGGAATTTCTAAGCATGCACTTCCAAGGAGCTTTGGAAAGAAATATTCAGGAAGGGTGCTCTGTATAAGTTTACCGGCAGGTTTATTCCTTATGTGTTTGTGCTGTAGCAATCAGAAAAAAAGTTAAATCCAGAGTAATAATCCACAAAGCTATTCTCATTGTGGATGTCAGTGCCCCTGAGTTTTCATGGTTTGACTTTTTCGTTTTCTCTCAGGGGTAATCAGTTTCATCAGGATGCTGCTTACAAGCTAGCAATAACTGGTAGAGGTAAATGGAATGTCAACCAGTTGTGGTTCCTTTTAACTGACAACATGAATTTGGCTGCTTCATGCTGATTAATAATTGTTTTCTTCTAGAAAATTTAAATGTAAAAATTTACTGTTTATCAAGCATAGATTCTAACAGCACTAACTTTAAAATTGGTAGTAGCAACTGTATTATGACTTCAAATTATTTTCTCATTTCCATTGTGTGTTTTTGTTGCTGTTGTGGTTATTGTTTTACCTAGTAATTATTTCTTAAAATCAAACATTTGTAGATTTTCAAGTTAACATTCTGTTATGGTTGTCCAACTCATTTCTACTGTACCTAGAGGACATACTTTATGATTTCAGTCCTTGGATATTTGCTTATTCTTGACTTATGGCCCAACACTTGGTCTGCATTGGTAAGAATTCTATGTGCGGTTGAAAAAAATGTATATTTTACAGTGGTTGGGAATCATATTCTATATATGTAAATTTAAACAAATGTGTTACCCCTGATGCTCAAATCGTCCATAGGCCTTTTGATTTTTTGTCTGCTTCTTGCATCAGTATTGACAGAAATTTCCTAAAATTTTTAACTGTGATTATTACTTATCTATTTTGACTTTAATTTCTGTCAGTATTTGTTTTATTTTTTTTTTCTTAAGATGGATTCCCTGGAAGTAGAGCCTGAAAAGGGAATTCGTGTACAGTGATTTTGTGAGGTAGTGCCTCCAGAAGGAAGGATATGGATCAGCACAAAACAGCCATTAAGGACAAGATCTCTGTTGGAGTCACATTCATTTTGATCCCTGGAAGAAACTGAGCAAATTGCACCAAGGAGTTTATTATACCTTGAGACAAGGAGGTTGGCCATTCATAGCTGCATGTCAGTCAGTTCAGTCAGTCATCAGCTTTGATAGGGTAAACCTCTTTTTTTTTTTATTAGTTACACATAACAGTACAATGACCTTGACATATCATACATTTGAATCAAATGGGGTATAATTTCTCATTTTTCTGAGTGTACAGGTTGTGGAATCACATTGGTTATACAGTCACATATATACATACAGCAATTCTACTGTCTATTTTATTCTGCTGCCCTTCCTATCTCCCCTTCTCCTCCCCTTCCCTCCCATCACTTCTCTCTAACCAATCTAATATGATACACTTCTTTTTTCCCCTCACATCATCATACATGCATTTTGTATAACAATGAGTGTCTCCTTCCATCTTCCATGTAATTCCCCTTCTCCCTCTCTTTCCATCCCACCTCTCTTCCCTATTTAGTGGTAAATTTCTCATGATCTTCCTCCCTATCCCATTTTGAGTCACCCCCTTATATCAGAGAAGACATTCGGCATTTGGTTTTTAGGGATTGGCTAACTTCACTTAGCATAATCTGCTCTAATGCCATTCATTTCCCTGCAAATGCCATGATCATGTTATTTTTTAGTGCTGAGTAATATTCCATTGTGTATAAATACCACATTTTTTTAATCTATTCATCTATTGAAGGGCATCTAGGTTAGTTCCACAGTCTAGCTATTGTGAATTGTGCTGCTATAAACATTGATGTGGCTGTGTCCCTGTAGTATGCTCTTTTTAGGTCTTTGGGGTATAGTCTGAGAAGGGGGATAGCTGGGTCAAATGGTGGTTCCATTCCCAGCTTTACAAGGAATCTCCATACTGTTTTCCAAATTGGCTGCACCAATTTTCAGTCCCACCAGCAATGTATGAGTGTACCTTTTCTCCACATCCTCAGCAGCACTTGTTGTTTGACTTCATAATCCCTGCCATTCTTACTGGACTGAGATGGTATCTTAGAGTAGTTTTAATTTGCATTTCTCTGATTGCTAGAGATGGTGATCATTTTTTCATGTATTTGTTGATTGATTGTATATCCTCTTCTGAGATGTGTCTGTTCAGGTTCTTGGCCCATTTGTTGATTTGGTTATTTATTTTTTAATTGTTTAACTTTTTGAGTTCTTTGTATGCTCTAGAGATTAGGGCTCTATCTGATGTGTGAGGGGTAAAAATTTGTTCCCAGGATGTAGGATCCCTATTCACCTCACATATTATTTCTCTTCCTGAGAAAAAACTTTTTATTTTGAATTCGTCCCATTTGTTGATTCTTGGTTTTAATTCTTGTGCTATAGGTGTCTTATTAAAGAATTTGGGGCCTGACCCCATGTGATGGAGATTAGGGCCAACTATTTCTTCTATTAGACACAGAGTCTCTGGTTTGATTCCTACCTCCTTGACCCATTTTGAGTAAACTTTTGTGGATGGTGAGAAAAAGGGATTCGATTTCATTTTGTTGCATATTTATTTCCAGTTCTCCTAGCACTATTTGTTGAAGATGCTATCCTTTCTCTATTGCATGCTTTTAGCACCTTTATCTAATATGAGGTAGTTGTAATTTTGTGGATTGGTCTCTGTGTCCTCTATTCTGTACCATTGGTTTACCTGCCAGTTTTTTGAGCCAGTACTATGCTGTTTTTGTTACTGTTGCTCTGTAGTATAGTTTAAAATCTGGTATCGTGATATCACCTGTTTCACTCTTCCTGCTTAGAATTGATTTAGCTATTCTGGGTCTCTTATTTTTCCAGATGAATTTCATGTTTGCTTTTTCTATTTCTGCAAGGAATGCCTTGGGATTTTGATCTGAATTGCATTGAATCTGTAAAGTGCTTTTGGTAAAATGCCATTTTAATAATTATTAATTCTGCCTATCCATGAGCAAGGTATATCTTTCCATCTTCTAAGATCTTCTTCTATTTTTCTCTTTAGGGGTTCTGTAGTTTTCATTGTATAGATCTTTCACCTCTTGTGTTAGGTTGATTCTCAAGTATTTTTTTTTAAGGATATTGTGAATGGTGTAGTTTTCCTCACTTCCATTTCAGAGGATTTGTCACTGATATACAGGAATGCCTTTGATTTATGGGTGTTGTTTTTATATCCTGCCACTTTGCTAAATCATTTACTAATTCTAGAAGTTTCTTGGTAGCACCTTTTGGGTCTGCTAGGTATAGGATCATGTCATCAGCAAATAGTGCTAGTTTAAGTTCTTTTTTTCCTACAGTTATTCCTTTAAATTCTTTCATCTGTCTAATCACTCTGGCCAGTGTTTCCAGAACTATGTTGAATAGAAGTGGTGAGAGAGGACATCCCTGTCTTGTTCCAGATTTTAGAGGGAATGCCTTCAGTTTTTCTCCGTTTAGAATTCTCCATTTAGAATGCTGGCCTGAGGCTTAACTTGGATAGCTTTTACAATGTTGAGGTAAGTTCCGGTTATCCCTAGTTTTTCTAGTGTTTTGAACATAAGAGATGCTGTATTTTGTTGAATGCTTTTTCTAAATCTATTAAGATGATCGTATGGTTCTTATCCTTGAGTCTATTGATGTAGTGAATTACATTTATTGATTTCCATATATTGAATCAGCCTTGCATCTTGGGGATGAATCCCACTTGATCATGGTGCACGATCTTTTGGATATGTTTTTGTATCTGATTTGCCAGAATTTTATTGAGGATTTTTGCATCTATATTTATTAGAGATACTGGTCTGTAGTTTTCTTTCTTTGAAGTATCTTTGTCTGATTTTGGAATCAGGGTGATGTTGGCCTCATAGAATGAATTTGGAAGTACTCTCTCTTTTTCTATTTCCTGAAATAAATTGAAAAGTATTGGTATTACTTCTTCTTTAAAGGTTTTGTAAAGTCTGCTGTATAACCATCCAGTCCTGGGCTTTTCTTGGTTCATAATCTTTTGGTGGATTCTTCTATTTCCTCACTTGATTTTGGTCTGTTTAAGTTGTGTATGTCCTCCTGACTCAATCTGGGCAGATCATATGACTTAAGAAATTTATCGATGCCTTCACTATCTTCTATTTTATTGGAGTATAATGTTTCAAAATAATTTCTAATTATCTTCTGTATTTCTGTAGCATCTGTTGTGATATTGCCTTTTTCATCCCATATGCTAGTAATTTGAGCTCTCTCTCTTCTTCTCTTCATTAGCATGGCTAAGGGTCTGTTGATCTTATTTATTTTTTCAAAGAACCAACTTTAAGTTTCCTCAATTTTTTCAATTGTTTCTTTTATTTTGATTTCATTGATTTCAGCTCTGATTTTAATTATTTCTTGCCTTCTGCTGCATTTGCTGTTGATTTGCTCTTCTTTTTCTAGGGCTTTGAGATGTAGCGTGTGATCAGAGATCATTTATTTGTTGGCTTTTTCTTTTTTTGGGGAATGAACTCCAAGCAATGAATTTTCCTCTTAGCACTGCTTTCATAGTGTTCCATAGATTTCAATATGTTGTGTCTGTGTTTTCATTTATCTCTAAGAATTTTTTAATTTCCTCCTTGATGTCTTCTGTAACCCATTGTTCATTTGGTAGCATATTGTTCATTCTCCAAGTGATGTAGGAATTTTTCTTCCTTATTTTATCATAGATTTCCAATTCCATTCCATTATGATTGGATAAAATGCATGGTAATATCTCTACTCCTTTATATTTGCTAAGAGTTTCCCTATGGTATAATATATGGTCTATTTTTGAGAAGGATCCATGTGCTGCTGAGAAAAAAAGTATATCTGCTTGATGATGGTTGATATATATTTTATGTATCTCAGTTAAGTCTAGATTATTAATTGTGTTATTGAGTTCTATAGTTTCTTTATTCAACTTTGGTTTGGAAGATCTGTCCAGTGGTGAGAGAAGTGTGTTGAAGTCACCCATAATTATTGTGTTGTGGTCTATTTGTCTCTTGAACTTGAGAAGAGTTTATTTTATGAACATAGCTGCACCATTGTTTGGGGCATATATATTAATGTTTGTTACGTCTTGTGGGTGAATGGTTCCCTTTAGCAGTATATGGTGTCCTTCTTTATCCCTTTTGATTAACTTTGGCTTGAAGTCAATTTTATTTGATATGAGTATGGATACCCCTGCTTGCTTCCAAGTCCATGTGAGTGGTATGATTTTTCCCAACCTTTCACCTTTAGCCTGTTTGTCTTTTCCTATCAGATGAGTCTCCTGTAGGCAGCATATTATTGGATCTGTTTTTTTTTAATCCAGTCCACTAGCCTATGTCTCTTGATTGGTGAGTTTAAGCCATTTAACATTTAAGGTTACTATTGAGATATGGTTTGTACTTCCAGCCATGTTTGTTTATTTTTGTATTTAACTTGATCTGTTTTTCCTCTTTGATTAGTGTGGGGAGCCATTCTGACACGTGATTGGGTGACTCCCGTTAAGGGCCTGAGGCACTCTGGCTGTGTCGGAGTTATCCCGACCTTTTCCTGATGAGAGAGCCCATCCGTGTGGGGGTGTGCATGACCACTGACCCTGGAGACCCAATCACTGACCCTGACCTTGGAGTACAGCCCCCCCTCAACCTTCATTGGATGGAATTCTCCCCTGAATCTCTTGTTCCCCCAAATAAAAGGCTGCTCCCAGGCGTGTTCGCTCTCTCTCTCTCCTGCTAGCCCAGAGTAATCCTCACTGCCCTGCTGGGCGGCTGGAGGCGGGAAACAGGGAGGTGAGCCGTCTCGGACCTAGCAATGTAAAATAAGGTACTGTCTGTGTGTTTTATTTTGATCTCTTCTAACTAACTTAATGCCAGAACCTCATTAATGAAACCACTGCGCAGGCCGCGTGGTAGAGATTAGTTTTTCCCTTTACTGTGCTACCTCCCACTGTTGATTTTCATTGTTGTTTTTCATTTCCTCTTCGTGTAGTGTTTTGCCCAAAATGATTTGCAGTGCTGGTTTTCTAGCTGTGAATTCTTTTAACTTTTGTTTATCATGGAAGGTTTTTATTTCATTGTCAAACCTGAAGCTTAATTTTGCTGGATACAAGATTCTTGGTTGTAACCCATTATCTTTCAGCATTTGAAATATGTTGTTCAAAGATCTTCTAGCTTTCAACGTCTGTGTTGAAAAATCAGCCATTAACCTAATTGGTTTAAGATAAGGTAAAACCTCTTAAGTGAGGAGATTTCCAGTTGGCTGAGGACATGCTCTGCAGAAGTGGGCAGCTGTGAACAATAGCAGTGAGCACAACAGTTTGCAGGTGAGATATGAGTGGAGAACAACATCCACTACAGTCCACCCCTTCCACTGCAGAAATCTGCTTATTTTGCACATTAAACTCACTGCACACAAGTGTACCTTCTACAGGAATCTGATTGGTCAAAATTTCTAGTACGGAGATTAGTACACAAATTGAAAATTTCTTTTTACATTTGTTCCTGAGGACATAATAGATAGTCAGCATCTCCTTCCTCTATTCCATGGCTGAATGTCCCCTCCAAACTCAGGTTGAAATTTAATTGCCAGAGCAACAGTTTTGAGAAGCAGAACCTTCATGAGATGATTAAAGCATGCATGAGGACCCTGCTCTCATGACTGGATTCATATTGTCGTTACTGGTTCACTTAGGGAATTATGTTTCCCTTCTAGAAAACATTAAGCTCTGTGGGTTTAGATGTCCTGCTTCCCAGAGTAGGTCTGCTTGTGTTATAAGGCTCTCAAAACTAAATATCCTAGGGCTCTGGATATAGCTTTGTTGCTAGAGTGCTTGCCTTCCATGCACAGTCCTGGTTCAATCCCCAGCACCACACACACACACCCCAAAAAATCCCACAAAACTTAATGCTCTGACTACCATCTGATTACTTGGGATCTTCATGCCAACAAGCCAGAATAAAAGATATTATAAAGTGGTAAAGACACTGCTATATAATGGAGATAGAAATAAATCATTTGGCACTTAGGTAATTTGTTGAGGCATCTTGTTACTGTCATGCATAATTTTAACTGTAACTGGGCAAGTCTAGCAACCATAGCCTAATAAGAGCACAGTTTCTATAGTCTCCCACCTTCCAAGGATGAAGGACTTGGTCATCCTACCAGTAAGTCATCTAGATAAGAAGCAGTCATCTAGATCAGAGGCTGTTCTAGCTGAAGGTTATGGAGCCCTTGAACACATGCCTTTATCCATTTTCTACTGCTAGAAAAGAATACCACTGATTGGTTAATCAGAAACATAGAAGTTTATTTGGCTCACAGTGCTGAAGGCTGGAAGTCCAAGGGCATGGGTCTGGCATCTGTTAATGCCTTTGTGCTGTGTCATACCATGGCAAAAAAGCAAGCAAGTACAGACAAGATGGAAAATCAGGTCAAATTCATCCTTTTAATCAGAAACTCACTCCAACAAGAGCTCAGGATTGGCCTCTGTTGCTGGTACATCAGACAGTTGACACTGACAGTAGCTAGATGAGCACTGGTGAGGAAAGAGAACTGTCACTACAACAAGCAGACCTACTCTGGGAAGCAGGACGTCTAAACCCACAGAGCTTAATGTTTTCTAGAAGGGAAACAGCCCATTATCCAAGTTTGAGTGGTCAATGACAGAAACTGGTTGACATCACTGGCCAAGTCATCCTTTCCTTTTGGTTGTTCAGTGTCTTTTCTGCAGTGGGCATTCCCTGGTGGATGTGTGATGAAAAGGTGACCACATTGAGTCCCTACTTCCATAAGTCCATTCATGTGACTCTTCCCTACACCTTCCTGACCTCAGACTTCCCATATTGCTATCTTGCTTCTTCCAAACCTCTGACCAACAATATAGCTATTTGCTGTTGCCCAGAGCATACAGGTTAAAGTGGGAGTTGAAGCATTTCGAGTGAGTGTATGCAGATATCCTATCCTGGATTCAACCACCTATTCCCTTTTCCATCAAGACCCTGATTTTGGCATAGAATAGTTTCCTAGATTTATGCAGCTCAGCCTTCTCTGAAATTTGGCCTGTATAATAGTTAAGTCCTGTGCCCAGTCTTCAGTTCCCTATGCCCTTCAACAATGGGAAATGAGGGTTTATTTAAAACCTTCTAAAGAGGTTCTCTGACTTTGCCTTAAATTACCAATTAGTGGATCTGAACCTGTCATTTTATTTCTTCAACCATCATAGAACTTAGCAACATTCCATTGTCCTTAGAGTTTCTGTTTCCCCTCAAAAGCCAGTTCTCCCAACCTTGTATCAGTTCAAATCCTCTAAGAAGCACACACCAAAATGGGATTAGATGTTTATTGAAGGGAACACTTGTAAAGAATAAGGGGAAAGGAACAGAAAGAGACCAGGAGAGCCTTCAGATTGTGATATAGGTTCAATACCTGTGCAGGGAGAGGGAGGGGGAGAATTGGTAGGAGGAGGCTCATCTGCTTTTTGATCCATTTTTTGAATTCTTTTTTTTTAAGAGAGAGAGAGAGAGGGAGAGAGAAAGAATTTTTAATATTTATGTTTTTAGTATTTGGAGGACACAACATCTTTGTTTTTGTATGTGGTGCTGAGGATCGAACCCGGGCCGCACGCATGCCAGGCGAGTGTGCTACTGCTTGAGCCACGTCCCCAGCCCCCATTTTTTGAATTCTTAATATCAGTTATGTTTCTCAGTTCTAGGATTTCCATTTGGTTCTATTTATAGACTCTGGTTGTTTGTAATATCCAACTTTTATTCTCTTGAATATATTAATCACAGCTATTTTAAAGTACCTGTCAGATAAATTATTTCATTTGAGCATCTATTTCTAATGCCTATATTTTTCCTCTTGATATTCAGTCATTTGACTCTGTTACTTTGCTTACATACTAATTTTTATTGAATTTCAAGCATTAAATGTGATTAAAATTTCAAGGCCCCAGCTATATTTGACATTTTTTTCCTTTGCTGGAAATTGAGCTCAGGGCCTTGCACATGCTAAACAAGTGTTTTTCCACTTGAGCTACACCTCACCCTTTTGTCTTCCTTTAAAGAGAACTCAATATTTTTTCCTGGAAAATCACTTTGATCTATTTGAGGGTGGTTTTTGTTAGAGTTGACATTTTTCTATTTGTAGATTACTCCTAAGATACTTTCCACAAATCTGTGGCAGAATCTTATACAGTGGTTTTGACTTGTAGAGCATAGCTCTTACTGCTAGGTTATACCCATACTTCTAAGGAAATAGCTCTTCTGAGACTTCAGCTGATAACTAGGGCATTTAGCAAGGCCTCTACACCTTGAAAAGACTTGAATCCCTACCTTCATTCCCCTAGCAGTGTGAAACTGTTGATATCCTTGCTCAGCTCTTTAGCAATCATCTGCTGATTTCCACTTGGTTTCTGAAATCTTACTCTGCTTGTGCACAGCTTAGGATTTTGGCAATGTCTAGAGGGGAAATCACACTAGAATTTTGGGCTAATTCTTTGTAATTCCCTTTACCCTTTATTTTTATTTTTCCCCTCTATCCTCTAAGTCTCAGGCCCAAATCCCAACTCTTCCTCCTTTATCTTTCTTACCTTTTGGTCCTTCCATTCTCTTGGAACTATCTCCAGAAAGGTTTCCAAACCAATCATCTCACTGCAATTTTCCTTGTCAGATCACGAATACCTTTCCATTGCTAACTCCAATAATCAGTTCTTAGTTCTTTTCTTACCTGATCTTTTATCAATATTTGACCTAGTTGATCACTACTTCTTCCTCCAAAATTTTTCTTCCCTTGTCTTCTAGGGTGCTGTATGCTCCAGATTTTTCTTCTAAACTAAAACTCCTGTTTCTATTTCTTTGCTAGAGACTCACTCTCTCATTTCCTTCAGAACTTTGCTCAGATATCACTTCAGGAAAACCTTCTCTAATCACTGTATGAATTAAAATTCCAACCCCATTCTTATCTCACATGATATGTATTTTATTTATTTATTTACATGTTGCTTAGTTTTCCCATTAGAAATAGTAGACTCAGTGGAAGAAAGGGATTTCCCCCCTGCCTTTCTTTTTGCACTGCTGTATTCTGGTGCCTAAAGCTGTTCTTGGCACAGTTAAACATACAATAAATATTGGATGAGTGAGCAAATGTAAGAACAACTTATCACCTGAGAATCTATTCACTCATCAAGTATTTATTGTGTTTCAGGTTCTGTGCTAATATGTAGTGTTATTGTAAAGACTACAATTAGAAATACCTCCTCTGCACCTGAAGATCCCATAATGAAATCTAGTATAGGTTGGTAACATGGAGAGGCATGTAGCTGAATGAAGTAATATTCAAAGTCATTAATATTGTCCTTTAGAATTATAAACAAATTTATTATTTATAACTTTTTTGTAAAATATGAAGTCTGCATACTTCATATGGGAACCAGCAAAATATTGACACCCATTTTGTGGGGTTTTTTTGAATCTTACTGACAGCAAACTATTGAGGAGAAAAAGATTATATCTGATATATTTACACCCAAGAAGAGCTACAAAGGATATCAGCACTGAAGAGTGAAGTTGATAAAATGAAAGGACAAACCTCAGATGACACGTTTGAAATGGTGATTACACTTTCTTTTTTATTTCTTTATTATTTTCTACTGCTGGAAAACAGATGTTTTTGTATTTGTTTTATTTTCAGTGAAATGTTCAAATTTTCTTCTATGCACAGTGTATTTTATGTTCTTTTATCTGTTCTTATTAATCTCCCCCACTTTTTTGGGGGGTGGGGATGGGGGTTGAACCCAGGGCTGTTTTACCATTGAGTCACATATTCAGACCTTTATAATTTTTATTTTGAGACAGGGTCTTGCTATGTTCTGAGACTGGCCTTGAATTTGTTGGCCTCCTGCCTCACCTCCTGAGTCTCTGGGATCACAGGCATGTGCCAGGGTGCCCAGCCTTATTTTTATCAATCACTTTTGAATTTTTTTATTTTAATAAGGATGTTCAACCTATAATAGTTTGTGCATATTATGACTTTTTAGATACATATATCTAACATTAAAGAAATGTTTACCACAAAGTAAGTTTTCCCAAATCATACACCCAGCCTAATGAAATTATTTCCTTTTCATGTATGTCCTTGATATTTCTGTATATTCAGGGCTGCTGTTGAGCCAGAATGCACTGGCACATCTTCATCAGGAATTCTTATATTGAAATTTTTTCTTATTGGTAAATAGCTGCTGCCCCAAACTCTCAGAATAACTTTGTCTACATTGGACATTCCCTTAGAACATTCTGGACTTTACCAAAATCTACCTCATAAAAAAAAAAAAAAAACAACTAGCATTTACTAAGAAGCAACCTCCAGGACTCTGTTTGTCCACATAACAGGTATCTATTCTAATTGGTCATTAGTTATGCTTTCAGATTATTAAGCATTTTTAATATCACTCCATTCATATTTATGTATATTTTATATAACTAATATAACCATATATATTTAAATGATTATAAACAACATGATTATAGTCTATATAGGCAACTTTGGAATGTATTTTATTCATTCAATGTTAAGGTATCATATGGTTTTAAAAACCAAAGAGTTTTCTTCCAATTAAAGTCATGTACAGATAAAGTGGGAGACCCTCTTTCTAACTGCTTAGTGTTCTGCCAGAGGTCATATGCAGTGTTGGACACCTTGTAAACCAATCAGTTTCCATGATCTCCCAACCTTATTTACTTTTATGGTAAAATGGGGATAATAATACTTATTTAATGGATCACTGAAAGAATGAACTGGGTCAGGGCTGGAGTTGTGGCTCAGTGGTAGAGCACTCGCCTAGCATGTGTGAGGCTTTGGGTTCAATCCTCAGCATCATGTAAATAAATAAATAAATAAAATAAAAGTAGTTTTTTAAAAAAAGAGAATGAACTGAGTCAAACATAAAGTGCTATTTGACAAGTTTTCTACATATGAAGATCATCCTGCAAATGGTGACTCTCTTGGTCCTGGATCCTTCCGTCAACACTTTCAACCCATTCTTGTTAACTTTACCCTAAATTCCTATAATTTGAGTCACTGTGACAAAGGATTTTTAAAATTTATTTATTTATTCTTATGTGGTGCTGAGGGTCAAACCCAGGGCCCTGCATATGCTAGGCAAGCACTCTACCACTGAGCCACAACCCAAGACCACAACAAAGGATTCTGCACACTTAAACATTGGATGCACACTGCCAAATTGCCAATTCTGCAGCCTTTTTCTTCCACTCCTTACAGTTGTGGGATAGAATGTGATTCTACACCCTCCAATAGTCACTTAACAGACTTTAGTTTGTCAACATTCCACCTTGAGATGGTTTTCTCTTATTGTTACTCTATCTTAAAGAGTTTGGTGTCTGCTTGCTTTCAGCGTGGTTTGTGTACTGCCCAATAATGGGAAAAACAGGTATTATATTAAGAAAAAAAACCACAACTTATCTGTTCAATGCCCAACTCCAAGCCAGTGCATAGTGGTACATACACTGGACAGACTCTGGTCATTACTGAACATGAACTCAAAGGTTGCCCAGCAGATGAATTGCAAGATGGCAGGAGCCCTCTGGAAGGTAGAGACATTACCTTCTCTTTTATTTGTACATGGTGAAGTTTAAGAGTCTACTTTCTTTAACCTAACCATTAATTTTTGTTAATATTCTTTTCTAAATTTACTACTTTTTTGAAAAAAGTTGGAAAAGACAATTTTCATTGGTATTCATTGTTTCCTCAATATTTTAAATCAGTCAGGGCAAGAGCAGGATTTATGGAAAGCATCAATGAGGAATTAGACAAGTGAGTAAGCTTTGGCAGACATTTAGTTGATCACCATCTGTGCACCAAACAGAAGAGGTGGACCTGACTCATATTCATTGGGAATTTATATAAGTAGTTCTTAGACAAGAGCTGTCTCAATTTTCTGGCATAGTTATACTCCCTACTCCCAAAATATTTTGCACGAATGATTGGTCCATTTTTTTTCCTAACAGAGCACAAAGGTAGCAGCTGACAGCACTGCTTTTGTGCAGTTCTTTGGGTGAGACTGTTGGCACCACAGGGCTCTCAGGACATCATGAGATAGAGATTAAGATGTTGGTCAAGCCATATTCTCATCTGGAGGCTTGTGGTCCTCTTCTAGGCTCTTGTGGGTGTGGCAGAAGTCATTTCCTTGGGGCAGTAGCACGGAGATCCCAATGCCTTGCTGGCTATCAGCTCCAGGTCAATCTATGCTCTTAGAGGTTGTCCACATTCCTTTCCACACCCCCTTACCTCCCATATTCTGACCAGCCAGGGTGTATCAAGTCCTTGTTCTGCCAGAGGCTTGTAATTATAGATAGAACCTTGACTTCTTCAGGCATTTATATGTAATGTACCCACTAATGGAGTTGTGCATCTCTATTTCCATACTTCCCCTTTTCTCCTGGAGCCATTTTCCCTTCATCTTTAGAGTAGAAAACAGACAATACCATAAAGCAAGTGTGTAGCCCTTGTGTATTTGATACATGGTCCTCACACATTCCCCCACCTTCACCACCACAATCGATAATTCCAGTGTGTTCTTTAGGGAAAATCCATCTTCATTTGCACAGATGACATCATTTTCCCCAGGAATTCTTTATTTCAACACAGTAACATTTTGTATGCTTTTTTTCTTTGAAATTAGAAAATTATGTTGCAATAATAGAAAAACAGTGTCACCATGCACTGAGTGGACACTGAAAGCATTTTCTAGGTCCAAATACTGGCAGTGCAGCAGGGAAAACAGAACCAAATTTAACCTCCATGATGGTAACTCATGGAGGTTAAATCCTGATAAAGAGGCAGACACAAAAGGATAGTACACAAAGTCAGGTGGTCAGGTGTGCTCACTCTGAAGTGAACAGTAAGGGATAGCAATTTGGGATATCTTATGATTTTAGTGGATATGTTGAAGTTGTCACAGTAGCTGTCACTCTTGCAAAGCAAGTTGCTTCCCCAGATGATTATCTTGGATGAGCCCCTGCTTAAGACACAGAGACAAAAGCAGGAATCTTTAGAAACTTGGTCACATTTCCCAGCAGGTGAAATTACAATAGTCATGCAGGTTGACAACATGAATAATTTGTAGTAATGTTTACAGTTCTTATTTATGTGTATTCAAAAGCCCTTATAAGGTGCTTAAGATATCAGAAGAGAGTGATATCTTGATCATTATAGATATGTAAAAGGATTGATCCTTAATTGGATTCTTTGGCTACTGGTGTGTGTATGTATGTATGTATGTATAATGGACATATACACACATATAGGTTTTGTGATATATTAATTTAGAATATAAATGATTCTGAAATCTTAAGATTCCAGCTCATTTATTTTTTCAGCAAACAGGTGGTAATCTCAATGTATCCCCCAGGAACCAGGAGAGCTTTCAGATGGATTGAAGAGCTTTTTGCAAAGTTAGCCTTGGGGTTGGTGTACCAACTCTACATCAGTAGTTCCCCACAAGAGGAGATAGCACTCCCAGAAACCTTTACTTCATGACTGAAAACATTTTTTTTGGTTACCACAACTGGGATTGTGGCATGCTGGCATGTAGTCCAGCAGGTAGAGACAAATGCTGCAAAACACCCCACTGTGTATGACACAACCACACCCCCAATCACAAAGAGTTGTCTGTCTCAAATTTCAATAGTCCTGTTGTTGAGAACACTAGACTAAAATAAATAAATAAATGAAAGAGACCCTGGACATTCTGAAGTTGGAGGCTGTGAGTGAAACTGTCCTGAAAGCTACAGTGTTGAAAGGTAAACCCTGACATTGTCAAAAACAGCAGAGGCCAGTTTGTCTCAAGTTGAGGTTGATTTACATCCTTTCAAGTGCCTTGAGGTCCTCAATTAGAAATATACCACGTGCGCCACAATCTTTTGTGGTGTTTCAGGATGGAGTGGAAGACGGTCAGCTTCAGGCCTTGCTTAACCATGAAATACCCCAGCTCATGAGCTACTTAGAAAATCAGTGCACACATAGGTGAGTACATAAGTTGTCTAGTTCAGATGATGTAAGCTGTATTGAGAAAAATCTGTTCTCAGGAAAAAAAAAATGACATGTGAAGAGAAGGAAGGGGGCTTCAGTGGTTCTGAGTCAGGGTGCAGAGTGCAGTGTTGTGGCAGCATCTTTCCCCTGTTTCTTTTTATGGAGCACTGTGTGGAGCACTCATCAGCCTTAGAGGTTCATAGATTTCTGTGAACAACAACATTTCTGTGGATTGCAGGTATCACTCCTTTGACTTTATAGTTTCTAAATCTCTGTGCTGTGGCTCCCTCTCCCCCTCTGTCTTCAAAAACTTTATCTGTTTGTGGGGCCTGCTGCCCAGCAGAGACAGCAGGAGTGGTCCTGAGGTTGAGAGGAAGGGTCCTTTCACCTAAGATAAGGGTGGCTCTGAAGAGATTCCTCCTCCTCCTTTGCTGCCCTATTTGAGTACATGCAACCAATACTGTAAAATGGGCTTTTGGGAAGGTGGATACTGATAAGAGGCTTTTAGACAGGTCCTAAGTGTGTGATGTTCTATTACCCTGAATTATTTGGAGATGAGATTGAGTAAACATCTTATCCTAATTTTTCTTCAAGTATCAAGCTAACTTTCATTGTGTTGAAGAAATGAATAAACACCAGGATTTTTGTTGAAAATTTTGATGAACTTGTAAATCCATCTCTAGGAACTGTGACCAACATGGTATTAACCATGAAGCAATGGTAAGACAGTTTTATTTTTACATTGGCAATTATAATGTTTTCAGTTGACCTTGGCAAATAATCTCAATAACCTCACTTAGAAGCATTTTCTAATTTTTGATAAATAATTTGATCTATGTATAATTTCACAATTGTCCAGGGATGCTTCATTTTGATTTAGAAATTGTGACTGGTCTTGTGGTTATCTTTCTTAATCAAGCTTTTGTGTCTGTAACAAAATAAAGGTTAATTTTATTATGGCCCTAAAATGACTTCAAGTATGAATATGAATGTAGCAAACAGGATGAGATTGTAGCTCAATGATAGAGCATTTTCTTAGCACACATGGGGCAATGGGTTTGATCCTGAGCACCGAATAAATAAAATAAAGGTATTGTGTCCATATACAATAAAAGAGAAATAGAGACTGATGTGATTCTGCAATCTGTATACGGGGTAAAAATGGGAGTTCATAATCCACTTGAATCAAATGTATGAAATATGATATGTCAAGACCTTTGTAATGTTCTGAACAACTAATAATAAAAAAATTAAAACCAGCCAACAGAACAACTAAAAAAAAAAGAGAAATAGAGAGAGGGAGGGAGGGAGAGAGAGTAGCAAAGTATATGTTTACCAACTTAGAGTCATCACAAATCAAATATGAAACATGCCCTATCAAAATTTTTATTTAAGTAATAGCCTCAAGAGGTTTTCTGTTTTTAAAAATGTTTGGCTGTTTTTAAAAAAAAATGTCTGGCTGCTTTTAAAGAAAACAATATAAAAAAAACAGTATCTCTTATGACATATATCATCTAAGAACCTGGACAATGATGCAATACAAGGTAATATTAATATTGGATAAGCTAAAAAATACAGAGTTTTATATTTTCATTTCTACTATCATGAACATCTGCAATAATTCAGATGAGTCATTTATGTTGGCTTGATGTTCTGAGTGATATCCCATAAACAATGGATACAAAACCATCATCAGCAGAGTTTTGTATCCATGGTTTATGTGAAGCTACATGATTTCTCTGGAACCACACAGGTTGCTCTTTGCATTTAAGAGGATTCTTTAAATATACTCAGGAAACAATGAATGAGAGCTATATTTTCTTGTACTCTTCTAAACAAAGTGATATTTGGACAGGGTGCAGAGATTAGTTTCAAATATACCAGAGGGTATGTTAAGAAATAATTTGCTTTAATTATTGATTTAGGTTTACAATTTGTGCCTGTCTAGGTTTAAAATGACAAAGCATTTAAGAAAATTTTTGTAATATAAATAAAATCCTACTGAGAAACATGGCCAGCAGTGATGAATATACTAGAGGAGATAGTCCCGTAATTAAACAAGAGCCAAGGCAAGTTTTCTTTTTTGAAGTTAGAATTTGGTTTATGTTAATTTTCTAGAAATGTAAAAGATTAATTTGGAAGAAAAGAATGGAACATTGTTTTGAAACTTTCTGAATGTGCTCTATGAAACTAGGGCACTATCTCATTATATTAGCCTATTAATTTTTTATAAATCGGATGAAATCAAGTAGGGCATGGATATTATACAATGGTAGGATTGGGGGGGGTGACTCTCCATAGACCCTCTTGCTGAGCTGCTCATGGAACTCCCTGGAATGAAGAGCATCTTTCCACAAGTTAGTTACATGCTGTAAATTCCCAGCAATGAACATGGAGCATCCTTCCTCAGCTAGAGACTCCCACCATGACCAGAAACATTTCCAGTGTTGAACTTCAGTGTTTTCAACACTGAGGGCAAGTAGTATTAAACGTTGGATTCAAGGAAAGTAGTCCTGACTTGCAAGTATCTAATTAGCATCACTTCTTTTTTTTTCCTTTGATCACACTAGAAATATTTAGATTTTCAGAAAGCAGAATGCACCAAAGAGAACTTAAACGCTCATGTATCAGGCTAGACACTGAATTTTTGTCTGTCTCATGAAGAACTTTGAAACAAGTAAAAACCTTCTGACATGATGAATTGGTAACGTGGAGTTTTGAGATTTTCATGTCAAGTGGAGCTAAGCTAGGACTACAGGTGAGGACCCTCTAACCCCCCCAAGCTGGTAACAGAAGATCCTTAAATCTGGCTAGGGCTGGGTGGCAGTTGGGGCTTCAAGAGCCAGACTAGAATCCTTCAATCACTCCTTCCTCTGCCTCCCCAGGTCTCCATGTCATATTTAAGCAGCCCACACTCCCTACCTGTCACTTAGGGCCACAGAAACTCAGAGCAGGCTCTTATTCTAAGCCATAAAAAGCAGTTAATGGTCCAAAATATGTTATTTCTGCATTCTGTTCCCAAGGGGTTCCTGCTAAATTATTACCTAGAAAGAAACATAAAATCACACATAAAGCTATGTATTTCATAGAAACAAAGGAATTGAGCTCTTTTTCTCCCTGTACCTCCTGGTAACTTCCGGCAGTGTGTCTGCCTAGCTAGAAATGAGGTTGCAACACACAGATCAGAGAGGCTGCCCCTCACTGTCTTGCACCAGTGTGATATGGACATTTGTATACAGCTGACTGCAGAATTTGTGGTACCTGGTGCAAAATGAACATATGAGACCTCTTGTTAAATATCTTAGGAATTTCAAGACTACAACAGATGTGCATTAACCAAAGGTGGGGAATTTCTGAGTAGGTTGCTGGCTGGCTGCAGAGATGGCATGTCTGTGGGGCCAGATCTTCACAGGCAAAATGCTCTGAGGACCAGAAGGACAAGGCCCCCAAGCAGACTCCTGCCTTTGCCTGGCCTCTGCAGACAATGGAGATTGTAGGAAGACGAGGAGAAATTGTGGGGGGGCTTCCGAGGGAGAGGTGGGGTGGCCAAGGACAGAATCCTCCTTAGTGGGATGGGGATATGGCTCAAGCAGTAGCATGCTCACCTGGCATGCAGGCAAGCCTGGGTTCAATTCTCAGCACCACATACAAACAAAGATGTTGTGTCCGCCAAAAACTAAAAAATAAATATTAAAATTCTCTCTCTCTCTCTCTCTCTCTCTCTCTCTCAAAAAAAAAAATAAGTTTTTTAAAAAGAAAGAATCCTCTTTAGTGGTGCTCCTGGTCCTGATGTGCCTGGGTTTAGGTACAGGAGGGCCCAAGAATCAGAAGAGACAGTATAGGAGGATATTGGGAGGAACAAAGAATCAAATGTGCAAGAGAATGCTGGTATTGAAGAAGGGGTAGACACAAGGCAGGGGTTCTGGGCAGGGAATTATCCCTATTGTGTTTTTATTGAATCAACTATATATGTATTTATGTGTGTGTGTATTTTACATCCATATGAATAAATATACATATATTTTATTATTTTTAATGAAGTACAGTGCATCAAATTTAGAGAAATTATTTTTTTTTCTCCTAACCTGGTCCTCACATTTCTCCTCCTTGGTAATTTTCGATCACTGTCCACCTCATTGATCAAGGTAGAAACAGGGAGTCATATTTGACACTCTCTAATATCCTATCACTCTCTAATATCCTACTGTCAGCGTCCCTCTTGAGCCGGCACAGGCACTTTCCATTGATGCCTCCATTATCCCCGACCATGACAGACAACAGCCTCTTCAATTCCTGCCTTTTGCATTGTGCAGCCGGGAGTTTGAGTCCTCCTTCTGCCACATGTTATCTGGGTGACTTCTCTTAACCTGTTTCCTCTTCTATAATATGAGAATAATATCACTTATCTTAAAGTCTTGTTGTCAGAACTTGAAATGAAAGTAGGGCTTTACCATCATCCCTTGCTTGTGCATCCTGAGGCCATAGCTTAAATGTCACTATTTTTAACTCTTAATGAAATATAATATAACCACTTGAATGTTGTGTCCAAAATATAGTTGTATTTTTTAAGAGAGAGAGAGAGAATTTTTTAATATTTATTGTTTAGTTTTCAATGGACACAACAACTTTATATGTATGTGATGCTGAGTATCAAATCCAGTACCATGTGCATGCCAGGCGAGTGAGCTATGCTTGAGCCACATCCCCAGCCCATAGTTGTACTGATTTAGACTTAAAATTTAACTTGGAATTCACTTAACGTATGTGAACCAATTATAAGATTTCTGTGCACTGAATACTGTAAGAGGCTGTATGAGGAATCTAACTCTTAAGTCTGAATAAATACTTCTAGCTCTTCCTTTGTCTGGATGTTCCTAGTGTTTGGGTTTCTTATGCCCTTCATTCTTTTCTGGGTTTGAGAGAACTGTATTTGGGAGAAAGTTAAGAAATATATTAGGAGAGAATGAAGCAGTTAAAAGTTTTACTTTCAGAGATATTGTAGGTGCTAATACTGGATTTAACCTTTCAGATGTAATTTCTTTTCTGGATGTGGTAGTTATTCAATAAATCCTGTAGGTCTGTATAATATTTTAATTGTATAAAACTTTGTTACTTTTTAGCCTCTTCTAGTGTGTCTGTCTTTTGAACCCATTGCAATAACTTTGCTGAATTATTAACATATTAGTAAAACTTTTCTTAAAAAAAAGAAATATAATTGTAAACATCTAGTATATTAGGACTTCATTTTCCATGTCTCTGTTTATTCTCCCAGATCATTTCTGCCAGCATTGGAAATGTTGGCCTCATCCAACTCATTGCGTTGAATCCCTAAACTAATGTTCAGGTATGAGAATGCCCTGGCTGTAGGCCAGACTGGAGGCTGACATCATTGGCCTGCACAAGGTGCTGGATGAGCTGATCCTGGCCAGAGCTGACCTGGAGAGGCAGATTGAGAACCTGACTGAAGAGCTGGCCTATCTGAAGAAGAACCAAGGAGGTGAGAAGTTGTTTCTTTTCTCCCAGACCCAGAATTACATTTTCAGTTTTGCAAAACTGGAGTTAAAACATGGCCTGTTAAAGTGGCCTTTTGGTTTGGATGTGCCTGTGTACTTTGCTGCTGCTGCTGCTGCTGTTGATAGTGGTTCCTACTAAGGATTAACAAACTAGCACCTTCTGATTTTGTCATTTTTATTATTAGGTAATGAATTAGGTAATGAGGATTCTAATTATCTTGATTTAGTCATTTTGAAAAAAATATATATGTGGTATTTCAAAAGTTAGAAATAAACAAGTCTACCAATAATATAAAATGCTATCTATGCCACACAAGGAACTCTGATGGGCCACCGTATATATTAGGGGCTGCTGTAGAGAATGGACACTGGCAGTAAATTCCTAAAGGAGCCCACACAATTTTCAATAACTATGCAAACCCTGCAGGCCTGGGCACTGCTTTCAGCCCTCAGTTTGGCAGCTGTAGTTGAAATCCCTCCAGCAATATGCTTGCCAGGCCTCCCCTTCCTGTACAGACAGTGGACTCTCTAGAAGAAGGGCCAACTAATCCTTCTGGCCCATAGGTACAGCATGGAGGGTCCACAGTTGCTTAAAGGGCCAGTGAAAATATCTTAAGGGTTTTTAGCATGCTCAAATACATTGCCTTTTTTGTTCTAATTAGTTATATGTGAGAGTAGACACATATAACACTTCATACATAAGTGGAGTATAACTTCTCATTCTTCTGACTGTACAAAAAAAGTGTAAAGTTACAGTGGTCATGTAATCACATATGCACATGGGGTAATAATGAGTGATTTAGTCTCCTATCCTACCTCCCCTCATGTCCCTCTCCTCCTCCCATTCCCCTGTGGATAATCCAAAGTGGTTCTAGTCTTCCCTGGACACCTTCCCTTATTGAGAATTAAATCTATATATCGGAGAAAACATTCGGCCTTTAGTTCTTTGGGATTGGCTTATTTCATTTAGCAGAATACTCTCCAACTCTATCCATTTGGCCAATTTTATCATTTCATTCTTAAAGGTCAAGTAATATTCCATTGTGTATATATACCACATTTTCTTTATCCATTCATCTGTTAAAGGGCATCTATATTGGTTCCATAGTTTAGATATTGAGATTTGAGCTGCTATAAACATTGATGTGGCTATGTTACTGTAGTGTGTTGATTTTAAGTCCTTTGGGTACAAATCAAGGAATGTGATAACTGGATCAAGAGGTGGTTCCATTACAATTTTTCTGAAGAATCTCTATACTGCTTTCCATAATGTTTTCACCAGTTTCCAGACCCACAAGCAATGTATGATGTACCCTTTTCCCCACATCCTCACCAAAATTTATTGTTGCTCATGTTGTTGATATTTTCCATTTTGACTGAAATGAGATAAAATCTTAGAGTAATCTTAATGTGCATTTATCTAATTGCTAGAGATGTTGAACATTTTTTATATACTTGTTGAATGATTGTATTTCTTCTGTGAAGTGTCTGTTCATTTCCTTAGCCCATATATTGATTGGATTGTTTATTTTTTTGGTGTGAATTTTTTGAGTTCCTTATATATCCTGGAGATTAATGCTCTATCTGAGGTGCATGTAGTAAATATTTTCTCCCATTCTGTAAGCTCTCTCTTCATCTTACTGATTGCTTGCTTTGCTGTTAAGAAACTTTTTAGTTTGATTCCATCCCATTTGTTTATTGTTGATTTTACTTCTTGTGCTTTAGGAGTCGTGTTAAGCAAGTCAGCTCCTAAGTCAATTTGGTGAAGATTTGGGCCTCTTTTTCTTCTGTTAGGTGCAGGGTCTCTGCTCTAGTGTGTAAGTTCTTGATCCATTTTGAGTGGAGTTTCTCAAAGGGTGATAAATAGGGGTTTAATTTCATTTTGCTATATATGGATTTCCAGTTTCCCAGCACCATTTGTTGAAGAGGGAGGCTATCATTTCTCCAATGTATGTTTTTGGCGACTTTGTCTGGTAGATAACTGTATTTATGTGAGTTTGTCTGTGTGCCTTCTATTCTGTACCATTGATCTACATGTCTTTATTGGTGCCAATGCCATACTGTTTTTGTTACTATAACTCTGTAGTATAATTTAAGGTTTATTGATTTCCATATAAATATCACTTTTTTTTGGTAACAGGGATTGAACTCAAGGGCACTCAATCACTGAGCCACAACCCTATTTTGTATTTTATTTAGAGACAGGGTCTCACTGAGGTGTTTATTGCCTCCTTGTTGCTGAGGCTGCCTTGAACCCACCATCTTCCTGCCTCAGCCTCTGTAGCCACAAGGATTACAGGTGTGTGACACCATGCCCAGCTAAACATTACTTCTTTAGAAATCCCTTTCCTGCCTTGCTCCATGGTGGCTCCCACAGGTCCCCAGAATGCTCTGCAGCATTCATCACATGAATCTGTCTTTTCACACCCATTCTCTCCACAAGGACAATTATTCTGGCTTTGTATGCCTAATGAGGGGCCTGACATGTAGATGGAGCTTCCATTGTTATGAGTGATATCCTCATATATAAGCTAGTTCTATGCACATAGAGGAGCCAGGCAAGACAGTTTATTGCAAAACACTGCCTATGAGGGACAGAGGAAACATCACCAACTGGCCAACAATTGTGTCTCCTTTCCTAGGATGGGTGTTTGGGAGGTTCAGGGATTAGCTGTCACACATCCAGGTGCTGGCCTGCTTGGAGATAAGGTATCCAGAGCCCTGGAGAGAAGAGGCTTCCACAATTGACCCCCCCACACACACCTCAACTGTCCCAGGAGCCAGGCTGCTCAGTGGAACCCAACTCTTGGAGTCTTCTGATAGCCCAGGGCAGAGCTCCCCACCTCTGCAAGAAAACCTGTCTGTGGCATAATCCAAATCTTGGATTTCATGCTAGGGACTGTCCTGGCCAAAGATGGCCAGGAGTCTCTCCTGTCATAGGAGAGTGGGGGGCTGAAGGTCCAAACCTCAGTTCTTGTGTTCTGAAGAAAGAAATTGTAGAGTCAGATGCTGAAAACCATAAAAGATAATTTTATTAATAGTAAATAAAAGTAAAGCACTCTCAAGAGTCATCTCCCAACAGAGAACACTCTCAAGGTCGTCTCCCAGCAGAGAACAACAGGAACCAGTGCTGTCTCTGAATTTATTGGTGTTTCTTGGTTACCTTGAGAACTGGGTCTACCTTCAGCACTCTTTGCCAATCAGGTGTTCACCTCCTTCATGTTGGGTGGTGGAGTTTTGACCCTAGTTGGTCCTATCCAGAACTGCCATGGTGGCCTTCTTGTTCAGAGGACTTCATCTACAAGTCAGTTCAATGTTAATATGAATATTCAGGTTAATGACCAGGCAGAATTTACCTTAACGACCCTGCACTACTGAGAAAATTTCTCTTCTGAAATATATTGAGATACCTATAGCCATAAATTCTAACTTTACAATGACCCCAAATGACCCTGTCAAGAGTTAGTAATAGCCCCATTAATCTTCCTTTCTGGTGATATATCTTGATTAGGTCTCTTTTCCCTGCTTATTCTTTAAGGTTTTCACACCTGTTGTTTTTCTGTAAGTTATCTGATTACCCATTTGCCTTAAAAGTAACTTTTAAGAAAACCCATGGCCTTGCCATGTTATTGGTTTGCACTTCACAGCTCACTACTAACTGCAACTTAATACCCCCTGCCAAAGTTGGAGACCCTAAATCATATGGGGGACAAGGGTGATTAAATCCAATCATTATCTACTTCTTTCTGATCAGGGTAGGTATCTCCCATACTTTCTGTCAGTGAAATGCTCTTGATTATGAGTTAAGGTCTATCCAGGGAGCCACGACACCTGATATAGGAGAAACAGATTGTAAAATCATCTTAGAGGCAAATGCCCTATGAGAAAAACAAGAAGACACAACTATCACAATAAGATTGATACAACAAGAGACAGAGAAATATTGGATACAATGAACTGTTCCAAAACTCAGCAGTTTCCTCCACCACAAAGTGCTAGAAAACCACCAATTAAAAATTTGCTTCCATGGCAAGGGTGGTGAGGACAGAGCATCTTTTGGGGAATGCAAATCTGTTTTTTATGGTAGGGGTTACCAGAGATTGAACCCAGGGGCAAATCACCACTGAGAAACATCCCCACCCATTTTTTTTATATTTTATTCAAAGACAGGCTCTTCCTGGGTTGCTTAGGGTCTTTTTAGTTTGCTAAGCCTGGCTTTGTACTGCAATCCTCCTGCCTCAGCCTCCATAGCCACTGGGAGTAAAGGCATGTGCTATACTTTCCAGTGGCCTCTCCTGCCACATACAGGGCAAGAAGTCTTTGGAAGCCTGCCCTTAATTGGGCAGTTTTTCTTCTAGTGCCCTCACTTTCTGTAATGATGACAAACACCTAGGCTCAAGGGTCCTGTGGGGGAGAAAAGAGGATGGCCATTAAGAGCTGCAGTCAATAACTGTATTGATCTCTTGTTCCTCTTTCCCCCTTTCTTAGGTCCCTTAAAGTTTCCTCCTGGTTTAATCCTAAAGACCTGGGTGGCTACCTTTAAGTGAAGTCCCAGGGCCTGCTACCAATTTTGTAACCTCTAATATCTGGAGAAAATTGAAGAATGAATTTCTTTTAAAATAAGTTGCCTTTCAAGAGATGCAGGATCTAAGTGAGCATATTTTACTAACCTTCCTTCAATGTTTCTACAAAAGTCCTGGGATTTCACCCCAACCCCTGATCAATTGATGCCAATGTCATGGAATAGGTTTCATCCTACTGTTTTTAAGTGCTTCCTTGAGACAAATGATCAGGTGATCCCTGTGTCACCTTCCAAGTGATTCATCATAATTCTAATGAGGATGCTCAGTTTCAATAGCAGAAGGGCCCACAAGGTATAAAGTGTTAGGAAGATGTCAATCATCCTCCAAACCTTAGCAACTTGTGTCCCCTGAAGTTTCTGTTTGTGAGTTTGACTCAAAATTACTGTTACATGTCTCCAGATTACTTCAAAACCCTGGGTTAAATGTTGGAATCCCTGTATATATTTATCAGGGTCATCAGTAAACCTTCCTAAATCTTGTTTGTTTGTTTTAGATCTTGCATAGAAAAAGGTACCTGCACTCTTACCAGTCAAGATTCTCCATTTTTCTCTTGTCGTGGATGGATGTAAACTGGCAGTGGGCTGAGTAGGGACATACTCATGATGAGAGAAACCAGGGAATAGGAGCAGGTAATGGTGGATACAGAGGTTAGTGGGAGAATTTGATTTTGACAGATCAGAGTGGTAGGTATATTGTTGAGAGGAAAGCAGGTGTGGTTTGGGAGTCTCCTAGGCCAGTATTGTTTTGATTCATCATTGCTAGAAAGGCCTCATCAGTGCTTCACATAGTACATAAATATTTTTGACCCCTTAGTAAAAAGAAAGCCTGTATGTAGGGGACTTCTGGCCATTTTCCTTGCTTTCTGCCACATGAATCTAATAGGGAAAGAGTATTGTAGTTTAGACTTCCTGAAGATAGTCTGTCAATACCCGAGGAGTCCCTCAGCAGTACTTACATGCAAGAGAAATAAATGTATGAATGTGTCCCTCCTATACATTCCTTGTTAAACACAGAACCAGGAGGCATCCCTGTGTGGTTCCCTAAAACTCTGTAGAATGCCTGTCCAAATTTGTCAACTTGTGCCTCATTTGCTGAACTCTCTGTTGCTCAAGACTGTAATCTTATTGAATATTTAATAACCTTATGCAAGCCATTTAATATAACTTGGGAAGTGACCCTTCATAATTTTGAAGAGAATTTTAAGAGTAAGATAGGCATGATATTGAAAAGTGAGGGAGGGGGAGCATGGGGTTTTGTGTCACTCTGTTGGAAACATAGATAGTCCAAAAATAACAACAGGATAAGTGACATAGAAAAGAGCAAGAGTCATTGTATTCCTTGGCTTTCCCTTGGAATAATAAATGTGAGGGGACATAGGGTCCAAGCAAGTTCACTATAGAGTAAGGACCATAACTACCATTTTGGTGAAGAAAAGATATCAACTCAGAAAAGGTTTCTTAGCTGTGAGGGATCTTCAACTAGTGCCCCATGAGATGATTTGTAAGTAGGTAAATTTAGGCGGTGAACTCATTGCCCTCCAGATTCTGGAAGTAGCCTCTAAAAACAGGTAGTGTGATGCTCATGACTGAAGAGAGTCATGGGGACACCATAAGGCAACAGCCATAACAGTGGAGCCTCATTGCCTCTCTGATGTCCTTGCTCAAAAGGATGCCACAAAAAGCAAGAGAAAGTGTACATCAACATATCAGCAGGAAAAAAAATGTGTGTCACTACAGTTATTAACAGGAAAAAAAGGATGAACAGTGACAAAATAAATGACTTCAAGTAAAGTATGAGTGTGACATATGGAAGAGGTTTCAGCAGAGGAAAGTGTAGACAGAGAAACCCAAAGCAAACTGCAAGATATCAGAGGCTAAGTTAGACATCATCTCAACCAAATCTGGGAGAGGAACAAGGTGAGGTTCAAATGCCTTCCTGTAGATGGCTGTCAATCTGAGTCAAGGCACCTGGTTAGATGTCACTGGAGAGTGGGGAGTTGAAGCTCCAAACCTTAGGTCTTGTGTTCCAAAGAAAGAGAATTTGAAGTCAGACACCAAAGGCAATGCAAGACAAATTTTTCTTAAAGTAAAGTAAAGCTCAAATGAAGAGCATTATCAAGAGAGTGAGTCAGCTCCCAGCATAGAAAAAGGAAGGAAAGAGTGTTGCTCCAAATTCATTGGTATTTTATGGTTTCTCTGAGAACTGGGTCCACCTGCTCTTTGACAATCAGGTGTTCAACCCCTTCATGTCAGGGGGTAGAATTTTTTACCTTAGTTGGTCCTCTCCAGAACTGTCATAGTGGCCATCATATTAAGGGGGGGCTCATTTACAAGTAAATACTATGTTAGTGTGAGTATTGGGGTCAAGAACCAGACAGAACTTAACTTTTTTCTCCTGTAATGCTAAGAATATTTCTCTTCTGAAATTTATTGGGACACCTATGGCCATAAATTCTAGCTTCACACTGACCCCAACTGACCTGCCAAGAGTTAGTAATAGCCCCATTAATCTTTCTTGGTGTATTTCTTAATTGACTCCCTTTGTTCTGATTATTTGTATACCTGTTGTTTTTCTGCATTATCAGTTTACCTACTTGCCTTAAAAGTAATTTAAAGAAAACCTTAAGAGCAACATAAAGAAAAGCCATGATAATGTTTTGAACAACTAATAAAAAAAAGAAAACCCATGACATTGCCTGTTATTGGTTTGCATTTCAGTGCTCACTACTAACTGCGATCTAACATCTCTCACCCCCTGAGAGAACTGAAAATGGCCTTCTTTGGTTTGGCAGGTAGAGGTCAAAGGAGGGTCCCTTTGCCTTGGAGCTAGCAGGCTGCATGGCAGATAAACAAAATCCCCCTGCCTTCCACAAAGACCATGAAGGAAAGCAGGTAGAGGGTGGGGGTCAGTCACAGAGCTACCTTTGGCAGTATGTCCCTCCTCACAATGTAGAGCAGCCAAGCTTCCTTAAACTTGATGAAGTTCCTCACTGATCTTCAACAGCCCCATGGGCAGATTGGACACAAGTCCTCACAGAGAAGAAATTAAAGCAGAGTACAGCTGTCCAAGTGGCCCCAACATAAGCACTAAGGGGGTTGGAATTCAGGTTCCCCACCATCGGTCAGGGCTCCTATCTACTGGGTGGCAAAGAACCAGGCACACATGGGCACTTGCCTGGGCAAACACCAAGCTGTGGCTTCACCAGACTGAGGTTCTGATGGAGTTGGTATCTGGTACAAAATTTTAATTCAACTGTTAGCTCTAAAAACAAGAAAGCATATGTTATAATCAATAAATTTTTACCCTTTATTGACAATATTATGGTACAAAATTCTGATGTCTTTTTCAGATTTAAAAAATGTAATGATATTATCAAATATTATTACAACATAACATTTAAAACAACATAAATTGCAAGCACGGCTTTCAGATTTCTGACAAAACATATTTTCCCCTTGATTAAAAATCTTTATATCTTTATGGGGTATATCATGGCAATTCAATATAAGTGTACAAGTTTTATCATACACCTTTGATGTTACTTCCAGGAAGTCCCTGTAGTGTACAAAATGACTTTTCATAGAATTCATACTGGGAGAGTCTGAGAGACTGTCTCTGTGTGCCCTTCAAGAATGGGGACATTCTAGCATTTCAAGCAGGCATTGATGTAGGACAGATGAGTCTGGACACCTGAGGAATTTGGAGGAAGCAGATTTATTTAAGCTGAAGCAATCCAGAGGGGCTAACACCAAACAATCTCTGGACCCCAGGTCTGGAAATTCTCTTGAGATTTCAGTGGGTGGTTGCACAACACAAAAACTTACTTTTGTTCCACATTCTTAAGAAAACAAAGTTTCGCACATCAACAAACTTGATTGGAGACCTTTGTTTCTAAGTTGTAGGTGAGCATAATACCTTTATTTTCTTTATTTATTCAAGCCTGACCCAGAGTGACTTGAGCAGGGTTGGTGTCCATCTGATCCTTGAGCTTGTCTGGTGTTTCCTTCTTCATGATGCTCAGCTGAAGGGGTGCAAATTAAGGAGGGAAACCTGCAAAAGAACGTACGTAAGAATAAGAGATTTTATTTTCAGGAGGTTCCAAAACAGGCCAAAAGGAACAAAATATTACCTAATGTATATCTGTGCATGTGTACATACATGTATTGACATATTTGGTGACACTTTAAAGAAGAGTAAGGGATTGCAGACAGTGCTCCATGTGGAGGGGGGCAGAGGTGGTGGATATCCCAGGAGGCTTGTACTATGTAGATTTATCTCAATGTAACTTTAAATAAATTTGAAAACAGCCTATAATTTCACAAGCCTGACCCAACACTGGCTTATGATCTTTCATATACTAGTATTTTATCTAAAAAATGAAGTAAATTTTAACTCTCTGTCTCACAGGTCAGTTGGCTTCCAAAGGTGAATTTCTAAGTGGGTTAACCTTTAATCTCAGAATATATTTTTTTCATATAAATAATGTCAAATGCCTATCTGGCTCCCAAAATTTAGGTAGTGCTCAGCAGCTTAATTTATCCCTAAATATGGCTTAACCTCCTCACCATATTTACTTTACCAGATGCAAACCAAAGGTTGTACCTGGTTCTGCACCCTGGTCAAGGTCACCCTGTTAAGAGGGATTTGAATCCAGCTCTAAACACTGAAGTCTTTACCTCTGCTTATACTACCCCTTATCCAGACAAAACTTGCTAACATATTTTTCCTTTCTTGATAAACTCTTGGAAGAAGACAGTGTTAGGGTAAATTTGGTAGATCTAGGAGGGTATTTTCCCAATAGGCTGTTTTTCTGCAAGTCCACGTATAGCGAGTCTGGCTGTCCCCAGCCTGCTGCAATGTGCTCAGGCCTTACACCACTGCCCAGAGACCCAGTGCCCAGATGGCCCTATCTCCAGGACATAGTGGGAAGTTTGGAGAAAGGACAGAAGGTGCTTCCAGGGCTGGACTCCTAGAGCAGCCAAAGATCCTTCTTTAGCTTGCCCCACAGGATCAGGTCCAGACCTAGCCAGCAGCTCCTAGGCTCTGACCCCACCCCCTCACCAGTGAGCTGGACCCACCTGCCTGCTGTGAGGACTGCAGCCTTTATTTAAAGTTCTTATTTGTTTATTTGGAAGAATTCCCTGAGTTAGCTAGCTATCAGTCCTCAGGACCCTTAAGGAGTTGTGGCTCTGGTACTGGGGGGACAAAAGGCAGGCAGCATGCAGTGAATTTGGTGAGGGGACTGTGATGGAGAATGCCTAGTTTCCCATCTCTTGTGCATCTTGAGCAGAGCAGGCCTTGGGGTCAATTTTCTGCAATCCACCATCATGGAATGGTGGCATCTGGTGGCAACAGCAGCAACATGCAGCTGCATTGGGCATATGGCATCAGGCATCAGAGTCAGGATATGAGTGTTGGCGTGGGATAGGGGTGTCTATGGAAGTGTCAGCATCCTGCTGTGATTTGGGAGTTCCTTGCTTGCTACTCATGGTGGCCGTGACAGTGGAAGAATTCAGAAACAGCGGTTGTGACAACAGAGGCATCCAGCCATGAGTGTTTTTATCCTGCCATAGTGACAAGAGTCTGGCTGCAGTTGCAATGAAGTTGGCATCCAGTGCTGAGTGTTGCTGTCTGGTATCCATGTTAAAGTCAGGTGGCAACAGGGTGGAGCTCCAGAGTCTGGAAGGGACAGGAGCAACATGCAGCTGCATCAGGGGCCCAGCCTTGGTATAGGGGTCAGGCATTAGGCATGGGGTGAAGTGCATTGATGTTGGGGTCTTGGTGGGCAGTGTTGGAGTCCAGATGGGGTCTGGGAGTTCAATTGCTGCAGATGGCAGTGGCACCAGAAGAGTCTGGAAGCAGGGGCAGCAACAACAGGTAGTGTCCAGAGTGAGCATCTCCATCCTGCAGCAGTTACTGGGGTCCAGCTGCAGGGCGATGAAGGTGGCACCAGTAGCCATGTGAGGAGTCTGGGTAGCTGCAGTGAAGAGCTCCAGGCTGGCAGTGGCAGCGGCAGCGAGGAAATAGGATAGTGGGCATCAGAGTGAGAATGTGACCAGTAGCTGGATGTCCTCTGTGGTGGAGGCTCCAGGCCGTAGTCTTGCTCTTGGTGGACTGGCCTGCTCAGGAAGCAGCATGCAGGAGGTGGCAGTACCCAGGCAGCTACCCAGGACCTTATGCTGCCCATTTCTGCCACACCTTGCTCTGACCACGAGCCCACTGGGTGTCTATTCGCCCCATCCCCTGATACAACCTCTGCAGAGGAACTAGGCTGTCTGCCAGGTTGGGGTGGCCTTAGGAGAGAATGCCACCATCCCCAGCCAATCCTACATGGACTGTGGGGGCCAAGAGCAGAGGCTGTAGGACATCTTCACCCCCAAAATGCATTTCTGTGGCTGAGGGTGGCAGAAGACCAAGACAGAGAGCTCTGTGCCCTTAGACACCCTCTGCCGCCTGTGCCCTCCACCCTTGTCCTGCCCCAGGGATGCGCTTGGAGAGTGAGGATTTGCTAGGCCCCCCCACCTCCCACCTCTGCACTCTGCTGCCACAGCCCAGGGGAGATGTGGCTGGTGAGGGAGGGAGTCTTCTCCAAATGCTGCCCCAGATAGCAGCCAGCCTACTTTGCCCCTCAGAGGCGGCAACCCAGGGAGGGGCAGGGCGAACCCAAGGATTGGGGGAGCAGCTGCCTGGTGAACTCAAGGCCAATGCCAGGCATGGCTGGCATGGGCAGCATAAGGTCCTCAGCAGCTGTCTGGGTACCACCAGCTCCTGCGTCCTGATTCCTGCAAGACCAGTCACCTGGACGAGCCACTGCAGAAGCTATCACAGCCTCTAGTCACCCTCTGACACTGAATCCTACTGTCCCAAGCTGTCACCATTACCGCTACCAAAGCTCCACACTGTGGCCACTGGAGTCCCCACATGGCCACCAGCAATGCTGCGGCCACCACCACTATACTGGGACCAGACTCCTGCCACACCAGAAGATAAGGATGCTCCTGTCTGGATGCTCGGTTTGCCACTGCCACCTCCAGACTCCACAGTTGCCTTTGTCACCACTGCCATAACTGAACTCCAGACACTGACGCCTCCACAGATGCCCAATGCCAAGGCTTCACTGCCCAGGCTTCTGTCCTCCAAGCCTGAAGCCAAGTCTCCATCCTGCCACTGATTCATCTAGACTCCCTAAACTGCCTTAGGACACCTATGCTCGCTGTGACATCCTCTCCACAGATGGATGCCTCTGCTATAGGATCCTGACACTATTTCTGGTTGCTGGGAATGTCCAATGTGAAACCCTGCTGTGGAACACTGAGGCTAGCCTCTATAGGCTTCAGTCTTAGCAACCACACTTTTTTCATAGCCACTGGACACCTCCACAGGAGCCACCTACATCCCCAGGGTTGTGAAGGGTCCGCCACATGCCCTTCCATGCCTGCTGCCTGTTCATCTCTGTCGAGGGATTAACTCACTGATTGGGTTAAAGCTCTCAAAACTGAATCATTTTACTGATAAACCTTGGATTGGCTCACCCATGAGCTTCTGGGGACAGCTACTACCTAAACCCCAACACATCTTCATCAAATAACTTAGCAAGATCTCCTTGATGACTTGCAAGAACTTCTACATCAGCACTTGCTTCTTCACCTTGCACTCTTGCCAAGAAAATCATGAAACAAACTCTGGCACCTTCAAACTTCTGAAGCTTTCTCACTTCTCTTGTCAGTAGAACAATCTAAAGTTATAGCCTTATTCGGATTTGGCTTCAGCTAAATGGAATGTGGCTTGCTTCATCTTTTCTCCAGAATATGAAAAGTTTTTCCATATCAACAATAAGGCTGTTTTTGCTTTCTTTTCATTTATATATGCCAGAGCAGCACTTTTTTTTTTCATGAACATTTCCTTTGCATTCTCAATGTGACAAAGTAGTGTAAGCTGTGCAGCTTTTTATGTGAAGTGCAAAACATAAGACTGTGGGAAGCCATTCTCGCACGTGATTGGGCACCTCCCGGATTGGGTGTGAGGTATTCTGGCCAAACTGTGTCAGAGCTATCCCCACCCTCTCCAGGTGCGAGAGCCTGTCTGTGTGGGGGTGTGACTGACCACTGACCCTTAGGCCAATCACTGACCCTGACCTTGGAATGCTGCCCCCCTTGACCTTCATTGGATGGAATTTTCCCCTGAATTTCTTGTTCCCCAATAAAAGGCCACTCCCTGGCATGCTCTCTCTCTCTCTTCTGCTATCCCTGAGTAAGCCTTGCTGCCCCACCAGGTGGTTCGAGGTGAGAGCCAGAGAGGTGAGAGTAGTCTCGGACCTGGTCAAGAAAAAGGTAATTGAGTCTGTGTGTTTTATTTTGATCTCACTAGTTAACTTCTATGCCATGAACCTCTTTAATGAAACCAGCGTGCTGGTCACCTGGTGCAATTGGCGCCCAACATGGGGCATTCTAGCTTAACTAGATTGAGTGGGAGTGCGCTATAAAGATAAAGGAATTGGTGACAATTTTGGGTCAAAAAAGTACCTGGAGGTACTGAAGGAAGGAGATGTTAAATTAATTAAAATTCAACTTCTATGGATAAGGAGAGGTATCTGACTATTCTAGACACCATAATTAATCAGAAAGGAAAACAGATAAAGAAAACTCAGTTATTACAATTATTAAAGGTTGTAGGTGAATATTGCCCTTGGTTTTGTGAACAAGAATCCCCTAATTTACTTACTTGGGAGAAACTAGGGAGGAAATTACAAAAAGTTTGTCTTTCTAATTAATTACCTGGAGAGGCATAGAAAATATACAGAAAACTCTGGAAATTTGTCTTTTTAAATATATGGGACAGAGTTCTTGGCCCCCTGAAGATCTATTGAAAGGCATTCAGAGAGCTATTAGGTCTATTCAAATGGAAAATCTGCCTGAGGCTAAGTTAATTTCTTTTCCCTTGAGCTGTTTAAAAACAAAGGCTCTTGGGGCTTAACCGAAAGTTAGGAATGTGACTTTAAACTTGCAAGAACAAGATCAAGGTAGTCTGAAGGAAGGTCATAGAGAAGAAACCTGCATAGTCATAGAAAGTCCTCCAGAAGAGATAGACAATTTCCGGAGAGGAAAATCTGGAAGAGATTCTTAGAGAGGCACAGGGTCCTTCTCCACCATGTGGCTTAGTAGCCCAATTTCAAAATGGCGACAGAGAGATTCTACCCACGAGTCACAATCTGAGGGAGAAGAATCAGACATTGAAATTCAGGACTTACAGAGAAATTTTAACAGGCTGCATTTAACACCACCTGCCCAGGCTATTAGAATTCGGCCATTACCTGCTAAAAGGACAAAATTTAACAGGTACTCTGAATTAACAATGACTTTTCTTACCACATTCCAGCGAGGTATTAAAAAGTCACAAGAGGCAGGGGAAGATATTAGTGGTTTTCAACTTTTCCCAGCTTTTGAACAAGTTAATGAACAAAACCAGAGAGATCGAGTTCATGCTATAATCCCATTTAAAACTATTAAGGAATTGAAAAGTACTTGCAAGATGTATGGTCCAAATACACCTTTTGTACAGAACTTAATTGATAATATTTCCTCACGCTTCCACCTAGTGATTGGATTTCGTTAACCAGATCTTGTTTGAGTGGAGGGATTTCTTACTTTGGCATTCTTATTGGACTGATTTTTGTACTGAACAAGCAGAAAAAAAAATAAAAAACAAAATTTACAGACCCCAGTAGAAATGTTTTTAGGAACATGTGAATTTGCTGATTTGGAAAGACAGTTATGAATTTGTAGTATATGATCAGATAACTGACTGTGCTAAACGTGCCTGGAAGTAAATAGTCTCCAAGGACCAATCCAATTTGGTTCTTACCAGACTCAAGCAAGGTGCAGCACAGTGAACCGTATTCAGATTTTGTAGCCCAATTGTATCAGACAGCAACTAGGTCTACCGGAGACCCGAGAGCATGTGAGTTTATTGTTAAGCAATTGGCGTTTAAAAATGCAAATAAATATTGTCAGGATGTTCTTAGACCACACGGTAAAAAAGGAACAGTTTCTGAGTTTATCCACTTGTGTTCTGAGATAGATTCCACCCATTTGCAGACAGTAATGCTAGCCATGGCACTGAAGGAAACCCTAAAGCCGCAGGAATTAGTACAGAAACCCCGCGGAAGATGCTATCTCTGCGGGAGAAATAATCACTTTCTGTGCGAATGTCGCCCGCGTAATTTTAACTTCAGGGCTCCATCTACTGTTGATAATAGATATTACAGGACTCAAGCCCATGTGGCGGATCAAGATGGCGCAGATGAGCCCGCCTTCTTGTCATCATTTCCGCCTTTTGCTGATTTTCCTGGCCAGATAGATAGCCATTACCCTCGTGATAAGATTATCCAATTTGCATCATTAACATCACTTATTTTCCCAAAGATTGTGTGTGCACGTCCTATAGATGAAGCTTTATTGGTGTTCCCTGATGGTTCAAGCTCAGGTAAAGCAAGTTTTTATAGTTGTGTTCACACAGAGGTAATACAAACTTCATATACTTCTGCCGAAAGAGCAGAGCTTCAAGCTCTGATTTGTGCCTTAAATTACTTTTCAAATGAGCCTATTAATATTTATTCTGACAGCTTATATGCAGTCAGAGTTACCAAAAATATTGAAACTTCAGTTATTGGGTATACTTCATCACAAGAGTTATTTGAATTATTTCATAATTCACAGAAGGCAGTGCTAATGCGAAAATACCCATGTTTCATAGGACACATACGAGCTCATACTAATCTTCAAGGACCTTTAGTTTCAGGTAATGACAAAATTGATAAATTAGTAGCTTTTTGTCAACAGATGTCTTCATATGATTGTGCACAAGCTTCCTATTCCTTGCATCATCAAAATGCTTCTAGCTTGCGTAAAAAAATTAATATTACCAGAGAACAAGCTCGTCAAATTGTAAGCCAATGCCCTAAGTGTGTTATTCACACTCCATCTCCACCATCAGGGGTAAACCCCTGTGGATTAAAACCAAATCAAATATGACAAATGGATGTAACTCAATTTGTTAAGCAATGTTATGTACATGTCATTGTGGACACATATTCTAGATTTATTTTTGCCACAACACGTACTAAGGAAAATCCTCAACATGTAATTTCTCATTGCCTAGCAGCTTTTTCTCTGTTAGGGTGCCCTATGCAGATTAAAACAGATAATGCACCAGCTTATGTAAGCTCTTCTTTCAACAATTTTGCCAAGAGTTTCAAATTAATCATAAAACAGAAATTCCTTATAACCCCCAAGGTCAAGCCATTGTGGAATGAGCTCATTTATCTATTAAGCTTCAATTACAAAAATTAAAAGGGGGGAATAGGGTTATGACTCTCCAAAATAGCCTCAATCATGCTTTGTTTGTTTTACATTTTTTAAACTGTGACGCAGAAGGTCACACTGCCACTGAGAGGCAAATGTCTCCCTCAGTAACAGGCCCTTTAGGCAGAGTTTTGTGGAAAGATTTACAGACTGGTCAATGGAAAGGCCCAGACCCCAGTGATTATGTGGGGCAGAGGTCATGCTTGTATTTTTCAAGAAGGTGCTTTTCGTCCTATCTGGGTGCCTGAATGCGCAATCAGACATGGAAGAGATAGAACCGAGATTCAAGTGACTGAAGATCGACCTGGAGAAGCCCCCATCCAAAAGGAAGAGATATCGGAAAAAGACAAAGAGAAACCAGGTTGACCCAGCTGAAAAGCTGATTTCATGGGAAGACATGAAGAAGCTAACAACACAGGCTTCCTGAATAATTCGACTCCTAAGAAAGAACAGGACCCCAGTCTTGATGGTAGCAACAGTAATTGCCCTGCTGGGCTGTCAGGTAAAGGGAAATCAGATAGACACTTACTGGACATATTTCCCAGATCCACCCCTAGTACACACAGCTGTGTGGACTGGAGAATCTATTCCAGTATTTACTAATGACTCATTCATGATGGGAGGATTTACAGATACTCATATTACTCCCTATCATGTGACTAGATTTAATTATTCTGGCTACAGTGCCCAATTACCTTTGTGTTGGTCCCACAATAAACATGCTGGCTGTCTGAAAGTATCATTCAAGGAAAAGACAGTGATTGGTAGATCTAGACTGACTAATTATTCTATTTATGGAGACTTAAAACCTTATACTAGATCAGTAATTAAGATGGGACTTTCACATAACAAACCAGTCATTTCTGCAAAACCTCCACGGATACCCCACTGTCCAAATAGTTCTACAATTGAGATTGGCACCTTTCCTAGATGGATAGATTGTGTAAATACTTTTCCTGTACAACATAAGGTGTCTAAAGATAGTGGGTATATTTTAGACTGGTCTCCAAAAATTGATAAGAGACAATTACGAAAAAATTCTGCTATGACACCTGCAGGATTTGTTAGTAATATTTTGACTTACAGTGAGGGTGGTATTCAAAAGGATGTTTGGTGCTTAATTGCTGCCTCAGAATTCTTACATTTTACAGAAAAGCCTTTACCAAAACTTGTTGGCAAGAACTGTAAGGAGGGATCTTGCTATGGCTTACGAGCCTGTGTCCAATCTCCTTAAGTTTTAATTATTAGAAATGTAAAAGTTAAATTGATAGATGACAGATATATTGTTACATGTAACAAATGTAACCTAACCAATTGTATTACTAGGTATAATGGAGGAAAAGGAGTGCTGATAGTTCATCAGCCCTCTTTTGTTTTACAACCTACTAATATTTCAGAGCCATGGTATGCTGATACTGGTTTACAAGTCTTGCAGCAAATTCATGCCCAGCTAGCAAGACCTAAATGTGCTATTGGAATTATAATTGTTGGTGTTTTGGCGTGAGTCTCTTTTATTGCATCCACTGTTTCTGCATCTCTGACATTGTCTCAAAATACTCAGCATGCAAAATTTCTTAATAACTTAGCTCAAAATATTTCTAAGGCTCTGTGTAATCAAGTAAATATTGATGAAAGGATTGAGACTAAATTAAACACCTTAGAGGCGACTGTTATAGACATAGGTAATGAACTTTCAGCTTTAAAATTTAAAGAAAGGCTTAAATGCCATGCAAATTATAAATATGTGTGTGTTACAGCTGCCAAGTACAATGCTTCTCTCTGGAATTGGGAGAAGGTTAAGATCCATTTGTTGGGTATTTGGCAAAATAATAATAATAGCTTGGATATTCTGGAACTTCATCACCATATCCAAGACATTCAAAATAATAGAGCTGATTTTTCAGATCCTTCTTCTTTGGCTAACCAAGTATTAAAGGAGTTAAATGGATTTAATCCTGGAAATATTCTTAAACACTAGGCATGGTACATTATTGGATTGTTCTCTTTGCCATTAATTCTCTTTTGTGTTGTAATTATAGGATGGCAAGTCTTCGGAACAAGAATGCAGAAACTTGAAAGAATGAACCACCGCCTCATTTTTAAGAGAAAAAAAGGGAGAATATGTGGGAAGCCATTCTTACACGTGATTGAGCACCTCCCAGATTGGGTGTGAGGAATTCTGGCCAAACTGTGTCAGAGCTATCCCCACCCTCTCCAGGTGCAAGAGCCTGTCTGTGTGGGGGTGTGACTGACCACTGACCCTTAGGCCAATCACTGACCCTGACCTTGGAATGCTGCCCCCCTCGACCTTCATTGGATGGAATTTTCCCCTGAATCTCTTGTTCCCCAATAAAAGGCCACTCCCTGGCATGCTATCTCTCTCTCTCCTGCTAGCCCTGAGTAAGACTTGCTGCCCCTCCGGGTGGTTCGAGGTGAGAGCCAGAGAGGTGAGAGTAGTCTCGGACCTGGTCATAGAAAAAGGTAATTGAGTCTGTGTGTTTTATTTTGATCTCACTAGTTAACTTCTATGCCATGAACCTCTAGTGAAACCAGCGTGCTGGTCGCCTGGTGGATAAGACTTTTATTTAAACAATACAGACCATTACTGAGTCATTAATGGTTCTAACTTCAATATTGTATATTGGAGAATAAGAGGATGGTGAGTCATGATCTGTGGAACAATAAGAATGCACATGTTAAGGTTGTTATCTTATATGAACAGGATTTGTAGTACCACGTGACAGTTAAAATAGTTAATATCACAGACCACAGTATGAGTTATAATGGCCTGGAATCTTCAACACTCATTAGGCAGTCACGTCTGCTCCATACACAGAGACCTCTATCTCACCTCCTCCAGGATGGCCTGTTTGTGTCCTCTCCCACAGCACCTATGAGCTCTACATGGACTCCATCAGCAGCTACACAGTGCTGATGGTGGCACAGCCTGGTGAATGGATGAGCACTTTTAGGTCAACATAAAAGATTGTCACTAAAAATACTTATAATGCCATCCTAAAAAATGGGTAATAATTCTCAGGTGCTCACATGTAAGTGGTGCCATTGAAAAGTTTAGAACTAGGGCAGTGAGGATACATTCCAGGAAAAGTGGAGGGCTGTGGCCTAATAGTTTCTTGACCTCCTGCCTGTGTTGTTTTGGTGCCTGAAATTTATGTTGCTGCCAGGAAAGGTGGCTCTCTTTCAAAGGATGGGATGGCAGCTTGGAGCACCATATGTAATATATATATATATACATACATACATACATACATATACATACCAAGTGGAAATAATGTTCAATATCCACTGACTTGCTTAATGGCAGCTAAGCTGCCTCCTCTTCCTGAAGGTTCACAGAGGCCACTGGTGACTCCATATCTTCCTGTGTGGTCAGTGCTGATATAGTGCCAACCTCTGGTTTTGACGGCTATTTCTCCTTCTTCACAGAGAATGGGATAATATGCTCCCCCAAATGTAAGCAGGTAAATTGGGCCACGGCAACTGGAGGCAATTATATCACTTGGGGCAGTGCTAGAGCTGCAGGAGAAAACACCCAACATGACTGTCTTTCCTTGGGCCTTTCCCAATAGAACCCTGCCTCTGAGAAAAGCCCAGGCCTTCTCCAATAGGGCATCTTCCCAGACTAGGATCCACCACCTGCAGGATGTTAGCCTTGTGTGTCTTGGGAACATATGGCAGATCCAAGGGGCACCAGCACAGAATCCTCTGCACACACCTTCAGTCATCCACCCCAGGCCCCATCATCAGAGGGCTCAGGATCTGTGTTCTTCAGCTGGGGAAGGACATGGAAGGTCCCCTCTGATTCAGGAATAATGAGCAACAGGAAGGTCCTGAGAAGCTTCAGGTTGTCCAAGTCTTGGGACCTCAAAAATATTCTGGATAGAGGTATAGCCACATTTCAGTGATGGAGCAGAGGGTGCTGTGTAGTGTGGAGTGAGAGACAGGGAGCCATGAGGGACTGGGCCTCTCCTTTAGCTGGAACCTCCCAAGGTCCCTGCATCAGGGCTTTCCAAAGAGTGGCCAAGCAGATCCATGCACCAGATCAAAGGGGCAACCTGTGAGGCACATGTGTGGGTAAGGGGCTCCCCACACTTGCTCTCTGGTCTCTGTAAAAGTATGGGCAACCCAGGATGGGATTGGCTGTGTTGGGGAGAGATCCTCCTCCTAGGGCCTGGCTCTGAGGCCCCAACCACCCCTCTGTTCCTTGGGTGTCCAGAATCCCACTGCAGCAAACTATGTTATTTCTATAGGGTAAGCCCCAGAGTTGAGTCCTCTGCTGGAAATCACAAAGGGAGGAAATTGGGGTTTGCCCAGCCATCTTTTACAATAGCCCCCCAATTGGCCCCTCTTGAAACAGGAGCCCTCCCAATTGCCCAAAGACCACTCCCTCTTTCCTTGAAGCTACTCCTCACAAACATCTGGCTGCAGGTTTCTATACCTAGAGAAGGTGAGGAGGCTGTCACCTCTAACATCCTGTGCCCCTCATCTGCCAAGATGGCTGGTGGGCTTGACTAACTTCCTGACAATCATGGAAGTTCAGGAGGGCTGGAAGGTTTGTCTGCATTTCTTACTAAATGATAGGCCAAGTGATGGCCCATGGTGGGGCTACACATACACTTATTTGAGTGATGACTGAGCCAAACCACCTACTTCCTAGCTACCTCAGGCCAGGACCCCATTCATTTCTCCCCAAGGGTCCCTGTTCTGACTACATGCAGGTTGGAACACTTCCAGATATGATCCATAGACCCCTTCCCAAATGTGAAAATTGCTTTTCCTGAAGCCTCAGAATAGTGAGACCTGAGGCAGAGAACTTTCTCACAGGGAGGGGATATGCCCACAGGGTAAGGCCAGAGCTGTAGGCAGCCTGTTACACAGGTCCAGGCCTGAGGCAGACACTCCTTGGTTTCATCCTACTTGGTTTTCTAAACATCCAGGCAGGGTTCTCCTCTGAAAATACTACTTTCTCCAGAATTCCAAGCACCAAGCAGGAGATGACCATGTGCCAGGGCTTGGAGGTGATATACACCTTTTACATAGCATCTCCAGCACCTTCTGAATACTGTCCAGATTTTGGTAGGAATATAAAAATTCATGGCCATAGGAGGCATTCTCCTCTGCAGGACAGGAACCAAGCCATTCCTCAACACCCAGAAGATGAGTGCTATGAAGGTTTCCAGTAGACAGGACACATCCATTGATGAATCTTGTCATCTTCTCCCTAGGTTGAAGAATCAAAGAGGTACACTGCAACATGGAAACAAAAGCCATCTGCAAAATGATTCGCTGCCAAACACTCAAGTTAAAATTAAAGATTTATTGCTGTATTCTTGAAATACCTCTCTCACTTGCTCTCTCTCCTCTCTCTCTCTCTCTCTCTCTCTCTCTCTCTCTCTCTCTCTCTCTCTCACATACATACATACATACATACACACACACACACACACACACACACATACACACACAAACCTTTTGAGGCTCTGTAGCAATCAAGGGGAATTTGAGTGGTGGGCTACACTCTTGTCACCTGCAGTGGCCTGTCATGTCTCACCTCTGGTGTCCTTGGAAAAAATTGCCAGAGTTGTCAGGACCCAGCAGTGACCCAGTACCTCCACACTCAGGAATGGCCCCCATTCACAGCTTTTCTGAGGCATGAGCATCTACAGATCAGTAGATATAAACTCTTGGCGCTGGGATTGCTGTCTCAAAACCAATGAGCAGTCTGGAACTGTATCTGACTCTTGGTGCCTAGCTACTAGGGTTGCAAGTTCTGTGTGTTTTGCGACCAAAAAGTGATGTCACTTCCTTGGGGACTCCTTACCTGAGTCCTGTTCTCACACAAGATGGTTTGAAGGGCCCCCTGATATGTGGGCTGCTCCCATCTTCTCGTGACCAAAAATACCAGTAGAATTGTCACCTTCAAAATACCATGAGAAAAAAACTAAACAGGAGAATATTACTTAAGCAAAGCCAAGAAATGATCCGGATTTAACTTCCAAATGACCTAAATGCCCTTGCAGTTCCTGGTCTCCCTGCTGTGGCTTCCAATGGACAGCAGACTTTATATGTGCTGATTTTACTTTAGCGCACATGACCTAACAGGAAAGGCTTTCTTTACACAACAGCTGCTTCACCCAAGTATCTGGATATATACAGCTGCAAAAGTTGAAAGTAGCACTAAATAATGTCTTTCAAGATAAATAGGTCCTCTCATCAACAAATACTAAAATGAGATAAAATTCTACTAGAATACAAAAATGTAGACACTAAGCTGACCTAACACAATATTTATTAAGCATGTTATTTGTTGACCGAAAAATTATATCATAAAGCATTTCTAAAAGACATCATCCTTATTCTACCTTGTATTGCTTCTACTCATCTGAAAGATGCCCCATCCTTAATGACTGGTTGATTTAGTGCCTTCACATTGGAATTTATTCAAACATGAATTTAATGTCTTAAATTAAGAAGCCAAATCACAAATTTCCATCAAATCATTTATAAGAAGGGAAAATGACCTTCTCCACACAACACTACACAATGTGGCTGAAAAACATCCCAACAAAGCCAGAAACACACTAAAAAGTTTCCATAAGAATTGTGACTGGTCATAAAATAATACAGTACCTTCCAAGAATTCAAGACAGTAGTTGCTGCATAGTAAGTGTCCATACATTTATTTTAGAAGCACCACCTACCACTGTGTTTCTGGCCCATGCTCAGGGACATGATTTCTTCAACTCTTCATGGTAACACAATGATATGGGTACACCCCCCTCTATAGATGAGGAAACTGAGTCATGGTCAGATGAAATGACTTACCACAGAATACTCAGTGTCAAGTTCCAGGGTGGGAATTCAAATCCAGGCTGTCCCACACCAAGTCTGGAACACAGTAGGTGCATTATTCACTCATTCAACAAACCCCTATGGGTGCCTCCTGGAAGTGAGTGCTTCCCATGTAGATTCCCAAAGATTCATAGCACTATGCAACATAGGTGTCAGTTTTAGCATTCCCAAGTTCCCAATGAGGCTGCTGATCTGGGGAGGCAAGGCCCATCAGGCCTGTGAGGAGACTGCACTTTGCATCAGTGAAGCCCACATGGCTTCAGGTTGCTCTGTCCTGGTGGCCAATGCACTTTCTTCCTCAGCTCACAGCCAGTAAACATGTTCATGATCAAAGGTGGGTTCACATTATTCTACAACTGTCCATTCCCACAGAATGTACATCAGCAAGAGTAAAGATTAAGGTAAGCCCAAGACTCTAGAAGACAATGATGTGGGTTTCTGAACTGGAACAAATATGTCCCTCTGGTGGGTAGTGATGGTGACAGAGGCTGAGGCTGTGCAGGGATGGGGGCATTCAGAAAATCTCTGCACCTTCCCCTCAATTTTGAGCTTAAAAATGCTCTAAAAAGTTATCAAGTAAAAAACAAGAAGAGGAAGAAGTGTGCTTTGACACTCTGCACTGGGGGAGGCTGAGGGCAGGCAACCAGAGCTTGGAACAATCAGACCCAGCACCTCCTTCCAATCCTGCCTCTCTCCAAGCTCAGCACAGCATGGTCTTCAAGGGGCTTTGGGGTCTTTATATAGAGAAGCTGTCTGATGGTGACAGCTCAGAAACCCTGCCTGACACCTCCTCAGGAGGCCATGAGGAAAGACTTAGATTTAGGGTGGCCCACCTCTCCCTCTCTGCCCTAGGCTGTCCCTACTTATCTCCATGTCACCCCCCACTCCCTCAGAGGCTGCCAGCTGCTTGCTGCCTGAGCACCTTTGAGCTGCCCTTCCCACTTCTTGGCCCAGCAGCTCCTGTCCATCAATAAATTCTCAGCTCTCATGACACCTCCTCTGAGAGCCCATTCTTACTGCCACCTAGGAACACCCTGGCCCTCTCTCTCCTCTGTTTCCTCAACCATTTCTGAATTCACTCTATTTCTTCATCAGTTTTCTTGTCCTCTCTCGGTCCCTCCTTCTATACCATGGGCTCCAGGAGAGTAGGGGCCTTCCTTGTGCTCACTGTGGTCTCCTCAGCTCCCCCAGGACTGGAGAGGAGGGCTTGGAAGATGTTGAAGAGGCACAGGGTGAGGATATAATGAGAAGTGTGCAGGCTGCAACCTGGGGGAGGGCCCTCACCAGACCCTGCCATCCTGGCCCCCTGATCTTGGCCTGCCAGCCTCCAGATCTGTGAGAAATCAGTTTCTGTTGTTTCAAAGCCACATGGTTGATGGTTCTATGTTACAGCTGCCTCCACTGATTCAGACCTGGGCAATCTGAGAAAGATGTGGCTATTGCACTCTGGAACCTTGGAGGTACCCAGGAAAGCTAGGGATGCCCTCTCCATGCAGCAAGTAGGTGTCTGTCTGCACAATATCAGGGTCTGCTCACCTGATCCAGTGGCACACAGTAAGCCTTCAGGCAGTACTTAGGACCACAGACAGACACAGGGGCAAAATCAGCCACCTCTACTGCAAGAGGCTGTGCTCTAAATGCAAATACCCTCCCCCCTTTAGTGAGGACATCTGTGGCTTGCCTGCTTGGCTTTCATCTCCCTGTCTCATCATTTAACCTTGAATATTTTTGGTGACTCACTCTTTCTCTCACATGGTGACTCAGCCCCTCCACTTGACCACTCAGATCAATCCATTCCACCATGATGGGCACAAAGAAGCAGTGACCCAGGCTGGCCCAGCCTCACCAATCCCATGACTTTCACTATCATCATTAGGCAAGGGACACTGTCTTTTCCTCCAATGACAAACTAGCAGATTGTGCCCCTAAAGCTGCTTGGCAACATGCCACCACCCCACTGAGAGAGGGTGAGCAGGAGAAGGCAGTGTCGGGAGATGGAGCGAGGCAGTGTCCTGATGATGCCACTGCAACCTCTGGATAAAGCTGTGCCTGAATCTGTTGTGTTCAGCCCACAATTCCCAAACATGTGAACTAAAGCAATCCAATTTTCAGCCTTTCTTTCTCCTGTAAAGTTATGCTTGTTTACTTCTTGTTCTAGCTAATTTTGTTAGGGTTTATCCAATTTGAATGATGGACCTGCTTTGCTGCTTCACAGTTGTGTGGCCTTGGCTCAGTCCTTAAACCCTCAGAGCTTCAACTTCCTTGCTAATAAAGAGGAGTTGCTACCTCCACCTCCACAAGAGGAAGTCGGTCTTGCAAATTATATGAGATAAGGCAAATTACTTAGGATTGAGGTTTGATGAATTGAAGTTTCTATAATTCTAGCCCACTAATTAAGCATAATTTACTGAAGAATAACTACAGGGAATGCTTTCAAAGACCCAAGTATCACCCAAGTATCTGACTCCTAGGGCCTCAGCTATTTGATTTTTCATTGTGGCCTCAGTATGGCAGCAAGTATTGCATTCCTAAGAACACCCACAATCTGAGCTCCTAAAACATCAGGTACAGAAAAAGCATAAAAATACAGATCTTCCATCTTCTCATATCATGAAAAGAAAAACATAGTGACCCATCTGAATTTAGAACTCTGAAACCCCTCACCCAAGGGCTCAGGACAACTCCATGGAAGGGCCAGGAGGCTCCCACCAAAGGGCTTGTCCCTTTGGACATCAAGAAATACCCCTTGCATTCAATATATAGCACAGCTCTGGGACCTGCAGCACCCCAATCTAGGGCTTACCCAGGTGAGAAAGCTCATGCTCTGAGACCATCTGCAAAGTTTTCTGTGAGGAGAGGGCAGTAAGTGACCCACTGCAGCTGAGTCCACCTTGCTCCCACTGGGGTGGGCCAAGCACACCTTCCTGCATACAGATGGTGCCATTAGGACAGGTCAGCAGCAGTGCTGCATAAGGGAAAAGAGACTGTCATCCCAGAGGTTCAGGTGCTACTAAATGGGCAGGACCATAATTTGAATCCAGGACTATCTGATTCCAAACTCTGGCCTGTTGACAACTCCAACTCACACTCCCAGCATAGGTCACAACCACCTATGGGTTGTTGGTTCCAGCTGCAGAGCAATGTAAACAGGATTTGCAGCTAGACCCCTGGGTGAACCACTCACCATCTCTGGGACCTTAGGCCAGTTACCTACCATCTCCTTGTCCCAGTTTCCTAATGCACCAATGAAGGTGTGTTGTTCACTCCACAGAGCATGGGGGTGGTTAAATGAGATTGTCTATTGAACAGGCTCGGTATCATATGGTGATTTGTTGTTTTGTTTGTTTGTTTTTATTCCTTTATTTTCTCAGGATGTCATTAACTGAGCCCTGGGCTTTCTGGAGGAGAGCAAGCCTTATCAGATACAGTTTTATTACATCTTAAATGCAGCCTTGGCAAATTCCAGATAGGGCTTGGTAACAGAGGGTGGTCCCAGCCAGTGGCTAGAACCTAGGGCTCACCAGAGGTGGTGGTCAGCTCTCAAACCTCCTCTGCTTAGAAAGCAGGAACAGGGGGATGTGAGCAGGGACTTTCTAGGAGTCACATGGTTGTTAGGGACAGAGGCCTGGGAACAAGGATTCAGGCCATGTCCTGTTGCACCAGGTGTATGCAGCCTTAGCAATTGCAGGCCCATGGGGGTGACATAAGTGCCCTTTCCTACTTGATAACCCATGACAAAATGCTCCCTCCAGCTACTACAGCACCCCATGAGGCTTCTGAAGGGAGATCCAACAGGATGGCACAGGAGACACAAGCAAACAAGAAAGCCAGGCCCTTCCTGCCACCCTCACTACTGAGAACCAGGGAGATCAAGGCTACCAGACACCCAACACTATCCAAAGCTCCCAGTAGCTGTGCTGCCAGAGGCCTGAAACAGCCTCAGAACACATCATGTGGGTGGGACTGCATTATTCATGAGAAGTTCTGCCCCAGGAGCCCACACACAGGCTCAACTGAGTCAATCCTACAGGACTCAGGGGACCCAGAAATGTCCTTCTTGGAAGTTCTGTGCTCATTCAATGGACAAGAATTCTGCAGCACCTCCTCTGCATGCTGGAACATGGTGGAGGCTGAGCCTGCGCTTCCCAGCGTAGGTCAAAATTCTGCAAACAACAGGTAGAAGTTTCCTCTCTGGCCTGACACCCTGGTGACTGTGCTTCCTCACACTGGTCCCCTATATTTGCATGTTCCTCCTCTGGTACAAATTTCCCCAGGGCTTCCATCTTACCCAGAGTAAGGGCAAAGACCTCAGCAGCCAAGAGACTCTGCATGGTGGACCCTGTTCTTTCTCTGACCTCATAATCACTCTCCTTTCACTCTGCTCTGGATTCATTGGCTGCCTTGCTACTCTTTCTTCCCAATTTAAGGTCTTTGCAGGTGTTCATAATTCTGCCAGAAACACCCTTCCTAATGAAGCGGACATCTTCCCTTCCTTCAGCACTCTGCTCAAACATTATCCCCTCAGAGAGGCCAAGCTGACCACCACCTCTGGTGAGCCCTTTCCCTCTCTCTCTAACCTTTATTTCCCCCATGGAACTTATTATTTATCTACCCGTCCCCAGACTGGTAGATGAAAGCATGTGAGTAAGTGCTCAATCTGCATCTGCACAGTGAGGGGAGCCTCGGTTGTGCTCAGTGCATCCACCACATGACGCCACCCCTAACACACACACACACACACACACACACACACACACACACACACACACATACACACACACACAGAGAAGACCAGGCTGACTCAAAATGTCTACACCATGCAAGATCTAGAGCTGACAGCTCAGAAAATGCTAATATGACTGCAAAAGGGTGCCAGGCTGAGCGATGTTGGGGGGTAACAACAGAGGGCAACTCTCTCTCTCTCTCTCTCTCTCTCTCTCTCTCTCTCTCTCACACACACACACACACACACACACACACACAATAATAACAATCATAGACTTACTCATTCTTATATACTCATACATTACACAAACACAGACTCATAAAAACAGTTGACACAGATTCACATGCAATGCCTGGAAATGCACTTGGACATCTACAGACAGATGCACATACATTCTCATACTCACACACTCCAGCCACAACTCCACACACATGCACACCACACACACACACACACACACACACACACACAGCCATGTGTGCACCCACACACACTCAGTCCAGGCATGCAGATGCCATCCTTAGCCCCCACCACTATAAACATTCCTCACCTCTACAGGGACCTGGGAGTTGACTGGCTATAAATCCAGAGGCTGGACTTATCTCCACCATGGCCCAAGGGACAGTAAAAGGGCAGCAAGTCAGCAGAAGTCTGTTTGTCATTCTCCTGTGTAAGGTGGTTAGGATGATGGGACACTGCCTGCCAAACGAGCAGTCAGCTGAACTAGCTAGGCAGGCTCAATTACAGAAAAATGTAGCACTCCAAACCCAGGCCTTGCCAGTGGACCTGAGCCTACTGCTCAAGCAAGAGATCCACGGGGGATCCAGCATTCCTCTCTGCCAGAGGCTTGCTTCAAATGTGAATGCAAGGGTCACTGGGCTCACCAATACCCAAGCACATGCCCTTATTCCAGGCCATGCCCCACCTGTAAACAGATAGGACATTGGAAGAGTGACTGACCCATGGCTGGCCCTTCCTCGGCACTTCTACACAGGGATATGACCAGCTAGGTGGTCCCTTCTCTTGAACTATGGGGTTCACAGAAGACTGACGAGGCTCAGACTCTAGGACCCCCATTACACTCACTGAGCCCAGGATAATGGTCCAGGTAGTGGGTACGTCCACAACCATCCTTGTGAACATGGGCTACCTATTCTGTCTTGCCTGCCCACTCTGGGACTCTGTTTCCTTCCCAGGTCTCAGTTTTGGAGATTGATGAAAAACCCTCCTCCCCAAACTGAACTGCTCAGCTGACCTGTGCCCTGAAGTGACACACATTCACAAAATCTTTTCTGGTCATTCCATCCTGTCTGGTTCCTCTCCTAGGCAGAGATGTTCTCCAATTACTAGGAGCCATGCTCCAACTACACCCCAAGAATACTACCACCTATCTCCTTCTGCCTCTAATCCTTACCCTCTCTAATAACCAGACAGTACCTACTGTGCCATTGCCCCCTGACCTGGTCGATCCCCAGGTCTGGGACATCTCCAAGCCAATCATAGCCTCCCACCACAAGCCAGTTCATATCCAGCTGAAACCCAAAACTAACTTCCTTTATGTCCCCAATTTCCCATCTTCAAAACCTATAAGGAGGAATTTAAACCCATCATAGACTGGTTACTTGCCCAGGACCCCTCATTCCTACTGACTCCCACTGTAGCATCCCATGCTGCCAGAACGCAAACCCTCAGGAGCCTATCGCTTAGTCCAGGATCTCCACCTAATTAATGAGACAGTTATTCCCATCCGCCTGGTGGTTCCCAACCCTGACACTCTTCTTTCTCATGTCCCCCCTTCAAACACTCACTTTACTGTCCTGGATCTTAAAGATGCCTTCTTTACAGTGCCTCTCCATTCTGACTCTTATCAGCTCTTTGCCTTCACATGGGAAGACCCTACATCTTTTAGGTCTCAACATCTTACATGGACCGTCCTCCCCCAAGGCTTTAGGGACAGTCTCCATCTCTTTGGTCAGGTGTTGGCTTGGGAATTAACTGCTTGTGACTTGGGGGATAGCATGTTCTTACACTATGTGGATGACCTTCTCCTATGCAGTTCATCACTCAAGGCTTCCCAAACTCACACTGTTCAGCTCTTCAATTTTCTGGGGTCCCTGGAGTATTGGGTCTCTCCATCTAAAGCCCACCTTATTACACCTTCAATTACCTACTTAGGTACACTTCTCACTCCAACCTCTAAAAGCCTGATAATGGACAGAATTCAAGCTCTCCATGATCTACAGCCACCCAAAACAGCAGATTATATCCTCTCCTTCCTGAGTCTGGCAGGCTTTTTCAGGTTCCCCACTTTGCACTTCTTGCCAACTCCTTATATAAGGCAGCTAAGGAGACCCCTCACAGGACCCTCACCTCCCCTAACCTAGTAGCCAATTCCTTTCACAAGCTCAGGGATGCTCTTACATCTTCTCCCACTCTCTCTCTTTCTAACCCTAACCACCCTTTCCACCTCATTATGGATGAAAGACAGGGTATCACCACTGGCCTCCTCACTCAACCAAGTGGACCATCCAATAAGCCGGTGGCATACCTCTCCAAGCAGCTTGATTCTATGATTTGTGGATGGCTACCAAGAACTGGCAGCATCAGCAGAACTAAGGCAGCCCTAAAACTTACCTTGTTCCAACCAATAACTGTATTCCCCACCCATTGACTACAGGACCTCTTAAATCATAAGGGTCTTCCTCTTCTGAGCCCTTCAAGAATTCAAAAATTCCACCTTCTCTTTATAGAGAACTTCACCATTACCCTCTGTTCTTCATCTCCTCTCAATCCAGCCACACTCCTTCCACTGTCTCCACCCCTTTCAAGTGCTAACCATTCCTGTCCGCAGGTGCTAGATTCCCTATGAATACCCCGTGAGGACCTCTTTGATTGCTCACTTCCCTCACCTAACTTAACCATTTTTGTGGATGGAAGTTCAGTGATGGGTTGTGACAGACACTGTAGAGCTGCATATGCAGTAGTCACCACTGCCTCAGTTCTGGAAACCAGCTGCCTTCCTGAAGGGACCACCTCCCAGAAGGCTGAACTTTTTGCATCTATCAGAGTTCTAACTTTATCCGAAGGCAAACAGGTTTAACATATATGCAGACTCCAAATATGCCTTCCTAATCACTCATTCATATTTGGCTATTTGGGAGGAACATAGATTCTTGACCACAAAGGGATCACCAGTGGTCTATGCCTCTCTGATCTCCAAACTCTTAGAGGCCCTACAACTGCCATTATGGGTGGCCACAATGAACTGCAGAGAACATCAAAATCCCTCTGACCCTATAGCTATAGGCAACAACAAAGCAGACTCTATAGCATGGGAACTAATGACAAAATTCTCAGCAGCTCCTATCCTATTTCTATCCACCACAATTAAACCTAACTATTCTCCACAGGAACGACAGGACCTAATAACCCAAGGTGGCCATTTTGGGGAGGATGGCTGGAATTTCCTGGGGGACCAAATCCCCTCCATAAACAGCAAGCTTATAGCCTACTGATGGACATACATAACTCTCTTCATATTGGCCCCAAGCCCCTTTTTCAGTTTTTACAACCCCTCTTTTACTTCCAGGAATAAGAACCACTCTCCAGCAGGTTCGCTCTGCATGTTCTGTCTGCTCTACAGTATCCCCACAAGGGGGCATCAAAACTAAACTTCCTACACATCAGATAAGGGGCCACCAACCAGGAAAAGACTGGCAGATGGATTTCACTCACATTCCTAGGCACAAAAAGCTTTGCTACTGACTTACTTTGGTTAATATTCTTTCATCTCATTCCAAGTGAAGATAATCATTCAAGTTTATTTAAAATTAAATTCAAAAGATAGGCTTTTGTTATAAAGATTACTATATTCCTAAAGTAAACAAAAAATACTATATATAAATAAGTAAATGTTTCAAATTATTAAAAATTATATTCCTTAATTGATAACTATTATAAAAATTAAATATGTTTTACTCTTATTAGTTTTATATTGTATTATCCTTACAAATTTTAAAACTAATATCTATTAAAGACTTACACAAATACAAATTTTTAATGTGACAACTGAAGCTACTTTGTAATAATAAGGTCATGACCTATAAGACAAGCAAGTTGTAAAACTGTATTTCAGTATCTATGCTGGCCCCATTCTATAATTTTATTGCTTAGCCCATTAATAGAGACAAAGTGAAATCATAAGACTCATAAAAACAAACAAAACAACAAAAATCTAGGCCTCCTTTTGCTGTGATGCCCTCTTTAGCTCGACAGCATGGACTTTAACAATCCTCGCATGCATTACAGGTCACTCTTGCTAATTTTCCTGGCCAAATAAAAATATTTATTGTCACTTCTTGATGTTTAAATACTTGTACAGTGCTGGGCCATTCTCTAATTTAAGGCTAATGGTGCTCCAGCTTATAACAGCTTTTTTTACAATTTTGAAAATAAAAAGAGAGAAACAAAATCCCATATAGCCCCACTAAATCTCACAATTATTTTAAAAAGTTTCAAAATTGTGATATTAAAAGTCTTACTCCTGCTGAGTGACACATGGAGCACTAGAATAAACCAGATTCAGTAATAACATAGGGTAGAGGTTATGCCTGTATCTTTCCAGAAAACCCAACCTGTCATTGGGGAGACAACTGAAGGACCTGGCCTTTCAGGCTGAGCAGATAGTTCAACAACAAGGAGGTAATAAGTCTCAACCACAATGTTTGTGGCTATGCTGGTTCTGTTGAGTTGCCAGGAGAGTGGAGTCTATGGAGAAACTCATTGGACCTATTTCCCAGATCTATCTTTAGTACATCCATCTATGTGGACTGAAGAATCCATCCCACTATCTACTAATGATATTCATATAATAGGAGGTTTTATAGATGAATGCATGTGACTGGATTTAATTATATTGGCTTCAGTGGGAATCCACCTATATATTGGTTCCACGATAAACATGGTGGCTGTTTTTAAAAGTAACTCTTAAGGAAAACACAGAATACTGGCCCCTGGGACTTAAGGTCAAACGGCTGGACAGTTATTAAATAGGAGTTTCCCATAAAAGGCCAGTCATTCCCATGGAAAATCCACCAATAACTTATTGTCCTAATTATTCTGCAATAGAATTTGGCACCTGTCCTAAATCAACAGAGTGTGTTAATGTCTTGCCAGCACAACATAATGCCTCTAGAAATGTGGATATATTTTGTATTGGTCTCCAAGAATTGATAAAAGCCACATCAGGATGCTATGACCCCTGGAGGTTCCATATTCTAACTTTCAGCAAGGGTGGTATTCTAGAAGATCTCTGGCATTTAATTGCTGCCTCAAATTTTTTCAATATATACTGATGGATCCATGTCTGACTTTATAGACAAGAATTGCAAAGAGGGCTCCTATTATGGCCTAGGAGCCTGTGTTCAATCTCCTTAGGCTTTAATTACTGGAAATGTAAGAGTGAGGAGAAAAGGTGATAAATATCATGGAACTTTTAAGAAATGTAATCTAATGCTCATTGCCTCAATAATTTGGCTCAAAATACTTCCAAAGCCCTTACAATTGGGTGAATGTTGATGAAAAGATTGAGATTAAATTAATGCTTTGAAAATTCATATAGGGAGGGACAAGATGGCGGAGTAGAGGAGAACTTGTACTGACATGACTCCGTGTGAGTGGTTGGATACTTTCAGCATAAGAACTCCCATTCCCGAATTTAAGCTTCATGGAGCTTATGATAGGATTTTAAACAGCAGTTTGTTACAAGGATAGGCCAAAACTCGAGAAAACCTGAGTTTTTCTGTGCACGGAAGCCAGCCAGTGGCAGTGGACCCTGGGAACCAGCCACTGATGGGTGGAGGTGAGTGCCAAGGTGTTCTGGCAGCGAAGAGATGCAGGTTCACAGAGTCTTTAAGATTTGAACGCACCAGACTGCAACCCACGTCACCGCAGGGCACAGGACCAAGTACCGAACTCGGGGTATAGTGGATGAATAGCCTAGCCCCCCACCCCCCAACCTCACTGGACACCCTGGCTAGGAAACAGGTGGTCACCATCTTGGAAAATCTACTGCATCAGCTTTTGGCCGATGTAGCAGACAGAGAGATTGGTGACTGAACAGGTGTGTGATTTCCAGCCTCCACTCTACCCAGCTATGATAACTCAAAACCTTTCTCACCAGCTCTCGGTGGGCATGAATATCAGAGCAGAGTGAAACTGAAAAGGTGCCTGATCTCCAACTCCCCCTCCCTCAGCTGTGATAACCTGAAACCTTTCTCGCCAGCTCTCGGTGGGCTTGGCTATCAGAGGGAATAAGACAGAACAGGTTGCCAGTTTCCAATTCCCCCTCTCCACAGCTGTGAAGACCTGGTGACTACCCAACACAGAGGTAGCCCTCAGTTGATCAGGAGATCGGAGCAGCCAGGGCACTGCAAGCCCAGAATGAATCCAGGGCTGTGGAAAGGAGCCCCAGTGACTGGGGCCTGGTGGGCAGGAGAAGTGAGGGAGATAGAGATTGGGAGCAACCCAAAGAGACTGGGATTGGAGACACCTGGCAGGGAAGGGAGAGCCGACTCACATGGATTGCTTCCTACAACCTGAGGGCATTGACTCAACCTGGAATGCACAACGCCACCTACTGGAAAGAAGAAAATAGAATTCTAAGGGTGCATTATTTTTTTTTCTTCTTTTTCCATCTTTCCTTTTTTTCTTTTATCTTTCTCTTCTATCTTTTCCTCTCTCTTTATTCATTCCTTTTTTTCTCTATCTCCCCCCCTCTTTTTCTTCTTCTTCTTTTCTTTTTACTTGTCTTCCTCCTTCTCTTCCTTTCCCAACCTCCCAAGTGTTACTACTTCTACTATGTGTAAATTACAAAATGCAAATGGGTGATTGTTTCTATGCTTCTTATTGTCCTTCCATGTACTTAGTCACCCTAACATACCTCCTGTGTATTCTCCTGCTAATAACCTCTGTCATTAGAGTTTTCCTCCAAAGTAGCTAAGATATATTAACCCCCATACACTCACATATTTCCCCCTAAACATAAAGTCCTACACCCAACCCTCAGTTCTCTATACACCATCAGAATCTGGGTGCCTTTGATAAAGCTAATGAATATATTGTAAACTATAATTGAATCCAACTTCTCTAGACATTGTCTCCCATCACAATGGAGAAATCTCAGAACTATTCAAGAGCAATACAAATTTATAGGAGAAAAATAATAACACAACAGGCACAGAGAGCTGGAAAGAAATGGGAGCAACATGAAAAAAACAAGGAAAGAATGGGCCACAAACAATGTAGGACAACTCAAAAATAGAGGAGATAATAGCTACAGCAGAAAAAAAAATGTCAGATAAAGATTTCAAGATATACATGGTTCAGATGATCTGGAATCTTAAGGAGGACTTTAGACAGCAAATGCAAACAATGAAGGATTGATTACATTGACAGTGAATTACATAAACAAATCGAAGAAGGATAGGATTAACTCTACAGGGAGATAGAGGTTATACAAAAAAAAAAAAACAGAAATCCAGAAAATGAAGGAAATAATAAACCAAATTAAAAACTCAAATGAGAGTCTCACCATCAGAGTAGAACACTTAGAAGTCAGAACATCAGACAACAAAGACAAAGTATATCATCTCGAAAAGATGTAGACAGCTCAGAAGGCTCATAAGAAACCATGAGCAGAACATCCAAGAAATATGGGATAAAATAAAGAGACCAAATTTAAGAATTATTGTAATAGAGGAAGGTACAGAGGTCCAAACCAAAGGAATAAGCAACCTCTTCAATGAAATAATCTTAGAAAACTTTCCAGACCTGAAGAATGAGACAGAAATCCAAATCCTAGAAGCCTACCGAATGTATAAAACCACAAGAGACACATTATAATGAAAATTCCCAACATACAGAACAAGGAGAGAATTTTAAAAGCCACAAGAGAAAGGAAGCAGATTACATTTAGGGGTAAACCAATTAGGTTAATGGCAGATTTTTCAACACAGACTCTGAAAGCTAGAAGATCCTGGAACAACATATTTCAAAGGTGAAAAATAATGGGTTCCAAACAAGAATCTTGTATCCAGCAAAATTAAGCTTCAGGTTTAAAGATGAAATAAAATCCTTCAATGATAAACAGAAGTTAAAAGAATTGGCAAACCGGCAATTCAAAGCTTTATTGGCAAAACATTACATGAAGAGGAAATGAAAAATAACAATGAAAATCATCAGTGGGAAATAATACAGTAAAGGAAAAACTAATGAAAGAGGAAAAATGAATCAAGTTAAATAACAAAAATAAACAAACATGGCTGGTAGAACAAACCATATCTCAATAGTAACCCTAAATGTTAATGGCTTAAACTCATCAATCAAAGACTATAGGCTAGCAGACTGGATTAAAAAAAGATCCAACAATATCCTGCCTACAGAAGAAAAAACCAACAAATAAATGACTTCACACTACATCTCAAAGCCTAGAAAAGGAACAACAAATCAACAGCAAATACAGTAGAAGGTATGAAATAATTAAAATCAGAGCTGAAATCAATGAAATTGAAATAAAAAAACAATTGAAAAAATTGACAAAACTAAAAGTTGGTTCTTTGAAAAACTAAATAATATTGACAGACACTTAGCCATGCTAACAAAGAGAAGAAGAGATAGAACCCAAATTACTAGCATATGGGATGAAAAAGGCAATATCACAACAGACACTACAGAAATATAGAAGATAATTAGAAATTATTTTTAAACCTTATACTCTAATAAAATAGAAGATAGTGAAGGCATCAATAAATACCTTAAGTCATATGATCTACCCAGATTGAGTCAGGAAGATGCACACAACTTAAACAGACCAATATCAAGTGAGGAAATAGAAGAAACCATCAAAAGATTACCAACCAAGAAAATCCCAGGACCAAACGGATATATAGCTGAGTTTTATAAGACCATTAAAGAAGAACTAATACCAATACTCTCCAATCTATTTCAGGAAATAGAAAAAGAGAGAGTACTTCCAAATTCATTCTATGAGGCCAATATCACCCTGATTCCAAAACCAGACAAAGACACTTCAAAGAAAGAAAACTTCAGACCAATATTTATAATAAATATAGATGCAAAAATTCTCAATAAAATTCTGGCAAATTGGATACAAAAACATCAAAAAGATCGTGCACCATGATCAAGTGGGATTCATCCCTTGGATGCGAGGTTGGTTCAACATATGGAAATCAATAAATGTAATTCATCACATCAAAAGACTTAAAGATAAGAAACACATAATCATCTTGATAGATGCAGAAAAAGCATTTGACAAAATACAGCACCTCTTTATGTTCAAAACACTATAAAAACTAGGGATAACAGGAACTTACCTCAACATTGTAAAAGCTATCCAAGCTAAGCCTCAGACCAGCATTCTAAATGGAGAATTCTAAATGGAGAAAAACTGAAGGCATTCCCTCTAAAATCTGGAACGAGACAGGGATGTCCTCTCTCACCACTTCTATTCAACATAGTTCTGGAAACACTGGCCAGAGCGATTAGATAGATGAAAGAAATTAAAGGAATAACTGTAGGAAAAGAAGAACTTAAACTAGCACTATTTGCTGATGATTCTATAGAAGACCCAAAAAACTCTACTATGAAATGTTTAGAACTAGTAAATGAATTCAGCAAAGTGGCAGGATATAAAATCAACACCCATAAATCAAAGGCATTCCTGTATATCAGTGACAAATCCTCTGAAAAGGAAATGAGGAAAACTACCCCATTCACAATATCCTCAAAAAAAAAAAAATACTTGGGAATCAACAAAATGTCCCGACCAGCAGGATACATCAATGTGGGCAGCGAACCTAGATGGGGAGGAATGAAGGGACAAGAGACACGAAGGGTGACAGCAAGACAGGAGTTCTGATCAAGCTGCAAACTTTTATTGTTCACACAGGGGTATTTATGTGCTGGGGATGGGGGAAGCTCTCTTTTTGGCAGTTGCTGGATGTCTTCACAAGGTGAAATAACGCAAGATGTTTCAGGAAGACAGATGACCGCAGGATGTCTCAGGGAGATAGATGGCTGCAGGGTGTCTCCCAGGCAGGATGTTTCTTGTAACTGTCAGGCTATTCTTTGAAGGAGAACTCCCTTCTAGTCCCTGGCACTGTCAGGCTATTCTTTGAAGGAGAACTCCCTTCTAGTCCCTGGCAACAAAAGAGGTGAAAGATGTATATAATGAAAACTATAGAACCCTAAAGAGAGAAATAGAAGAAGACCTTAGAAGATGGGAAGATCTACCTTGCTCATGGATAGGCAGAATTAAAATTATTAAAATGACTATATTACCAAAAGCACTATACAGATTCAATGCAGTTCCTATCAAAATCCCAATGGCATTCCTTGCAGAAATAGAAAAGGCAATTATGAAATTCATCTGGAAAAATAAGAGACCCAGAATAGCTAAAGCAATTCTAAGCAGGAAGAGTGAAACAGGTGGTATCGCTATACCAGATCTTAAACTATATTACAGAGCAATAGGAACAAAAACAGCATGGTACTGGCACCAAAACAGGTTTGTGGACCAATGGTACAGGATAGAGGACACAGAGACTAACCCACAGAACTACAGCTACCTTATATTAGACAAAGGTGCTAAAAGCATGCACTGGAGAAAGGATACCATCTTCAACATTAGGGAGGATTTTGAACAACTGCATGCAAATATGTTGAAAAACCTAGGAGAAACAGACAAATTTAGGGATCCCAAATGAATCAAGAATATAACATTCAGATAATAGGATGGACAAGTAAGGAGACTGCAGTAGGGTCTTATGACAGAGATAAGCTCAGGTCCCAATGGAGTCAATGCTGAATTTGGCCAGATTTTAGAAGAAGCAATAACACCAGGATCATGTTACCCAAAGTATTCCATAGCCTAGACATGGAAGGAACTTGTCTAAACTCAGCCTCCAAGTTCACTGTGTTCCTGATTTAAAACCAGACCAGGACAGAACCACAACAACTATGAGCAGAACAAGGTGAGGGGGACATCCCTGCCCAGGAATGGAACCAGGTGTTGTGGGGGATGGAGACAGTGGTGAGTGCAGTGCAGGTCTCCTAAGTGGCTTTCGGGGACCACAGGAGAGCCTGATCCTGGGGCTTTTCTGCTGCTCCTGTAACAGGCACAGTCTAATTAGATTTCTGTTGGACTGGGGAGTATTGGGGTGTCAGCCTGGTGAAAGACGAGAGCCTCCACTGGGCTTACTGAAGAGATGACTCTTGTGTGCAGTTTGTGAGCTAAAATTATGACAGCATGAGACAAAGATGCTCCAAAAGGGTTCCATCATTTTCAGGGTCATCATGGTTAGAAAGTTAAGATTCTTTGTGTTTAGAGACCAGAAGAGGAGAGGGAGTGTAGGTTGAGACAGAGCAAGCTACTGACCTTGGGATTACTCCCATGGACTGTTGTCTTTGGGGTGCTTCACTGGGGTTGTGTGCCCTGGCAAAATTGAGTGCCCTCACAAGTCTTCAAGCGGCAGAGCATGCCACACTCACCATCCTATGGTGGAGGTGATAGGATGCCCAGTGGCCCCATGAAGCGGAGGCAGCTGAGGCCAGCTGAGGCCCAGCTGAGGGTAGTGGAAGACTATTGGGATCTAGGCAGTATAAGTCCTTAAAGCAGTTAGCATCATCCTATCTGGGTAGGGGGGATGAAGGTGTTAAAGCCCAAGTGTGCTCTTAGTGGTTTCTCATGCTTCTTGTTCCTCCACTTGGGCTGATGACCATGGCCCCAAAGGCAGAGATCAGATCTGGGAGCCTGTCTGGGTTCCCAGGTCTCATAGATGGAATATGGGTGGACTTCAAAGTAGAGGTCGATATTTTGGGTGTGGTGCTGGTTCCTCCAGGAGAGCTTAAGCCTTTGTGTGGGGGCAGGCTTTGGGGGATGGCAGTAACTGTGGCCACACCAGAGGTTGCTTTTCGTGGTGTGTGCCTTGCCTTCTGTCCCTTGGTCCCCATGGTGGTACTCTGGCTAGGGGCACTGGAGGTGTTCTGTCCTAACTGTGCCCCATATTGCTGCATGTTGCTTGGGGTACCTCCTCTTTGGGGGGAGCAACCCCAGGCCCCAAAGTTTGACATAAGCTCAGGGAGCAAGTCTGGGCTCTCAGATCTCCTTGATGTCACAGGGACTGAAGGGAAACTGGAAATACCCTTTCTGGGGGTAGTGTTTGTGTTTCTGTGTGGGCAGGCTTTGAGGGATGGCACTCAGGGTAGGAACATGACCATTTCCTTGCCCTTTTTTACCCTCTTTTGTGTGTTTTCTGGGTGCCATGGTGGTGCTCTGGATAGGGGCAGTGTAGGTATCATTTCCAAAACTTTCCCCATGGTGCTCTCTAGTTTGGGGGTTTCTCTACTTTTTGAGCTTGATACTTCCCATGGGTGATGTCTGATCCAAGGACAAGTCTGTCTTCCCAGCTGCCATTGAGGTAACTGAATGTGTCTGGGTGCTGCCACGAGGTCCCACGGTGGAGTTTCTATGTTAGCCCCAGGGGCTGAGTAGTTTAGGCTGCCAAAGGTTGTTGGGCCCACAGTCAAGGGTAGCATCAAAGCTGCCCCTGTACCTGGAGCTCCCACATGTCCAAGCCAATGACAGCTGACAAATCTGGGGGCTCCAGACTTCACCCCACCAGGAATCCCAGGGATTGGTGAGATGGTGGCTCCAGGGATGAGAGGCTACTTCCCATGTGGAATGTTTCCTCACATCCTTTGAGCTGGGGAGTTGAAGCTGGCTACAGGTGAAGGCCTGTGAGTACAGTAGGGCTTTGGGCCCTGATGAGAGGGCAGGAAGCTCCTACCCAAGGTGGAGGGAGGCCCCATATGGGGGAGGCTGTGAAGGCATAGTGGTGTTCAAGGGTGTGACCCCAAAGAGGGCCACTGGCTGTGCAGCCAAGCCTGCCAATGTGCTGGGAGGGGGCCTTGGAGGAAGGGCCAAAGCAGCAATTGGCAGGCTGGGGGAGAGCGGTCCTATAAGATTGGAGATAGGAAGATGGCTCTGGGAAGAGACAGCAGAGCTGACCCACACTGGGGTGTGGGCCACCATGGTTGTGCTGCTGGAGGGATGGGGAAAGGTCTGGCTGAGGCCCACTGATGCCAGAGGCCTGGCCCCTCCCAGTGGAGAGGGGACCCCCCCATGGGCTTGTGGGGCCATGGCACAGCTTTTCCCAATGGCCTGGGTCTCACCCATCAGAAGATGGTTGATGTGCTACAGAGCTTTCTTCTTCTCCCTGTCTAGGTCCTCAGCAGTCACTGGACAGGCCAGTAACAGAGGTGGTGGCAGCTTCAGAGGTTCCCCTCAGCAGCATTGCAGGAGAGGAAACTTGCGTTTCCGGGGCCTATTGGTGTCTCCTGTGGATGAGGACTTCTTCCTGGGCAATGGCTGTCCCACCCTGACTTCTGCCATCTTTTCACCCTGGGCCTTCTTTGGGGGAATCCCTGGGGATAAAGAGCATCTCAGGGGCAGCTCCCCATTGGATGGGTCTGGAGCCCTCCTCTTCAGGGCTCAGAGACCTCGAGTGGAGCTGTAGGGGCTGCTAATGGAGTTTATTTGGGGGCAGGAGCTCATGCAGTTGGCCCGGGAGCTCTCAGCTCTGTCTTGGGAGCTCTAGGTGCAGAGGTTTCCTCGCAGAGCCCCAGGCCTGGGCACAAAGACAGGCAGGCTGCTGTGGGCCCCCCAGGGGTCTAAAGGCAGACTGTGCTTTTCCAGTGACCTGGGCATGCCCCCTCTGATGTTCTCTCTCTGCAGGGTCCTCTGCTTACCCAGGTACCACTTGGCCACTGTCTCCAGGGGCTGTAATCACAGTCTTCCCTGGGCAGGGTTCTTGGGGTGCTGGAAGCTGGCAAGAGTAACTCTCTGCCCCTGTGCCCTACAAGGCATCTGTTGGCTGGGTCTGCAGTCTGGGCTGCAAGAATCCATGAAAGCTGCAGCTGACAGCAGCATCTTCAAGAGACCAGGCATGTGGAGGGTGGAAGTAATGTCCCAGTCTCCCAGAATGGATCCATTGCTGAGCCTGGAACAGGACATTCTGTCCTCCCTTTTCTGCAGTGAAAGTGTGAGCTAGCATTTGTGTCTAGCCTTGCTCTGGTGAGGACCACAGTGTTGGATTTGACAGCTAGGAGCTCTTGCAATGGCAGGATCCCTCCACCCATGCTGGACCCCCAGAGTTGTCAGAGCTGTCTACTGTCCTTCAGGGGTCTGGCCAGACAGAAAGGGAACTGATGTCTGTAAAATCACTGCTTCTGTACATATATACTAATTTAAAGATATCCTCATGAGTAATAGAATATACATAGAAATAATTACCAAATCTATGATGAAAAGAAAAACTAGAATTCAAATCAGAAAATTTCAGGATTATAATTTCATTGCAAAGGACTAAAGCTTTAGTGACACCTTGTGGTTATGTTGATTATTGTGTAAAACTGATTTCTACAACCACAGTAAAATCTGTTGTATTACTTCAATAGTTCCTTCAATTCCTACATGAAAAAGTACGGATGGACCCTGATCTCAAAAAAACATGCAGACTAATAGGGGAGACCAACAATAAACCAAAAGTAGCACACATAGCTACATCATTACAATTTTGCTAATTGCTATGTAGAAGCAGGAGTACCTTGAGAACACTAAACCAAAGGAACAGTTTAGGTTGGGCAAGGGGGGATTCTGTCAGGAAAGTTTCCTGGAGAAGTAAATATTTCAGCAGAGAAATGTAGGATAAACTGGAGTTAGCTTGACAAAGTGTCCCTAAATTCTCTCCGATTCTGGGAGAGAACTTTCCAGGCAAAAGAAACAATATGTGCAAAGGTGAATCTGCATGTTCTACAATCTTCATGGAACTTGAACTGTGGGAATGAGAGTCATTCTTTGGAGGAAGGCAGATAGTGATCATACAAGCCTTACAGGTCATATGAAGAACTCTGACTTTTATTTTAAAAGCCCTGAAAATTTTTAGGCAAAAGAATGGCATGATCAGACTCAATTTCTGAAAGTATGTAGTGGGAAAGGGGATTGGAATGGTGGGAGACTCAGAATGTGTGTAAGGAGATAGGTTAGGTAGGTCTGTATAATTTTAAATAACACAAGCATATATAAAGTACAAAGAAAATAATGTAAACATCACCTCAAATTTCATAACTAGAAATAGTCATCTTCTTCAATAGGGCAACAACTTCTAAGATTTCTAAATACTCACACTTGACTTCACTTGAACTATGTTTAAAATTTTATTTCCTACTATGGAAAAATCACCAAGGAAAAGTTGCATTGACAACTTAAAATGTAAATGCTATTATTTAGAAGTCTAAGTCATCTTCGTTTTTATCATTTGATATGCCTAAAATGATCAATTTGAGTCGGTCATACAGGTAATCATTTAGTAAAATAAATTCATCAAGCTAGTTAAGATTCTCTTTGTATATTGCATTGCTATTTTAGTCTGTATAATACTGTTATACATGTTTTCTTTTAAGAAGGAACTCTTTCTAGTGAACTGTGATCTTCTTGAGAGGAGGAATACATCTTTATGCCCACTTTATGTCATCCTATGCACAACTGGCTGGTACAGACAGATTAAAGAGCCAACAGATAAAAAAAATAAAGATATGAATAGTCAACATTTACTTTGAGTATATTATGTGCCAGGCATTGTTCTAAACATTTCAGATCAATGTTCCTTAAAATATGGTCCTAAACCAGTAAACAGAGCTTTACCTGAAACTTTTCTGAAATATAAATTCTCAATCAGAAATCCTCTTGCCTCTATCTGTTTTATCTTTATTTTCCTCATTCCCCCAGGTCAGTGTTGAATAAATGTCAGTAAAAACTGTTCAATGAAGAGAGGAAATAGGCCACTAAACCCAAGGCCAACATCATTCTAATTGGAAAAAAATTGAAAGCATTCCTTCTAAAAATTGGAACAAGACAAGGGTGACCTATTTCATACTTCTATTCAACATTGTCCTTGAAGCTGTAGCAAGAGCAATTAGAAAGAAGAAAAAAATTACAAGGATATGAATAGGAAAAGAAGAACTCGAACTATCACTATTTATGGATGACATGATTCAATATTTAGAAGATCAAAAAAATTCAACCAGAAAAATTCTAGAACTAATAAATCAATTCAAAAAAGTAGCAGGATAGAGGATAAACACCCATAAATCAAATGTATTCCTATACATCAGTGATTAACCCAATGAAAGAGAGATTAGGGAAACTATTCCATTCATAGTAGCATTAAAGAAAATAATAAAATACTTGGGAATCAATCTAACAAGAGGGGAAAGACCTCTACAATGAAAACTACAAAACACTAAAGAAAGAAATAAAAGAAGACCTTAGAAGATGGAAATATCTCCCATGCTCCTAGATAGACAGTATTATTAGTATTGTCAAAATGGCCATACTGGGGCTGGGGTTGTGACTCAGCAGTAGAGTGTTTATCTAGCACATTTGAGGCACTGGGTTCCATCCTCAGCACCACATAAAAATAAATAAATAAATGTCCAACTACAACTAAATTTTTTTTTTAATTTTAAGTTGGCCATACTACCAAAAATGCTATACACATTTAATACAATTCCTATTAAAAATCCCGATGACATTCTTCATAGAAATAGATAAAGCAGTCATGAAACTCATCTGGAAAAATTAGAGACCCAGAATAGCCAAAGAAAACTTTAGCAAGAAGAAGGCATTTAAAGAAGGAGGCATCACAATACCAGACTTTAAACTATATTACGGAGCTATAGTAACAAAAATTGCATGGTCCTGGCACCAAACAGACACATGGACAAATGGTATGTAGTATAAGACACAGAGACAAACCCACATAAATACAGTTAACTCATTCTACACAAAGGCACCCAAACATTCATTGGAGACAAGACAACCTCTTCAACAAATGGTGCTGGGAAAACTGGAAATTCATATGTAGCAATATGAAATTAAACCCCTCTCATCCCGCATGAAACCCAATTCAAAGTGGATCAAAGATTTAGGCACTAGAATAGAGACTCTGCACTTAATAGAAGAAAAAGTAGGCCCAAATCTTCACCACATTGGCTTAGAAACTGACTTCCTTAACAAGACTCCTAAAGCACAAGAAGTAAAATCAAGAAACAATAAATAAATAATAAATAAAATCAATAAATGAGATGTAGTCAAACTAAAAAGCTTCTTCTCAGCAAAGAAAACAGATAATGTTTAGGTACTTGCACACTGTTAAATGCAACACAATATAAAATAAAAGTCTAAACTTTTTAGGGATAAAAAGATGAGTGTTTGATCCTGATCTTAATGTGAAATTATACTTATGTCTCTTTTCTCTATGGTATCTAAACAACCTTGAATGCTTTTTTGTGAATGCTTTGAATGTGAAGAGAGAGCCTACAGAATGGAAAAAAACTTTAGCACATGCACCTCAAATAGAGCATTAATTTCCAGGACATATATAGAACCCAAAAACCTTAACACCAAAAAAACAAATAGCCCAATCACTAATGGTCCAAGGAAATGAATATACACTTCACAGAACAAGAAACACAATCGATCAACAAATATATAAAAAATATTGAACATCTTTAGTAATTAGATAAAGGCAAATCAAAACTACTCTAAGGTTTCATCTCATACCAGTCAGAATAGCAATTGTCAAGAATACAAGCATCATTATATTTTGGCAAGGATATGGGGGAAAAGGTACACTCATACATTGAAAATTGGTACAACCACTCTGGAAAGCAGTATGGAGATTCCTCAGAAAACTTGGAATGGAACAACAATTTGACCCAGCTATCCCACTACTTGGTCTATACCCAAAGGACTTAAAACCAGCATATTACAGTGATGCAGCCACATCAATGTTTATAGCAGCTCAACTCACAATAGTTAAACTATGGAACTAACCTAGATACCCTTCAACAGATGAATGAATAAAGAAAATGTGGTATACATACACAATGGAATATTACTCAGCCATAAAGAAGAATGAAATTATGGTTTTGGGGGGCTAGGATTGTGGCTCAGCAGTAGAGTGCTCGCCTAGCACATATGGGGCCCTGGGTTCAATCCTCAGCACCACATATAAATAAATAAAGGTATGATGTCCAACTACAACTAAAAAATAAATATTAAAAAAAGAAATTATGGTTTTTGTAGGTAAATGGATGGAACTGTAGAATATTATGCTAAGTGAAATAAGCCATTCCGAAAAAACAAAAGGCCAAATGTTTATTTAATATGAGGATGCAAATTCACAATAAGGGGGGGGGTGGTCAGGGAAGAATAGAGGTACTTTGGATTAGGCAGAGGGGAGGGGAGGAGGAGCATGGGCATAGGAAAGATAGTAGAATGAATTGGACATTATTACCCCATGTGCATATATGACTGCAAACCAGTGTGATTCTACATCATGTACAACCAGAAGAATGAGAAGTTATACTCCATTTATATATGATGTATCAAATACATTCTACCATCATGTATAATTAATTAAAATGAATTTAAAAATAGATAAAAATTTTAAAAAGAGGAAATAGATAAATGCATGACACAATCGATAGAAAGCTTATCATCTTAAGATTGTGTGTGTGTGTGTGTGTGTGTGTGTGTGTGTGTGTGTGTATTTGGTGTTGGGGATTGAACCCAGGGCCTCATGTGTGCCAGGCAAGCACTTTACCACTGAACTACATCCTCAGACTCTTAAGAGTTCTTAAAGAGCTAGAATTGAGGATAAAAAGAAAACACACAGGGAAAGGGAGGAAGCAGTGGTAGAAATTTCATTTATATATATTTTGCCCCACTAATTAAGACCCCACAATTAAGTTATAGCCTCCATTTTTATACTCTTTATAGCTGTATAGGGAAGCATGGAAAGTCAGATACACTTAAAATTTATGCTGGTTTTTTTTTTTCAAAAATTCAAGGTAATGGGGCTGGGATTGTGGCTCAGTGGTAGAGTGCCTGCCTCACATGCTTGAGGCCCTGGGTTCAATCCTCAGCACCACATAACAAATAAACAAATTTAAAAAAATAAAGATATTTTAAAAAATCAAAGTAAAATAGTAGTTATTTTGAGAAACATTATACACATGAACCAGACATAGTTAACAAAATAACTAAGAATAAAATTAGATTATTCAAGTCTTCTTTTTCCATTCCTATCTGCAAGTTGAATTGTCTCTATTTGGAGCATGTTCTATGTATTAACTGCTAGATTCTTGTCTCACCTATCCCACTTCTCTAGATCTCTTTCAGGGACTTCAGAAGAAATTCTGTGGTCAAGAAGGTATGAGCTTGTAAAATAGAAAAATGAGGATTTTGTTTCTATTTGGCATAAAGAAGATATCAATGGGACAAGAAAGACAAAAGGAAAATGGTTCATCAGTACAAATGTAGGTACTGGCACACTGTTAAACACAATACAATATAAAATAAAAGTCTAAACTTTTTTAGGGATAAAAGATGAGTGTCTGATCCTGGTTTTTAGTGTAAAAATATACTTATGTATCTTTTCTCTATGGTATCTAAACAACCTTGAATGCTGCCAAGAAATAAATGTTTGATTTCAATTTGGACCACCAGCAAAGTCAAAATTATTTTCAATTACAGAATGAGTTTGTTTTTTTTTGCTTTGAAATATATTAAATTAATATTTTCTTTCTCATTTAATGATTTTTTAAAAATCCCAACATCTTTTTTTTTAAATTATTCAGCCTATTCCAGAATTTTACTACAAGTTTATACCTGGATATAAAGAACTATGGGAAAAATTGACAGTAAGCTTTTTATTTTTCATAAGTCTGAATAGTTGAGGCTCATTTCTGATGTGATAGTAGTATATAGGAGTCAGTGGCATCTCCCAACATCTTATAATATGTTTATACAACTTTACAAATAATAGGTAAGCAAGTCCAAAACACTGAAATGCATCTTTTTTCTCTCCTCTGTTTAGTATGCTGGCATACATTTGATGAATAATTAAATATTGATTTTTTTCTTTACACAAGTTCATTTTTTATAATTGATTAATTTTTAATTGATTAATTATTACATCTGTTATAGGAAAACCCAGCTATCAATTCTTGGCATAGAAGTGACAATGATTGCTTGTCCAAAGGCATTATTTTCAGATTAATATATGTTCTGTTCTGGCACAATTCCATTTCTTTTCAAAAACACATAGTATTTCTTAAAATAACACTGAATAATTGCTACAAATTTTCAGGAAATTGTTTAAAGAGATAAATTATTTTAAGGAAATGAATCCAGTCTTATAGGTAATGTCAGCCACTGTAAAAACTGTTCAACCTTTGTGAAATTTCAATTATTCACCATTTGGTAATATCCAGTAACCCAGAACATTTTTTTTTCCTCTCAGAGATTTTTGAACTGAGATCTACAAAAACAGAAATACCATCTATTTTCAGCTACTGAATGTAGTACTGAAAATGTCCATGCTCAGTAGGATATTTCCTTTGTTTTATTTATATAACTCATTTAGTTGTATGGCGTATAAAAATGTTTTTAATTTCTAAATATCTATTAAAAATAAATCCAGGCTGGGGTTGTAGCTCAGCAGTAGAATACTCGCCTAGCACATGTGAGGCCCTGGGTTCAATCCTCAGCACCACATAAAAATAAATAAACAAAATAAAGGTATTGTGTACAACTAAAAAATAAATATTTAAAAAAATAAAAATAAAAAATAAATCCTACATTAATAATTATCTTAGTCTCAATTTTGATGACAATTTAGCAGTATTCCCTGTCTACAATGTAGCAAAACTGAATTGGTTGCAAAATCAGTTAGCCTTACTTTTTTACTTCTTTCCATTTCAAAGTAATTATGAGGTAGTATTGAGACCATCCCTATTGACCAACTAAAAACATACATCTCAATCTCATTTGTCTGTTATTTCTCCCTCTCACTGAAAAAAAAAAAGAAAAAAAAATATGTCTCATTCTCAAGTTTCTTTTCTTCCCTGTATACTTCATATTTAGATGGAAATTAATATTAGATAATAAATCCAAGTATGTAGAGAAGAAAAGAAAAAATAATGACAACTGAAATAAGCCAGACTTAGAAAGTTCAAGGTAAAATGTTTTTTCTCATAAGTGGAAGCTATGGAGAGGGATGGGAATAAGAAAAAAGGGGTCCCATGAAAATAAAAATTCCAATAGAAAAATGGAAAAGGATCAAGAGGGAGGGAGGAAGGGAAGGCATGGGGAAGTATTGGGTACAAAATCTAGCAAATTATGTTATGTCTATGTATGAACATTCTATATGAGTCATATATATACTCATATGATTCACTGTTCATACATATATATGTTTATACATGAATATAGCATAATGTATGACTATAATGCAGCTAAAATAATAAAAGCAATAATAGAAAGGAGATCTATAGAGTACAACAAGCAGATTGGGAGGTAGGAAGGGAGAGAAAAGGAAGGTAGTAGGGAATCAGATTGATCATAGATCATAGATCAAATTATGTGCACATATGAATATAGCATAATAATACTATGCATAATGTACCAATAAACTATTTTAGAGGGGTTTGGGGTTGTGGCTCAGTGGTAGCGCTCTTGTCTGACATGTGTGAGGCACTGGGTTTGACCTTCAACACTGCATATAAATAAATAAAATAAAGGTCTATTGACAACTAAAAAAAATATGTAATTAGGGTTTTGATTTAGATCAGTCCAAAATGGGCTGGGAATATAGGTCAGTTGGGAGAGTGCTTGCCTCGCATGTACAGGCCCTGAGTTCAACCCCCAGCACAACAAAAAATAAAATAAAAATAAAAACAACATAAAAAACAGATCAGTCCAATACTGATCATTGATTTATGTTATGATTTTATATGAGTCATTTATCTTTTCATATTGTTTTCCTACCCTTAAATAGAAATCACCTCTTCCTCTATGTTATGTTGGTATAACATTTAGAGATTATCAGAAAGAAAATGACATAGGAGGGGCTGGGGTTGTGGCTCAGTGGTAGAATGCTCGCCTAGCAGGCATGAGGCACTGGGTTCGATCCTCAGCACCACATAAATGTAAAATAAAGATATTGTGTCTACTTAAAACCTAAAAAATAAATATTTTTTAAAAAAAGAAAAAGAAAATGACATAGGAGAATTGAGCAGTAAGGTGGGTTACTTGAAGTACAATCATTGAGATGGAGACAAAACTTAACACTAGAACTGTCAAAAAATAAAGCCAAAGGAGTGGGTTTACGCCCATGCCTAGGATAGTGACTGGCATACAGCAAGTGCTTAATTACCCAAAAGATGTCTTTCATAATTCTATGCTCCAAATAAAAAAGGAAAGTGCAACTATATGCTACTATAAACAAATTCTCATGCTTATGTGTTTATAGTACAGTGCATTTCATCAAATACTGCCCAAGAAAATTAAATTGGAATGAGGCCAAGGTATATCATTAAATACAGGTGTGAGAAATTAAAAATAAGGTTTTGAAAAGTAGCATATAAACAATGAAATTTGTGGCTCTCCATATTTGTTTTCCAAATGATAGTTCTCATTTTACTTATTGATCAATAAGATTTACTGTCCAGATTTTAAACAAACATTAACATTTTTAAAATGTGAAGAGTCCCAGATACATTTTTATAATACAAAAGAAGGAGATGATCCAGAAAGAGATTATAATATAAAAGAATAAGTTGATACTTGTTTAAGAGCACAAGAAACAAAATAAGTAGAAGACATGGAAAATGAGAACAGGACAGAATTTATTAGAATAATAGTTGTCTACTATCCATGCTAATGGAGAAATGGGCTTGCCCCCCCCACTATAGTTATACATGTTAATAGGGAGAATTACTACCAAGAATTTACTACTTGGTTCTTTGAACTTCTTCAAAGAACAAATTCAATTGAGACAAAAACTAGAGTGTATCTTCAGCATTTAAATACATTTTGTTCTATTTTTTTAAAGGGCTATCGTAGAATAACTTGATTTAGGCCTGGCATGGTAGCACATGCCTGTAATCCCAGAAACTTGGGTGGCTGAGGCAGGAGGATCACAAATTCAAAGCCAGCTTCAGTAATTCAGTGAGACCCTAAACAAGTTAGCGAGACCCTGTCTCAAAATAAAAAATGAAATGGACTGGTGATATGGCTCACTGTTTAAGTGACTCTGGGATCAATCTCCAGTACCCATGCCCAAGTTACTAGACTTATCCTTACACATTTATTTTTCATTCAGTATCTCTCCAGAGTCTATTCATTCCTATAAGTAAAATCACTACACATAGCAAAATTAAAATGGAGAATGGATTAGTAAAATGATCTTAAAGAGCAGGCCTATGAATTGTAATTAGTACACTCTGAGAAAGAAAGATTTGCTCTTCCTAAATAGAGAAAAGAGCTACAATAGCCAAAGTTAGCATTTAATTAAATTTTACTATCCAAATGGCATTCTCCATAAGAGTTCTCTGGGAACAGGCCCCTTAGATATGTTATATATGAGACAGAACTAACAGGACATTTCCTCACCATTATCAATGACTCATGCTCATTAGTGATTTAAGAAGGTAGAATTCTTTCCTGGAAAAAAACAAGGGAAAGAAACATTAGAATTCCTAAATATAGTCAGTCTACCAGGCCATTACCACAGTAAGGATGTAAAGATTTTTCACAACTTCAAATATGATACCTTCATGAGTAATCAAAAGGAAACATTATTCTGAATACTGCAATTAATTAGATCTTCATATGGGCTGGTGATATAGCTCAATGATCCTAGGTTCAATTCTATTTTTAACCAGTAAATTGTTGGGGTTGGAGAATATCATGTGAAGCAAAATAAGCAAATCCCACAAAACCAAAGGCTGAATGTCTTCTCCAATAGGCAGATGCTAATTTATAATAAGAAAGGGGGCACTAGGCAAGAATAGGGTTACCTTAGATTAGGTAGAGGGAAGAGATGGAAGGGAAGGGGAGAGAATGTGGGGATAGGAAAGACAGCAGAATAAAACAAACATTATTACTGTATGTATGTATGTATATGACTACATGACCAATATGATTCTGCAACATGTACACTCAGAAAAATGAGAAATTATATCCCATATATGTGTGATATATCAAAGTGCATAAATGCATTCTACTGTCATGTATAACTAATTAAAACAATTTTTTTAAAATTTTATTAAAAATAGATCTTTCTACCATCTTTCCTGTCCCCAAACTCGCTCCCCTTCTCTCCCTCCCCCATTATGGATCAGCATCCACATTCAGCCTTTGGTTTTTTGGAATTGGTTTACTTCACTTAGCATGATATTCTCCAGCTCCATCCATTTACCTGCAAATGCCATAATTTTATTCTGTTTTAATGCTGAGTAATATTCCATTGTGTATATATACCACAGTTTCTTTATCTATTCATCTATTGAAGAGTATATAGGTTGCTTCCATAGTTTAGCTATTGTGAATTGATCTGCTATAAAAAACATTGATGTGGCTGCATTACTGTAGTATGCTGATTTTAAGTCCTTTGAGTATAGACTGAGGAGAGGGATAGCTGAGGCAAATGGTTTTTCCATTCCAGGTTTTCTGCGGAATCTCCATACTGCTTTCTAGAGTGGTTGCACCAATTTGCAATTCCACCAACAATGTATGAGTGTGCCTTTTCCCCCACATCCTCACCAACACTTATTGTTGTTTATATTCTTGTTAACTGCATTCTGACTGGCATGAGATGAAATCTTAAGAGTAGTTTTTATTTGCATTTCTCTAATTACTAGAGATGTTGAACATTTTTTCATATATTTGTTGATTGATTGTAGATGGACATTATTACCCTAGGTATATATTTGACTGCACATATAGAGTGACACTACATCATGTACAATCAGAAAAATTAAAAGTTGTGCTGCATTTGTGTACGATGAATCAAAGTGCATTTTGCTGTCATATATACCTAATTAAGATAAATAAATTTTTAAAAATAAATCTTAATCTTCAAGGCAGACAAGAAGGCAAAACAGTTACCCAGGTAATTCAAGATCACAACACTGGAGTTTTTCTAGAAATGTATACTCTCCTCCTTTCTCATACAGTTCTCAGATCTCATGGAAATCTGGTTCCTCCCACTCCCTGGCTCCATTCTTCACTGTTCTCTCCATAGTCACCAAGTGCATCATACCATTGCTTCTTCTCATTCCACATTAACATGTAACTTTTTTGAAGCATTGGAAATTATTCTCTCACACTCACTTTTCTACTCTTTCTATCTGCCATAACACTATTTTGTTTCATTGTTGTTTTGGCAGTACAGGGTATCAAATCAAAAGCCTCATGCATGCAAGTCTGCTACCACTGAGCTACAATTTCAGTCCCAAAACACTAAGGCAATTTTCACCTACCCCTACATACCTAACTCAATCTCTCCTTTTTTCTACTTGTTCTTCCCTTTAAATGTTAGTCTCCCTCAGGATTTTCTTCAGTTCTTTGCTCTTTTCAATGCTCTCTCCTTGGATAATCACATCTATTCTCATAGCTTCAGATACTAACTCTGCAGAGAGGTTTAATCCCTATTGTGCATCCCACTTCTACATTTCTAATTTCTGAACATGAACTTCCTAGACCACTTTGTAGATTAAGATCCCTTAAACTCATTTGATCTCTACCACACCTGGCTAAGACCAGGTCCCAGGTTCATTCTCAGACAAGTGAATCAGCATCCACTCAGGCTAGAAGCAGCTTTATTTTTGGCTCCTCTCCCTCCTTTGTACTCCAGAGCCAAACATTAAATGTTAATAATTCCCTCTAAAAGAGCCCTAAGAAAAAAAATCTTTACCCCACCTACCTCAGATAATCTATTCACTAATCTCCAGGATATATAAAGAATTCAAAAAACTTAACACCAAAGAAACAACCCAATCAATAAATGGGCTAAGGAACTTAAAAGACACTTCACAGAAGAAGAAATACAACTGATCAACAAACATTTGAAAAAATATTCATAATCTCTAGCAATTAGATAAATTCAAATCAAAACTACTCTAAGATTTCATCTCATGCCAGTCAGGACGGCAATTATCAAGAATACAAGCAATAGTAAGTATTGGAAAGGATGTGGGAGGAAAGGTACACTCATACATTGCTGGTGGAACTGCAAATTGGTTCAACCAATTTGGAAAGCATTATGAAGATACCTCAGACAACTTGGAATGGAACAACCACTTGACCCAGCTATCCCATTCCCCGGTCTATACCCAAAGGACTTAAAATCAGCATACGTCAGTGACACAGCCACATCAATGTTTACAGCAGCTCAAATCAAAATAGTTAAACTATGGAACTAATCTAGATGTCCTTCATCAAATGAATGGATGAAGAAAATGTGGTACATACACAAAATGTAATATTACTCAGCCTTAAAGAAGAATGAAATTGTGTCATTTGCAGGTAAATGGATGGAACTAGAGAATATCATGCTAAAGAAAATAAGCCAATCCCCAAAAAACCAAAAGCTGAATGTTTTCTCTGATAAGCAGATACTGATCCATAGTTGTGGGGGTAGGGAAAAATTAAGGAACTTTGCTTTAGGATTGAGGGGAGGGAAGGAGTTGCAGGGATGGGAGTACAGTAGAATGAGACAGACATTATTACCCTATACAGCCAAAGGCATGAGAAGTCGTGCTCCATTTGTTTACAATACATCAAAATTCATTTTACTGTCATGTATAACTAATTATAAATTTTAAAGTATGAAAAATAATTTAAAAAATAGGTCCTCTAAGAAGTTTAAAGGGTCTGGCCCTCCTACCATGATGATTCAGGAACCCAGAGTAGGGAGGATATTATCTCAGAGACATTTGTGGTTGGGCACCTGCTATGTGCAATACATTTAGAACTTGTGGGAGATCCATGAATCTTTAATGTAATTGCTATATAAAAATATCACTGTTTGAGTTAAAGTGAGCAAAAATAATACACAAGAGAACAAAGGTTTTGGATCCCAAACTGCTAGATGTGATGTGAGGGGAAAAATTCTAAGATGCTCTCAGATCTTCAGCCCCTAGAGAACTTGCACTTATCTTCAGCTCTATAATTCAACAGTAATGTTGCTGCCCCTTTGAAGGTATTTCACAGATGTGATTATTGTCCTCAATCAACTGACATTATGTGGAGAGACTGGCCATGTGGGCCTTATGCAATCAGGTAGGCTTTTTAAAATTTCTCTCTATGTGGTGACAGAAGACAGAGACTGAACTATCCTTTTTCCACAGAGAAAGACCTGCAGGCAGCCTCCAGCAGCAGAGATATGGCAGGTGAAGACAGCAATAAATTACACCAACAGCCAGGGACTTGGAAAATGATTCTAACCTGGGTTGAGATCCTTACTCTGACCAACACCTTGGCTGCAGCTCAATGAGATCCAAAGAAGAAAACACAGTTATGCTGGGCCTGGACTTGGAAACCATGGGCACAATAAACTGGTGATGTTTTAAGCCACTAATTTCTGGTAGTTACACAGGGAAATCAGACTGAGAAAACTGCTCAATCAAAAACCCATAATTCCCCATCAGACAAAGAAGAATTATTCAGAGCTCCAGATGATTAAACTAGAAACCATGAAGGAGCATTTCCAGGCAGTGGGCCTGTATCTACAGAGTGGGTGTTTGATGGGTTTTCAGGTGATGCCGACCAGGGACAGTCGTGGTTTCCCCACTTCAACCCTTTCTTGTAAGAGACTCTGTGGTGGTTGCCCTATTTCTGCTCCATGATTGTAAGTGGGCAAGGTAGGGGCAAGGAGCCAGTCCCTTTTGCCCCCAGGTCTTCAAATGAGGAAGAACCTTACCAAGAATCCTCATCTGCATCCAGAACTCACTCAGATGACAATGAGACTCTGGAGGTTTGGGAGAGTGAATATCATTTTCAAGCAGGAAGAATGTACATGTTTTGTGACTGGAGTTCTGACTCTGATGGTTTCAAAGTCCATACCAATATTTAACATCCCTCTCATTGATAAATGGTGTCTGTCCCATTCTTGGTCCCTGGGTGGCCTGTGTGACTGCCCTGGTGTGGAAGCAATGCTGAGTGATGTCTGATGTTGGTGTGAGAAGGCTGAGATCCTGCCAGCTTCTTTGGGCTTTCTCCAATTTCAGCCCTGCAAAAACCCTTCTCTGAGTTCACCATGTGGAGAGGTCAAATAGGGACACCAGAGAGAGTAAAAGACACTAAACTTCCAGTCACTCTAATCCTTTTTACTCCAGGATGAGACTTGGGAGCAAAGGAGACTTTGAGAAGACCTGGCCCCAGCCACTGTCTGATACAACCACAGAGAGAGAATAAAGACAGCTTCAATGTATGATGTAGGCCTTGTGTTCATGAGAAAAATCAGCCATCCTTATTTTTTTCAACAATGAAATATGAGGACAATCAAGAAAATATCACCCAAGAGGATTTCCAACATAGCAGAAACATTGCAGCAGCTAACAACCTAACCTCTAAATTGAAATGAGCTTCAGGTACTCAAAAAAAAATGGAGGACAAAATGAACTTTGTTGGGATATATTCTGATGAGAACCTGAGCTCTGAGGACAGACAAAGAATATCCTTTGCTTCATGGCTTCGTTTAAGATAAAGGACTCCAACTGACACATCCCTTCCTTAAGTACTTACTCCAAAAACCATACTTCTTTCCTGTGCTGGTTTCCCCTCCCTGCCCAAAGTGCATCATTATAATTTTTTTGGGGGGGTAGAATTTTTTGCATCCTGGGGAAAACCATAGCAAATTTCATAAATTGAAAAAAAATAAATAAGGCCTGAAACAACTGTGCTTAAATTGGCATTCTGAAAATTGAAATAGTCTGAGAAAAGTCATGTCAAAATCAAGGGTACCTCTGTGCATGTATTTTAAGATATTAAAACAAGTGGCCACAAAATCTTGTGCAAACTCTAAGCTTTGGTGAATCCTATGCAGTTAGGAAATGCTCAAAAGTAGTAAAGGAGAAAACATATGTATTTTTGTTTTGCCTGCACACATGAGTAATAAAGATTAACTCAGTGTTTGGACCTCATGTTGTTTTCTTGTCTGGCACTGCCCACAATCTACACTGGCCTTCCCCTCTTCTGTCGTTGCTATATGATGGGAGGCAATCTGTCTAGTTTTGTCTGCTAAATGAACTTGGTAATCCACAAACCACAGTAAACATTCAATGAAGGGTAGGTGAAAAGTCTTTACACATTAACAAAATTACAAAAATGTTTGCATTGCTAACCAAAATTCTCCCCAAGTAGTAGATAGAGCTCTGAATGTGTTGATCTCTTTTGTCTTTCTCTCAACAACAACTATATATATATATATATATATATATATATATAAAAGCTTTCAATTATGATTTATTATTGAACTCCTTTGTAAATCAAATTTCTTCTTTCTTCCCCCTGTTGGTCTCTTACTCACATGCCCTTTCCCTTTGGGTTCCCCAGCACCTTCCCTCACCCTAGCCTACCTTGGGCCTGCAGGAGGTGCTGTGATCATACAGAGGGAAAGAGGAAGGGACAGGAAAGAAGATCCAAAGAACTGGTTCAAAAGGATCCTTCCCTTGCATCACTGGGGTTCAAGCCTCAAGATTTGGACTCTGACAGCAGATGCCAGTCTGTCTCCAACTGCTGACAATACTTCTTACTTCCAGAGAGAAGACAAATCTACGCATTATAACCAACAAGTAATTATGAGCATTAACGATGGTTATTTAGAAGGACTGAGAACAAAGAGTAGTGGTGTGCAAGCAGGTGTACTCTACCACCTCTGGCCCTGCTGAGCAGCATTTGCATCCAACAGGCACTATCCATGATTCCTCATCACTAACCCTGTCAATCATATGATGTCTCCAGGACACAGGTATTTCTGGCTCTAACAGAGAGGCCAGATTTTAATGTCATTTCTAATCTTAAAATCATGAGGCTTATTATATAATTCTGCTTTTCTGACTCTTAAATTTTCATCCTACATAGTATGCTTTAATAAAGGTCATATAAAATTTAAAAGTATATTATTCAAATTGTACTGATGATGAAGTTTGCCTTCAGTAGCATATTTTCTCAGGCAGAATAAATAATGAAAAATTACCAAATAAGGTAGGTGGGACAATTATGTTTAAAGTCTAAAGTATATGTCATATGGCTTTAAATCTTTTCAGAATACTGTAATTATACATACTCCAATTGAATTAATTGTGCATTACCATGCATTATGGGATTAACTAAGCAATTAAACAAAATTTATTATGTTGAAGTTAAATTGCACATGTTTGAATATTAAATATGAGAAATCAAGAATAATAGCAATTTAAAATGATGTCTGTGAAGATGCATTGATTAGCCATTTTAAAATGGATGTTCTATAATTCATTTAAGTAAGCCAATACTCTACATGTAGGTTTGCACAGTGAAGATTTTGTAACTTAGTAACATCTTGGATAGAAGTCAACTTTAATTAGCATTGTCAAGTTCTTAATAAATTCTCATAAAGTATTTCAGCATATAATTAATTTTAATGGAGTAGCAGATGACCACTAAGTTGCCCATAGTAAAACAAAAATCGAAATTATGCATCTTTATCCTATAACAATTCAACAGGAAAAATTTTGTGACAACTCTTACCCAAAGCACCTCATAATTTGACATTCATGACCTTTGATTTGATGGTTGAATCTTTCTTTAGTTAGAATCAGGAGAAATTTAACACAAAGAAAAGTCTCTGGATATGATATTGACCCCAATGTCCTGCACAAACTCAACAAGTGATGTGGTTCCGTTATTTAGATTCCACTCCAGAAAAGACATGGGTGTGTAAAAGTAGAAGTTAGAAAGAAAAATAGCCGCTGTTCAAGACCTGCAGGGAAGGGGAAAGTCTGGCACTCAAGAGTGGAAGCGGCCCTGAGCATCCATCCATCCACTTCCAAGTCAAAGGCCTGAAGGGTTCTAGGCTCTGGCAGGAGAATGCCCTTTTTTGTGTCCCCTGTGGGTCTTTCTGGGCCTTGGGTGCCAATGGTCCTGCTTAGTGGCTGCTATGCCACCCTGGCCGCTCTCCAGATATGGGCGAGTGTCGAGGACAGGCAGACTGATGGCACAATGACGTCACCGAGCGCCAGCCAGCAGAGGAGCCCCCAGTCATGGCAGCATCCTGGGAAGATCCAACACAAGCAGAGGCTCAGCGGTCAGGTTAGGAGGGGAGACCTTGGCACCGAACCCCATGAGGGCATGTTCTTTTCAACACATGCCACCCCAACTTCTTGAGGCTGTGGAAGTGGAGCTTGGTTCTGCTGATGGCCTGTCCGATGTGCCCTCTTGGCACTCCTGCCTCTTCCAGGGCCCTGGACTCAGCAGCTGTCGATTGCCTGCCAGCAGCACCCTGGCGTCCTGCTAGGCGGTGCAGTCTGCGGTTGGCCACACCAGGCAGGCCTAGCACCTGGACACCTGTCTCTGTGCGTGAGCACTCAGGGCTCCCCAGGTCCAGCGAACCTGGGAGGGCTGGAGGGCTGGAGGGCCGGCCAGCCCTGGGAGGACGCAGGATTGCCACAGGTAGCACCAGCCCTGGCGTCACTGTCCTCCCCTCCTGCTCCTGCAGGTCCAGGCTCTGCTGAGAGTTGGCCCAGTCAGCAAGCTAACTGGCGTAGGTTCCCAGCAGCCCTGGGGAGCAGATGCTGCAGACATCTGAGGGCAGTGGAGCATCCAAAGCAGCTCGCAGCTCGGTTGGTTATGGCAACTTTGAGCTGGACAACATCTCAAGCACTCAGGCGGGGTGCCCCTCCATTCCTAGAAAGTCAATCAAGGTGACTGCTGCTACCCATGCAGAAGGAAGGCTAAGGGAAAGTGGGTGGGCCCCTTGCTTTCTAGTGAGGGCAGCAGGGAGGGAGTCCCTGATCATGGGTGACAGAGGGAAGAAGCAAGAGAGCAAGGTAGCTTCCAGGGGGGTGCACCCTCTGCACCAGCCAGGCCTCATGTTGGCGGCAGCTGCTGCTTTTGCTGCAGCTGCTGGTGGTGCTGCTGCTGTTGCTTCCTGGCACCAAGTCCAGTCCAGAAATCCTCTGGGCCCGAATATCCAACAGTCCTTTCCATTGACCTGCAGATGCAGAAATATATAGCCAGTCGGGCTGAACCTGAGGGTTCCTCCTCTAGGCCTGACTCTAGCCTCTCAGACACAAAGCCCTCTGAGACAACTCCTGAAGGAAGAGATTTCACTGGAGTGTCACAGCCCCTGCCACAAAGATGCTCCAAAAAAGTCTGTAGGATGAGTGAACCAAGTGTCCAAGAGTGACGTGATCATCAGCCTCAACCAGTGCTGCCTGTCAATTTCACACCTTGGCCTTACTAGAGGAATGAACATATAGAAGTTTCTAAAGTTGAATATTAAAAAAGGGAGAGAGCTCAAAATTTTCCTGTGGAGCAGTGAATCCAGAAAAGAGTTGGCAATGAGAGGATGGTATTTATTTCACAGACACTGAAAGAAATTGTAGTTGGTATTGATTTGCCTCCGACAAATACCAGTAGCATCAGCAGCTTCAAGATATCCTCAGCCAGAAGTACAGGCTGAAGATTCTGAAGCAAAAATCAGAATGGACAAAAATTTAACTTTCATAAGACATGAGCCTCTTGCAATTTCTGAGCCATTTCTTGTTGATTGCAGTGGACAGCAGATAACACATGTGCTAATTTTGCTTTTCTGGCAGAAGTCGTAAGAGGGAAGACTTTCCTGGCAGAATAGAAACTTCACACAATTTTAAAATAATAGATCAATCATTCTATTAGTCAGCTTCTCATCACTTTCATGAAATACCTGAGATAACTGATATATAAAAACAAAATGTTTACTTTTCTTATGATTCTGGATATTCTAGCCCAAGGACTAAGGACTTGTTTTGCTCCTCTAGAAATGGAACCACACCATGATGTAAGCACATGGCAGAGCAAGCTGCTCACCTCATGAGCTAGGAAGCACTAGAGCACAGGCCAGGCCTACAATCTAACCTTAAAACTTCTAAGGAAAAACAGTGAGCATTATACAGTATACCTGAAATAGTAAATCCTTTAAATTTCAGCATGTCTCATTTGTCATTCATCTCCAACCTATCCTCCTCTGGATATAAAATATATTTCCTTTTAATTATGTAGAAAATAAGTTTTTGTAATATTAGAATTATAATGTTCAGATAAATATACTGCTGTTTAGAGTCAATGTGCTTACGTATTTACCCACACATGTGCATGCATGTAACACACTTTTTCCTAAATCAAAACTCCCAAGCTTCTAAGAAGGCAGTTGGAACCCAAGCTTCAAGTTATTACATGAACAGAGTAGGGGCCCTTGCACATTGGTAAACTTTATTCATTGAGAAAGGGAAGAGAATGTTAGTCTGAAGTCTTCATATGTGTATCCCCTACAGATAGGATGATATGTGGGAGTGGAAGTTAGTACAGACATTATAAAAAATTGTATGAAGGTTCCTAAAAAAAAAAACTAAAAATAGATCTACTCAGAGCAACCACTCATCACCCTGCTTGGTACCTGGGAGGGGCAGGGGGCCTAATCTCGCTTGGTTGTCCAGATGTGTTGAATTCTAGATCTGGAATCACAGTTTCAAATTGGTGGTGCTTCTAAATTCTGCATTTCTGGGGGCCCTCATTCTAGGATTAAGGGTTTCCATTTACCAGAGTATGGTACGTACTGTCCACTGGTAAATGGGTTGCCAGATAATATAAGGGTGGCCCACTAAATTTGAATCTCAGAAAAACAGTGAATACATTTTTAGTATGTGTCTGGAGCATTTTGGTTGTCACAGCTGGGACTTCCTCACAGCATCCAGCAGGAAGAAGCCAGGCATGTAGCTCACAACATCCTGCACTGCACAAGATTCCTCCCACCCCAACCACGTCACTGACAGGGACTATCCAGCCAAAAATGGTGATACTATTTCTTTTCCAAAATGCTGGGCACCAGGAATATTTTGGATATTTTGTAGATTTGGGAATATTTGCATACAAAAATGGGCCATCTTAGGGACAGGGCCCAGGTCTACACAGGAAATTCATTTATACTTCATTTGCACCTTACTCCTGTACCTGAAGGTATCTTCATATGGTATTCTTAGTGAACCTGCATATTGATGTGCCCTGTCACATGAGGTCAGGTGTGAAATTTCCCATGCATGACTTCATGTTCACATCAAACCTGTTCAGATTTCAGATTCTTGGATTAGAAATGCTCAAACTGTACTGGTAAGCTTGGAAAAGCTGTTGTCACCTGATGCTGATGGACCTCATGCTCAACACGCCCCTTCTAGCTAGTCAGATGTGCATGTCCTCTTCTTATGTAACTCATTCTCAATTCTTTTAAACTGTTTCATATGCCTGTTTGGGGTTCAAAGGAAAAGTGGTGGCTATGGTTGCACATCTCTTGTTGTTGTTATTGTTGTCTGGGACAAACTTCCTAAGCCTGCCTCAGTGTCTTACCTTTAACGTGGCTTGGGCCATTGGCAAGGACAGACTCAGGGCTGATATTAGCATTGCCTAAATCCTCCCAGCTCATGGAATGGTTATGTGATATCCAGAACCAAGCCAAGGAGTTCCCAAGCCTGATCTCCTTCATTCCCCACCACAGCCCCATGAGGGGAACCCTCATCTCCTTTACTTGATGTGTGAGGAACCAAAGGCAAAGAGATATTAAGCAACCTGCTTTGAGGTCACACAGACAGTCCATGCAGCTGGTAGAATTCAAGTACTACTTTTCCAGGCTCTTGTGACCCTTGCATACAGAGGGCAGCATTAAGGAGCTATGAAACATGGGCAGGTCCTTGGGAAAAAGGCTTGGGGTCAGGTACATGTATAAGGAGGAGATAAGGCAGGAGGGTCTGTTCATCGCAGTCTGTGCAGGACTGTGAAAGCCAGGCTGCAGCATTTGTACTCACCTCAACATATTATGGGGGAGGGGTGGCTATAGAAGACATATGAGCAAGGGAGGGTTTGCTTAGAGCTCTACTTCAGGATGTTTCTGATGATAGCAAGAACAAGAGTGGAAAATGTCTGTTGAATCTTAGAGGAAAATTTTCTTTTTTCCTCTGTCCCTCCCCTTCTGCCTTCCATAAATATTTGTTGAGCATCTACTATTTCCCAGGCTCTGTTCCAAAAGACACAGATTGAGCACATGCTCACATGCTTTCCTTGAATCTAGGGACATGTAGATAAATAATATATATCAAAGGTGGCGAGTACCATGGGGGAAATAGAGTCTGGAGAGAGATGGAAAGGGCTCACCAGAGGTGGTGGTCAGAGATGTCTTCTCTAAGGGGATGGCATTGGATCAGAGAGCTGAAGTCATGGAGGTTGTAGAAATCTGCAGGAAGGGTGTTCTTGGCAGAAGGATCAGCATATGCAAAGACCATGAGTTGGGAACAGAGAATAACAAGGAGGCCAATGAAACCAGGGCAGAGTGAAGGAGAGTGAAGATGAGGTCAGAGAACGAAAAGGGTTTGATCATATAAAGGTTCATGGTTGCTGAAGCCCTTGGCTTTCACTGTGGGTAAGATGGGAGCCCTGGGGGAGTTTTGAGCAGGGGAGGAAATGCAAGTAGTGGGGACAAGTGGGGAGGAAGCCAGGACACCATATCATTAGGCAAGAAAGGAAACATCCACCTGTTCTTTGCAGAGCTTTTGGTTCTGTGCTGGGAACCCCAGGCCCAGTCTCTCCTCCCTGCTGTGCAGAAAGCTTGTCCATTGAGAGTGGTGCAGAACTTATAAGTAGGATATTTCTGGGTCCTCTGAGGCCTTAGGATTGACTCAGATAAGCTTGTGTGGCTATGGCTTATATGAGCAGAAATTCTCCTGATGAATAATGCAGTCCTATCCACCTGTGTATTTTGATGCTTTCTCAGGGCTTTGGCAGTGTAGCTCCTGGGAGCTTCAGATTGTGTTGGGCATCTGTGGCAGACTTGAGGACCCTGGTTCTCAGACTTGAGGGACCTGGCTTTCTTTCTTCCTTGTGTCTCCTGTGCCATCCCTGTAGCAACCTCATAGGGTGTTGTAGGAGCATCAGATAAGAAGATAAGAAGCCAGTTCAACAGACATCTCATTTAATTACCCCCATGTCCTATGCAGTGAATAAAACATCTTCTCTTGTGGATTAGGAAATTAGGGCACAGAGATGGCAGGCAACTTGCCTAAGGTCCCAGAGATGGTGAATGGCTTCTCAGGGGTCTGGCTGCCAATCCTGCTTTACATTGCTCTGCAGATGAAACCAACAGCCCACACATGGTTATGATCTATGCTGGAAGTGTAGAGTTAGCAAAGGGCCAGACTTTGGAATCTGACAGTCTCAAGTTTGAATAGTAGTCCTGCCTATTTTGTAGCATGTGGGCCTGAACCTCTGAACTATAGTCTTCTTGCCCCCATACATCAGTGCTGCTTTGTCACAGCTAGGGCATCTGTATAAAGGAAGTTGTGCTTGGCTCACCCCATTGGGAGCAAGATGTACTCAGTCACTGGGGGTCACATACTGCCTTCTGGTCACAGGTGATCTTGCAGGTGCTCTCAGAGGAGGAGCTTGCTCCCCTGGGTAATCCCTAGGCTGAGGTGCTGCAGCCCCCAGAGCTGTACTATTCTATGAATGGAAAAAGTTTTTCTTGATATCCAAACTGAGAAACTCTTTGGTTGGAGCGTCCTGGCTCTAATATGAAGTTGCAATGAGCTCCTGGGTGAGGGGGTTCAGAGTTCTAAATGCAGATGGGGCCACTTGTTTTTTTATTTTTTTGTCTTATAAGAATATGATAGATCAATATTTTGATGCTTTTGTGTGTGTGATATTGCAGGAGATTACATTGTGGGTGTTCACTAAGGATGAAACAATTGCTTCCACACTGAGGCCCCATTGAAAAGTCAGATAGCTGAGGCCATCAGAGTCAGACACCCAGTGATACTTGGGTATTTGAAATCATTTCTGTAGTTATTCTTCAGTAAATTATGCTTACTTGGTAGATTAGAATTATAGTAACCTCCATTTATCAAACATCAATCTTAAATGCTTTGCCTCACCTGATTTAATCCACAGTCAGGCTTCCTATACTGTATGTAGAACTAACAACTCCTCTTTATTAACAAGGAAAAATGAAGCTCAGAGGGTTTAAGGCCATACAACTTTGTAGAGCAGAGCAGGTCCATCTTTCATAATTTCAACTTGGATAAACCATAATAAAATTAGGTGTTTATTAGCTTTATTTAATATATAAAAATAAATAAATAAATAATATAAAGAAAGGCTAAACAATAGATTTTTTTGTTCAGGTTATTGGGAAGTTTGGGGTGATTCCATATTGGGGTATACCCATTGTAGGGCAGGCCCCAAATGACTGTAGTGAGGCTTCTGGTGGGCTATATTTTCTGTGTGTAGTCAAGGTCATAAACACTTTTATTCAGCCTGTGTGCTCAAGGTCAAAAACATTTGCTGTGAGCATGTGCCTACTGATATAACCTATTGTCAGTGTGCCTTCTTTGTCTGGCCTGCATATAACTAAAGGCCTATGCAGAAGACAAAAGAGGATAAACGGAACTGGCTAGGGGCTGAAGCTAGAACTGCAAGCTAGCCAGAGACTGTTGTCACCTCTGAGTAAGCATGTCTACCATCCAAACTGCATCTTGCATCTTCTTCCACCTGCCAGGATCTTGAATCTGTTCCTAAATCTAAGACCCTGACTGACACTCTTCTATTTTTATTTCTTGCCTCAAGATTCTGGCTAAGATGTTGAGTTACAGAGTGTAATAGAAGAGGTAAGAGTAAACATACTTGCCTATGAGTTAGGGTTTGGATCCTGAATGTCCCAAAGGCCCAATATGCCAAAGTCGTGGCCACCAGTCTAAATGGGAGATGGTGGAACCTTTAGTAGGTGGGACCCAGTATAAGAAAGATACTTTATTAGGGGTGTGCCCTTGGAGAAGATGCTGAGACCTTGGTCCCCTCTTCTTTCTCTTTGTTTCCTGCTTCATGAGGTGAAGGGAATTTCTCTGCCCCATGCTCCAGTAAAGAATGTCTACCCTGCATTATGGTAGATATAGATTGATGTACTGGGCCCCCACAGGCCCAAAGCAATAGGGCCAAATAACTATGGACTGGCACCTTTGAAACAGTAATACAAAATAAACCTATCCTCATTTAAGTTGCATTATTTCAGGCATTTTGTCACAGCAATCCAAATCTGACTAATAGAATATCTTAAGTAAAAGCACTTCAATCATAAAGGACATTGTTAGTTGTAGATTTTTCAGAGATGCCATTTATCAGATTGATGAAGTTTCCTTTTACCCCCCTGGTTTGCTAAATGATTTAGTCAAGAACAGGTTTTGAATTTGTGTAATGCCTTTTGTTCAAGGAGATGATCCTGTGATTATTCTTCCTTATTTCATTAATATATTAAATTAGGATTGATTTTTTAAATATTCATCATTATAAGTTGGATTTGATTTGCTGATATTTTATCAAGTGTTCATGGGTAACGTTAGTCCAAAGTTCCCTACTTTTATATGTTAACAATTTAAATTTTAAATAAATGTATAGATTTATGCAACCAGCATTACAATACAAATATAGAATAATTCCATTACCTTAAGAAATTCCACTCATTTGCACTGCCCCCACTCCCAGGACTAGGCTAACACTTATCTGATTTTGAATTCTGTTGATTTGTTTTACTGGACATTTCAGTGGAATGAATGTAGTATGTGATCTATTTGGCTTTTTTTCACTTAGCATAATATGTATGTGCACATGCGCCTGCACAGTGCTGGGGAGTGAACCCAGATTCTCACAATGCTAGGCAAGCACTCTACCACTGAGCCACATCCAGCCCTACTATAATGTTTTGAAGTTAACACATTTAATTATCTATTTATTTATTCTAATATGTTATACATGACAGCATAATGCATTTCAATTCATAGTACACATATATTTCTGTTTCTACACAAAGTAGATTCACACCATTTGTGTCTTCTTACTTAGGATAATGAATTCCATCTCATTCCACCATCTTTCCTACCCTCATGGCCCTTCCTTTTCCCTCCCTCCCCTTTGCCCTAACTAAAGTTCATCCATTGTCCCATGCTTCCACCCCTACCCCCCATTATGGACCAGGATCCACGTATCAGAGAAAACATTCAGCCTTTGGTTTTTTGGGATTGCATTTACCTGCAAATGCCATTTTTTAATTCTGTTTTAATGCTGAGTAATATTCCATTCTGTATATATGCCACATTTTTTAATCCATTCATCTATTGAAGGCATCTAGGTTGGTTCCACAATTTAGCTATTGTGTCACTGCATTATGCTATTTTTAAGTTCTTTGGGTATAAACCAAGGAGTGGGATAGCTGAGTCAAATGGTGGTTCCATTCCAAGTTTTCCAAGAAATCACCATACTACTTTACAGATTGGTTGCACTAATTTGCAGTCCCACCAGCAATGTATGAGTGTATCTTTTCCCCCACATCTTCGCCAACACTAATTGTTGTTTGTATTCTTAATAGCTTTCATTCTGACTGGAGTGAGATGAAATCTTAGAGTAGTTTTGATTTACATTTTCTAATTGCTAGAGATGTTGAACGTTTTTTCGTATGTTTGTTGATTGATTATATATCATCTTCTGAGAAGGGTCAGATCATTTTCTTGGCCCATTTATTGATTGGGTTGTGTGTGTGTGTGTGTGTGTGTGTGTGTGTGTGTTTGTGTGTGTGTGTGTGAGTGTTAAGATTTTGGAGTTCTTTATATGTCCTAGAGATTAGTGCTCTATCTGATGTGCATATGGTAAAAATTTGCTCCAAGATGTAGGCTCTCTATTTTCCTCACTGATGTTTCTTTTGCTGAGAAGAAGTTTTTAGTTTGAATCCATCTCTTTTATTGATTGTTGATTTTATTTCTTGCACTATATGAGTCTTGTTAAGGAAGTCAGGGCCTAATCAGACATGATGAAGATTTGGGCCTACTTTTTCTTCTATAGACTCATGGTCTCTGGTCTAATTCCTGGGTCCTTGATCCACTTTGAGTTTTGTGCATGGTGAGAGATAGGGGCTTAATTTCATTTTATTGCATCTGGATTTCCAGTTTTCTCAGCACGATTTGTTGAAGAGGCTATCTTTTCTCTAATATAAGTTTTTGGAGCCTTTGTCTAGTATGAAATAATTGTATTTAAATAGGTTTGTCTCTGTGTCCTCTATTCTGTACCATTGGACTACCAGTCTATTTTGGTGCCAATACCATGTTGGTTCTGTTGCTATTGTTCTGTAGTAAAGTTTAAGATCTGGTATAGTGATGCCATCAGCTTCATTCTTCTTGCTAAAGATTGCTTTGGCTATTCTGGGTATCTTAATTTTTCCAGATGAATTTCATGATCGCTTTTTCTATTTCTATGAGAAATGCCATTGGGATTTTGATTGGAATTGCATTAAATCTGTATAGTGCTTTTGGTAGTATGGTTTCTTTTCCTATTCATATTTTTGACAATATTAATTCTGCCTATCCATGAACAAGAGAGATCTTCACATCTTCTAAGGTCTTCTTTAATTTCTTTCTTTAGTGTTCTGTAATTTTCATTGTAGAGGTCTTTCACCTCAAGTTGATTACTAAGTATTTGAATTTTTTTAGGCCATGGGGTAATTTTCCTAGTTTCTCTTTCAGAGGATTTGTCACTGATGTACAAAAATGCCTTTGATTTATGGGTGTTGATTTTATATACTGACACTTTGCTGAATTCATTTGCTAGTTCCAGACATTATCTGGTAGAACTTTTTGGATCCTCTAGGTATAGATTCATGTCATCACCAAGCAGTAATAATTTGAGTTCTTTTCCTATGCATAGTCCTTTAATTTCTTTCATCTGTCTAATTGCTCTGGCTAGTGTTTCAAGGACTATATAGAAGTGGTGAAAGAAAGCATCCTGGCTTGTTCCAGTTTTTAGATAGAATGCTTTCAATTTTTCTCCATTTAAATGATGTTGGCCTTGGGCTTATATTATAGTTTATAAAAATTTTATTATTCATTAAACATTATAAATTTTCTCCTAAATATTGTATTTGCAGCATTCTTCATGCCTTGATTATATTTTATTGTTAAAAAACTTTAATTTCCCTTCTTCTTCAACCCATGGATTTTTAAGTACCTTGATTAATTTCCTGATGTTTTGAATTTTACAGATATTCTAATGTTATTAATTTCTAATCCAATGTCAATACATTCAATGACTTCAATCCTTTTCAACTTATTGAGGCTTGTCTTAGGGCTAGGAGATTGCTGGTATTGGTGAATGTTCCATCTACACTTGGGAAAAATGTTTATTTACTTCCTATTGGATTTGGTATTCAACAAATATTAGTTGGATCAAATTGGTTCACAATGAGGGTAAGTGTTCTACATCTTTGTTTGCACATATTCTATTAATGGGAGACAAGTATTGAAAATCAAATATTGTGATTTTTAGTGTCGGTTTCCTTTTCTAATCTACTAATTTATACTTTATCTACTTTGGAGTTATATAATTAGTTATTTCTATATTTATTACCTATGTCTTTTGTGATACTTATTATCATTGTAGAATGTTCTTTTTTGTCCCTAGCAATACTTCTTGTTTTGAAGTCAATTTTCCTTCACAGTAATACATTTAGTTTTTTATGCTTTCTACTTGAATGACCTTTTTATTCATCTTCCAACTTTCAAGTTGAAGTTTCATTTTGCATTTCTATTGTCTATATCATGTGATTTATCTTGATTTTTATCAAAGCGGTAACTTCAGCCTTTTTGTTGAAATTTAAGTCTATTTGAATTTAATCTGATTACTTATATACTTTTATTTTAGCTTACTATTTCACTATTTATTTTTAAAGTATCTCATCTTTTCTTCATTCTTGCTCCTCCCTTCCTACTTTCCTTTGTTTCAAATAATTTTTATTTTTAGTTATTCCTCTCCTGGATTTTTTCACATATTTCCTTGCATTCATTTCTTATTTTGGTTGTAATAATTAAAACCTGCATCTTTAACTTTCCACAAATCTTAGGTGGTAACATTGATCTACAACCAGCAAAATATAGGAAACTATGTCCTGAAGGACTTTGCTTCAAATTACCTGTAATGCAGGACTTCTCACTGAATTGAGTTTTTTTCTAAATATGCATTCATTTTGCCTTCTTCCCCCTTTTATTTATTCACATAAATTTGCTAATTTTAGGCATAAAGTTAAATATTGGTAATCATTTAGTATCACACCTATCACCACAAGCCAGATGTGCTCTTACCTGTTTGTATTTGATTTTCTCCTCTATTCCTAGCCCTATTCCTTTCTGTAATTTTGAATATTCTAGAATATCATATAAGAGCAATTCCATAGTATGCAGTCTTGTATAGCATAATGATTTTAAAGTTCATCCAATGTGTTATACATATTAATATTTTGTTCATTTTTGTTGCTGAGTATTGATAAAATTCTAATTTACACATTGGTTTACCTATTGAGAAGTTGATAAACATGGATTATTTCCAGCTTGGGTAAATTATAAATAAAGTCACTATGAACATTTAAGTATAAGTCTGTCTGTATAGACATGTTTTCTCACCCTTTGGACAAATGCCCAAATGTGGATTATTAGGTTATTAGGTAAATATTTATGTCAGGAATTGAGATAATGTTTTACTGTTAACTGACTTGTGACATTTTTTCATTTCCAGCAGCAGCACATGACATTTCCAATGACTCCACGTCCTGTTAAGATGTGGTATTATCTCAGGTGTTTTTAATGTTCTCCATTCTAGTTGCTTCGTGGTGGTAAGTCATTGTGGTTTTTTTTTTTTTTTTTTTAAAGAGAGAGTGAGAGAGGGAGAGAAAGAAAGAGAGAGAGAGAATTTTAATATTTATTTTTTAGTTCTCGGCGGACACAACATCTTTGTTGGTATGTGGTGCTGAGGATCGAACCCGGGCCGCACGCATGCCAGGCGAGCGCGCTACCGCTTGAGCCACATCCCCAACCCAGTCATTGTGGTTTTAATTTGCATTTCTTTGATGATTACTGTTTGGTGAGCACCTTTCAGTGACTGGCATATCTTCTTTAGTGAACTGTTGTAATAATTAAAACCTGCATCTTTAACATTCCACAAATCTTAGGTAGTAACAATGCTTTTATAAAGCATTGTCTGTTTCATTATTTAGTTATAAGCATTCTTTATATATTCTGGGCATTTATATATATATAAATTTTTTCTTTCTATGGTTTGCATATTTTTCCATACCCATGTCTTAGTCTGTTTATGCAGCATTAAAAAAATAGACCAGGTAATTTATTTTTTTTAATTTTTTATTTATTACAGTTCTGGAGGTTGGAAAGTACAAGATCAAAATGCCAGCACTGGTGTCTATTTTTTGCTGCTCTCAGCTTCCACTGTCTGTTTCCATCTGTATTTCCCTGTTGTCTTGCTAAATTCTGACCCTGTTCATTTCTACTTATGCATATTTTGTTGCACATTTATCTCTAACCAAAATCATTGGAACATATTTTGCATCCTTAACTCATAAAATCTGTTCCCTTGGGTCCTGCAAATTAAATATGAACTGAAATGTAATAGAATATGCTAGTTAGAATTTGTGGCTATATGTTATATGAAAACCTCTGGTTGTAAATTGCTTTGTCCCTGCTATATCAAGAGTTTGACCATACAGTGTTGACAATCCACTTCTATTTGATTATATTGATGAATGTAGACATAGCATACAGTAATTTTTTTTATTTTTAAACAAAGCATTCTTATACAACTGAATTATCAGAGCTAATTTCTACATCCTGGTAGTAATGGCTTTATTAGAAGAGGAAGAAACACCCAAACGGTTGTTCTATCACTGGAACCATGCTCTTAGAATTCCAAGCCTCCAGAATCATAAGCCAAATAAACTTCTATTCTTTATAAATCACCTAGTCACCGTATTTTGTTACAGCAACAGGAAACAGACTAAGACACTCTCCATTTCTTGAAAGATGAAAAGTAGATTATACTCATATGTGTTGTGTTGTATTGACATTGTGATCATCCCAAGATCCTCTCAATTTCTGATGACTCCCACCTCCTCCTTCCTGTCACTGCAACTCCCTTCACTGACTAGTACTCAAGCTCTTGTGGAAGAACAGTAGCAACTCCAGAATTTATAAATGAGTGGACAAAGGTATCCCTCCCTCTTTGCACTCTACTTTCCCAATATGTTTAATTGGTTTCTCTTTTGCTAAAATTATCCAGATTTGTTTTCTGCTTTAAGCTATGACTATTAATTTATCTTTAAGCTAAATACTTATTTCTACCATCTCAAAACCCAGCTGACATAAGACATACTCCAAAGCAGTTATTTCCAAAAACTCAGGTATATTGAACTTCACATAATTCTCTCCCCCTTCTTATTATAAAATTTGAAAAAGACACTGTAAATAAATTAACAAATTTCCACTAATACATAATACACCTCACAATGTTTAATCATGAAATGCCTGATCAAGTATGATTTGCATCAAAATATTTACTGTTTTCCCAGCTGCTTAGGAAACTAGCATAAACAATAATGAGACAGGAAAGGCTCTTGAGAAATCCATATGGATGTTGTAAATAATTAGCATTAATAGTAAAGGTTGCAATTCCATGACCCAGGCATTTGTCCCATACATTTGTCTCGGTGGCAGACAAAGACAAGGACCAAATCAAAGACAATGGAAGAAATGATTAATAATAGCATACACTTTAATAAATACTTTAAAGCAATTATAATCTTTGCACTGCAGATCAAGTATTACCAGTTCCATTTTAGAAACAAAGTAGAGAGGGCAGAACACTCCTGAGGCTACCATACTGTTTCAGTCACCTAAGGGATTCAGAAATCCAGCAGGTCAGTCTAGCCAAAGTAGAAAATTGGGAATGATGTAGAGGAAAAAGAGATAAATGAAAAAACCAAGGACTGTGCCCAAGAGATTTCCTCTCAGGGTCTCAGTGTAAGTCTAGATCTCATGCAATTAAGCCACAGAAAAGGAAAAATTCTCCCAGTAAAGGAAGATGAGAATTCATAGATAAACTCTTGGGTTCTAGCATTTGTAAAGGTGACCTTCCCTCCATCATAATCCAAGGCAATGCCAATCTGCCTTGGACAGTAGGACAGTATCTGGAAAGGTTCAGAGTTTGTACATATAGAGACCCCTGCTGAAGATAGCTGTAGAGTCCAGAATCCCTCCTCAGGGGTGAATGCCAGGAACCCTCTTCTCACCACTGACTCTCTTGCCACCCCCAACAAGCAGAATTTTGGCCATATTCCATTTTCCTGAGACCATTCTTCCTCCAACTCTTCGCTCTCATTTCTGTATCCAGGAGAACTATATCCATCAGTGATTCCTATGAACCCACCAAGATAGCTACTGCCAAACACATCTCTGGCTCCACCTCTGTATTTCATTGCTTCTTCTTCCTCCTCTGCTCCCCACCAGATCCTATCCACTTTCACTTCCCAGTACACTTTGCCCCAGGTGAAGCCCTTACTGCCCAGCACACCAGGCTCAGGATCGAATCGCTGACCATGTTGGTATTTGTTCATCCACAAGCCAGTGAATATCATACTTTTCCCATTTGGAGACACTGAGAGGTAGCCATTGGCTGTCTGAGAATTCAGGACGATCCTCACTGTGGGAACAAGGGGAGACAGGTGTGGCATCCTAAAAGATATTGAAGGAGATCTTTCCCATGGGTTCAGGAGCCCTTCTGACATGGCCTCCTTTGGGGATCAGGGCCTCAGACCTTGTGCTCATACTTCCACTAGCTCCTCTATCTAGAAAGTGCAGGGAATGTGGGGAGAAAATTCAAGGGCACAGGCAGTGTGATAAAACCTCAGAAAAAGAGAGACTGTGATCATTATAGCTGGGGAAATCTTTCTTTAAATGTTTGTGAGTTTGAAATTTGGCAAGTCAGGTAAAGAATTTAGGTAGATTAGCCACCATGAAGTCCTATTTAAAGAGATGGGCCACAAGGAAAAGAGCTTCACAGGGAAACTGCAATTTGAGTTTGGAAAGTTCACTTTGAAGAAAAAAAAATCAGAAAATAATCCCTTCCAACTACTTACTTGTTTTATATTCCAGATCCCTCAACAATTTTCCTGGAAGGAACAAAAAGATAGTAAGAGATTCTGACACCACCTCTTTCTAAGTCAAATTCTGTTATTGTTGGTTAATACCACTTTAAAAGGTGAAAAGGAACCATGAAAACTCAAGTGAAATAGAGAAACCTTACCCAGAGTTGTACCTTCAAAAGTGGCTCACTCAAGTACCCATCCCAACATCTGCCTAAAGTACCTGGTGCTTCATTAAAGAGCACTTGGACCATATTCTCTATTGTTTAATGAGGTCCTCAACTGTGATACCTTAATCATTTTTTCTCTACTCTCAAATATAATTCTGAGATTCATTCTCCCAATATGTTTCTTTTAAATTTTTTATTAGTTTATTTTAATTATATGTAATATTAGGGTTCATTTTGGCATAATTACACAAGCATGGAATATAACTTGCTCTTGTTCAATCCCTAGGACTTCCCCTTTCCCTTGCCGCCTCTCCCTGTTCCCTTCCCTCTAGTCTTCTACTGATCTTTCTTCTACTTACTTAGTTCTTTTTCTTTCTTTCTTTCTTTCTTTTTTTTTTTTTAATGGTGCCTTGTGGATATATATGAAGGCCAATCTGTTTTTAAATTTTTTAAATTTCTAATTAAGGTAAAAGACACATGACATAAAATGTATCATCTTTACCATTTGTAAATTTTATGTTTCAGTAGTGTTAAGTATATTTACATTATCATGTAATCACTTTCTAGAACTTTTCCCATCTTGCAAAACTGACACTCTATAGCTATTAAATAACAACTTTTCATTTTCCTCTCCTCTGCATCTCCTGGCAATGACCATTTCACTTTCTGTTTCTATGAATTTGACTATGTTAGATATCTCATATAAGTGGAATTATATAGTATTTGTCCTTTATGTGACAGATTGTTCCACTTAACAAAATGGCCTCAAGTTTCATCCACATGTCTGAATTTCTTTCTGTTTGGCTTAATAATAGTCCAAGGTGTGTGTGTGTGTGTGTGTGTGTGTGTGTGTGTGTGTGTGTGTACACACACACACACACACACACACACACACACAGTTTTCTTATCCACCAATGGACCCTTGGGTTACTCCATTTCTTTGCTATTATGAATATGCACATAGATATGCAAATATCTATCTGTGATCCTGCTTTCAGTTCTTCTGGATATTTATCAAAATATGCAATGAATGTAGCATACAGAATTTTTTTTCTTTTGGGAAAAACAATCATACCATTTTCCTTGGCCTTCCAATGTTTTTCACGTTTTAGATAGTATTTTTTGAATCAACTCCAAGACCTATTAACTATCATTCTACCTTAGTCTAGGTATCATTTTTCAACTGTCATGGGAAAGATGTCCTGGTTTGGACTTAAATTCCCTCTCCAATATCCCTGCCTGGTATAAGTGACCTATACAAGAATAAGGAATGCTAAAAAGCTAAGGCCAAGTGGGGTGCAGTAGCGCATGCCTGTAATCCCAGTGACTTGGGAGGCTAAGGCATGAGGATTGTGAGTTCAAAGACAGCCTCAGCAGTTTAGCAAGGCACTTACCAACTCAATGAAACCCTATTTCTAAGTAAAATACAAAAAAGGGTTTAGGATGTGGCTCAGTGATTAAGCACCCCTGGGTTCAATCCTCAGTATCAAATAAATAAATAAATAAATAAATAAATAAATAAATAAATAGCTAAGGCCAGAATCAAAACCCAAGAAAACACTAAGAAAAAGTTTTCTAGGCTCAGAGCCCCTTTCTTCACCCATTCCATTACCATGGAATCCTCTCAGGCCTTTCTCTAAAGAAATAATTTTATCAGAAAATTCTTCTGCTCGCTTTTTGATTGCAGGACTGATGGGCTTTTCAATCCAGAACTTCTTCCGGGGATACCTAGAGAAAGTAGAATCATGGTGGAAACCACTGGAAGAAAGACATGTATGGCCACTGTCACCACATACAAGGCACACTAGTGACAGCACAATTAGTGAATGCTCCAAGGAGTCAATTCCAACATGAGAGTCAAAGGGTAAAATTTACAGAGTTCTGAAGAAGGGCCACAACCCAAGTGTTCTCTACCCATCAATATATCATTTATGTGTGATGTTAAGAAAAGAGAGCCATTTTCTACATTGGAGCTCTTTGAAACATGCTATTAATGTTACAACTTCTAAAGAAATTGCTTGAGGATATATACCAGATAAAGAAAATTAAAGTACCGATTTTAATTTCAGAAAATTTTAAAGCTTTTAATTGAAAACTAAGATAAATTGGCTGGACATGTAGCTCAGTGGTTGAGTGTCTGCATCTCATGCACAAGGCCCTGGGTTAGATCCTCAGGACCACCAAAACAAAAACAAAAAACAAAACCCCTAAATCATTAAAATTAAGATAAAGCTGGAAAGAGATACTTAAGTTAACTATAAATTGAAATAAATCTGAGGTTTTGATCTTACTATTATATAGGGTTGAATTCAAGGCAGAAAAATATTAAACAAGACAACAAAAGGTAGTTTACATTATCTAAGGATTATAATCCACAATTAAGATATAACTCTTCTTAAAGACCATACAGAAAAAAAATAGCAAAATATAAAATGAAGTGGGGTATGATGATGCACATCCAATCCCAATTACTCAAGAGGCTAAGGCAGGAGGTGAAAATTTTGAGGCCAGCATGGGCAACTTAGTCATACTTTCTTAAAATTTAAAAAAATAAAAAGTAATTCAGTGGTAGGTACAAGCGCCCTCTGGTGTCAGTTTCCAGTACTGAAAATTTTAAAAAGAAGAAAGAAAAGAAGCAAAACCAAAATTTACATTGCACATAAAAAAATCCAAAAAGTGGGAAAGTCTATTAATAGCAAATAACATATTTCAAAGCAAGAAGTATTACCCATTTTTGTCACCCTAGTTGCTTACATAATTACTTGTCTTTAATATGTTTAGTTTCCCCTGACAGGATCTGGTAACCTATCTCATTACCCTCCTTTCTAACCAATGTCTGGTCCACAGTATATGCTCAGTATATGTGAATAGTCCATTATGTCTCTGGAGATGAGCTGCGCATTAGCAAAATGCTCTACTCTGAATCTCTGCCTAAATCTTCTGTGTAAGTTTTGTTGTTGTTCTTGGCAGGGGATTGAACTCGGAGCCTCAAACTTACTAGGCAAACACTCTACCACCGAGCTACATCCCCAGCCTAGATGTTAAGTTTTTAACAGACATTTCCTCAGACTCAATGCCAGAGAGTCATCATCCTGTGACACATAGAAGTGTCCTCTTCCTACACTCAGAGCAAAGGAAGCCATCACGACCAAGCAAGGAGGATGATCTGATGGTGAAATGTGTTCTACAGAGTATGGAGGAAACTACAGCCAGAAGTTGCAGCTAAGAACTAGGGAGGAATTGAAAGGAAAAACAGAAACTGAGTTTTAGAAATGGACATAGATTCTAAATATTCTGTAATTCTCTTCTATAACCGCCTCCCATTTCATTTCTACCTCAGCCCACTCCCATCTTAACATGTTCTATGACAATAATTTTTCTATAACTGCCTCTCCAATTCCATGCAATGCATTTCAACTATGCTACCTGAAGAACTTTTCTCTAAGAAGTCCTCTTCTAGACCTTGTGAAATTTTAATAAATTAAAAGTAGAGAAGAGAAAACAAAGTGCTTTTTAAATAAGAAGCACTTACCTGTTTATTATGTCACTGGGGTCCTGGAAAAGAAGAGAACACAAACACTATCATGGAAAGAATGTCCTCAGGAGCCATCAGCAGTCCCTGTGGGACCCCTGGGGAGCAGGTTCACAACAGGACCATACAGGGAGTTAATGTGATGGGCTTGAAACTGCTCTACTCTCCACTGCAGAAGCAGTTTACAGGGATACATACTTCTCCCTCCTTTCCTCCCTTTTCAGTTCTACTTTCTTCCCACCAGGAAAACTTCCTTGATTAATAGATAATAGTCTATTAAGACTCTGTTATCTTCAGGTTAAGACTGAAATCTCAGCCTGTCTTGGTAGACCTCTATTCAGGTGGCCCCATCTTACCCACCTCTTCTTCCCTTCAATTTCTTTCTCACTTAAACTGACTCCTCTAGAAAAGTAGCTCCCTCACTCTGCCCCCTTCCTGTCTTCTTATCTATTTCCCTCTTCCTACCTTCCTCAGCACCTGCACCCACCTCCCACACAAGTTTATTATCACATTCATTTCTCTATGGCCAACCACTGCACCCACACCCCTTGCCAAGGGAGAGGGGACAGTACAGTTTCCTGCAATTTAGAGCTTATAATCCACTGGCTGGCTGATTAACTTGTTAAAGAACTCAATAAATCAGAATAAACCCTGTCTCTCCTCATTCCTCCTCCAAGTCTCTTACTAATGGAGAGGCAACACCATAGTTTGGGGCAAAATGATTTAGATACAATTTAGGTGGTCCCTCACCTGCAAAAGTTCCAGAGCTGGCTGCCGAACCTTCTTCTCTAATTCAGAAATCAGAGTCCCAAGCCGGACCACCTCCTCTGAGCCTTTAGTTATATGGCTGCTCCTCCCTTCTGTGAGCTCTTGCTCCATCCCCATCAGCAAGTCCAACAGGAACTGTTCCCTTTCTCTCAAGAACTGATGGCCCTGTTCAAACACTGTTACAATATCTTGCCTGTGGCCCTGGAATTTTGTCTACAGTAAATGTAGAAAGAGAATGATTTCTTCTGGGAGGTCGAAAACACTAGAACATGTGTAAGATCTTTAGGGATGAGTTCAGAACAGGAATCCCTTCAAACACCTCCCCGCTTCTTAATCCCCTCCAAAATCACACACACCCCTCTCCCACAGAACATTCTCCTTCTGTGTACACAGAACATTCCCTGGAGATTTCTCTTACAAGCAAGGCCTGAATCTCATCTTCTCCTGTAGACTGAAAATTCTGAATTCTATCCCTGTCTCCCTTCAGAATCTTCAGATGGTTTAGAATTTTACCCTATGGAAATAAACATGAATAATCTCACAATTAAGATGAAAATAACATATTGCAAGGCCCTGGGTTCAATCCCCAGTACCACCAAAAAAAAAAAAAAAAAAAGAAAAGAAAGAAGAAAATGACCTAAAAATAAAAGGGAGATGAAAAGTGATTCCATAGTAAAATCAGATAGCATTTGACCTTATATACTACAATCAAAAGCAATTTCTTAAAAGTAAAATAAAAGAATAATCTATTATTACAACTATTAAGACTTATGGTACAGTTTTTATTCATATTTACAGGGTTCTTTTCCACCAAAAAATGCAGAAAATTTAAATAAAAATCCATTAATAATATGAAAATAGAAGAAAATCAATATAAAAAGTGAAGGAAAGTATACATGCTGTTTTAGCCCATTTTCTATCACTATAACAAACTATCAAAGGCTGTGTTACTTTATAAAGAAAAGAGTTTCATTATCTCACAATTCTGAAGGTTCACGGGCAAAGCATTGGCATCATCCCAGCTCTGATAAAGACCTCATGGTGATGGCATCACAATGGCAGCAGCACATGTGAGAGATCAAATCACCACACAGAAAGCCAGAATTCAGTAAGAGGCTAGTTTAACAAGTTTAGCAAAATTAGGATCTATATCTTAAAAGTCCACCACCTCCCAATATTGCTACACTTGAGGACCAAGCTCCGAACACAAGAACCTTGGGGGACAAACTATATCATATCCTAACACCAAATTATGTAAAGAATGATTTAATTAGTTTTAAGTTTCCTGTGAGCCAGAGAGAAAAGGAAAATAATGAGTTGCATCATTTTTCTTTAATAGACAAGAGAAAATAGTCTGTCAGAGAAAATGATATTTTCCCTGAAATTAAATTCTGAATGAAAACTTATACTGAAGATTTACACTAGAAACACTATCTTCAAAAATATTTTTAAGATGATTACATGCTGAAGAACACACAATGTGAAGCTATATACTTAAGAGGGCTGATAATCTATATTGCTGATTGAGACCTGATACAAATGCCTCAAAAACCAACACATGCAGGTATTGGGATAGACTCATTAGCATAAAAGCTGTGGAAACTGGCAAGTGTGAATATGTCCCCCAAAGCTCATGTGTTGGAAACTTAACCCTGAAGGAGTGTGAAGAGATGGTACTTTTAAGAGGAAATTAGTCTTGAGGGCTCTGCTCTTGTGAATGAATTAATGCCATTTTTTACAGGAGCAGGTTTGCTGTCACTGGAATAAGTTCCTCATAAAAGGGTGAGTTTGGTCTTGCCCACCCTTTTTCCCCCTTGTGATGCTGATGCCTTTATTTTGTTTAATGCAGCAAGAAGACCCACACTAGACGCTGGTACCTTGATCTTGGCCCCCAGCTTCCAAAACCAATAGCCAATAAACTTCTGCTCATTATAAAATGCCTAGTTCATAGTATTTTGTTACAGCAGCACAAAGCAGACCAAGACAGAAACAATCAGTTTTATTATCCAAATTCAAGAATTGAGTCACCACCAGGTGTGGTGGTGCACACCTGTAATCACAGTGGCTCAGGAGGCTGAGGCAGGAGGATCACAAGTTCAAAGCCAGCCTCAGCAACTTAGTGAGGCCCTAAGTAACTTAAAAGACCCTGTCTCAAAATAAAAAGGATTTGGGATATAACTTAGTAGTTAAGCACCCTTTGGTTCAATCCCTGAGATATCTCTCTCTCTCTCTCTCTCTCTCTCTCTCTCTCTCTCTCTCTCTCTCTCTCTCTCTTTAGTACTGAGGATTGAACACAGGGGTCCTTAACCACTGAGTCAGATCCCCAACCCTTGTTTTTTAATTTTATTTTGAGACAGGATCTCGCCAAGTTGCTTAGGGCTTTGCTAAACTGCTGAGGCGCTTTGAACTCTGGAGCCTCCTGCCTCAACTTCCCAAGCTACTGGGATTACAGGTGTGTAATCTAGCCCAAGAACTCTCCATACTAAAATATTTGGACCATCATACCTGTTATAAGAGATGTTATTTAAAAAAAAAAGATAACAAGTATTGGCAAAAATGTAGAGAAAAGAGAATATTGATACATTGTTGGTCAGAATATAAATTGGTATAACCATTTCTTTAAAAAAAGTATAAAGGTTTCTCAAAAACTAAAAATAAAATTACTATATTATGTGGCCACCCACTTCTTCATATTTATCCAAAGGAAGTATAATCATAATCTCCAAGAGATATCTTCATTCCCATGTTCTCTGTGGCATTATTCACAAGAGCCAAGACATGGAATCAACCTAAGTGTCTACTTATGGATGAATGGATAAAGAAAATGTACCATATGCATACAATGAAATATTAATTAGCTTTAATAAAGAAGAAAATCCTGCCATTTATGATAACATGGATGGGCTTGAAGGACATTACACCCAGGGAAATAAGTCAGATCTGGAAAGCAAATATGATAATATTCCACTTGTACATGGAATCTAAAATAAATGGTCAAACTCTTAAGCAGAGAACAGAATGATAGTTACCAGAGGTAGGTGGAGGAAAAATGGGAAGTCAAAGGGAACAAAGAATTACAACAAGATATATAACTTCTGGAGATTTGTTAAATACCATAATGTCTAAAGCTAACAAAATTGTGTTGTCTACTTAAAATAACAAAATGGACAAATCACATGATAAGTGATCTTATCCAAACACATACACACACACACACACACACACACACACACACACACACAGAGACACACACACACACACATAAATAAATAAATAATCAATGATAATAAAGGGGACATAAATAACCTTTAGGAAGTGATCAAATATGTTTGTAGCCTTGATGTTGGTGATTTCTCAGATGTACACTTATCCCCAAACTTATTGATTTATGCACACTGAATATGTACAGCTTTCCACATGTCAATCATACCTCAATAAAGTGGTTTAAAAATTTGACCCTATCCTGAAGGAATGGTAGAACTTTCTTGGCTACAAGAACAGACCTGTGTTTCAACCAGATTCTTACCCGATAAGGCTGTGCAGCCTTCTCCAGAAGAACAGCAGCATGGTGCCTGTGCTCCCGAGACTCCCGACACATCACACACAGAATCTGCTGGTCATCTTTGCAGTAGTAATGCAGCTTCTCCAGATGTCGCCCACACAGCTTCTCTGCCCTTTGCTCAGGTGATCTTTCCTCTCTGGGTTGTCTCTCCTCATCTACTTTCATCCTCCAGATGTTCTCCACCAAACTGGCCATCTGCCATACATGGCGGATATTCTCTTTCTTAAAAGCTGTCTTGCAGAGAGAACAATATAATGGCTGCCTAGAAGATTCACAGACCTTAATGATGCAGTGATAGCAAAAGACATGACCACAGTCAATGGTCACTGGCTCTCTCAAGTAGTCAAGGCAGATGGAGCACAGCACCTCATCCTCCAGGTTTCTCAGAGGGGAGGCAGCAGCCATAATCACTATGCTCAGGACCTGCAGAGTTCCCTCTTGAGGTGGGGAATCACTTTCTAAGAAGACGAAGATAAAATGGAAGCTGTGGGTTTAATAAACATCAAAATGGAAATGTGAGAAAATGTTTTTTATTTTTTTATGTTCAGATTGTTCCCCACCTTTTTCTCAAAATCAAAAGCTCCTTCCAGAACACTAGTTAGGACAAGTTCTGGCCTGCAAACTTAGATGTTACACAGGCAGCTTGTTCTGGTGTAATATTTCAAAGGAGGCTCAGATACTAAGAAAGTCAAACTCTTACATGTAAAAGCTAAAAAAAAAGGAGTAAGAAGAGGGAGTGAATCTCATGAAAATACAAGGGAAACAAGCAGTATAGGAAGGGGAGATAATGAGAAACAAAATTGGCAGAATTATATTGTTTTTATTGTGTGCCTGTACAAATATGTAACAATGAATCCCACTATTATATATCATTCTAATAAGCCAGAAAACCCCATTTCTAAAAATAAAATAAAATTAATAAAACCTAGAAAATTACTGACCTATGAAATTCTATCAAGGTTCTAAAATCATGTCATTAGAACTCCAGAAGAGGAGAAAGAAATTGGTAAAGAAAAAAAATATTTAAAGAAGAATGGCTGAAATTTCCCAAATATGACATGACCTAAATTTATGTCAAGAAGTTTAGCAAATGCCAATTGACAATTTGGTCAATTGATAATTTCTAGGAAAAGCACCTGAGATACTTCAAAACCAAGCTGCTACAAACCAGAAACAAAACAAAAAAAATCTTGAAAGCAGACAGAAAAAAATGACATTACATCAAGGGGGAAATTATTCAAATGTTATTCTCTATTCAATCATATTTCTCATTAGACTCCACAGAGGTCAGAAAACATGGGAAAATTATAAACTACTGGGAGAGAAAAAAATGTAAATTCAGATTTGTGTACCAGCAAAAATATTCTTCAGGAATAAAAGCATTTTCAGGTGAAGAAAATATGTCACCAGCAAACCTGCCATAAAAGAACTGCTAATTGAAGTTCTTCAGGCTGTCAACAAATGATACCAAAAAGGGAAATCTGGAACTTGAGGAATGAAGGAAGAACAACAAAAGTGGTAAAAATTTGCATAAATTACCTATTTTATACCTAGGAAGTTCTTTAAAATATTAAGGACTATTGGAAGCAAAAAAAAATACAACATAAAATCATTGAGATGATGTTCACATATATAATATGAGATGTAATACAGAAGACAACTGTAGGAAAAGGGACCTATGTAGTTGTAGGGCTTCTACATTTTACTTAAAGTCATAAAGGCTGAAAGTATACTATGAAAAGTAACACAGAGACCATCTATTAAAAACCATCTATTATAAATACCAACAAGGAAATTAACTTGAAATACTAAAAAATTTTCAAATAAACCAAAAGAAAGCAGAAAAAGGGGAACAGAAAGAAAAAAAAAACAGGATGAAGAAGAAATAATAAAATGGTGGGTCTAAATTCAACAAGATCAATAGTTACATTTGAACTGGAGGTGTAGCTCAGTGATAACATGCTTAGTGTGGGAAGCCGTTCTCACATGTGATTGGGCACCTCCCTGATTGGGTGTGAGGCATTCTGGCTAAACTGTGTCGGAACTAATCCCCACCCTCTCTAGGTGCCAGAGCCCATCCATGTCGGGGTGTGACTAACCATTGACCCTGAAACCAATCACTGACCCTGACCTTGGAATGCTGTCCCCCTCGACCTTCATTGGATGGAATTTTCCCCTGAATTTCTTGTTCCCCAATAAAAGGCCACTCCCTGGCGTGCTCTCTCTGTCTCTCCTGCTAGTCTGTGTAAACCTTGGTGCCCCACCGGGTGGCTCTAGGCAGGAACCAGAGGGGAGAGCCGTCTCAGATCTGGTCAAAGAAAAAGTTAAATTGAGTTTTGTGTGTTTATTTTGATCTCACTTGTTAACTTCTATGCTGCCAACCTCTTGTATGAAGTTTGCGTGCTGGTCGCGAGGTGGAGCTTAGTATGTGCAAGACATGGATTCAATACCTAGCACTAATAATAATAACAATAATGATTATTGTTATCATTATGAATATCAACTATTAGAACATACCTATTAAAAGATGAAGGTTGTTAGATTAGTTTTTTTAAAAAAGACCAAACTATTTTCTATCTCCAGAAAATCCATATTAAACATAATGATATTATAAACTAAAAATTAAAATACTAGAAAATGATGTTACAATTTAGATTTATCCTTATAAATTGTACATCTAAAAAAAAGCTTAAAGCTGAAGTAGCTATATTTATAAAGTAAGCTTAGGACTGAGAAATCTTACCAAGGGTAAAAGTCTATTACCTTATGATAAAATGATCAATTTCCCACAGAAACATTGTTATCTCAAATGTGTATGCAATTAACAACAGAGCACCAAAACTCATGAAGCAAAAACTGATAGAACTGAACAGGGGATGTAGCCCAGTGACAGAATACTTGCCTCATATGCACAAGGTCAGACCAATAGTTCAATCACCAACACTGCAAACACACACACACAGAAAAAAAAAATCAGAATTGACTTAATCCAAAATAGATAAACCCAAAATTATCTTGGAGATTTCAACTCTTTTCCCTCAAAAATTGAGAAAAATCGGTAAAAAATCAATATAGATAAATTTATGAAGACCTAAACAACACTATCAGCTAACATAACCTAGACATTTACAAAATATTGTACCCAACAAAAGCAAAATACTTTTTCTTTTCAAAATCACCTGGAATAGTCACAGAAAAGGACCATATTCTGGACCATAAAATAAACCTTAAACAATCTTACAACAATTAAAATTATAGCAAGTATGTTCTTAAACCTTAATGGAATTAAACTAGAAATAAATAACAGAAAAATATTTAGAAAGTCCCCAAACATTTGTAAACAAGACACTTCTAAGTAAGTCATGAGTTGAAGAGAATCATGAAGGATGTTAGAAAGTGTTCTGAACTGAAGGAAATAAAAACACAACATATAAAAATTTGTGAGATGCAGCTAAATTACTATTAGCGGAAAACTTATAGTATTACAAACCACACTCAACAAAGAAAGGCCTTTAATCAATTAACTAAGCTTTCATTTGAGGAAAATGAAACAAGAAAAGCAAATTAAACCCCCAAAAGGTGAGAGGCAGAAAATAAATATAAAAGAATAAATTAATAAAAATCAAAAGCAGAAAAAAATAGAAAATTTCCAGGAAACTAAAAGGTTATTCTTTGAAAAGAGCAATAAAGTGACAAACCTCCAGCCAATATAACCAAGAAAAAATAAAAGCATAAAATTACAAAAGGAATGAAAAAGGAGACATTACTAAAGATCCTGTAGATATTAAAAGGATAATAATATTAAAAATAACATTTTGCCTGTATATTCAACAACTTAAATGAAATGAAAAAAAAATTCCTTTAAATATACAAACAACCAAGGATCAATCAAGAAAGAATAGCCTAAACAGTCCTATTATCCATTAAAGAAATCAGAAAGTATATTTAAAATTTTCCCACACAGAAAACTCCAGGCTCATATGAATTCACTAAGGAATTTTACCATGCAATTAAAGAAGAAATAACGTCAATTTTCCACAAACATTTCCCTACTTCTCTTGTGAGTCCATCCATACCCTGACACACAAAAATAGTACAAAGATAGTGCAAGAAAAGAAAACTACAGATGGCAATTCTTCATGAACATTTCTTAACAAAGTAATGGCAAATTGAATCCAAATATTTATCATGACCAAGTATAGTTTATCCAAAGAATGCAAGACTGGTTCAATCTTGTAAATGCAAAAATTGTAATTCACCACATCAACAACATAATTAAGAACAACAGTGTATGGTCATCCTAAGAAGTGCAGAAATAAGAAGTTTTTACACAGTTCCAATTCTATTTATGACTATGATTAAAAACTCATATAGTCAATTAAGAATAAAACACCCTCAAAATAATAAAAGGGAGAATCATCATCAAAAATAATGAAAAAATATATCTCACAGCATACTTAATAATGAAAGACTAAATGTTTTTTCCCCTAAAGTAAAGAAAAAGACAAGAGGGAGCTGGAGTTGTGGTTCAGTGGTGGAGCACCAGCCTAGCACATGTGAGACTCTGGGTTGGATCCTTAGCACCACATTTTAAAAAATAATAATAATAATAAAGTAAAGGCATTGTGTCCATATACAACTAAAAAAATTTTTTTTAAGAAAAAGACAAGAATGTTTATTTGTCCTTACCATTTCCTTTCAATCTCAAACTAAAAGTCCTAGTTATTGTGCTAAGGCAAGAAAAATAAAAGGCATACAGATTGGAAATATTCATTGGAAGTATTCATTTACAAATAATATAATTTAAAATTCTAAATATTCTACAAAAATAGTAATAAACAAGTTTAACAAAACCACTAAACACAGAATCAGTATTTTAAAAATTGTACTTTTCTATACAAAACAAGTGAAAGTTAGATATTGTAATTTTTAAAAACATCATCATTTACAATAGTAGCATAAAACATCAAATAGATAAATTTTATAAAATATGTAAAAAATTAATCAATAAAAATTTTAAAAATAAAAGTTTTAACATGTCTCAGTTGAAGTTCTGAAGAATGAGAATGTCCTCCCCTACCACCCCACACCTGGTCTCTAGATGTTTGCAAAACTGCCCTGAATAACCCTGGGAAGACATATACCTCCACATTCCTTATATAATAAGGCAATGGGGAAAAAAAATTATCTTAGTGATTGGTAATATATTCCCTTTGTAAACTGTCATCCTCCCAACATCCCTGAAAGTTAAAGCACCATCTCTATTTGTTACAAGATATAATCAAGTGAGATTGCAAAATTGTGAGAATTCAAAAGCCACTAGGGGTAGAAGCCAGAATCGATTCTCCAGTCTGGTCTGTTCCTTTCCACAATTTGCCTCTCAGCCCTGGAGAGGCAAAATAAGGGTGAGTTTGGGGGCTATTCTGTTCCTTAACTCTATCATTGCCACAATAAACTGGGAATTTTTGTTGTTGTTGTTGTTCTAATGGGCAGTTTTACTTGGCATGGTGAGTGCCTAAAAGTGGTTTGAAGGTGTCTTTTATATTTTTGTTTGGGTCTTTTGGAGCGAGTGACAACTGGCAATGGATCCTTCGGCTCTTTAGGTTAAACTATGGAAAAGGGCCCAGGAGGTACCGTAGTAGGGCTGTTCTTAGGACATGAGTTGGCCTAATCCAGCCCTGAAGCATGTCTCCCCCTCCACATCTCCCTAAAGGGGATAATATTAATAATCCCTGTTCTAAGAGGGCTGCAGAAAGGATTAAATGAGATCAGGTAAGTGAAGATCATTTTGCAAGGCAAAATGCCCTACAAAATGTTTTTTTTTACTTCCACCGCAATAAATCAGAGCAAATGTGTTGTTTTCAGCTGACATCCTGAGCCTCATGGGGATCCTTATTTTGCCCCCTGTATTTATTTCCCTTTGTCGGGGCCGCCACACTGCCCGCTCAGGCCTGGTCCGCCCTCCCTCGGCCAGCCTGAGACAGAGGGACAGCGTGCTCGGTACCAGGGCGATCAGGGACGGCCTGGGTCACTCACTCTGCAGAAGCCTCTGCGATCACTCCAGAGCCCTCCAGGACAGCCCGACCCTTCCTGCACCTCCGCGACCTCAAGCCCTTGGGTCCACCGTTTGGTCCCTCTATGAAGCCTCCACCCCATCATGCCAAGAACCGCAGCCGTTGCCCCGAGCCCCATGCCTCGGCCTTCCGGCCCCTCGCGCTCGGGTCGCCTCGGAGAAATGCAGGTTGGCTGCCTGCGCCAAGGGAATTAGTGGGTTAATATGTTTTCACAGTAATTGCGGTTTGTACCGTGTTGTGACGCTCAACAGTCCTGTGAAGGGGGACACAAAGGCGCTAGTAGTCCCGTTTTACAGATAAATTGAAGACAAGGCCAGTAACCCCGCCAACACCAACAAGCCAACATGGCGGAGCTCGAGAGGCCTCTGAGGGCTGTCAAGGGGAGCCCCACGGTTGCCCACGCCCCTGGCCAAGCCTGGGTTCCCGCACCAAGGGTCAATTGGAGTTAGATTCTGTGGCACAGGTTTTGTTTATCTGGTGTTAAGTGTTTCCTGCCTGTTGAGGGCCATGAACCTAGGTGGCAGCCGCTTCGCGGCTCCCCCGTCCTCCTCCGTGTCCCCGCCTTCCTTCGAAGTGCCCCGCCCCATCTCCACCTCCCTCGGCAGCCCTGGCGGCAGCCGGCTCGCCCAGTCCCAGGTGCCGCCTGCGAGCGGGATGGGGATCCACGCTGCCCAAGACGCCTCCTCCTGCACGGGCTGAGGCGAGAGAGGGCCTGGTTCCCGGCTGGCAGCCAGGACATGCACCTGAAGATGAGCAGGGCTGAGGTGAGGGGCGGGGCGAGGACGGAGGCTACCCTGTGCGCGCCAAACCAGCTCACCGAACAGGCTCACCGGCCCTCCTGGAGGGCGGGCCAGCCCTGTCCCAGGGTGAGCCCGGATCGCAGTCTGCAGTCACCACCTGAGCCGAGCTGCTTCTGACAGACTCTTGCCTCCTACAGCCAGCAGCCCTCTGCCAGGCACTGAGGGTCCCCCAAGCCTGCCACCACAGTAGCTGGTGCCCAGCAAACTTCCAGCTGATTGGCTCCTCTTCGGTGAACGCTCATTGGGCTGTTTCCCCGCCCTTTAAGACCACGGAGCTGCTCATTGGGGGACTCTTTTGGCTCCGCCCGTGCAACCCAGCCAATCTGCCTCAAGAGCGGGAAACTTGAAAATGACCTAAGCATTCTGGTTGAGTGTTCTGGCAGGAAGTGTGGAGGTGGCTGTTGGGCTCTAGAGGAATTCCTGGAGAGTTTGCCTGGTGCCAGGTGGGTGCAAAAAATAAAGTTCGTTCCTGCTTGACAAGTGGCTCTTGAATTGTGCCCAGCCAGACTACCGTATTTGGTGGCCTGTAGAGGGAACTACTGAGGGTAAGTGATAAGGTAAACTGCTCGCCTCTGAGGGTAGGGCGAGAGGATGGGTAGTCATTTTAAGATTCTTCTTTGGTTTTGTTTCGCTTTTAAGGTGCCTGTCCCTGGAGATGGGTGAGACGAAAAAAACAAACCGCTCACATCTGAGGATAAACTATTTGCGTCTGAGGAACAGATAGGGAGAAAGGACGGATGGACATTTCAGGAGGATAGAAAGGCTGATATAATGAATTTTTGTTCCATTTTTTGTTTCATTTGTCTCGGTTTTCATTTGCATTATCTTAGTGAGGGGTATCTTCGTTATGGAAATATGGAATTAAAAATTAGTAAAAAACAAACCGAAAAAATGTTAAGTAAATTGTTAGAGGAAGGAGGCACCCCAGTAAAATCAAGAACAGTTAGAGCATATGTTGAAGATTTAAAAAGGATAGAAAAGGAAAGCCCAGGAACTCTGCCAGTCGGCACATTACTGTTATGGACATTGGTACAATCTTGTTTACTCAGTCAAGGAGAAGACATTTTAGATCAAGTAAAAGAGGAGGCCTCTCGAGATAGTCAGAAAGGGGAAGAAAGTTTAGAGCAGAAAAAGCCATCAGGGGAGAATTTACAATAGGAGGCTGCTACTAACACCTTTCTATCACCAGAGGGTGTAAGTGTCCAACCAACAGCTCCGCCTATGGAGACAACATATGCTGGGAGGGCCCCAACCCCCATAGTTGATAGATGGGATCCTGAGACAGGACTTCAAAGATTTGCATGCCCTGTATTTGAGCAGGCAGGAGGGCAGCGAATTCACCATGCTTCAGATTTCAAAACAATGAAGCAGCTAAAAGAAGCTGTAACAAACTATGGTCCTCAAGCACCCTTCACTATAAGCATGGTCAAATCCATTACCAATTTGAACACAATGCCAGCAGATTGGACTAGTATGTGTAAAGCTGTGCTAAATGGAAGACAATACCTGTTATGGAAGGTTGCCAATGAGGAATTTTGCACGGAGACGGCTAACACGAAATGCAGCAGCCAGTTATCCTCAGAGAAATCTAGATATGTTGTTAGGAAAGGGACCTTATGAGGGTCAGCAACAACAAATTGCATATGATCCTGCCATATACTCACAAATTGCTGCAGATGCGGTTAGGGCATGGAAGACTTTACAAGGACATGGAGATTTACAAGGTCAGCTATCTAAGGTACTACAGAGAACTAATAAACCTTACGCTGAATTTGTAGATAGGCTTATTCAAACAGCTTCCAGAATTTGGGGGGATACAGAACAGGCAATGCCATTAATAAAACAACTGGCTTATGACCAAGCAAATCATTGCTGCAGAGAGGTCATTAGACCATGGAGACATGAAGATTTAAACACATATATTAAATTATGTAGAGACATTAATGAACAAGGGCAAGTCTTGGCAGCTGCAGTACAACAGGCTTTAGATGCCAGGCCAAAAACATGCTATAATTGTGAACAAACAGGACATTTTAAAAGGAATTGCCCCATAGGAGGAGGGTTTAACAAAACTAGGTATCAAAGGGGTAGAATACCAGGTATTTGCCCACGATGCCATAGAGGGAGACATTGGGCTAATGAATGCTGTTCTCAAACCACCATAGAGGGTACTCCGTTATCAAAAAACGGACAAGAACCAGGTGTTTACCCACGATATCATGGAGAAAGGCATCAGGCTCCATTGCCAAAAAACGGACTGGAGGGCCCAATGCTCCGGGGCCCAAAACCATAAATATACAGGGCAATGGAGGAACCCAGCAGCACCATCAAGGTAGTGCCCAGGACGCATTATCCATTAAATCCCTCACTAGACAAACCAGAGGGAGCGCAGGATTGGACATCTGTGCCTCCACCAGAGCAGTACTAACTCCAGAGATGTGAGTTCAAATCATTCCCACAGGGGTAAAAGGGCCTCTTCCCCAAGGAACAGTAGGCTTATTATTGGGACGCAGTTCTACTCTAAAAGGACTTGTGATAAGTCCTAGGGTAATTGATCCAAAAATCATGAAGGCGAAATAAAAATTATAGCCAGTTCTCCAAAGGGTATATCAGTAATTTCACTAGGAGATAGAATAGCACAGTTATTAATAATACCTAGCCTACATGATAAATTTTCCAGTCGTACTGTAGAAAGAGGTTCCAGGGGATTAGGCTCCACAGGTGTAGATTGGGCTATGCTTTCTTTAAATTTAGATTCTCGCCCCATGCTAAAACTAAATATTCAAGGACATGAATTTAATGGGCTACTGGATACAGGTGCAGACCTTAGCATCATATCTCGTCAAGAATGGCCAAAACATTGGCCGTTACAACAAGCCACTCAAACACTTCGAGGCCTAGGAGTGGCGACTAATCCCCATAGAAGTGCAATGGTATTAGATTGGAAGGATCCTGAAGGATGTAAGGGAACTATACAACCATATGTATTGGATAATCTTCCTATAAATTTATGGGGATGAGATGTCCTAGATCAATTAGGACTAGCATTAACAAATAACATCAATTCAAATGTGCCCACTATTATGTCTAGACAAGGTTTTAGGAAAGGGAAAAGATTGGAAGAAAAAGGACAAAGTATAGTGGCACCAATACAAATAGATCAAGAAATAGATAGACATGGATTGGGTTTTCAGGAGGGGTCACTGAGACAATAAAAATTACTTGGAAATCAGAAAGACCAGTATGAGTTCCTCAGTGGCCCCTGACTAAAGAAAAGATACAAGCAGCCCATGACCTGGTCAAACAACAATTAGTGGAGGGACATATACAAACTTCTGCATCTCCCCATAATACTCCCATTTTTATCATCAAAAAGAAATCTGGTAAATGGAGATTATTGCAAGATTTAAGAGCCATTAATAATGAGATGGTTATTATGGGACCTGCTCAATCGGGGATTCCCCAATTGTCTGCTTTTCCAAAAACCTGGTATGTTTTAGTTATAGATATTAAAGATTGGTTTTTTTTTTTCAATTCCAGTTCATCCTGAGGATAGTCCGCATTTTGCATTTACTATCCCTGCACTGAATCATGAAGGTCCTGATCAGAGATATGAGTGGAAAGTACTCCCTCAAGGGATGGCTAACAGCCCAACTATGTGTCAAATTTATGTTAACAAAGTAATCCAGCCACTTAGAAATCAAAATCCTGAACTACAAATATTTCACTATATGGATGATGTATTATTAGCACACAAAGATAAAAACACATTGCTAGAATGATATGCCACACTTACAAAATTATTAAAAAATTATAATCTAGAGATAGCAATAGATAAAGTACAATTAAATTTTCCAATTAATTATTTAGGAGTTCTATTATCCTCAACCATGGTCCATCCAGCAAAAATTCAAATACGAGTAGATAAACTCAAATCACTTAACGACTTTCAAAGTTATTAGGAGACATAAATTGCATAAGGCCTTATTTAGGCATACCAACAGGAGAGTTGGGACCTTTATTTGATATCCTAAAAGGTCCATCAGATCCAAATTCACCCCGAATGTTAACGCCTGAAGCAAGAAAGACATTAAAAATCATTGAAACATATATGGAAAATATGCATTTGGATAGAATTGATATAAGGTTGCTTTTATTATTTATTGTACTACCAACAAAAAATATTCCTACAGGAGTATTTTGGCAAGAAGGTCCATTATTGTGGATACATTTATCTTATTCTCCTAACACTATTCTTACTAGGTATCCTGAGGCTGTAGGGCAATTAATACTCAAAGGAATAAAAGCAGCAAAGGGAGTGTTTGGAATTTCTCCCAATAAAATTATTACTCCATATACTATGGATCTAATTGGGCAATAACCATGTGCAAATCTAATGTTTCATTTGGTAACCACTTACCATCTAATCCTTTGTTGTCTTTTTGGTCTTCGCATCCTGTGGTTTTTCCAAAAATGACAAGAAAAACCCCTATCATGAATGCTCCAAATATATTCACTGATGGGTCAAATAATGGTACAGCAGCAGTAGTTACCCCTGATCAAATTTTTACATTTTTAGTACCCAAACAATCAGCTCAAAAGATAGAGCTTAATGCAGTATTACAAGCTTTTGTGATGTTTAAAGATTCTGTATTTAATTTATTTTCTGATAGTCAGTATATAGTTAATGCTATAGTATCCCTTGAAGATGCTGGTAGGATTTCCCCTTCCTCTAGTGTTTTCTCCTTGCTTTCCACTATAAAAGTCTAATCTGGGACAGAAGAGATCCATTCTTTATGGGACATATCAGGGCACATACAGGATTGCCTGGAGTCCTTAGTTTGGGCAATGATTTAGCAGATAAAACTACACATGGCATACATATTTTCTCTACACTAGAAGAAGCTACAAATTTTCATAAAAGGTTCCATGTCAATGCTAATACTTTACAAAAGTGTTTTAAAATAACTAAGGAACAAGCTAGACAAATAATAAACAATGTCAAAATTGTGTGACCTTTTTACCACAAGTTAATCTTGGAGTCAATCTTAGAGGACTGATACTTAACCATATTTGGCAGATGGATGTCACACACTTCCCAGAATTTGGAAAATTAAAATATTTGCATGTTATAGTTGATACTTCTTCCGGATTTTTGATGGGCTCCCTTCATGCCGGAGAAAAAACTAAAAGTCAATTTGCTTTGGGAGGAAATGGACATATTAATGGATTCCTCTGCTTTGACCTGCTTGCATAACTTGCCTGGACTGTGTATCACTTGTATGCATTGTGAACTATCTGTTGATGCAGCAAATTGTGGTAGTGCTGGGGCATCTTTGCTGATGGTGTCATCGGTGGTACAATTTTTTCAAAAGGAGCCATCATTTGGCTTGGTGTAGTGGCATTTTGCAGCCCCCTCCCTTCTGCTTGTGATGGTCTAAAACTTGGGGGCCAACAGAGGTGAGGCAAAGAACCTCAGCCCCCCCACTGGCACCAAGGCCAAATTTGGGGGCCAACAGAGTTGAGGCAAAGAACCTCACCCCTCCAATGGCACCAAGGCCAAATTTGGGGGCCAATAGAGGTGAGGCAAAGATCCTCACCACCACCCCACACTGATGTAAAGGCCTATCCACAAGTATGGCTGTATGCTGGACTGGTAGTCAATGACGGGTAAGATCCAATTGCAATGGTACCAACCTAAGAAAGGAGGCTGATGCCTTGAGGTCAGCTCATCCGATGACGGGTAAGGACCATATGTAGATTTGGACAACCTAAGACAGGCACAGTCCCTAAGCTACATGCTCATTGTTTAATTACACAGAAGGGAGAGATGTTGAGAGCCAAGGCCAAGTCAGAATGACGCCTGGCATTTGCAGATACCTCCTCCGGGCGGGCTGAGGCAAGAGCGGGCCTGGTCCCCAGCCTGGCGGCCAGGACATGCACCTGAGGATGAGCAGGGAAATCACCCGGCTTGCTGAGGTGAGGGCCAGGACGGGGACAGAGGCGACCCTGTGCGCGCTGAGGCGGCTCACTGGCCCACCTGGAAGGCATCGAGCCCTGTCCTGGGGTGAGCCCAAGGGGGCTGCCAAGTGCAGTCTGCAGTCGCCACCTCAGCAGTGCTGCTCCCCAACAGACTCTTGCTGGCTGCAGCCTGCAGCCCTCTGCCAGGGCTTAGGGTCCAGCACGCCCACCTCCGCAGTAGCCAGTGGCCCCAGCAAACTTCCAGCTGATTGGCTCCTCTGCGGTGACGCTCATTGGGCTATTTTCCCACCCTTTCAGACCATGGAGCTGCTCATTGGGGGACTCTTTTGGCTCCGCCCATGCGACCCAGCCAATCTGCCTCAAGAGCGGGGAAAATTGAAAATGACCTAAGAGTTCAGGTTGAATGTTCTCACCAGAAGTGTGGGAGGTGGTGGTTGGGTTCTAGGGGAACTCCTGGAGAGCTCGCTGAGGTGTGGTGTGGGTGCTAAAAATGAAGGTCGTTCCTACTTGATAAGTGGCTCTTGAATTGTGCCCAGCCAGACTGCGGCATCTGCCATTCTCAACCATTATTTGCTTCTGCCTTTTTGAAAATTCCAAGTGCTTCTCTCCTACTCCCCTACCCACCAGCCCCCCCTCCACCAAACTTTTAGAGAGGTCATGAGACATTGGAGCCCCTCAGATTGGTGGAACTGCCCAAATCTAACACAAAGAAGGGAGAGCTATAGGGAAATGCAGTAAGAATAGAAAAGGAGACCTGTGCTCCAGCTTGTCATATTATAGAATGAGGTAGATATCTGGAAACAAGCCTCGTTTTCAAGCAGACATGAATCTAGAGAGCCTGGGATCTAATAGGGACACAAAAGCATAGTTGTCTGTCTCAAAGACAATTATATACATTGGTATCCTAGAATTTTTATTTATTTATTTATTCATTTTATTTTATTTTTTAGACAGGGTCTCTTGATAAGTTGCTAGGGCCTCACTAAATGCCTGAGGCTGTCTTTGAATCAATTCTCCTGCCTCAGCCTCCTGAGCCCCTGGTATTACAGGCATGAGCCACCAAGACCAGCTAATCCGAAAATTCTTGCCCCACATTTTCCTTAAGTACCAGTGGAATGGGATGAACCCTTCTGGGGCACACCGGAAGTGCCCTACCTCCTCCAGGTGCCACAGTCTGGCTGGGCACAAATAACTGGGAGGTCACAAGCCACTTGTAGATTCAAACAGGAACTAACGTTATTTCCGAATCATGCAAATGCCACCCACGCGACCCTCCAGGAACTCCAGGCGAGCTCAACTGGAACTCAATGGGATCTCCGCGAGAACTCAACCAGGAACTCAACCATCTGGCTCGCTGGCACCACCTCTCAACCACTCCCCCTGGCAAAACGCCAGGCACCATCCCAACTCGGCTGCAGCTCTCAACATCCAGGCATGCCTACAATTACCACCCAGTCAGTCCACTCACGCTAGGATGAATTTATTAGGTTACAGCTTTCTCAATCCAATTGTTTCACCTCCAAACATTCCTGCATTAACACATGGGTTTAGGGGAACACCTCATATCCAAAGCAAAACAGAAAACAATTCCATTTATATTAGCATCTAAATAAATCCTCAGAAATGAACCTAACCAAAGAGGTGAAGATATATACACTGAAAACTAAAATATATTGCTGAAATTAAGGAAGCTCTAAATATTTTTTTTAATCTTTTTATTTCATGGATAAGAAGACTTAACCTTGTTAAAATGTCAGTGATACCCAACATAATCTACAATTTCAATGCAATCTATCAAAATTTTCACAACCCTTTTCACAGAAATGAAAGAGCAGATCCTCAGATTTATATGGAATTGAAATGAACCCCAAATAGCAAAACAAACTTAAAAAACAAAACTAAAAATGTCACACTTCCCAACTTCAGATCTTATTTCAAAGCTACAGCTATAAAAATAATATGGTACTGGCATAAGGACAGACATTTAAATGAGTGAGGTAGAATACACAGCTGAGAATAAACTTGACACATATTGTCAAGTGATTTTCAACAAGAGTGACAAAGCCATTTACTGGGGGAAAGCACAAGTCTTTCCAAACAAATGATGCAGAGAGAACTGGATAAACACATATAAAAGAATTATATTGGATCTTAACTTTACATCAAAGCCCATTTGAGCTAAAATTATGAGCTAAAACTATAAAATACTTAAAATAAAACATTGGTGAAAATATATGGCATTGAATCTAACAACAATTTCTTGGGTATGACATCAAAGGCACAGGCAAAAAAAACGGGGAAAAAAACATAGATAAATTGAGCTTCATCAAAGTTAAGAACTTTTGTGTATCAAAGGACACTATTGAGAAATCAAAAAAGAAGTGTTAAAAAAAAGAAGTGTTTAGGTGGGAGAAAATATTTGTGGGTCATAAATCTGAGAAGAACTTAATATCCAGAATACATAAATAACTTCTATAACTCAACAACAAAAAGGCAGCACAGTCAAAAACAGGCAAAAGACTTTAATAGACATGTCTCTAAAGACATATAAATGGCCAATAATAATACGAAAGGATTTTCAACATAAAGGAATACAAATTAAAATCACAATGAAATACTTCTCTACACCTACTAAACTGATCAAAAATTTTTTTAAATGGGAAAATATCAAGTATTGGTAAGAATCTGGATAAATTAGAGCCCTCGTTCATTGTTGGTAGGAGCATAAAATTGGTGCAGCCACTTTTATACTCCTTAATCACTTTGCTAATTCCAATCGCTTTGGCAATTCTTTAAAAAGTTAATCATAGAACTTCCATGTAATCCAGCAATTGCCCCATAGGTCTATGTCCAAAAGACTCAAAAGCAGGGATTGAACACCAATGTTCATAGCAGTTTTATTCACAATAAGTAAAAAGTGTAAAGAACCCAAGTGTCCATCAACAAATGAATAAACAAACTCATTCATATGTATACATGAAATGGAAGGCTATTCAGACATACAAAGAATGGAATTTTAACACATGCTTCAACATGATAGACCTTACACCAAAGCCCATTTGAGCTAAAATAATGTCTCCTTGAAGAAATTATGCTCAGGGAAATAAGTCAGATGCAAAAGAACAAATATTGTAAAATTCCACTCACATGCATTCCCCAGAATAGGTATATTCACAGTCACAGGAAATAAAATAGAGATTGCCAGGCACTGGAAGCAGGAGAAAAAAGAGTTGTCATAAACAGAGTTATTGTTAGAGAAGATGAAAATATTTGGTGTATATATATATATATTGGTGATGGTTATGCAACATTGTGAATGTTAATGCCACTGAATTGTATGTATACTTACTCTTGGTTAATGATATACTTAATGATAAATCCAGTGTATTTTAACATTTAAAATGTAAAAAACAAAATGTATATGTATTTGGTCACTATATCACAATTTACTCCAAATCAAGAAATAAATAGAATTACTGAAACAAAATATGTTGGGTTCTATGTATGTTAGTACAAGCTCTAGCAAGCCCAAAGCACTCCGTAGTAATTTTTAAAGGAGCAAGGTTTTAGAATAAAGGTCAATAGTTAGAATTGAGGTTAATGCTGACTATGGTAGTCATTATTGTTCACAATTAATTTCTGGCTTTCCACTGTCCCTTTTGTGTGACCACGTGAGTTACTTTGGCCAACGAAATGTGAGCAAACCCTAGTGTATGTTGCTTCTGGACTGAAGCTTTAAGAGTCTCTCTCTCTCTCTCTCTGTATCTTTGTCTCTTTCTTTGCCATTACAGTCAACAAGATTCCAAATAATTAGCTGTTCTGTCATCCTAGATCCCAGTTTAACTACAAACTACAAAGTTGCAGCTGATCATGAATAAAGTATGAGTGAGAAATATACCTTTAGTCTTTCAGCTACTGATATTGGGGTGTTTCTACTGCAATAGGACCTAATTTATCCTGACCCTGAAATTACAGAAATCATAAAATCTACTTTTTTCTTCTTTCTTTTTCTTTTTTCTTTTTTTGTCTTTTTAGTTAACATGAAAATAGAATCGATTTTGATATAATTATAAAAGCATGGAATATATCTTGTTCTAATTCAGTCCCCAGTATCTCTAATTCCTTTCCTTTCCCCCACTCCCTTCTCCCTTCCCTCTATTGATCATTCTGTCATTTACCCATAGTTATTTTTTACAATAATTTCTTGTGGATGTACACAATGGTGAAATTCATTGTGATATATTCATATATGTTCATGGGAAAATTATGTCAGATTCATTCCACTGTCTTTTCTTTTCCTATCCCCTATCCCTTCCCTTCATTTCCCTTTGTCTACTCCACTGAACTTCTATTCTTTATGCCCCACCCCAATTGTAGGTTAGCTTCTACGTATCTGAGAAAACATTCAACCTTTGGTTTTTTGGGATTGGTTTATTTCACTTAGCAAGATAGTCTCCAGATCCATCCTTTATCAGCAAATGTCATAAAGTAATTCTTCTTAATGACTGAGTAATACTCCATTGTGGATCTATATCACATTTTCTTTATCCATTCATCTGTTGAAGGGTCTTTCTTTTACTTAAGAAAAGCTACTTTCTCATTGTTATAATCATTGTAGTGGCTTATTACAATGAAAAGATTAAAATTATCAGAAACAAAAGTTACATAGGGACGGGGGGATATAGCTCAGTTGATAGAGTACTTGCCTCGCATGCACTCTTCCTGAGTTTAATCCCTAGTACCACACACACAAAAAAAGGTACATAGGACAGAGTCTAGCACACCAGTTTACCACTTGTCCTCTCTGGATAGATTGATTGATAGATAATTGATTGATTGATTGATTGATTGATTGATCTAGCATTTTATTATCCCAACAATGATGTATGACAACACATAAGGAGTATTGCCAACCAAGAAGTCCACCTGAATCTTTGATTTCCGAGGTGTTTTGTTGTTGTAGTTTCATTGTTGTTGGTTTGTTTATTGTTGCTGTGACACTGGGAATTGAATCCAGGGGTGCTCTGCCAATTGACACAAATTTTGACCAGTGTCTAATCAAATGCATGGCTATCACACTCATTGGTAAAACTCTTAAATGGATTAGAGTCTTAGAGGAAGGTTTCAACTAAAAGATGATGCCTTGTAAATCCTTTCAATTCCATGAAATGCCTCAGGAAAAAGAGACTGGGAATGTAGCTCCTCCAGAGAAGCCTAATGGGCTCAGTCCCTGGAATTAAGCTTCACATTAGAGAAGGACATGAGATTGAGAAAGCAAAGAAATAGAGCAAATACTACGTATCTAGTAAAGAACTGTTGGTATGGTTATTGTCACATGGAAATTACGGAAATAAAATAGATTTAAAAAAAATTTACAAGTTTTTGAGAGTTACACATCAAAGGTCTACTAACCTAGATTTTAAAACAATAGTTTTGAGACTTACATTGACAGATGCAAAAGCTTCTAAGTCCCCAAGCGAGAAATATTCCCCCAAAGAACTGTGAACTTGCTAAAGGTCAGGTGTACCAAGCTAGTCAAAGAGCAGAACCAAGGCCTTGAAAAATAATGGACTAGGAAACCTCTCATAGAGATCAGAATTGGGACCTAACTGAGAAATATTCCCTATGCCCAGAGTAAGCCTAGAGGGATTTCAGATTGTGTAGCAATTGGTTCTTTATGGTACACTCTGGTCAGTTCTCCAGCTCTATATGTAGTCGTCAAGTTTTTTGTGCATTGACCCACATATTTCCCATCCCATGCCTCAGGATTCACATTTTTTCTCAAACAAGGACCCAATTTTACCATAACAGACATGGTAATATTGAGAATTCAACTGTCTCTATAGTTCAACTTATCTTGTCATTAAGCCCTGGACCTGGCCCTCAGTTTTATCTACCTTCCTGCTGCAAGAGATAAAGCCATGGGTTCAATCTCCAGCCCCTACTAATAAAAAAAAATATTTAGGTAACCTTAGAAAGAATAACTAACTATCTTGAGGAACTGTGGAGCTGGGATGGTGCTGCAGATGTTGCCAAGATGTCCTCTGACTTTTAAACTTAATCTTTGACCACTGATTTATTACCTTTAGTCTTATTACACTCTGTAGTACAATAATTGCTTACATATTCAGCCCTACAATTGTATTTTAAAAAATAATTCTATTTTGTCTTTATTTTCACATGATTTTTTACATTGTATCCACTGATATATTTCCTTCCTCTGGTACTTTATCCCAGTTTACTGATGCTGGAAAATTTAACAATTGCGTTCCTAACTATGGGGTGGCTATCATTGTTTCACCCATCACCAGGAATGAGGACAGCCAGCAAGTAATTCATATACTCCCAAATCCCATTTTACAGGTCATTTTTTTTTCTTGGCACTGGGGATTGAGCCCAGGGGCATTTTACCACTGAGCTACATCAATACATCAATAGCCATTTTATTTTATCATTTTATTTTATGTTTTATTTATTTTATTTTAGGCAGGGTTTCACTAAGTTATTTAGGGCCTAAATTGCTGAGACTGGCCTTGAAGTTGCAATCCTCCTCTCTCATCCTCCTAAATTGCTGGGATTACAGGCATACACCACCACACACAGGTTGAGATCACCTTCTGAGACCTCACTTTTGGTAGCCTGTTTCAAATTGAGTTCCCGGAGTAGCAGACTCTAAAGACAGGGATTAATGTGGAGGAAGTTGTTAGGGAGTACTTTCAGGATGTACATCTGGAAAAATTGGAAATTGGGCACAACAAAACTTCAACTATCTTGGACTGGGAATGTAGCTAAGTGGCAGAGCATTTGCCTAGTATACCCTAATGCTTAATTTGAATTGTCAATTTGATTGAATTAAGAAATGCTAAAGATTATCAGGATTATGAGTGTGTCAAGGAGGGTGGATCTAGGAATGACTGGCATGTGGGATAGCCAACTAAAATAGAGACCCTCCCTAAGTGTGTGCTGCACCATCCATTAGGATGATGGCTTGCATGTAATAAAAGTTTGAAGAACAGGGGCTGGGGTTGTGGCTCAGCAATCGAGGGCTCCCCTAGCACGTGCAAGGCGCTGGGTTCAATCTTCAGCACCACATAAAAATAAACAAATAAAATAAAGGTATTGTGTCCAACTACAACTAAAAAAAAAGTTTAAAAAAGTGGGAAGAACAAGAAAGCACCTTAAAAAAAACTAACTTGAGGAACTGTGGAGCTGGGATGGTGCTGCAGAGTCATCTTACACTGAGGCAAAGTCTAGGCCTTTAGAACTCAATACTGACCAATCATGACATGTAGGCTGCCCTTGGGAAGGGAACATAACAGAGCCAGGCAGCACTCTTTAGCAGAGGAAAATCTTTGGAGGGAGAGTATAAACTCTTGGTCACCAAGCCTAAGCAGCTAGACAAATAAATGCATAAATTTCATGGGGGAAAATTTTGAAAGAAATTCTCAACATAAAGTATAATGATCCAGCCTGTAGATATTAATCACCTTGGAATTGATCAATATATCTACATACAAAATGGCCACTGTGGCAAAGCTGGAGGTTATGCATAGCTCAATAAAAATGGACTTTGCCCCCAAAACTTCCAATACTGGTGAGCTCTCAACCTCTAAATCAACTCTTGGCTCCTGATACAGGATAACTCATGAGAGGGCCCAGCTAATTACCAGATGATAGGTTGATTCTATTAGATCTCTTCCTTTATGGAAGGATATCACTTAGACCATACAGAGATAGATGCTTTGAAGGGACAGGATTGATGGTTTGCTAAAGACTTACCAGAACCAAAGACTGCTATATTCACATGACATATATAACACAGCAAAAGTATACAAAATAAAATCAGCAAAGGAAATAGGTATACAAGGTGAAGTCCAAAGGAAACAAAAAGTTCAGGTTTTCAAGAGTCCTTTCCCAGTAAATTCACACAGAACATGCTTAATTCCTGAAGCAAAAATGTGTGACAATATATGTGAAGTGTTACCAATCAAGGAAACCTCATCTAAGCCTAGGAGGCTACATTTTTTATTTTCATTTATTTTTATTTTTATTCTCTCCAGAGAGAAAGCAGGTGTCCACACTAAAATACATGCATTGTTAGCCAGGCATGGTGGCACATGCCTGTAATCCCAGCTACTTAAAAGGCTGAGGCAGGAGGATCATAAATTTGAGGTCACCCTGGGCAAATTAGCAAGACTCTGTCTCGAATTTTTTATTAATTAATTTTTAAAGTTTAGGGATAGCCAGGCACAGTAGCACAAGCCTGTAATCCCAGTGGTTTAGGAGGCTGACACAGGAGGATTGTGATTTCAAAGCCAGCCTCATCAACTTCAAGGCACTAAGCAACTCAGTTAGACCCTGTCTCTAACAAAACTACAAAATAGGGTTGGGGATGTGGCTTAGTGGTTAAGCATCCCTGAGTTCAATCCCTGGTACCAAAAAAATAAATAAGTAAATAAATAAAAATAAAAGTTTAGGGATATAGCTCAGGGGTAGAACATTCATGGATTCAATCCGTAGTACCACCAAAAATAAATGAAGAAATAACAACAGCCAGAAAACATGCATTTGGAGTATAAACTGTCTAGAAAAAAAATGTGTGGCTCAAAATCCCACACATGTGTTTTAATCATCCCTCTATTCATTCTGTGGGTAAGTAAAGGATGCTCGCCTTAGGGTTTGGGATGGCCAAATATATGATGCTCAAAACTAGAGAGATTAATTCATTAGCAATTTATTAGCCATATATACTCATAACCCAGGGAAAAGGACACTGCACACCATTCAGGGACATTTTGGGGTTGCATTTGGTAACAGTAAATAACCAGTGGCTGTACAGGCAGACTTTATAGTATCAACATGGTAGGGTACTGTCAAGATACTCTCCTGAGGGAGTTTGTGATTTGCTTATTTAACTAATTTTTCAGGTTGTCAGGGAACTGAAGTCTACTACTCAGGGATAAAAAGGAACTGAGCCAGCCCCTTTTGATAACGAAGGTTGTTTAGTTAGAGGACTTTATTGCAAGATCAGGATGAGGAGGGAAACTTATGGTTAGGCCATTTGAGATCCTCCCAATTTTACCCGATGTGGAGTTTAATATTAAAAATAATATTAAACTTGCAATAATTTTATAAAATTAAGCACATAATTTTAGGCCTCATACTACAGCATACAAAATATTCTTATAAATCAGGACATTCAAAGAGCTCAATTCTCAGGAGCTGATCAAGGGCCAGTCATGAAAACAGGCTCTTTTTGGTAATAAGAAGGGTTTGGGCAACACAGATCTGCTCCAGGGTTGACACAGACCTGTAAACTTAAAGAATACTTTGTCGGTCACCATGGTGTTCCATAAAGAGTTACATTTTAAAGTGACATCTTTGGCAACCTAGGAAATGTGGAAATAGGTTTATGCCCATGGAATTCACTGATCTTAATGCAGGTCCCATCACCCAGAAGAAGTTGGGTTCATAAAATATTGTAGTGGTCTACTGAACTCTCTTAATAATAACTGGATGATAACTTGTGCTACAGTTTGAATGTGAGTCATGTCCCCCCAAGGCCCATGTGTTAATGAGTCTAATTCTGGTCTCATTAAACTAAAGTCAAGTTGTCAGCTGGGCTGTGTTCCTTCTGGAAGTTCAGGAATCTGTTCCGTTGCCTTTTCTAGTATCTAGAGGCTACCTGTATTTCTTGGCTCATGGCCCACTTCCTCCATCTTCAAAGTCAACAATATCGCATCTCTCAGATGCTTCTTCCATCCATCTCTCTCCCCGCCACCACCTCCCTCCCTCTAAAGTCAGGAAAGGTTCTCTGTTTCTAAAGACTCATGTGATTAAATTGGACATGCCAGAATAATCCACAATGATTTCACTATTTCAAGTTCCTTAATCTCAGTTATCTGCAAAGTCCCTTTTCACATGTAAAGTGACATATCCTGGAAAATCCTTTTGTTCCAGGCACTCTATACCACTCGTTTGTCACAACTGTGACCAAATAAATGATGAAAAATTATTTCACTGGAAAACATTGGAGACTCTTTGTAAAAGTAGTTGCATGGTAAATTGTAAAAATAGGAAATTTTTATTACATATTTGATTTTCTAAAACGTTTAGGATTATTGAAGTATTAAATACACATTTGGAGGCTCTTGAAGAGATAGAAGTAGGCTTAAAAGCAATGTTTTGTTATGTGTAAAAATGTCTTGCTTGTTCAAGTGTGAGGTCCCAGCAGCACTCCAAGAATGTGCATCAGGAAGATTGAGTGCTGCCCAGAAATCTGAAAGGTAAGAGAAGAGGGTAGCAATCAATAGTAGTTAAAATGAATTAAATGTCTACTTGACTTCTCTGTTTGGATGTCTAGTAAACATTTCAAAATTAACATTTTCAAAATCAGATTCTGAATCTTCTCCAGTCTGCACTCCACATACCCCACAGTGTTCTAAAAACCTGGGCATCTTTCTTGTTTCCCATCTTCTCTACATGACATCAAATAGTGTTGGTTTTATTTTTTCATTTTTTTCCAAAACCTGACCATGTCCCACAACTCCCATCATTATTTGCCTGGTTTGTTTCATAGGCCCCAACCCTGGTGTTATGGTTTAGATATGAGGGTGTCCCCAAAAAACTCATGTGTGAAACAATGCAAGAATTTTCAGAGTTGAAATGATTCGATTATGAGAGGCATGATCTAATCTGTGAATTGATCCACTGATGGATTAACTGGGAGGTAACTGTAGACAGGTAGAGTGTGACTGGAGTAAGTGGGTCACTGGGGTGTGTGATTCTGGGGTTTATATTTTGTCCTTGGTGAGCAGAACTCTTTTTCTCTCTGCTTTCTTGTTGGCATGTTCTGAGATGCTTTTTTCCCACCATACCCTTCCACCATGATATTCTGCCTCGTCTCAGACTTGGAGCTATGGAGTCAGCCAACAATGGACTGAATCTCTGAAACCATGAGCCAAATAAACTTTTCTTTCTTTATGTTGTTTTTATCAGGTCTTTTGGTCACAGCAATGCAAAAGCTGACTAAAATGCCCTGCTTCCCTGGTTCCATTTTCAATAGAGTAGCCATAGAAATTAAAACATAAATTAAAGTCAATAGTTGGAGCCTTTGTTCAAAATTTTCAATGACCTCCATCTTACAGCAGAACGAAGTCCTTAGAATGGCTGGCCTGGTCTTCCCCAATCTGATCCACTCATCTCTGACCTCATGAACTCACATCCTACACTCCACCTCTTCTTTTCTCTGATGCAGGCATACTGGCCTCCCTACAGTTCCTTATATATGCCAGGCATGTTCCTGCCTCAGAGCCTTTTTTGTAAGCCCTTCTCTTTGCCTAAAACACATTTCTCTCAGGTATTCTTAAAGCTGACCCCCTCATATCTTTCAGGTCTTTTCTCTGTGAGGCCTTCCCTAATCTCCCTACTAAAAATTGTGATATCTACTCCCTATCTTACTTCATTCAGGCTGCTATAATGAAAATACCATACTGGGAAGGTTAGACAGCAAATATTTATTTTTCACCATATTGGAGGCTGGGAAGTCTGAGACAAGGTGCTAGTGCATTTAAGTTACAGTGAAGGGTCTCTTTGAGGTTGTAAGTAGCCAACTTCTTACTGTGTCCTCAATGGCATAAGACAAGAGCACTCCCTGAGATCTCTTTTATAAGAACACTAATACCATTTATTAGTGTTTCACTATCATAAGATAATGACCTCTCAAGGGTCCCACCTCCAAAAGCCATCACACTGGGGGATAAGCTTCATTATTTTTTTTAGAAAGAGTGAGAGAGTGAGAGAGAGAATATTTTAATATTTATTTTTTAGTTCTCGGTGGACACAACATCTTTGTTTGTATGTGGTGCTGAGGATCGAACCTGGGCCGCACGCATGCCAGGCGAACGCGCTACCACTTGAGCCACATCCCCAGCCCAGATAAGCTTCAATATACAAGTTTTAGAAGAATATTAACAGTCAGTACATAGCAGCAAAACTTGAAAATACATAGAAAATACTGTAGGAAGTGGGCACAGTGGTGCATCCCTGTAATCCAGCTACTTGGGAGGTAAGGCAGGAAGATCCACAAGTTTGAGGCCGACCTGGGCAGTATAGCAAGAACTTTTCTCGAAATAAAAAATAAAAAGGTCTGGGGATGTGGCTCATCCCCCTGGGGTCAATCCCCAGTATCACCAAAAAAAGAATAAAAAAGGTTTATTTGTTTCTGTACTGCAAAACAGCAACAACAACAATTTTTAAATAATAATAATAATAATGTAAGATATTACCTTTGTGATTTCAGGACAGGATAGGACTTATCAAATTAAACTCATAGTCTAAAATATAAAGATTGATAAATTTAAATACTTCAGAATGAAAAACTTTTCTTCAAGAGATACCATAGGGAGAAAAGACAAGTCTGAAATGCTAAGAAGTTATTTGCAAAAAATATAAGCAATGAAACATTAGGTCCCAAATACATGAAAAACAAATACTTCCCATACATCTATAAGGAAAATAAAAATAGCCCAATGGGAAAAAGTATTTAAAACATAAAGAACAGTACAAAGAAAGAGGAAGACAGATGGCTAAAAGGAAAGGAAGTAAAGATAAATGTTCAACTTCACTAATAATCAGAAATAAGAAAAATAATCAGAAAAAAGCAAATTAAAACCAAAAGGAGACATTTCACACACATCAGAAAGGTAAAATGGCTAACATCAACAATACCAAGTAAAAGTGCTGCTATGATTTAGATGTTGTCTCCATGGGTTTGTGTGTTAAAGGTTTTGTTTTCGGTGTGGCAGTGTTGAGGTTCTGGGAACTCTAAGAGAGTAAGAGGTCATTGGAGGTACTATCTTCAGGAGAGATATAGTAGTTTTGGGGGGACCCCAATTAATTCTCATGATAATGAGTTGTTATAAAAAAAAACTAAGATCATGGCTGGGGATATGGCTCAGTTGGTAGAGTGCTTACCTCGAATGCACAAGGCCCTGGGTTCAATCCCAGCACCACAAAAACAATGAACAAACAACAACAACAAAAGAGTAATCCCAGCAGCTCTGGAGGCTGAGGCAGGAGGATCTTGAGTTCAAAGCCATCCTCAGCAACTTCAAGGGACTAAGCAACTCAGTGAGACCCTGTCTCTAAATAAAATACAAAATAGGGCTAGGGATGTGGCTCAGTGGTTGAGTGCCCCTGAGTTCAATCCGCAGTACCAAAAAAAAAAAAAAGAGTAGGATCAGTCCCTTGCTCTGGCCTCTTGTCTTATGTGATGTCTCCTCCTTCCACTTTTGTGGTGCCATCTACTGTGAGCCTTCATTAAAGCTGAGCAAAACCTGGCACCATGTCCTTGAACCTCCAGAACTGTGTGGGGAAAAAAAGCAAACACCTCTTTTCAATATGAAGTAATCAACCTCAGGTATTTCATTATAATAGCAGAAAACAAGCTAATATAGTTGCAGATGTGACTTAATGGAAACTTTGTCTTCCCCTAGAGGAAGTATAAATTATACAACTCCTGGAAAATAGTCTCCTCTTACCAAGTAATACTATATATATACATATATTGTAAAGCTTTAATTCCATACCTAGTTACATACTCTAAAATGTCTTATAGGTATGTGTCAGGGTACGTGTGTGAGAGTCTTTGTAGCATAATTGATCATAATAGGGAAAAGATGAAGACCAATCAAATTCCAGGAATAGTATTGAAAGAGTAAAAGAAATTGAAGTTAAAATGTAAAGGACCGGGTATTGTAAAGTTTCTAAGCTGCAAAGCCTGAGTTAAAATGTAAAGGACCAGGCATTGTTAAGTTTCTAAGCTACACTCAAAGCCTGAAATTCCTGTAGCTGTTAGGACAATTCCCGAGACTGCCCATTAGATATGTGTCGAAATCCCACCTGACCACTTAGTTGCTTAATAACTTGGACCCAGTGCAGCTCAGCAAGTAGGCACCTCAGGGCCTAAACCAATCAGTTTGAATGTCCACCCCGCTTTAGGACTGACCTATCACCCCCGCCCGACCTGTTCCCGCCAATGAATGTGCAAATTATGTTTGAGAGTTGTTGTTCGATTTTCCCGAGCCTCATGCTGATTTGCTCTGATGTATGCAAAGCCCCCACCCTCCCCAAAAAATGTACTTAAGCACTGCTCAACCCCTGCTCGGGGCTCTGGGCCGCTCTTCCTTCTTGAGTGAGCACAGAGCCCCAGTGCGCTGGATCTTCAATAAACCCCCTTTTGCTGTTGCATGAGTCGGTCTCTTGGTGGTCTCTTCCTCCGTCGTTCGCCGGTCCCTTACAGTATAAGAAGAAAAAATGTATGGGCTGGGGTTGTGGCTCAGCGGTGAAGTGCTCGCCTAGAACGCGTAAGGCACTGGGTTCGATACTCAGCACCACATAAAATAAAACAAAGATATTGTGTCCACCTATAACTAAAAAATAAATATTAAAAAATATTCAGGGCTGGGGATGTGGCTCAAGCAGTAGCGCTCTTGCCTGGCATGAGTGCAACCAGGGGTTTGATCCTCAGCACCACATACAAACAAAGATGTTGTGTCCGCCAAAAACTAACTAAATAAATATTTTTTAAAAAAATATTCATATTTGAAACACTACACAGCAGTAAAAATGAATGAGCCAGAGCCACGTGCATGAAAATGATGAATCTCAAAAACAAAGACAAGTCACAGAAGACGACGTACATACAGTATGGTGCTATGTGTATATAGTTCAGAAATAGGCAAACCCAGAAAATGTCCTGTTTAGGAATATATACATGTATAAAAGAAGTACAAAGAAAAGCTAGTGAATGATTGTTATAAAAAATGCAGACATCTACACATAAGATTTCCAAGTTTTGCTATAAACAGGGGGCAGAGAAATGGGGGAGCAGTTGGAACAAAAATCCTTTAAAAATTTATGATATCAAGGAGTTTATTTTATTTTGTTTTTAATGGGAGAAATTTATAACATGTTTGTATGTTCATGAGAATAATTCATGTGTAGTAAAATAAAACTGCTTACGCAGGATATGAAGTATTTATGTGTGACTATTTGGTCTGAGAAAACAAGAGGGGATAGAATCTTGCCTTGTTAGGTAGGATGCAACAGTGGCTCACTGGATGGTAGAGATGCCATGGTGATTCTGTGAAGGCAGAACTTGCTGGAAATCTACCCTCTTTGGTGCAGGCAAAAGCTGTTTGTACCGGGAACTCTCCAGCGTGAAACCTCTTCAGAAGTGGTACCTAATTAACAGCCACTGGCTGCTGGGTGTTGCTGATTATGCACTGCAGATGCTGGATGCTATGGAATTTTCGGGTGCTGCAGGAGCAAGTGCTAGAAGAGCTATGCACATGCTGCAGAAACCTGGCAAAGAGCTGACCACACCAAGAAAGCAAAATCTTTTTTTCTTTTCCCTTCAATGACTCTCCAGTGCCCTCTACTGGCAAAGCTTCAGGGCCAGCTGGCAAAGAAAACACTTAAAGGGCTCAGGACCATTTTTGTAGTCAAAGGCAGTAAATCCATACCGACACTATGGGATGTGGAGGAATCAGGCCAATAATACTTGCACCTTCTATCAAAATTAGCACCACTAAAAAAGGGATGGAGGCCATATGTCTCTACATGTGATTCAATGGGTACACTGCACTGTTTATGAACTATTCTTGTCTTAAAAAAAAATTGAGCCCAAATTTGAGAAAATCTCTTGATTTCCCAGTTACAAGATATACAGGGGTTAAGGGAATAAGTTAGTCAACACCATGAGGAAGTAACCAGCCAAATCCAGAATGTGGACCATTCTACAGGATAATGAACTGGTTTCTCCAACAAATCAACAACATGACAGTAAAGGAAGGATGAGGATTAAAAAAACATAAAAATACAATGCAATGTGTTTTCAAAATAAAATTTTTAAAAAGTTTAAAGCAGGATATCTCCAACTGTGGTTTGAAAATGATTTGTCCCTTCCCAAACTCCAAAACTCATATTGGCATTTAATCTCATTGTGAGGTATGAAGAGGATGGACACTCAAATCAATTGACTATTGTGTTTAGATGTGGAACCTTTGGGAAGTGCTTAGAATTAGATAAGGTCAGAAAGATTTTAGAAATATTGCTCAGTGCCGCAGTCTGGCTGGGCACAAAATCACGAGCCACTCAAGCAGGAACAAACTTTATTTCTGAAATTCCCGCCAATGCCACGCACACTCCCAGGTAATATGCCAAACCACACACGTGGCGTTCTCCCGGGCCACACTACACCAACCGGAAGGTCCCTTCTCCGTAAATCCCTCCTACCGCATTTCCCCAACCAATGGGAACTCTCTGGGAGTCCCGCTATAGCTCCAAAGTAGCAGGCAGAGGCGGACAGCAGGGTTCTAATATCCAATTGAATTCAAATCTTAACATAATCATATCATCTCAATGGCTTGCTGGCATCACCTTTCAACCAAAAATGCCATGCATCATTCCTACTTGGCTATGGCTCTTAGCAGCTCAGAGTAAGAGAAACTCTTCAATAAACTCTTATTGAAGGGATAGGAAAAGAGAAAGGGGACATTCTTCATCAACGTGTCTCTCTTGCACTCCAGTTTTATTGGGGATCCCAGTGAAATTTCTAGAGAGTCCTGCCCAGGTCCACCTCTTGACTATTGACTGACAGCAGAGTGTCATCAGACTTCCAAGACCCCACTGCTATGGCAACTCTAGGTCACCTTGGCCCTCGCTGACTTGTTCTAATTGGATTCTTAACCATACATTCTTACAGATTTTATGGTTAGGAGAAACTATATTCATCTTCCAGAATCTTGTCTGTAAAAAGGGTCACAAAAGTCACTACTTTCAAAGTAACTTGGTTCCCTCTTATCAACATTATTTTCTGCCTGCATTTTCTTACAGATAACAGGTAGTTTGCTAAGAAATGTGACATATCCTGTCCCCTTAGGCCAGGCAGGGCTATAGACAAATTACTTTTTGGTAAAGAAAGCATGTGGGGGTCAGCACAGTGGGCCCATTTTATACAATTATTCTCTTAATCTCGTTCCCACCATCTTCATTTGTCTATCCCGTAATATTAACAGGGGTACTGTAAAGGTAAAATTTCTAAGCTGATTCTAAGCTGCAAAAGTCTGAGTTAAAGTGTAAAAGACTAGGGCATTGTAGAGCTTCTAGATTACAAGGCCTGGGCTAAAAGGTAAAAGTCTATTGTTACAATTCCTCTGCTATCCCCGGAATCTGTAATCTCTGTAAAGTTGTTAGGACAATGCGGGAACTGCCCAGTAAATATCTCCATTGATTCCCTGGTTGTTTAATAGCTAAGGGCTCCAGGTAGCATGGCACGTAAGCATATAGGCCCCAGAACCAATCAGTTTAAATGTGTACCCCATTTCGAAGTGACCAATCACCCCTGCCCAAGCTGTTCCCGCCAATGAATGGACTAATCATGTCTCAGAATTGTTCAATTTTCCCGCGCCTCATGATGATTTGTTCTGATGTATGCAAAGCCCACCGCCCTCTCCAAAAAGTGTACTTAAGCTCTGCTTGACCTCTGCTCTGGGCTCTGGGCTGCTCTCCCTTCTTGAGTGAGCATGGAGCCCCAGCGCGCTGGAACGGATCCCTAATAAATCCCCCTTGCCATTGCATGGAGCTAGTCTCATGTGGTCTCTTTCTCCGACGCTTCGCTGGACCCTTACATTTGGTGCATTGGCCGGGAACTGCGCATCGCCGGACAGGGAGACCCAACGAACTGCTTCGGGGGTAAGTAAGGCGCCTTTCTCTCTCTTTCTCTCTCTCTCTCCCCTCCTTCTTCTCCTTTTCTCCCCCTTGTTCTTTCGCAATCGCTCAGGTGCGATCGCGCAGGTTCGGTCTCTGGCGGCTCAATGGTGGGCATAAGTCCCCAGAGGGCATAAGCTCTCAGAGCCTCGGGTGGGGTTGGCAGTGTGTGTGTGTGGCTGTCAGTGGAGAGCATAAGCTCCCCCTGGCGGTGGCAGGCAGACGTGTCTAGGAGCCACAGCCCACCCCTCCAAAGGACGCTTTGGAGGGTTCGGGGGGGGGGGGACAGGAGTGCCCCCCCCCATTGAAGCCAGATTTAAAGTTAGGTAGTCAGTGTAGTTAGGTAAATCGGGTCTAATACCGAGTAAAATCTAAAATGGAGGCCATGCTGGGAATGACTCAGGGAAAACACAGGACAACTCATGGAATGTTAATGAAGTCCCAAAAAGGCCCTAGGCCAAAGTCCACCTCAAAGAAGTGTTAATGAATAGCCCCCAGCAAACTTAAAGATAGCCCATCACAAAGAAGTGTCCCACCCCTCGGGCCTTTCAACCTACATTCCATCCCCAAAACTATAAGAAGGGGAAACAACCGCACTTCCACGGATTCCACCTCTTGGGTCCCCTTCTTCCTCCGGGAGAAGTCTTTTCTGCTGTCCTTTAATAAACTTCTAATTTCTACTCTGACCTTGCCTCGGTGTGCTTCTTTGGTGTTATTCTTCAACATCGGGGAAGCAAGGACTCGTCACCGGTCAACAGCGGTATCACCATCAGGTAGAGGGGCGGATGAACCCTTGTCAGTGTATTTTGCTGCCAACCCATCTGGTTTTGCCGGCAACTCTTTCTGTTGAATTCACTGTCTGTCTTTAATTTTTGCTTCTGAATTTGTGTTAAACGTTCGTTTACTGTGTGTCCGTGTTTGCGTCACGTTTGTGTTGTCTCCCTGCGCTTCAGAGTGGCCCACCCTCGGAGTTGAATGGCCCCCAGGAGAGTCCCTCCCGTTTCAGCCGGGCCGCATGGCCATCTAGATTATGGCTTCTAACCTTTCAGGACCTCTGGGAATCTCTTCCTGCATGGGTGAGGTCCGCGCAGTTCGCTGGGAGGATCCCACCCGGCGGTATGGCGGATCTGTCCTGTCCCTGTCCCACCTGTCCTCTCCGCCCCCTGGCCGTCTCCCCTCCCGGGAGGGGAGAGGGGTGCTCCAGCGGGCGCGGTGGACGGGCGGATGGAATCGGGGGTGAGGTCAGCGGGAGACCGCCCCTCCTCCCCCTCCTCTGCCGGCAACTGGCTGCCACCAGCCTCGCGGTGCATTTCCACCACAGTGGGGCAGGCGGGATCGGACATGGAGTCGGCGGGGCATTGCCCCCCACTTCCATCCTCCCGGCGAGCAGAAAAAGCGGCTCTGGAGTACCCGGCCCTCTCCCTCCTTCGTGGGGGTAGAAGGGACCGGGTCCCCAAACCCCCCGAGTGTTACAGCCCTCCCGGCCACAGTGATCGTGGGGCCGAAGAAGCGAACGGGTCTTCCTGGAGTTGGGCTGTAAGTAAGGGTAAATACTGAGACTAGGAAAGCAATGTTTTCTTTCCCTCCCGTAATCAGCTTGAATGCAAATAGAGATGCCTGCTGGGGATTTAACAACTTTGACATCTCGCTTTGACTTTTCTCAAAGCCCTGTCCTCATTATTAAATTGGTGTTAATTGGCTTTAGAGATGGGAACCAAATTTTCAGTCACAAATTTTAACACTCCCGAGGAGACTTCTAAGGAGTCTCCACTCTGCTTTCTTTGGGAAGCCTAGCACTCGAAACAACTGCAAGCAGAGGATGAGCATTTTGGGAGCTGGCTACTACAAAGTTAGGAAAAAAAAAAGCCTAGTGCCTAAGGTCAAACCAAACTGGAGGAGCTGATCCTGTGGGTGAAAGATAAGATTAAGGGACTCCCAGCAGCTGCCAGAGCCATTTAGCTCTGGGGAGTTCCCTGGGTCCTTATCTGCATCTTAAGGATTACGCCACCTTTGTTTACTTAAAAAGAAGGGACATTGAATGCAGTAGAGCCAGTCACACTGAGACCCTTGATTTTATACCTATAGTTGCCCCTACGTGAAAACATCTGGTCTACTCGTGGGAAAGTCTATGGTGCCACTGATGGGAGTCATAATTAAATGAAAGTTCAAAACTTGGAGGGATATATTCTTATCTGGTTGTCTGATTGTTTCTTAAAGATAAACTAGGTTACATGTGTGTCTAAAAAAAAAATAATTTTTTATTGTAACAATCTGGTATCTGAATGGGTTTCTAAAGCATTGCACTATCTTGCAGTTAAAAGTTGGGTTTAAGCAATTGTTTAGTTTGATTTCAGATAGTTCTAAAGAGTTTCAATTTTAAATTGGGTAGCCTGAGAAGATTTCACTAAGGTGTACCCGTACATCAACTGGGATAAAAATAATAAATTATGATATGATATCTGTTTCCCTCAGCGTGTAAGATTCAGGAAAAAAAAAACATGTTAAATTAAAACGTTGGTCTGGCTCATTAAAATAACCTTAAATAATTAAATAACAACAGTCTTGGAAATTCTCAAAGCTTAATTTCAGATATACATGGTAGTGTGTGGGCAAATTTAATGTAACTTAATGCTACTTTAGAAACTTCAGAACAAGCAAAGTGGCATAGAGGTCTTAAAGAAATTTCTTCTGATGGCAGAGATCCTATTTCCAGTTTTATGTGAGCAAGTTTTTCTAGTGTAAAAAGATATAAAATTTTGGGAATTGCTTTTTAAATTTGTATCATAATTTTCAACATCCAAATCTGGAAAATATAACTTAAGGTTAAAATGCCTTAGGCCTAAAGTGTCTGCTCAAAATAGCAGTTTTTCCCTCCTCCTTCCAGACCTTAGCCAGGGCTTAAGCTGATATGCAAACAGAAGCAGCTTGGAGCTCAGGCCCAAGGGGGAAAAAAAAAGGGTAAAGGTGTCTTTTTAAGGGAACTCAAACTAAATTAAAGGACTTTTGCCTTTTCTTGGATTCTATGTTTTTTTTTGAGCTCATGATTTTTATCCTACAGACAAGTTAATGTTTTTCTGATAAGTTCTATTTTTTGATCAACTGGAGTTTTTTTAAACATTGCAATGAGATTTCACCTGAGAAAGCTGGAAGGCCTTTTGTGTTATGTGTTACTCTTGTTATGTGTTGTATGTCGGTATGTCTGTATGTGTGTATGTCCATATATCCTGCAGTGATATGATAATTAACAGATGAGGAGCGCTCATAAAAAAATTAAAAATGGATCTAAATATCTTTGATTCACGTGATTCAAATGGCTCAATTTAAATTGGGTAAACAGATGTAAAAGAGGTCTTGGATTAAGCTTATAAGTTTTTCTAGGTGTTCAAAAAAGGCCCTAATAAAATGTTAACTCTGCTTTAATTTAAAAGTTTACAAGTATTGTTTCAAAATGTGAACAAAAGGAGGTTAGTAGATAAAAGAAGAAACTAAAAGGTTCTAGGTATGGAACTAATAGAGAGAAAAAAAATTGTGTTTCTAGATAGGAGAGTCTATGTGACTAAGTAATCAAGAGGGTTTAAGTAAGTGATGAAAGAGGTTTATGTCAATTAGTTATGTATATAAGTTTTTAAATACGTTACACAACTATGGTTAAACAACAACTGTTGTTTTTCAATACTTTCCTTGTGCTCTGCATAATGAAGTTCCTTCAAATCCGATTACAGAAAGTCCCAAATCAAACTTCCAACCAGCTTCTGCTTAGGCACCACCAGCCTCTGATGACCGATGGACCCCCAACATCTTCAAGAGAACAATTCACTCAGTGCTGAAGCTCACTACCAGGCACGATGGAATGCAGCGGACATGGGACAGCGGGAAACAACAAGTTCAGAGAACCTCTTAATCTGCCATCCTGGATTCATGAGTCTTTATGTCCTATTGAGCTTCCTCATGGCCCTTGGTCTCTTTTCTGTCAGCCCCCCAACATGGAACTTCTGCCAGAAATTGATCTTTGCTCTAATTTTTATCTTCATTCTGTTCTTATTCGCTCTGATCTTCTTCAGGTGCTGGTGATGATATCTGGAAAAACCTGCCAATAGACGGGTTGCCTGCCATTTATCTAAGCCCTGCCATCTCCCCCTTAGTCATTTCTTTAAAAGCTAAACTTGGTTAATATAAAAACATCAATGTAATTATGGTGTTATTAATGCATTCATATCTTTCAGGTATACAAGTCTGTAAGGTAGAAGCTTCAAAAGAACATTATATCAAGCTGGTGTTCTAAAGTTGTATGGTAATTTTAGGCTTAAAAAAAAACATGTTGGAAATTTATTTATCATTTGTGTTCTATAACTGGACCTGTTATCAGTAAGATATGTAAAGTTCCATGTTACTTTTTACACTAAGACACAATTTAAATGTATTTTTAAGTCAATGAGAGCCTAATCTGGGTGAAGGTTTTATTGTGAGACACAGAAATACTTTGCTACTTTCCAACAAGAAGCTTCCAGCCTTCCTTTAATTCATGTTTTAGATGTGATATTATGTTGTGTTAGCTAATATTCATGTGAACTTGAGCAACAATTTATGTAAACTTTGTAAAATGATGTCTAAAAAGCAAAGATCAGCTTTAGAACTAAAGTATTTAAGACTTATAAAGAGCCCCACCTTACTTGAGATAAGGCTCTATGTCCCATCTCACTGCATGTGAAAGTGACTATGAAAGAAGTAGGCCAGATTTCAGTGCATTTAAAGTTGTGCCCAAAAGTTGGTTTTTGTCACGATTGCCAGGATACCAAACAGGGGATGTACTCTGCCAAAAATTCTAGGTAGCTATCACATAGACTAAATATGTTTTTACCCTAGTTAGTTTTGTTTTGTAGTTTGCTTTTAGATGGACTAAGGATTGCCTGTTAATATTTTAAAGAGGTACTGCTTTAAGAACTCACAACCTGGGTTAATTTAAGATAATGTGTTACAAGGAGTTATCACTTACAGGATAGAGAGATAGGTACTAAAGCCCAATACCCTTAATATAAGGCTGTTGACTTATTTGCTAGATGTTTAAGATTAAGTCTTAAAATTAAAAATTTGGCTCTTGCCCTCTGAGTCAGTCTGAATCAGGGAATAGGGAACTGAGCAAAGGGCTCTGCAACTCTAGGCCACATAACTTCCCGAGTAGGGAGATTAATGAGACCAGTGGAGGGCAGAAGGCCAATCAGTGCATTTGCTGTAAAGAGGAGGGTCATCAGAGAAGGGAGACATCCCTGATGCTTCTGAGGGAAGCCATATGGTCAAGCCAGGCCTGGACCCATCCTAGCGCAAATGGCACTAGCAGAACTGAGAAACTGCTGTGAAGTTCCCGAGGACTCCCAGGAGACTCAGCTGACTGTTAACAATAGGTAGAACCGAAGTCAGTTTGACTTGCTTCATCTTAAACACTTAGCAAAGACGGTCAAAGCCAAAGCACAGCTGTTCCTGGACATCTTAGATGATAATAATAGTTAAATATAACCTCCAACAATAAGTAGACTAGAGGCTACAAAAGAAATTCTTAGACAAAAATGCCTGATAACTGTCAAAGGGACTGCTAAAGTAGTTTTAGTCTAAGGCCTTTATTTCTAACCAACGCAGGTAGGCTTGATGTTTGCTAGTATGGTTATTCAGCCCTAAGTAACAGAATTAAAGATTTCTCTATTAGACACAGAGGTCATACTAGCAAAGGATTTTGCAGGATCAGATGGCATTAGATTATTAGACTATATCTTAAGAAAAAGGACATCTGTAACCCTAAATGTTAGTTGTTGTGTTTACATCCCTGATATTTCTGACAATGTAACAAATATCCTTAAAGATTTACATGCTCAGATGGAAGCCATGTCCTCAGCAACTTTGTCATGGAAACAATATCTTAGCTCCTAGTTCCTGGTACTGCCTGATGGAAAACATTGTTAATCTTTGTCTTGGTTATTATACTCATTGGCATATTCTTGTGCTGTGGCATTTATTACTGCATCAATATGATTCCAGTACTAATGAGTTCTTGTTTCTCTTATAGACCACCTGTCATTCAAATGGCTCTCCAGCCTATTACTTCTCAATTGGACTTTTATCATGGACCACTTGATAGACCCGATATTTTTAAGGGGGACTCCAAACTGCTTGCCCCACGCTGTCCCTTTTCAGCCTGAAGAAGCCAGAAAGATTCTCTTCGTCCCCCTTCCTCACAGCAGTAAGGAGTTCCCAAATTAGAGGGGGGAATGAAGCCAGATTTAAAGTTAGGTAGTCAGTGTAGCTAGATAAATCGGGGTCTAATATCAAGTGAAATCTAAAATGGAGGCCATGCTGAAATCGATTCTAGGAAACGCAGGACAACTCATAGTGATCAGACAACAATATGCTCCACTGGCAGAAATGAAAAATGAGACCTTCCAATAATTATGATTCAGTACTTTTAAGATTAAAAGTAGTCAGAAAAAGGAGTGGGGAATGTAAAGGTAAAATTTCTAAGCTGATTCTAAGCTGCAAAAGTCTGAGTTAAAGTGTAAAAGACTAGGGCATTGTAAAGCTTCTAGATTACAAGGCCTGGGCTAAAAGGTAAAAGCCTATTGTTACAATTCCTCTGCTATCCCCGGAACCTGTAAGTTGTTAGGACAATGCGGGAGCTGCTGAGTAAATATCTCCATCGATTCCCTGGTTGTTTAATATCTAAGGGCTCCAGGTAACATGGCACATACGCATATAGGCCCCAGGACCAATCAGTTTGAATGTGTGCCCCACTTGGAAGTGACCAATCACCCCTGCCCAAACTGTTCCCTCCAATGAATGGACTAATCATGTATCAGAATTGTTGTTCAATTTCCCCGCGCCTCATGATGATTTGTTCTGATGTATGCAAAGCCCACCGCCCTCTCCAAAAAGTGTACTTAAGCTCTGCTTGACCTCTGCTCTGGGCTCTGGGCTGCTCTCCCTTCTTGAGTGAGCACAGAGTCCCAGCGCGTTGGAACGGATCCCCAATAAATCCCCCTTGCCATTGCATGGAGCTAGTCTCGTGTGGTCTCTCCTTCTCCGACGCTTCGCTGGACCCTTACAATTAGCATTTAAAATGTCTTTTTCTTTTTTAAAAGGGACAGTTAAACTGTTAATTTTTAGTCTATAGCCCATTCTTAGCATAAAAGCAGCCAGTTCTTAGTAGTACAAAAGTTGTTTATTAGTATCTCTGCTAGAAACAGACATTCAGATGTACAACTCATAGTTCATGTAACTTTCAGTTTTTCATAGCAAGATATCCTTCACATAAAAGATTCAGATTATTTGTATCTTTCTAATAAGAACCTCATAGTTTTAAGTATTTTTTGATTGTTGGAGACCTCTTCTAAATTCTTTAGCATTCTTCAAAACTTTAGTTTCTGAATACTATATTTTAACTCAATAAACTTATACTATGTATAGGAGATAAGAAGTAATATCCTCTCTCATAACAAGGTTTAAGACTGAGACTCCTGTAGGGAAAGATGTTAATAAGACAAAAAAAACCCTTTTTTTTTTAAACCCAAATTTTACATGACATGGGACTGTAAGGGTCCGGCGAAACGTCGGAGGAAGAGACCACAAGAGACTGGCTTCATGCAATTGGCAGAAGGGGATTTATTGATTCAGCATGCTGAGGCTCCAGGCTCACTCAGGAAGATAGAGCAGCCCACAGCCCCGGGCAGGGGTTGAGCAGTGCTTAAGTACACTTTTTGGGGAGGGCGGAAGCTTTGCATACATCAGGGCAAATCATCACGAGGCTCGGGAAAATCAAACAATAATTCTTAGACTTGATTAGTACATTCATTGGCGGGAACAGGCTGGGCAGGGGTGATTGGTCACTTCTAAGCGGGGTACACATTCAAACTGATTGGTTTTGGGGCCTGGATGCCTACGTGCTGGGCTACTCAGAGCCCTTAGTTATTAAACAGCCAGATGGCCGGTAGGGCATTGTCTTAACTGCCTCAGGAATTTAACCCAGGCTTTGCAGTTTAGAAGCAGGTTTACAATGCCTGGTCCTTTACATTTTAATTCAGGCTTTGCAGCTTAGAAACTTTACCCTTTCAGGACCACTCAAAAATGAATACCCAAAGAAACAGGGAGATCTGTGTGTTTTTATGGATGGCCATGAAATATGACTGAAGGACAAAAGGGTATTACCTAATCATAACAAACTGGGGCACAGGGGCAGTTAGCAAGGCCTGTTGGTTCAGTTCCTTCTTAGTGAAACTCCTCCGGAACTTCATGGTGAGGATGAAAACAGTAACTTTCTGTGGCCTCTGGCTAGCACCAAGGAAATTAAAATCGATAAGTTCTCTGGCTAGTACAGCCTAGCTAAATCTACATGGTTATCTCCTGGTTTTTCTTTCTATAAATTGTAACTGTTTCTGTAAGACCTGTTGAAAAATAACCTGACTGCTTCCTTCAAATTGCATTAAATTCATTTTTCCTTTTTACATTTGTCACTTTTTCATATGCAGGCACCTGACTCAATCTAGCCAGCAGGGATCTAGGCAGGTTCCCTGGATTAATAGCCAGTAATGTTGGCATCCCTTTGTGATACTCTTTTCTTTTTTATGTAACATAGAAAATTTTTCACATAAGGGTCTTCAGGGGATAAGAACAGAGAGAATCTCTAGGTTTTATGGTCTGTCAAGGGAGAAATGGAGAGAGAAATCCTAATTTCTATGGTCTATTTCAGGGGACAAAGAACAAGAGAAGATCAGAAGTATTTTCTGCTTCTGCTGTCTCCTTAATTTTCAAGGTGACATATTTTGGGGTAGCATTTCCTGTACCTCATTATATGCAAACTCATTTTTAGAGGGCAATTTCTAGTTCTTCCTCAGGTAAAACCTGAACTGCTCAAGAACATACTTACTAAATCTTTTTGCTTGAATTAAGATTCTCATTTCATATGTAAGCTATTTAACATACCATCCTCTCTGGCCTAGTCTACACTTACTGTTTCAAAGTTTTACATTTAATCCCCATGACAACTCTATGATGTAGATCTAATTTTCATTTCCCTTTTATGGAGGAAAATCTGTGACACATAGAAGTTGAACGACTTGTCCAGAAAGTGAAAGGAAGGAGGATTCAAGCCCATGTTGTCTAGCTCCCTTTAGGCAGCCCCATGTATTGCACTGGACTCCCCCTGATATAAGCACAGGACTGGAGAGACCAAGCAAAGAATTTTAATTCTGTTCCAGGAACCTAGAGGGCAGTGAGTCATCCCAGCCACTAGAGTGGCAAGTGTGACACCTGCTACTTACTGTAAAGGTGCTTTGACCATGAAGCAAGCACTGGAGCTGTCACCAAAAGATTTCCTTAACTTCGAGGTGAATGAGGCTCTTGACAAACCTCATAGAAAAAAAAAATTAAGGACCTTAACTCAGGATGAGTGGGACTCTTGACAAACATCACAGAAATTAATTTAAGGACACATCAGAGATTTATTAGGAGAGACACATTTAAGGAAGAATGCTGGCTATCTTGAGAGTGAGATGCTTTGGAGGTTCTAGGGAAAACCTGGTCAGGGACCAGTATGGGAAGGTATGTGAGAATGATATGTCTAATGACTAGTGGTCTGACAATTATCAGGATCCTTTAGGCTGATGTGGTCTCCAATATCTGAGCAGTAGATAATGTTGGAAAATGCCTGATATTATAGGTTTCTTAAAATATCGTATCTCTTTACTAAATCTATTTATTACGTTGGCTAATTAACAGTGTGCAATGTAATTCTCATAAATGGGTTAATTTATGTTAACTCTAATTTACAATTCTCTTAGAAATTTGAGAATGACAGGCTTGGGAGAGAGAACTGGCTTGGGGAGTGACAAGCCTAGGAGGAAAGATATGCAGAGCTTTAGCTTTTAGATTGAAGTTATATTTTCCTGATCCTTCCTATCTTTTTTATTTCTTTTAACCTACCTCAGAACCACCTGTGTTCCCAGTGTTCATTGCTAATGTCATTAGTTAGACTTGAGAAGCTGCATCAACCAACATGTAACATAATGAGAGAAGACAGTGCAAGAGTGATAGTGCTGCCAAACAAAGCCATACAGCTTTAGAAAGAATTTAGAAATACTCAAGATGAGCTCTTTCAACATCCATTTATTGAGTGAAGACCATGTGCATGAAAGACAAGCTATGTCTCAGCTCTCATGGGGCTTACATTGAGGGGGAGGAGGAGGATGCACAAAGAAATGAACAAGATATTTTCAAATGGTGACCAGTGCATAAAAAAAATCAACATAGAATAAATATAATTGGACACTGATTTAGACTGAGGGATGGAGAAAGGCCTTTCTGAAATGCCAATTAAGCAGAAACATGACTGATAAGAAGCGGGCAGCCATGCAAGGGGCTGGGGTGAGTGGTTAAAATGCAGGAAATGAGAAGGTGACAACAAGAGGTCATGCCAGCCCTCTTCCACCCCCAGGCCCTGCAGAGGTCTTCCATGCCCCCCCCCCCACCAAGTGTGCTGGAAAGGTATCAGAGAATTTAAGTCGGGGTGAAGAAAAAAAAAAGGGTGTGTGTGGAAAGACCACAAAGGGCTGGACCAGTGGACTGAGCAAGTTAAGTACCTCCTAGGATTCTGGGAGAGAACAGCTTAGTAGCATGATGTTATTTGAAGAGCATTTCAAACACACTTTCTTCCCACAACCCTGCAAGAGCAGGTAGCAGGTGGGTGTAGAATGTGTTGACACCATATCCAGAGCATAGGCCTGCCAGAGTTGTGTCCCATCCCCTCTTCCATTCATTCCAAATTTCCTCGCCCTCAGCAGCAGATGGGTGGAGGCTGGATGGGTTTTAGGGTTTAGGACCCTAGGATCACCGGGTCATGAAAATTCCCCACCCCAACACCTGCAACGCAGCGACTACGCCGCCTAGGTGGGCCCGTGCCTCTGTCTAGATCCCACCCTTGGGATCTGGGAACTGGCGGACAGCAGAACCTTCAACGCCTCTTCCCAGCTTCTCCCAGCTCCGTGCCAGTACTGAATGTAACAACCTCCCAGCTGCCGGGCAGTCTAGGGTATTTTCACGCAGCAGTGCCTGGGATATGGCGACGTCAGCACAGGGGATGGCCTTGCCGTGAGACCAGGTGCAGCGATTGCAGGCAGAGCAGGAAACCAGCATAGGCTGAGAAAACGGGATGCTTCGTGGTGGTTAGCTTCCTGGGCCATGGGCTGCTGGGACGCGCCGAAGCCTCTTGGAAACCTCGCCACCAAGGTCCCTGGGAACCCTGGGAACCCGAGTCCCCGTCCACTTTGCGGGTTTTGTAGTTTCTAAATTCAGCGCGCAAGAACGGAAACAGTCCCACTGAGCCGGGTTAGGCCCCTATGCTCACAGAACCTCAGCTTTCTTTCCTGTCGGATGGGGACAGTGCCTGCCTTGCAGGAGGATATTTTACATACAGCGACTCACTTCGGAAATGGTAGTTAATTTTTATAAATAGTCCCCTGAGAATATTTGCCTGTTAAGATTCTGTCTTGTCCTGGAAACAAATTTAGGTCACGTTGAGAAGAGGGAGTCGTTTAATGGTGAGCCTTGGCGAGCGCCACTTCGCATTAAAGCCGCCGGCGACCCTGAACCCGTGCAAGGAGATCGGGAAGTGGGGGCGTCTCAGGAAGACCAGGAAGGGATTATAGAACCCGAGTCCTACACGGATGCTTCACTGGGCCTCATAAGTTAACTCCCTTAAAGCTTGTAACTGTATCCGCAGGCACCAAACTTGGGCTGCGGATCTGACCAGTCTCTGCCCTTCCGTTTTCAGTTTCCTTTGCTCGGGCCCTGCTGCCCCACCCCCCGGCCCCTGCTGCCCCACCCCCCGGCCCCTGCCTGGGGATTTGCCCGGTGATCAGTGACGTCAAGTAGACTAAAGTTCCCATTGGAGGGCGGAGTTCAGCAGGGGCCAATCCCGGGGCTGGTCGGGGAGAAATCTCGGCGGAGGGCACCGAGTAGCCGGGAGATTATGGGGCGGGGACGCGCTGTCGCGCTGGTTGCTCGAGCCTGAGTCGGACCCGGAACAGACCGGTGCGGGAGAGAAGCGACCCGGGCCCTCGATTTGCGGCTCGGGACTGGTGAGTAAGGGGCATCCGAAGAGAAATGCCGTGAAACAGCAGTCTCACACACGCGCCCCAGGCTTGGGGTGACTGAATGCGGCCGCAGGGCCCTGGGACAGAACCCGGCCTGGCCGCTGGGCGGGCTGGGCAGGGGGTCGAGTTCGTTGCGTCTCTCTGCCAACCGAATCCCTCCTGCTTGCTTGACCCTTCATTCGCCCTTCCTCGTCAGTCTTTCAAGCTTTCCGAGTCCAGCTCAGACTCTAATCCCTTATAGTCCCCAGGGCTAGAAGTAAGCGGGACCCGGATGAAGGTCTGGTGGCTTGGAGCCGTGTAGATAGATAGCCATTCCGACTCCATGACCAAAGTTAGGTTTCCTTTCCTTTCTTCTTTGAGTCAGCGTAAACCAGTTTCACCTCATACACTTGGAGCTGTATATTTTCCCTGCTAATTTTTTCTCTGTTTAGCCTTAGGAAAAAAAGTATATTAATTTAACCTTAAGGAATAAATAGGAGAGAAACATTTCAGAATTCCCAGTAGATTCCAGATTTTGACACCACAACCATTTCTGTGTGCTTCAAAAGAGGGGAGAATGACATTCATTCGTTCATGCATGCCTGAACCTCCTGTTTAACTGTTAGCTGAAATCATAATCCCTAACATGTTTTTTCCCCAACTTTAAAAAAAATCACGTTTTATAAATATAGATTTTTTAAATGTTTCAAAATTACAGTTTTCTTTTTTTTCGTAGACATTGTTTTTTAGATTTAAGAAAAGAATTGAGAAGATAGTCTAGAGCTTCCATATACCCCAAACATTTTACCCCTTAACGTCTTACATCAGTCTGGTACATTTGCTGCAAATAATGAAGCAATATTGATACATTATTGTTGACCAAAGTCCATAGTGTATTCAGATTTGCTTTTTTGCCTGAATACTTTTCTGTTTGATGATCCCATCTGTGTTAACATATTTTATTGTTGTCATGACTCTTTGGTTGTGTCAGTTATTCAGACTTCGTTTTGATGACCTTTGATGCATTTTCCTTCACTGTAAGAAATACATGAGATAATTAACTTATAAAGAGAGAAAGATTATTTTGGCTCACAGTTTTGGAGATTTCAGTCATGATTTATTGATCTCTGTTCTCCTCACTTCATGGCCAGAGAACCAAAAAGAAGAGAAAGCGAGGAAGAAACTGGGGTCCCTTCTAAGGCATACCCTCCCCCCACTCATGAAGTGAAGACCTTCCACTGGGCCCCTACCTCTCAAAGTTTCTACCACCTCCTATGGTGCCAAGGGCAAGCCTTTAACACATGGACCTTTGGGGTATACCTATATATAGCCAAACTGTAGCAAATGGACATGTATATTTTAGGGTGACCCTCTGTTGGAATTTGCCTGTTGTTTTTCTCCTAAGACTGGTTTTATGGGTTATTTGAAGGAAAACCACAAAGTAGATTTCCATATTCATCAGATCATTTCAAGGGTTTTATGATGTCATCATGATTTATGACTTGATGCTGATCTTGATTACCTGACTGAGAGGTTTCTTCACTATAAAGTTACCGACTCTTATTTTCTCCCCTTTGTGTACTGTATTCTTGGAAGGAAGTCATTATGTACACTCCTCAGGTAGGGAGTGGGGGGGTGAATGATCCTCCTCCTTGAGGGCAAGTATCTCCATATATTATTTGTAATTCTGTACAAGGGAGATTGATCTCCTCTTCCCTACTTAGTGATTTATTCAATCATTTATTTATATCATTATGGGCTCAGATATTTATTTAATGCTTTGGGTTATAATCCAGTACTACTTTATTCTGTTGCATAATTATTAGAGCTTCGGCCATTGAAATCTCTTTCAAGTTGGCGTCTCTGCTTCTCCTGTTTTAATAATGCTCTTTTGCTATTGAAAACACTTTTACTTATGTGACCTCTCTTGAACCTCAGACAGCTGGTAAACTTAGCAAAACATTTCCCCATGTTAAGAGGTAAGGAAACTGAATCCTGGGGGCAGTAGGTGACTTCTCAGATGTCACTTCCTGCAAGGGAATAACAGGCTGAACTTAGACCAGGTTCAACCACCATAAAAGACACTATAGCCGGGTGGCACACACCTGTAATCCCAGCAGCTCTGGAGGCTGAGACAGGAGGATTTCAAGTTCAAAGCTAGCCTCAGCAATGTCAAGGCGCTAAGCAAGTCAGTGAGACCCTAACTCTAAGTAAAATATAAAATAGGGCTGGGGATGTTGCTCAGTGGTCAAGTGCCCCTGAGTTCAATCCTTGTACCCCCTCCCAAAAAAAAGAAACTGCAGACCTCAGATAGAGCATCCAGGGGCGATTTCAGACTTAGACCCCCAGGATCAAAATTAAAAAAAAAAAACAGAGAATGAGAAGTTGTTTTGGAAACAAAGGCTTAATTTGACTGTCATCCAAGATGAATTAAAATTTGCCAGCTTATTGACTCCCCCCATATACCCCAAAATGTGTGTGTGTGTGTGTGTGTGTGTGTGTGTGTGTGTAGGCCCAGGAGACCTGAGCGATATTTATGGCCAAGAATATCTCTTGGTCTGCTATGAAGCAAGTTTGTAAAGTGGAAAGGGAGAGTGTGATGAAAGCTGGGGAGAATGGAGAAGTAGTGGGGCTCTGAGTCTGGTGACACATTAATTTCACAAACATTTATAGACACTGCTTTCACTACTTTGTGCCATATACTGGAAATAAAAAGATCAGTGAGACATGACCCTTGGGTTCATATTCTTATTGGGTAAGAAGAGGGGTAAAAATACCAAGTATGAGGCAGTGTGATAGTATTATCATAGAAATACAGTGCGTCCAGAACTGCAGGAGGTAACTGAGGGAGGAGAACAGGAAGGAGCTCATAGATAAGGTAACCAATCCTGTTAAGCCTTCAAGGCTGAGCTCTACCTGAGAGAACTTGTAGGAGGGCAAGGAAGAAAGTGGGGAGTTGTAAAAGGGGCTTTCTTTCCTATACACGTAGTGGTCAGAGCATCAGGCAGGGTGAGGTAGGGTTGGGGGCTGGACTGGTAAGTTGGAACCAGATTGTGGAGTGCCTTGTGTGTCCCGATATACAGTTTTAACCTTAGCTATGAGTTTTGAAGCATGAGAATGACAAGATCCTTGTGTAAGAAGGATGATGCTCTCAGCATTTTGTAGGAGATAGACCATATTTCACCAAATATGAGATGCCATATTATTTTATATGCCCTTAACTGAAAAAACATTTTGCCAGTTAAGTTTATGATATATCATTGAACACAACTAACATGAAATGGATGGTATGGGTATCTCAACCTTGATGAAAAATAGTAACTCCTTTAACTGCTGGTTTAGATGTCTTTCTCCCCCTGGTTATGAATGGTTAAAATATCTCTATTTCATTAACCCATATATGTTGAGTTCATTGGCTTCATTTGTGATCTTGAAACACTAGATATGATAAACTGGTCTTTTTCTGTCTAATAGAGAGATAGAAAAGATAGAAAGATAGGTTGCCAAAATCAGCACAAAAATATTAGTGTTTCTGAACCAAAGATTTTAGCTATGTTTATTCTGCTTTGGTTGCTTTTGATAAGAGCAATTACTGTGCTTATGTTGCTATTAAATTTGTTGGTGTACCTGCCAAACCTTCATTTCAATTTGTTGTGTGCATGGCTTTTATATTCTCTGACCTCCCATTTTTTTTTCATGGGTTAGGGTTAGGATTAGTGAAGTCCAGAAAGATCAAGATTCTAGCCCTGGGCGACACAGCAGAGTTGCTGAGGCTGGGTAAAAATCCAGATGTTTTAGCTTTAGCCTAGGACTCTACTGCAGGCCTTGGTTAGAAGGGTTGGCAATGAGTGGAAGAAGATTCTCCCTGTTTCCTCATTCAGAATTCATGGGAGCTGTGGGGAGCGACCGTGATGGCCAAGAGCAGGTTGGTGATCTGTTATGTCCTAGCAGGTTTGTTCAACCCTTGAAAGCTAGCCAGAGAACTGCTCCTTGGTGGGTGTCTATGTTTGTTGCAGATATATCGACTGCACAAGCTATTTGTGTATTTCAACCTAATAACCTTTATAACTTCCTCTGTTGGATCAGACAGTATCCTGTTTTTGCAGAAGACAGACAAGTTGAAAGAAAGAAAAAATAGTTTGAGCATAGAATTAGCTTGAGGTACAGACTGACAGGATTTGGAAAGATGCCTTCAGGATCTGATATCCTTCAGTTCATCATCTTGGGTGCCGCAGTCTGGCTGGGCACAAAATAACCGAGCCGCCACGAGGCACTTGTAGGTTCAAACAGGAACTCCTTTATTGCCCGAACTCCTGCAACAGCCAGTGGGCCACCCATGCGGCCCTTCCAGGAACACCACACCACACCACAACCAGAACTTTCTCCACTGGGACTTCCTTCGTCCATCGGGCTCCGCTCAGCAGGAACTCAACCGGGAACTCAAGGGGCGCCCTATTGCCGGACCGCAGGGGTCCATATACAACTGAATACACAGCCTGTTTCAATCCAGCATCATCCAGTCACAGCAATTATACACAGCTTAACTTAATTATCATCATCTTAATGGCTCGCTGGCGGCACCTCTGTCACCTCTCAACCACTCCTTCTGGTAATATGCCAGGCACCATTCCGACTAGGCTGTGGCTCTCAACACTTAGGTTGGCTTTATTTTCAAAGATACTAACCTTCTGATTAACAAGATTGTTTTAGTATCTTCAAACCAAGCTATTTCTTGAATGTAAGAAACCACCAAAATCTCCCCTCCCCAACTGAGTCTCCTTATGACTGGCTATTGAGTAGTCTTGTTCTGCCCTAAAGCAACTAGGTGGTGTGTGTGTGTGTGTGTGTGTGTCTAACAGGCCTTAATTTTGTCACCTTTGAACTGAGGGAGAGCTTTATCCTAAGCACAGGATCTCCAGAAAGGAATTGAATGAAGTTACTTACCAAAGGAAGGAAGAATGGAATCTGAGTGGGTCCCTCCCCTCCCCTCAAAGATAAACATTTATAATGCTTACTAGTTGGGTCAATGAATTCAATATCTTTTGCTGCTATAGGATTCCTATTATTGGGCTTCTCTCATGTTGTTTCTTTTTATATTTTTACTGTTAAAAACACACACATACGATGAGATTCTATTTCTGACCACCAGATTAGCAAAAACTTTAAAGTTGACAGTAACAGGTGCTGGCATAGCTATGGAGCACCTCGAATACACCAGTACTATCACTTTGGTAACAGTTTGGTCTGTGCTGATCAAGCTGAGGATGTGTCCACTTGCAAGGGTGTTCTAGGACATGTGTGCACATATATTCATGGGACCAGTGTTTATAATTGTCCCAAACTGGAAATAAACTCAGATGGCTAGAAGTAGATGGTGTTAAAGTTTATACAGCAACACCAAAAGGTTTAAAAATCAGCTCATAGTCACATGATTGAGCCTCATCAAAATGATGTTGATTACCCCTCCCCCCAAAAAAATTACATGCTGTTAATATGATTCCATTCATTTGAGGCTCAAAACCAGGAAAAAGAAATTATACTGTTTATGAATGCATGTGTAGGTCTAAAACTAAAGAAAAGGGCAGGCACTATTATAATTTATTCCACCACAACTATTTTCTCACTTTCTTCTCTCCTGATTTCCACACCTTTTCGGAGCCAAACCTTGGATACTGTGACCCAGTGGTGCTATGCGACCCACTGTTCTCCCTTCTACAGGAAAAGAAGAAACCACCTTTCTCCCATCTTGCTGGAGAAAAAGGACAGAGACTAGGACTGCTTGCATTCCTTCAGCAGACACCTACCATCCGCCTTCTTTGCATCAGACATAATTGCATGGACTTTGTCTAGTGGCTTCTTTTGGGCAGGAGGGGTCAGGGTGTGTGTTGGGGATGGAACCCTGGCTAGGCAAATGTTCTACTGCTGAGCTACATCCCAAGCACCATTTTTCTTTTCTTTCTGATATTAGGGATTGAACCCAGGGACACTTTACCAAGAAACCACCAAAATCCCCCCTCCCCAACTAAGTCTCCTTGTGACTGGCAGTTATGAGTCATGTTCTGCCCTGAAGCAAACTAGGGGTGGGGTGTGTGTGTGTGTGTGTGTGTGTGTGTGATTAACAGGCCTTAAGATTTGTCACCTTTGAACTGAGGGAGAGCTTTGATCTGCATCCTCAGTCCCTTTTATTTACTTATTTATTTTGAGACAGAGTCTTGCTAAGTTGCTTAGAGTCTCACTGAGTTGCTGAGGCTGACCTCGAAATTATGATCCTCCCAAATTGCTGGGATTGTAGGCGTGTGCCAGCATGGCTGGCCTAAGCAAAGGAATAGTATTTTTTAAATATTGGGTTGGGACATGCAGTAGCACTTTAAGATATAGAGAGGGGTTTGTTTTAGCTGTGGGTCAAGATAAATTTGGAGGCAGGGAATGTCAAGAAATGATCTGGGGACAAGAGCTGGGCCTGGATTATCTGGGGCCTCCCAGAAGAATGGAAGGGAAGGAGAGGAGTTTGACTATCCCTGGAGCACCAGAAAGCCATTGAGGGGTTTCATCCAGGGGTGTTTACATAAGCATATTGACACTTTTTTTTTTTAATTATTTTATTGTTGGTTGTTCAAAACATTACATAGTTCTTAATATACCATATTTCACAGATGGATTCAAGTGGGTTATGAACTCCCATTTTTACCCCGTATACAGATTGCTGTGTCACATCAGTTACATTTCCGTTGATTTACAAATTGCCTTTCTAGTGACTGTTTTAACACGTGGCAGGGTATGCTTGAGGGACAGAAGGAAAGCCAAAATGGCTGGAGCATTGAAAGTAAAGGAGAGAGGAGGTTTAAGTAAATTGAGACACCACTGAGAGTTTGATAATCCCCACTATTGGATCCAATTTCAGCTTTTAAAGGATCGTTTAATTATATCACTAGTTATAAGCTCTGGAAGGGCAAGGACCTTGCCATTTTTGTTCTCTTCTGTAACCTCAGCGCCTGGCATATAGTAGGCACCCAGTAAATAACCTGTTAGCTGTTGAGTGAATCATGACATCCTCTTTTTTAAGTCTTCAGTGGCTTCCAGAGCTGTTAGGATTAAGTCCGGTCTTAATGTGGCTTGCATAATTTGTTCCTCCTTTTTCTCCACCTTCCCTCTGCTCAAATCCAGTGGCCTGCCCTGCCCCTGCCCTACCCACCCCTGGCTAGTTGTCAATTCCTTGTACTCATAGCCATCCTTTCCCTCCATTCTTCTGCCTGTGAGGCTGTCCTTCCACATCACTTCTAGTGGTGAGGGAGGTTTTATTCTCCACACCCCAGAGTGTGGTGTGGGGCAGTGGAAGGAGTTCTGGGCAGGGAGGTGCATCTCCCACAAGCTCTGCCACTGAGCAAGCCAAGCCAAGGCTCTGACCCTCACATTTCTCATCTTTAAATAAAGGGGTTCAGCTAGTGTCCCAGTCCTGACTAGACATTAGAATCACCTGGGAAGTTTTTGTTTTTTATTTTTAAATACCAAAGCCAGGCCCACCTCTGACATTCTGACTCATTTGGTCTAGGTATGTGTTGAAGCCTCCTCCCCAGGTGATTTTTGTGTCATCTGGGCTGCAAACCATCCCACTAGAGGATAAAGGATTCCTTCTTCTTTCATTTATTTATTTATTTTTTCTCCCCATGGTGCTAGTGATTGAACACAGGTCGTTAAGAATGCTAGGTAAGTGCCCCAAGATTACTTCTTATATTCTCGGGTGCACAGCACACAGATGACTTTTGGGAATATTGTAGGCAAAAGAGAGTTTGGTTCATGAGTCAACATAAGACAAATTTCTAGTCAACAAACACCTAGAACTTCCAATTTTCTCTTAGGCAGGATTGCCCAGTAGACTGGCTGCAAGACAAGGACACTTTAAAGCCTTGTCTCGTCTACCTCCCAGCTGGTGGCTGCCTCTAACCCCGTGGGAATTACTGCTGCTTGGAGCATTCTCAAAGCCTGGTCCTGGTGGTACACAGGGCCCACACTGCCTTAGGAGCACCACTATTGCTTGGCCTGTGGGAGAAAGTAAAACCCTCATGGGACCACAGAAATGCACTGTCCAGGCACCAGGATCTCCTGGGGATAGTCTGGTGCTCAGTACTCAGCCACAACCAAGGTTATAAAATTTGGGTGCTAGGGTACAGCCACTCCTCTAGTTTGCACATCTAGATCACACTTGCTTTTTGCCCTGAATTCTTTTTTTTTCTTTTTCTTTTTTAATATTTGTAGGCAGCCAAAGGAAAGCAAAAGTTTTTGCCCTGAATTCTGTTCTTTCTTGGGTTACTTGAGGTGTCTTTTGAAGCCTGCTTCTAGGAGAATTTACTTATTTTGCATTAAGAAATGGACCTTGATCCGGGGCCCCAAAAGCCCTTAAATGAGATTCCCACAGGGCATGGACTCTAAATGTTAAGATGACAGGAAGAAGAAGCTATTATTTGGAGGCCCTGAACCTGTGGTCTATATGCAAGGGTGCAAACCTAGGTCCTTCAGCTACAGATTACATATCTGGGATTAAGTGTTTTCTAGGGTACCTCTTGGTGGCTTCTAGGAACCCAAAGCAGCAGGATGCAGGGGGAAATGTGCTGGTATTAGGGTACAAGAAGCCATAGAGTCTTGAGTGAGTGTTTAGCACTTTCAGGAGCAGAAGCTGGCTTCTGTTAAGAAGCACAGGGCTAGAGTTTTGACCCCTTTCCTTTGGAACTGGGCCCAGGTACAGGTGGAGGCAAAGAGTGCCAGTATCTGCCCACAGGTGTGGACATTGACAGCAATGCTTTCCTCAGCTAGGTTTTAGTTCATAGTTTCCACATGCTGAAATGTACTGCCAGGAATTAATGTCAGCTCCTGCCAGTCTGTTGATATATGTAGATTAGAATATCTACTTGTAGGACAGAACTGGATTGTGGAGAAAGGGGAACTCAGCCAAAGGTAGCAAGTGTCCTCAGTTCTGCCCATGAAGAGGGTGCCAGGAAGTTGCAGACCTTAGTTTTTGAAGCATCATCTTCTTTTGGTAGAAGTGCATCTGGCTTGTAGCTTATTGAAGGGATACAAGAATGGTCCCACAGAAGTGATATGTGACCTCAGGTACAAAGTAATTCATGAAGTGACTTCCTTGGGATTTAAAATTGTTTTGTGAGTAAAGGGAATGGAGGGAGACCACATTAGCTCTGAGTTGTGTTGTTTTGTTTTTCTGGCTCTACTCTTTTTTATGGTCTGCCCAAGATCCAAGGTGTAAAAGGGAGAGTAAAGGTTTTTGCCTCTTCTTGTGGAATTTGTGGAGATAATCAGAGAGAATATGCTGAAGGCACAATGATAAAAAGGTCAAAACCATAGAGGAATGTGGTGGTTGAGGGAAGAGTTTTTGGAGAGGATGATTATACACTGGATCTGACAGAACTGGGCATGGGGAAAAAAAAGAAAAGCTTTTCTGGTTTGCCCATGTCTGTCATACCCAACCTCATTTCCCCTAGTTATGAAATATTGAGATCCTCCTTCCATCACTGAAAAGGAAAAACTGCTATCCAACAGGACTACCTTATGTAAAGCATGCAATAGTGATGGCTAGGGTACTTTCAGTCAGTATCAGCAGAATATGTGTCCCTTTTCTTCTGTCAGCACTACTCAGCTCACAAAGCCTTCAATGTAGATGACCTCATCAGAGCATCCTAACAAAGGAGCTGGCATTAGACCCCATTTTATAGTGTGCTTGGGTTGGGGAAAGAGTGTGATGAACTGGGCTGAGGTATTGGCAACAAACACTGCTTTCTAACCCTAATGTTCTTGGACAGGTTGCTAAATCCATTGAGCCTCAGTTTCCTCAGAAGAGGATCCTGAACATGAAATATTGTTCAGATGTATAATTGGCAGATACCATTGCCCAGAAGTTGTTGTCACCTGGTTATTTGGTCCCAGAGCCCAAACTTGAATCTGGATTGTTCAAACCTGGGGTCTTATTTGTAAGTATTTAACAGTACCACAGTCTTTCAGTATACATGCAGATAAGAGTCGGTACAACCAAGCAGTAAGATTTGTGTCGGTCCTCTTTTCAGTACTGTGATAAAATATCTGAGAAAATAAACTTAAAAGTAGGAAAGGTTTTTGTTTTTTTTTTTGTTTGTTTGTTTGTTTGTTTTTGTTTTCTTCACAGTTTCAGAGATTTCAATCCATGGTTGCTGTATTGGTCAGCTTGTTTGCCTCTGGGACCAAAAGATAATTTGTGGCTCTCAACAAATTTTAAAGAAGGAAAAGTTTATTTGGGGCTCACAGTTTCAGAGGTCTCTGTCTATAGATGACCAGCTCTATTGCTCTGTGCCTGAGGTAAGGCAGAACATCATAGCCGATGGCTGTGGTAGAGGAATGCAGCTCAGGACATGACAGTTAGGAAGCAGAGTGAGAAACTCCACTCACCAGAGACAAAATGTATACCCCAAAGTCATGCCCCCAATGACCCACATCTTCCAGCTATACCCTATCCTGCCTATGGTTACCTCCTAGTTAGTCCCTATCAGCAGATTAATGTACTGATTAGGCTACAACTCATAACCCAATAATTTCACCTCTAAATTTTCTTGCATTTTCTCTTCCATGAGCTTTTGGGGAATACTCATATCTAAATCATACCAGTTTGGCTGGCTCCATTTTTTTCTGGGCTTCCTAGGCAACACATTATGGTGGAAGGGGGAGTATGGTGGATCAGACCTGCTCACCTCATGGCAGAAGAGAGAAAGAGGGAGAGAGAGGGCTCAGGGACAGGATATAGTCCCCAAGGGCACATCCTCAAAAGACCAGCTCCCTTCAATTAGGGACATTAGCTCTGAGTTGTTTTGTTTTGTTTTCCTGGCTGTACCCTTTTCCTGGCTCAACTTCTACCTCCTACAGTTTCCGCTACCTCCCCATAGTGCCACCAGCTGAGAACCAAGCCTCTAATACATGAGCTTTGGGGGACATTCCAGATTTAAATGTAACAAGATTGAAAACGAGAGTGGATCTGTTTCATTTGTCTAGTTAGGGAAGACTCTGGAAGAAGAAAAAAAAAGTTCTATACAGTTAACATTGTCTTCAATTCCATTGAATCCATTTGTTTGTTCAGCACATGTGTGTTGAGCTTCTGCAATGTTTCAGGCAATTTTATCTCTATTGCAATCATTTAAATATTTTTGTTAGTTTCAGCTAGAGGCTGGGTGTGGTGGCTCATGCCTGTAATTCTAGCAACTTGGGAGTCTGAGGCAGGAGGATTGTAAATTCAAGGCCAGTCCAAGAGAGTGAAGCCCTAAGCAACACAGTAATACTCTTTCTCAAAATAAAAAGAGCTGGAAGTATGACTTAGTGGTAGAGTGTCCCTAGGTTCAATCCCCATTGCCAAAAAAAGAATGTGATTGAATCTATAGACCCTTTCCCCAGAATATTTTTCTTTTTACTTTGTTTTGTTGAACCATTTCAAATTGAGGGTTTTTTATGTTTGTTTGCTTGCTTGCTTTTTGTAATCTAGGCCATTAGATTACAAGTGTATGTGACTGCACCTGGCTCAAATTAAGTTTCAGTCATGCCACTCTGAATTCTGAAGAATCCATGGCCAAGAAATATAATATTCCTATTCATGATCTCAATAAATGCAATTAAGGAAATAATCACCCAAATTATTTTCAAATTAGTCCTCCCAAATTTTTATAACTTAAAAAATTACAAAAACAGGTTTTAGTCATGGTTTTTTTTTTTTTTTTTTTTTTGTTTTTGTTTTTTTTTTTTTTTGCATTTAGTTTTTACATCTCTTCTATGACATTGACTTTAATAGACCAGGCCATTTGTCTTGTGGAATGTCCCACATTCTGGATTTGTCTGTTTCCTCTTGGTGTGGTTTAACTTCACTATCAGCACTTTTTCTGTGGTGACATACTACAGTGTTCTTTTATCCTTCGTATTTTCTCTAAACTGGAAGTCAAATCTAAAATCTTGATTAGATTCATTCATGTTGAACATTTTTGGTGAGAAATCTCTATAGGTAATGCTGTATAGTCATATGATGCTTTATTAGGAAGCATATGCCAGTTTGCCTCATCTGTTAGTGATGCTGTATTTGGTTACTTGATTAAGAAGATCACTAGATTTCTCCCTTATTAAGAAACATTAGCTCCAGGTGTGGTGACACACACCTGTAATCCTAGCAACTCCAGAGGCTGAGATAGGAGGATCATAAATTTGAGGCCAGCCTCAGCAATATAGTAATACCTTGTCTCAAAAATATAAAAAATGCACAAGGCTGGTGATGGCAATGCAGTGGTAGAGTGCTCCTGGGTTCAATCCTCAGTACTGGGAGTGGAGGGGCACATTAAGAAATAATCTAGTCAGTGTACTTTGGCACCATGGGGGCTATTCTGTCCCCACAAATTTTTCATCTGTAGTTTTAGCATTTATTGATGATACTTGTGTTGTTATAATGGCAGATGTTCTTTCTTTTTCTATCCTTAACTTTCTTTTCTTTTTTGTGCTAGGAATTGAACCCATGGCCTCATGCATGCTATGCATGCTCTTACCACTAGACTATACTCCCAGCCCCAAATGGTGTCTAATTCTATTATGTTTCCTCTATTTATTAATGTTTTTCTATAATCCTTAGGCAGTTTTATTTATCTAGTACAATGATTTTTATAAGTTTCAAGACATTTGAAGATCCACTGAAGCCCAGTATGGAGCCTGGCTGAGTGACAGTACCTGTCCTGGTGGTGACAGTACCATATTTTATGTGGAGGGGAGCTATAGCTAAGCTCTTAATAGTCCTTTTTGTCTTCCAGTAAATTGCAAAGTAAATTCTCATCCCCAAAGATGAGAATTTCCCCAACATCAACCATCCAAAAAAATCTCAGCTTTAAAACTTCCAAGCCATTCAACAAAGTAGCATGAGAAAGGGCTCCAAAGCCCACAAGAATTACCCATACCACTTCCTTTTCTTCTTTCCAAGTTCTTTACAGTGTGTTCCCACTGGAAGAATGCCTGGCAGGCTATTTCCTCAAAAGTAAGAGCAGGCAACTCAGCATTTCTACCAGCCTTACTGACATCCTAGGGGGAACTTGATGACACCTTCATTTGCCAGTTGAATGCCTTGATCCCTTCATTTGAGCTGTGAACATGTTTTTTCACTTTTTACATCTCTTAAAGTCACACGTCTAAATCCATGAGTGCTTCCAGTTGGGATTTATTATCACAGTATAATCATCCCTTACATTTGTATAGTACTTTACAAAGCACTCGTTATGTATTACAGTCACTATATTATAATCCTGTTTTGTTTTCTCTTTAGTCTTATAGAATCAGGCCCTTATTTCTATGTATTTAGTGTCACTGTTGACAAAGGCCACTGGACTCTGTTGTGATAGACTTTGATTGCACATATCAATAATAGTATTGATTTGCCTGTGGTTCTAGTTGCTGCATTCCACTTGCTTACCTTTGTCTCCTGTTGGCTGGCTTCCTGGCCACTATCCTAGTTGCCATCCATGGATCTACAGCAGAGCTACTTCCCTACTCCTGCCCCACACCAGGAGGACTTTGTTTACTATAACTCTGGAGCACACTTGGCACCCTAGTTGGTTCTGCTCATTTATTCTCTTGCTGCTGCATTCAGTCTCAACTCTCTTTGTGGTTTGAATACTCTGGTTTTGGGAACCAGGGGTCTGGGTTCTTTCCTAGATTTCCTTTTGTGTAACAGGCTTATGCTTAGTACTTTGAACACAATTTTTTCATATTCTGTGTTTCATTTAACTAAGAATGAATGAAGTTACCCTAGAATGGTAGTAAGGAGGATAAAATGCTAGAGGTCACCTGGTCCAATCCCCTAGTTTTACTTCTGAGGAAATAAACATGCCCAGGCTTCTTTCAGTTGTATCATACCACAGAAGTTTTAAAAACCCTTGGAGGTAAGATTACTCTCCCCAGATAAACTGAGGCCTGGAGTACTTAGATGACTTCTGTGATGTTGTCACAGAGGCAGAAGGCAGCTGTTGAGTCAAATGTGCTGCATCTTGTCACCTCTGACAAGAACAACCAGGCCTGCTTGACCAGGAGAGTCACAGTTGAGAATGAATCCAATACAGCCAGGCTGTGCTGTGCTGACAGACTGAGTTTAGAGTCCAGCTGCCTCCAGGACTGAACCAAGGCCAAACCCTAGAATGGCCTGGGGAAACACACGCAGAGGAAGACATTACACTCAAACTTTTTGCTCTTTTGTTTTGTTTTGGTACTGGGAATTAAACCCAAGGAAACTCTACCAGTGAGCTATATCTGAGCTATATCCCCAAACTTTTTTTTTCCAGGTTACATTTTTTATTAGAATATTATAATTAAACATTGTATTTGTGCTCCTTTTGACAAAATTATGCATATAAGGAATTTTATTTCAATCCCCATTTCTCCCTCTCCCTTTATCCCTCCATCTCTACTTTTCTTCTTTTCACTCCTTTATTTATTTTTGATTGGTACTTTCTACATATACATGAAGGAGAAATTCCCTTTGGTGCATTTATATATCTATATATAATGTGATTCTGTTAGATTCTTAATATATTTTTTCCCTGCCCCTTCCTTTCTTCCTCCCTCTCATTCTTCTATTTCTGCTTCACTGATCTTCCCCAGATCTTTATGTTATCTGATTCCCTGCCCAACTCCTTTCTTTCCCTTGTTTTGTTTTAGCTTCCACATATGAGAGAAAACATTCAACCCATTCTCTTATTTCACTTAGCATGATTTTCTCCATTTCCATTCATTTACTGGCAAATACCATTATCATTCTCCTTTATGGCAGAGTGAAACTTCATTGGGTATATACCACATTCTCTTGATTCATTTATCTATTGACAGGCATCTGGATTTATTCCATAATTTGGCTATTGTGAATTGTGCTGCTATAAACACTGAAGTGATTGTGTTGCTATAGAATGTTGATTTTAGTTCTTTTGGATAAATACCAAGGAGGATAACAGCTGGGTAATGTAGTGGTTCCATTCCTAATTTTTTGAGGAATCTCCACACTGCTTTTCCAAAGTGACTATACTAATTTGCAGTCCAATCAACGATATATGAGTGTACTTTTCCCACATCCTTGCCAGTATTTATTATTTATTTTCTTGATAATTGCTTTTCTGATGAGTGAGATGAAATCTTAGTGTAGTTTTTATTTGCATTTCCCTGATTTTTGACAATTTTTTCATACATTTGATGGCCATTTATGTTTCTTCTTTTGAGAGATTTCTGTTTGGTTCTTTTGCCCATTTACTGATTTTTTTTTTTGCATTGATTTTTTTGAATTCTTTATATATTCTGGATATTGGTCCCCTGTCAGAGGAGTTGCTAGGAGAGATTTTTTTTTCCCATTTCATAGGCTCTCTCTTTACACTCTTAATTATTTTCTTTGCTGTGTAGAAGTTTTTTAAACTGATGACATCCCATTTATAGATTCTTAGTTTTATTTCTTGAGCTTTAATTGTCTTGAGGAAGTTGGTACCTGCACATATATGGTAGAGTGTTAACCCTGTGTTTTTTTTTTTTTGTTGTTTTTTTATTTATTTATTTATTTATTTTTTAGTTCTCGGCGGACACAACATCTTTGTTGGTATGTGGTGCTGAGGATCGAACCCGGGCCGCACGCATGCCAGGCGAGCGCGCCACCGCTTGAGCCACATCCCCAGCCCTAACCCTGTGTTTTCTTACAGCAGTTGCAAGGTTTCTGGTTTAATCCGTAAGTCTTTGGTCCATTTTGATTTGACTTTTGTGCAGGGTTAAAAATAGGGTTCTAATTTCATTCTTCTACATGTAAATATCCAGTTTTCTGAAAGAATTAACATTTTAATCCCTCAGAGGACAGTCTCCAACTTCCCAGACTCACTCAAAATTGGCCTTCTTGATCCGACCTGACTCGATTTATCTATCTACACTGATAGCCTGTCTAATTCTGGCTTCAATAGTTTGACTTCTTCTTTTCCTGTTTAAAACTCTTTAATTTCACTCTCTTGCCTGGTTGCTGTAGCTAGAGTTTGAAAACTGTATTGACTAGAAGTGGTGAGAGTGAACACCCTTGTCTTGTTCTTGATTTTAGAGGAAAATCTTTTAGTTTCTTTCCATTTGGTATGATGTTGGCTTTGAGTTTGTCATATATAGCCTCTATAATGTTGAGGTAAGTTCTTTCTGTCCCTAATTTCTTCAGTGTTTTTAACATGAATCATTGCTGTATTTTATCAAAAGGCCATTTTTACTTCTATTGAGGTGATCATATGGTTCTTGTTCTTCTATTTACATGGATAATTACATTTATTGACTAGTGTATGTTGAACCAGCCTTGCACCCCTGGGATGAAGCCCATTTGGTCATGGTGCATTATCTTCTTATAGTGTTTTTGAATGGAGTTTGATAATATTAAGGATTTTTGTATCTGTGTTCATCAGGAGATTGGGCTGTAGTTTTTGTTTTCCTAGATGTATCTTTGTCTGGTTTTGTTATAAAGGTTATATTGGCTTTATAGATTGTTTTTAGGAGTGTCCCTTCCCTTTAAATTTCATGGAATAATTTGAAACTGATGTTAATTCTTTTTTAAAGGTCCGTAAATCTCAGATGAGAATCCTGGACTTTTCTTTGTTGGTAGGTTTTTAATTGCTATTTTGATTTCATTACGTGATATTGTTCTGTTTATGTTTTCTATATCTACCTGATTCAACTTGGGCAGGCCATATATGTCTAGAAATTTGTCACTGTATTCCAGATTTTGCAGTTTTTTTTGAGTCTAAATTTTCAAAATAGTTTCCAGTGATCCTCTAGATTTCAGAAGTTTCTGTGGGCTTATTTGTTTGCAGAATCGACTCTTTGCTGATCCTATGTATTTTTTTTGTTCTCAGTTTTATTAATTTAGCTCTGATTTTTAAATTTCCTATCTTCTACTGATTTGGGAGTTTGGTTTGTTCTAACAAGTCTAGGCCTTGAGGTGGAACATAAGCTTATTTGAGATCTCTATTTTTTTTTTTAATTAGGCACTCGATGCAAAAAGTTTTCCTTTTAGTACTGCTTTGTTATTCCCAACCCTTTTTATTTTTTAATTTGAGACATGGTCTTGCTCCATCACTCAGGCTGGCCTCAAACTTGCCATCAGCCTTTTGAGTTGCTGGGATTATAGGTGTGCACCACTGTACCCAGCAGTGCTCAGACTCTTTTTTTTTTATTATTATTAGTTGTTCAAAACATTACAAAGCTCTTGACATATCATATTTGATATGCATATTGATTCCAGCGGATTATGAACTCCCATTTTTACCCCGTATATAGATTGCAGAATCACATCGGTTACACATCCACTTTTTTACATTCTGCTATAACTAGTGTATGTTGTATTCTGCTGCCCTTCCTATCCTCTACTATCCCCCCTCCCCTCCCCTCCCCTCCCCTCCCCAGTGCTCAGACTCTTGATGCTCCCTGATGCTTCCTGAGTTTAGTAGGGAACCTCAGTGTTCTTAATCCTTTTGAAACCTAGAGGAACAAAGAAAAGAATCTCTTTATTTGCTTAGGACCTTGTGGACAGATGTGCAGTCTGTGTACTGCCTAACATAGAAAATACCATGTACACGGTAGACATTATAGATTTATGTTCATTATGGCCATTTTCAGCAGGTAATGGTTGATTATTCTATTAGTTGATGCATTAGAGCACCTTTCCAACAGATGAAGAGAATACACACTAAGGCAGTACTATTTTCTCAGTAGCAAGGTTCAGGCTAGTGGCAGCCTGCTCTTCACTCTCTGAACCTCAGTTTTCTCATGTATAAAATGAGTTGGACTAGATTGATAAGATCCATTTTGCTCTGACACTGAATGAGTCGTATAAGGGCTGATGATATTAATTGAATGCTGTAGTCACAGCCCTTTGCAGGGTGCCACCCCTGCCCCTTTGCTCTGCCTACCCTTAACTCCTGTCTGTTTTTTAAGGAGGAGATACCCTACCAGTGAACTGAGACTACACTGAGCTAAGGGCACTATGGCCACATCAGCCCCTCTGCGGAGCCTAGAGGAGGAGGTAACCTGCTCTATCTGCCTCGATTACCTGCGGGACCCTGTGACCATTGACTGTGGCCACGTCTTCTGCCGCAGCTGTACCACAGATGTCCGGCCCATCTCTGGTGGACGTCCTGTCTGCCCGCTCTGTAAGAAGCCTTTTAAGAAGGAAAACATCCGACCTGTGTGGCAATTGGCTAGCCTGGTGGAGAACATTGAGCGGCTGAAAGTGGATAAGGGCAGGCAGCCTGGAGAAGTGGCCCGGGAACAGCAGGACACAAAGTTATGTGAGCGGCATCAGGAGAAGCTGCACTACTATTGTGAGGACGATGGGAAGCTGCTATGTGTGATGTGCAGGGAATCACGGGAGCACCGGCCACACACAGCTGTCCTGGTGGAGAAGGCCGCCCAGCCCCACAGGGTAAGCCCTCCTCACTCAGGAAGTACCCTCTGTCTTCCTTGGGATGCTTCACGATACACACCTCCAGAGGCAAGGCCTGGCTAAACCCCCCCTGGTGGGTTCTTACTGGCCCAGCCCAGAGCACCCATCTGTCTCCACTGCTTGTTTCTCCATAGGAAAAAATTCTGAACCACTTGAGTACCCTCAGGAGAGACAGAGACAAGATTCAGGGCTTTCAGGAGAAGGGAGAAGCTGATATTCTGGCTGCATTGGTGAGTGGGCCTTTAGGAAGCCATGAGCTAGTCATCTATGTGGGGCTGGATGGGGAGGACAAAGTTGATGGCATTGAGAGGGGTGGTTCTGGGAGTAGCTCAGGAGGGTGGGCGTTGTGTTGGCAGGGGCAGGCCTGGGCAGTAGCCCAAGCTCCATATGTATGCGCCAGTTGTGTGCTTCAGACTTTGGAATTGCTTCTCATCTCAAGGTGAGCAGTTTGTCTGGATATCAACCAGGGTCCCTGCCCTCCTCATGACTCTCACCTTAGCTGCAGGGCACATGTTGGCAGCTGTGGCCTTCTGCCAGGGAACTAAGGAAGACCTAACTTGCTTCATTCTCCTTTTCAAGGAACAGAGGAGAGATGTGATTCCTGAGAGTGAAAGGCAGCCAAGAGGGCTTGGGAGGAGAGAGCTGGCTGCAGGGTAGGAGCTGAGAAGGAAGGGGTGAAGAAGGCTGAAGCTGTCTAGGGAGGCCCAGTAGGTGGCTAGTGGATAGAAAACTGGTAGCACTTTAGAGGTGGGTCAGGAGGGAAAAAGCTGACAAGATAGTTCCAATTTTCTGGGGGGATTGTATGTACTGGGAAAGTAGACAGTAGAAGAATGTTGGGGCAGGACCAATAGCCAGTGACTAGGCCTTGGGAGATGGAGAAAGTAAACCTGAAGATAGCCTGGGTCCAAGGACCATCTGAGGGCCCCAGTATGCATGGATGCCTGTAGCCCAATCCATGTCAGCAGGGGGACTAAGGACTCCAACCAGACCCTAGCCCAGCCTCAGCAGGAAAGGACATGGTCCCTGAGCAAACATTCTGTTTTCACTGAGGAAACATGATACAGTCCTGCATGACAAGGAGGGGGTGCACGTAGACTTTTTATACGTTATGTTAAGATTCTGAAGGAAAGACTGAGCGGGCTTGATGATATTAATCAAGCAAAAGCAACACACAGAGATTTTGTCCAAGAAGGAGCAATGTGTTAGCTCATGAGTAGGACACACAGGAACAGATAGTGGAATCAGTTCTGATTGTGGTAGCAGAGTGAACTGGATTGATTTACTAGTCAGGTCTTTTGAGAATATTAGGGTAGACCAGAGCACTTAATAGCTACTCTCACCTCAAGGGTTGTAGAGTTCACAAAGGGGAGTAATGTGGGGGAAAAGCTAGCCAGTGCACCTCTAATGCTGAGTCCTGGAGGTATTCTACATCCCAAGATGGAGGTGTCAGCCTTCTCCCTTTCTTCCCCTGCAGAAGAAGCTGCAGGAGCAGAGGCAGTACATTGTTGCAGAGTTCAAGCAGGGCCACCAGTTCCTGAAGAAGCGGGAGCAGCATCTGTTGGACCAGCTGGCCACCCTAGAGCAGTTGCTCACAGAGGGTAGGGAAAAGTTCAAGACCCGGGGCGTCGGGGAGCTTGCCCGACTGGCTCTGGTCATATCTGAGCTGGAGGGCAAGGCACGGCAGCCAGCTGCAGAACTCATGCAGGTGAGTGACCTCACAGGGCAGGGAGCTGGGAGACTCAGGGTGTTTCCCGTCCTGCCTCTACAGCATAGGACCATGGGAGAATTGCTTTCTTATGGTGCCTCAGTTTTCTTACCTGAAAACTGCACCTCATCTGAAACTTGGAAATAGTAATCATATCCTCCCCTCTTATTCCAAGGGTTATGTGAACATAAAGTGAGATAACTGACATGGTGTCACTTCAAATAATAAATAGTTTACAAAGAATATCTAAATAGTTAAAGTGTGCTATAGGAGTGGAAGGTAAGGTTGTCAAGAGCATCATTACCATGCTCATCACTACCCCCTGGAGCCCTCCTTGTGATAAGTTATCAGTAGATACTTGTTTGGTAACAGCTTAATGTCGTTTTGGGATGAAGAATGGGTTCGTGGCTGGGGTAGCTGAGGTAGTACTGAACAGCAGCTCTTGTCATGGACCTATAGTGTCTGGGAGGGATAGGCAACTGGGGGAGGGATACATAGATGATGAATTATCCTCAGAAAATAAGGAGAAGAGCAGGTGAGGTGCCTAGGGATGCTTCCTGGAGGGGGTGGCTTTGATTCTGAGAGTAGGTTGTCAGATTAAAATGACTCCACATCGCCTTCCTCCTGGTACTTCTCAGAGAATTCACTATCCTGACTCAGTAGCCTTTGGAGGGAGAGAGGGCTCCATCTTTCCATCCTAATTAGCCAGGAAAGGAGCCATCTCGTGGTTTCCCCCCTTTTGCATGGTTTAGGATGACTGGGCCTGTCTGTCAGCAATGGAACCACCAGGAACTCTAGGATAATGGGATAGCCCAGTAGCAAAGCAAGTTCCCCCATGTGTGCCAGCCCAGGCAGCATAAAGAGATGGCCTCTTACTGCCTCTCCCTGCTGTGGATTTGGACATACAAAAGAGAACTGGCAAGGACTTCACTCTTCTAATTCAGCCTCTACTGGCAAAATCACTGAGCTCCAGTATATAGAAGGGATTTATGGCAGGCCATGGGGCAGGTCAGGATTAGGATTGAATTCAAGCCTGGGTGTTCTGACTTCCAGGTTCTCTGCTCTTGTTCTTTTCTCTCATTTTGTCCAAATGTGTGTCTGGCCCCCTCCTTTCCTCCAGATGTCATTCTGTTCCCTCAGATTTCTTTTTTGCAGGCTCTTTGGGTCACTTGTTTCCCCTCTTCTTCCCCTTCAGGGATGCACATCCTTTCTTCCCCTAGCCACCCACACCACATGTAGATACTTGGTTGCCAGTGTTGCAGAGAGAGACCCAGGGCTGAGGGCGCTAGTAGGGCTAAGGGTGCTAGTAGGGCTGAAACCTGATCCATCCCAGGAGTTGTCTCAAGGCAAAGGCACTGCTTTCACTGATTCAGAGCTTTCTGAAATTCTCCTTGCCATGGGTCAGGGGACCAGGAGAAAGGGGATGTCTACTTAAAACCAGCACATGAAATATTGGCACTGGTGGGATTTTTTTGTGTGTTCAGGTTTGGTTTGACTGTAAGGAAACTGAATAACTAATTCCTTAATTATTGTTAGTATTTTCCCAGAGATTATTTGACTATTAAGGGACAGCAAGAAAGAGAACCAAAGCAGGGTCCAGAAGTCTGATAGAGAAGCAGAGGTGAGAAGGATCAGTAGCAGGATAAAGTACATGAAACAGAGACCTTTGATAAAGGGAATGGAAGAGGAAAGAGTCCCTGGGCTGGGAGCATCAAAAAGATAGTAAAGGGTCAGGGGAATAGAACCCCAGTGTCCCAGAGGGACACTGACCTCCTCCCAGTCTGGCCCACAGTGGATCTTGCATAGAAAGTTTGCACCTCTGCTTCCCCTACTGTTGGTCACTGACTATACCCATGAAGACCCTTGCAAGTACTCTCTGGAAATAACCAGATAGTCTAAGGAAGCCAGCTTGTTCCCTCTCCATTCCCATTTACTACTCTCTTCTCCATAGCATATATCACTTACTAACATAATATGATATTTGTTGCTTCTTATCTGCTCCCCCTGCTAGGATGTCAGCTCTACACAGGTAGGGATTTGTGTCTCTTTCTCTTTTATTGCTGTCTCCTAAGCTTCTAGAACAGTGCCTGATATATAGGAAGCACTGAATAAAGATTTGTGGAATAGATGAAGGAAGGCAAAAATCAACTAATACAAAGTACTATGGAGGCTTTAAACTCACAGAAGAGGATCTAAACAGCGTTTCACAAGGACCCCACCCCTACTCACCCTATCCCACCACCAGTCTTTTCCTCATACAGACAGCACCACTTTCTTCCCTATTGCTCAAGCCATGGCTTCTCCTCAGTTATCCTTGCCTATTTTAATCCCTTGAGTCTATCTCCAGAACATTCCTGGAATGTGCACCTTCTGTCTCCACTGCCACCTCCCTAGTTCAGGCTGTCTTCCTCCCTCTCTGGTCTACAGCAGCACCTCCCAGCTGACCGTCCTGTATCACATTGCCACCCTTACTGCATTCTCCTCAGGGCAGCTAAGTGATTGGTCGCCTAGGGTTTGGGCCAGTTGCTGTACAGTAGCTCAAACAAAATAGAAGTTTATTTCTATGAGGGTCTGTAGAGGTATCCATGAGGTCATCCAGGAAGCTGGATTTCTTCCATCTGGTTGTTGCACCAGCTTCTAGTGATGTTGTCCTTAGCAATGTGGTGAAAGTTGGGTTCATCACCACCGTGTAGAAATTTAGTCAGGAAGAAAAGAGAAACTGAAAGAAATTTTCTTTCTTTCTTTCTTTTTTTTTAAAGGACGTGACCCAGAAATCATAGTCATTGCTTTCTTTCATATCCCGTTGGCTGGAACTTAGTCACATGACTAGACATGGTTATAGGAAATCTGGGAAATGTAGTTTTCAGGGTAGCTATATGCCCATCTGTAACTCAATGGGTTCTGTTGTTAAAATGAAGACGACACAGTGGGTCCTGAAAGACACTCTGCAGTCTCAGCTGCATGTAAAGCAGATCACATATGTCGTCCTTTTGCTTGAACCCCCTTCCACTGTATGTTGAAGAAATTCATACTCCTACCACCCATATCCATCCCTGCATGATCTGGCCCTGCCTCCTTTTCCAAGCCCTTTCCCATTTTTTTCTTACCAGTCATGTGGCTAACACTTTCTTGTTCTTCATACACTAGCTCTTGTGTTTCCTTGGAGAGGTTAGCCCTGCCATCCACTAGTCGCTTCTGTCATTGTGATTATTTTGTTTGTTATCTTGTTTTATCCAATGCTCCCACTACAGTATCAGTTCCATAAGGAAGGGGCCACATTGGTTTTGTTTACTGAAGTGCCCCCACCTCTAATGCAGTACTAATTACATGTGAATGCAGTCTTATTTGACTCACATTGGTGCTTATGTTTTTTTTTTTTTTTTTCCTTCCAGGATACCAGAGACTTTGTGAATAGGTAAGATTTTTCTTTCTGTATTGTACTTCATTCCCCTGTACCTGTGTCCCCTCCCTTCTTCTTTGTCCTGTTCCATGTGAACCAGTGAGGAGTGATCAACCTGATGTCTTGTGGGAAACAAGAGCATGACCTGGAGGACTAGAGATTCCTTTCCCCTGAGCATGTCTCTGAGTAATGCCAGCTTCTTGTAATCACTGTCCTTGTAGAAACCTAACTTAGACAGGAGCCCTCGTATGTGGAATCTGCTGATGGACTTAAGTCCTGACTCAGGTAGTATCTCTGGGCCTCTGTTTTTGTGTCTCTTGATTGGAGATACAAAATAATCTGACCTTTCCTGACCCTTTCATAATTGTCATGAAGATTAGGAGAAAAGTAAGAAGAGCCAAATCACAGGTTGTCATGCCTGTTATCTTCTCAGGTATCCACGGAAGAAATTCTGGATCGGGAAGCCCATCACTCACATGGTTAAAAGAAAGACTGGAGAATTCTCAGATAAACTTCTCTCTTTGCAGCGAGGCCTGAGGCAATTCCAAGGTAAGGGTTGAGGAGAACATCAGGGCAGGAATCAGGAGGGGCCACCACATAGAGAGAGAGCCCTTGGCTTCTCCCCATCATAATCTCAACCTCCCTCTTTTGAGGGCCTCCTGATTGTTTTCACTTTTATTCTTAGGGTCTCGGGGATGGAGCTGTATCACAAAATTAGTACCAGCCAAGTAAGAAATGGACCCATACATTTGCTAGGCTTGAAGGTCATCACTATTTTTTTTTCTCCCCAGGAAAGCTGCTGAGAGACTTGGAATATAAGACTGGTGAGTTGAGTGTACAAAGAGTTTTCCCAGATTCATCTCAGTTAAAGGAAACTCCCCCTACAGAAATTTTGGCTGCCACCTGTCAGCCCAGGTAGCCCCCCTAATTTCCCAGCTGCAGTCTTGAAGCCCCATTCTCCTTGCATTTTCTGGCCAATCTTCTACTCTTTAGTCTGCCTTAGGGCCTCTGCTTGGTGTTGGAATGCTCCTCTTCCCCATGTTATTCTGTCCTCACAGGTATTACCACCAGTCTTTTCCCCGTGGCTAAGTTTCTTCTTGTCTGCCTGACCACGTGGTCCTGTATTTGGAACAAATAGCAATGGTGGCTCAAGGTCAGAGGCCATCCCTGCCAAGGCCAATGCTATGCTCCCTCTCAGCCCTGCTGCCAGGTTGCGCACTGCATACTTCAGATGTCAGTAGCAGCCCTTGGATTATGTAGTGTGGCAGCCTTTCCATGGATACCATCAAGACCCCTTCAGTTATGCAGTGTGGTATCCCTTTTCACCTTGCCACTTACACTGTTACTTCTTCCCTTGTCCCAACAGTAAGTGTCACCCTGGACCCACAATCAGCCAGTGGGTACCTGCAGCCATCAGAGGACTGGAAGAGTGTGACCTACACCAGCCTGTACCAGAGTGTCTACCAGCACCCCCAGCAGTTTGACTGTGAGCCAGGAGTGCTAGGCAGTAAGGGTTTCACCTGGGGCAAGGTGTACTGGGAAGTGGAGATAGAGAGGGAGGGCTGGTCAGAGGATGAAGAGGAGGGGGATGAGGAGGAAGAGGGGGAAGAGGAAGAGGAGGAAGAAGAAGCTGGCTATGGTGATGGATATGATTGGGAGACAGATGAAGATGAAGAATCACTTGGGGATGAAGAAGAGGAGGAGGAGGAAGAAGAGGAGGAAGTTCTGGAAAGCTGCATGGTGGGGGTGGCCAGAGACTCTGTGAAGAGGAAGGGAGACCTCTCCCTGCGGCCAGAGGATGGGGTGTGGGCGCTGCGCCTCTCTTCCTCAAGCATCTGGGCCAACACCAGCCCTGAGACCGAGCTCTTCCCAGCTCTGCGGCCCCGGAGAGTGGGCATTGCCCTGGATTATGAAGGGGGCACCGTGACTTTCACCAATGCAGAGTCACAGGAACTCATTTATACCTTCTCTGCCACTTTCACTGGGCGCCTCGTCCCCTTCTTATGGCTCAAGTGGCCAGGAACACGCCTCTTGCTGAGACCCTGAGCCTAACACCTGTTCTCAGCCCCACACCCGTGGATGTGTCACTTCTCTGAGATCCCAGGACTCTGATAGGGGAGGTGCCTGGCCAGAGCACCTGGAGCATGGCAGAGGGGGAACCCCATGGCCACTGCCACGCACCTCCCCATCACGGTGGCCCTCAAGACTTCACTCAGTGCTGTCACTGTCTGTAATGCCCTCATCAGGCTCTTCTGCCTCTTGCTGGTTTCCTGTGGGACCTTCTGACCCTGAAGTCCTTGAGGGCTCCCTTTCTCCTTTTTAACTACCCTATGCTCTTATCTTTGTGCTCTTTGTTGAATAAGGGGCCAAGGAAGGATTTTCTGGTCCAATATGGCATCCTGCGCCAGCTAGTCTTGGGAGGGACCATCATTTACACCTGAGACCCATTTTGTTGCCCTCAAACCCTTTAGGTTTCCCTTGCCAAAATTCACTCAGCTGTCCACCTTCCCTGTCATTTTAAACAAACCTGCTCCCACCTCAGCTCAGATTTAAACATACATGAAAATGCTAGAAATAAACTAAAAAAACACAGAGACTTCCCAGGCCATTTAGGTTGGCTGCCTGGAATGCTGGTAGGAATTATGTTCTCACAGAAGGTTCAGGACAAAGTCCTCTAAAATCAAGCTGGGTGTATGAGGTTTCCATAGCTAATAGGTGGGACTCCCAGAGCCTTGGGGGAAGGCTTTGGGATAACAACTGTGATAACAAGAAATCAACTGTGTGGATTGGTCCTTATAAGGAGATTTTTTTTTTAAAGATCTAGAACATCTTGTTCTTGATTCCTATATCTAAGAACACCAGAGCAGATGCCCAAGACAGCAAATCCTCCCCTTGCTAAGGGGACTCTCAACATTTTTTCCAGGGGTGTTAGGCTTCTGTCATTGGCCACTCAAAGAGTTCAAGCTCAATTCTCTAGAGTGGAGGGGAAGATAAAAGCTTTGAGGAAAGGGAAGGAAAATAGGAGTCCACATCAAGCCTTTTAGATCCTCATGTCAGGGAAGAGATCAAGGTATCTCCTCACTGCCTTTGGATCCAACCCTTGGTCCAAATGCCCCTAGTTCCCACAAGCTCACTGCTCTAGCCAAAGTGTTGTCCCAGTTTTTGTCCTTACCAATTTAAGTGTTCCACCAGTCCCCTGCTTACCCAAGCATTGATTCCTCCCCTCTGGAGGATTGATTGCTCCCTTCCACTCTGGTTCTCAGTGGTCTCTTAGCTACCATATTGTCCCAGAGTGGCCCACTTTGTATGTATCACATGCTGCCTGAGTCACATGTACATCTTATTTCTGTATCTAGTTTGTAAGCTCCTCAAGGGTGGATATCATCCCTTAATACTTCTCTTATAGTCTCCATGGCACCTAGTGCCATGCTGGGCACAGAGTAGGTGCTCAATAAAGACTTGTTGAATGAACAACCTGGAGATAACGTATATATTTATTATGACATAGAGGTCACCATACTTATTTTGGCTTCAAAGAGCTTCTATTGATACTAATATCCCAGAGTTTTCCTTTGTTTCTAGAACTCTTGACTGCTTTCTATCTTCTCTTTGCACACATACTATCCTTTCTGTAAATCCCCAAAGAAGAGCCTTCCATAGACACAGATGGTTTCACCTTGTTCTTCCTCTCCTGTAGTTCCTTGAGCTAGGTCTAGTAGTAAGTGATCCACCTTGAGAAGGGTGGTAGCAGCTGATATACCCATATTCTTGGGAAATTGATGCCCCCAAGAAAATGCCATCTATAGGCAGTCTTGGCTGCATTCAGTATTTAGCCACTTCTAAATTTTTGAAATTGCCATTTTAAAGACAGAAACAGAAAGATTCTACAAAACTACCTCTGAGATGACACTAATGGCAAAGAACATATTTCCTCCCTGTACTCCCATTTGGGGACTCAAATTTTCCATTTTTATTTTTTAATGTGCATTAGTGTTTTATGAACTATGCCTACATAAATGATCAACTTTCTGTAGTGCTTCCAAAAAGAGCAATCCCCTGCTTCATTCCTCTCTCAATAAACCTCGTTCATCTTTTTCAGCGGACTATTAGTGTTTATTTTCAATTCTTAATAACTTGAGTTTAGGGACTTATCCCCTGATTTCCCATTGTAAGGGAGGAAGATTTAGTTTTCTGCCCTCAGTGTACACACTTTCCCACCTATCCCCAGCCCTTCAATGTGGTCCTAACATTGAATAAGTAACCAGTCTGTCTATTATTATGTCTGAGTTCCTGTACAAGTTTTTGTCTTCCCTGGAGTCAATAACTGCTCTCCCCACCACTTCTGCTTTATTTCCTGTGACTTTATTACTACTATAACCCCTCCCCAGTTGCTAAAGATCTCAAGATGCTCTTATAATTTTGTCTGATGCTTCTCTTCTGAAGCCTCCTGACCTTGAATCTGGAGCCATTGCTCCCTCACCTGTGCACAGCTTCCTGCATCTCCCTTCAACATCATATTGAGGATCCTGGGTTGGCTGCATTTCTTTGTCTTGTCTTCCTTCCTAATTTACTTCATTTTGATGAAGCATCATCTAGTAATTTCCTGAGAAAAGGTACCTGTAAGTTGAATCTTTTAAGTTGAATATCTGGAAATATCATCCCACTTTCACAATTAAGAGTTTTGCTAAGTAAAGGATTCTTGAGTGGAAATAATTAGGAATTTCAAAGGATGGCTCCACTGCCCTCTGGCTTCCATCTTTGCTGTTGAGAGTTCTTGTGGACCTTGGTTCCTGATCCTTTGATTGTGACATGCTGTTTACTGGAGGTTTGGGTGTTTTATCTATGTCCTCACTTAGATTTCTTTATGTACCTTTGTATGTTTTTTCCCTCTCCTTGTGCTGTATAACTCAATGAGCCTTTTGTGCAAGAGATTTATAGTCTTTTGGTTTTGGGAAATTGTATTGAACTATTTCTCGATGATTTTTCCCTCCATTTTTTACCTGTTTTCTCAAATTGATTATCTCCAGCCTTCACATACCTCCTGAGTGCATTTATAGAGTACCCATGATATGCCAGAACATTTCTAGGTTATAACAGTGATAAGGGTAACAAAGTTCTGCACTCGTGGAGTTTATATTCTACTGGAGGGAAATAGATGTGATAGAAAAAATGAATGTGAACATGTTTTGAATATGTTTTGAGGTTAAGGTCAACAGGACTTGCTTGGAAATAATCAGAAAAAAAAGAAATGAACTGGGGTTTTGAATAAGGAGACAGATGAAAGTTAAGAAGTAGGTTTAGGAGCAATAGTAATAAAAGTCAACAGTTCTGTTTTGCTTATGCTACATTTGAGATAATCCACTGGGCATCTAAGTGGAGAAGTCAAGCAGTTAATTGACTATAAGAAATCAGGGCTGGAACAACTGGATTGGGAGGATAGATAGACAGATGCCACTTAAATTCATGGAATGAGTGTGAAGATCATAACTAGAATGGGTCCAAACTGATTCTTGGCCTTTGATATATAGATTGGCCAGGCAAAAAAGCTGGCAAAAGGAATAGAAGCCACAGCCAGTTGGGCAGAAAGAGGCCAATAGCAGAGGAGAAGAGACGATGTTTAAAGGAAGGTATGGCCAGCTATGGTGCTCCTGAGAAGTCATGGAGGTGACAGCGGGGAAGTGATGGCTTTGGCCATGTGGAGAGGATGGAAGATGAAATGGAAAAAAACAATTGTAACGTTAAAAAAAATTAGCAGAAAATGGATGCTAATTGTTGGAACACCAGATGGAGGGCCTGTGGCCTGTGCCATATATGGTACCCTCTGCACCGTACCCTGTCACCTGAAAGGATGATCTCTGTGGGATGTATTAACCAGGGTCTTTTGCCCTCTGTCTTCTAACTGGGCTTAGCTAATGCATCATACCTGCAGAAGATCCAAGGGTGGGAGCAGAGAAGCTGGTGTTTGTTCCCCTTCTTGTCCTTTGCCAGGAGTTGGCTAATGCTATTCTCTTCTATCTTAGGCCACAGCTCCTGTTGGAGCCACAGGTCTCCAAGTTCCATTGCTGCTCCTCCCTTACCCTTTCAGAGCTGGGGTCAGTAACTGCACTTGCCAACCCAGGAATGCTTTGCTGTTCCTTGGTTTGCCTTAACCCTACATGCATCTTTTTAAATAGTTCCTCCATTAAATTCTCCGTAAGTACTCCTTTTGGGCAGTGGTCATGGTAACAAATTAACTTTCAGGTGGGGGCAATGGAGGAAAGAGGAGGAAGGTGGAAATGAGACACTGCTGGGTTGAGTGTTTGTGGAACTAAGGACACTGCTTGTGCTACACATTTTTTAGGAGGATGAGCAAAGAAGGTTCCTTAAAGCCTGGTTGTTATATTTACATTAAAGTCTGTGAGAATAAACATGATGAGATAAGATGTAATTATTCAAGTAATCTTCTTTGGGGTGTGATGAAGAGAATGGAGTGAAGAGAAGGAATGGAGAGCATGCTTGACTTATAGAAGTAATAGGCTGGTTCCCAATCTAGCTCATGAACTTGAGAGACAGTTCTTGAAGAATCTTCCTGAAGGAGTCAGGAACACTTTTGAATAAAAGAAGATTGAATGATGAAATGATGACAAAAGTGCGCTACCGCTTGAGCCACATCCCCAGCCCAAAAAAAATTGTCATAGACTTGTTCTTTCATCTCAATATTTATATCTCTTAGGTCTCTTAATTACCTAGGACCTCCAGTGCAAGGTTGAAAGAAGTCATGATGTCATTCTCATTTTGTTCTTGTTTTTTAATGGGATGCTTCTATTTTTTAGTTGGAATTATTAAGTATGTTCAATTTGATGTTTGATATATAAATATATTCTTTATAGAGTAAGAAAGTTTTAATTCCTAGTTGAAACATTTTCATTAGGAATGAGTATTAAATTATATCAAATGCCTTTCTATTTATATTCAAACAACCATCTTTTTTTCCTCTTATTAATGAATGACATTAATGAATATGTTAGATCAATTTTTCTATTTTGGGACAACAATCATTTAATTTCTGCTTGATTTCATTTATTAATTTTATTTAGAATTTTTATGTTTATATTTAAAATAAGGCCCAATTTTTTTCTCTACATAATTTTAATATCATTTATATTAGGTTCATAAAGTGATTTGGAAAGCAGAAATTATCTTATTTTTCCTCCCAAAGTTTTCATAAAATTTGCCCATAAATCAACATGGACATGATGTTTATTTTTGTTGCGGGGTGGGTTCAGGGGAGAAGGTATTCAATGTTTTATTTCTAATTTTACTTAATGAATGGTTATAGATCTATTTAGGTTTTCCATGTCATCAGGAGTGAATTTGAATAAGTCATTAATATAAGGTTCTGTTTTTTGTTTTTTGGTGGTGCTGGGGATTGAACCCAAGGACTTTGTGCCTACAAGGTGAGTTATATCCCCAGCACAATATAAGGTTCTTTTTAAATTTTTTTTAACATTTATTTTTTAGTTTTTGGTGGACACAACATTTTTATTTTATTTGTATGTGGTGCTGAGGTCATTGAACCCAGCGCCCTGCACATGCCAGGCGAGCGTGCCACTTGAGCCACATCCCCAGCCCAATATAAGGTTCTTAACAGTGTATTTGGTCCTGTTTTTTTTTTTTAATTTCTAATTTTTTTATACTTTTACTGTATCTTGGTCAATTTTGCTGAAGATTTGCTATATTGGTAATCTTTTAAAAAAAAAACAAGTTTTCATTGTTGTTGAATGTTTTGATTATCCTCTTTATTTCACTCATTTTTGTTCATCTCTCTCTTCCTTTTTTTAGGCTTTATTGTTTTTAACTTACTGAGCTAGACATAGTTTAATTTCACTATTTTTTCTCCAACATATATGTCTAAGACTGAATTTCTTATCTAAGTAATGCTGGGTGGACTGAAAGCTATGTCCACAAAATTCTTTGATACTCTTCTTCCTCTTTGATATTCCTTCCATCTGTACTCAAGAGGGAGAGGAGCTGGAGAATAAGAATTTTATATTCTTTCTTTCTCCTTCATGTACTTCACTCCTACCACTTTTATTTCTTCACTAATATATTTTTCCAATCTCCGATTCACCCAATATACCTATATTTTAATTTTCGTTTGTATCAATATCAGATGAATAGTATATAAATATTGAGAGATTCATGTACAAAATTTTCCTTTTTTGAATAATTTTCCCCTATCTTCTGCCCTCTAAATAACCTATTAGTCATTTTGTTCATCTGTGTACACAGTCAATTCAAATAAATATGTAAATGTTGTATAAAACAACAACAACAAAATAAAGAGGTAGAGGGGTTGAGGGTGTAGGTGAGTGGAAGAGCCTGCACTCAGCACACGCAAGGCCCTGGGCTCAAGCCTCAGCACCAAAATAACAAAGTGATAGAGCTTAATTCTGCCTTCCTTGAGTATTAGTTGGACTTAGTGACTTAATCCTGACACATGGAATGCTATAGCAGTGATGGCATGTGAACTTGAAATTGGAAATTCCAGCTTCAGATCACTTCAGATCCAGCTGGTATGTTGACTGCCGGGTTTCTGTTCTCGAGACCAAAAGGCTCAGGGGTCACTCTAATTAAACTGGGCTAACTGGGCTGCACGAAGTAACCACACAAGAGACACAAATACCTTTTTCTTTGGGGTTGCTGTGACGGCTCCTCTGACCTTAAGGGTCCGCAGGAAGAGAGAGAGAGAGAGAGCACGCACTGACCCCTTTTATCGAGGAGAAGCTATTCGAATGAGGCAAGGGGTCAGGTTTCAGGGGGCTGAGTCTATCTTCATGATGTCCACTATCAGCAGGTTGACTGACACCTGAGTTGGCCATACCCAAGGGCACAGTAAGAGGAGGGGACACACACAAGGCACTTCCATGGAAGATTCTATCCTAAACAGGGCAAGGGGTTATATTACAAAGTAACAGGTGAGCATAGCTTCACCCATGGGGCTGTAGCAAGACACACCCATTTCTGTGACTGAGTGCCTCAGCACCCAGCTGGGGAGTGTAACTCAGTCACCTGTAAGGTTGGCCTCCCACAGTTGACTGCAGCTGCATTTCAGAATCAGAACCTGAACCACCCAGCTAAGTTGTTCTCTGATTTCTGACCCACAAAAACTGTGAGATAATAAATTTTTATTTACATAGATGCTAAAATTGGGGGTAATATATTACTATGTAGTAATATGCAAATAATACAGCTGTTTTATCTACATCAAACTCTGCCAAGTGATATTGTCTTTCAGTTGTAATATTTTGAAATTTTCATTATGATTCTTTGGTCCATGAATAATTTAGAAGTGTTTTAAAGTTTTATGACTGTATAAGCATTCTAAATCATCTTTGACTTTTAATTTTATTACATTGTGATCAGAGATCATTGTCTGCATTATTGACAAAATGAAGATCATTTAGACAGACATTGTTTTATTTTTAAAAAGAGGCCTGTCAGTTACGGCTTTATTATGTCATTGTACATGGAAGGAGATAGATACTTTCCAAAACTATAAGCAAGAAGTTTTGCAAGCATTCATATTGTTAGAAAACATGTTTATTCAAATATTATGACCAGAGAAATTATCAAACAAGAAAGTTGTTTAATGAAATAGACACTTTCAATGAAATGTTTTATCTGATTCTACAGACCAATGTTGGTACCTGGAAAGAAACTTTTGTTACAAATTAACATTTTCAAGAAGAGATTTAAGATAATGGGAAACAGAATTGGGTGGATTATAGTTACAAATTGCCACACAACTCTATACCCAGAACTGTGATGCTTTCTGTTAATGTCCTTGGCAGGATACCTTACCAGAACATGCAGGAGGAAAGATCATCACTCTTTGTTTCCTTCTGATACTTCTTTCAGCAGCAGCTGCTACTTGGGAGAGCCAACATCCCCAACACTAAGCATAGAAATTCTACTGGCTAATGGCAGGAGAAAAGACAGGCTAGCAGCTTAAAAACTTAAAATAAGATAGAAGAAAGTGGGGGAAAATATTAAACAGAATATGGAGCATATGATGTTTTACTTTGACAGTGATGTTGATCTACATCTAGGCATTGGTCATTTTCCCAAAATGTTCCATGAGACTCAAAAAGACTATTTTCACCATGAAGTTCAAGGTTCTGTATATGCCCATTAGATAAATCTTTTTATACAAATATGCCACATCATTATTAGAATTAGAATTCCATGGTTCAAATATTTTAGGTCCTTAGTGATTTTTTTATCTTTAAGTATCAATTGTCAAGAAAGATGTGTTCAAAAATATGTTACTGTGATTGTTGGTGTATCCAGTTTCTTTTGTGGAATTCTCTTAATCGTTATATTCATTAGAGCTTAGAAGTGTTAGTTTCCAAATAAGTTGCTCCTTTTATTAAAATGTTGTATCCTTCTTTCTCCAACCTAATAATACTTCTTTCTTTTTTTCTCTGATACTGATTTATTTATATCAGCTTTTCTTTGGTTATTATTGGCTGATTCAGTGTCACTTTTTTTTGTTTTCTTGTAAATAGCATAACTGTGTTTTGTTTGTTTGTTTTGTTTCTTTGGTTTTATGTTTTGCCTCTGAAGATAGGAGTTGGTCTTCTGGCAGATATGAGTTTACTCTGTTTACATTTACTATGATTATTGATAGAACAATTTATTTCTTTCACATTGTCTTATGATTTCTATTTATTTTCTTCTCTCCACCTCTTTCTCCTGTTTGTTAGATTGATTGAGACTTCTTTATCCCATTCTTTCTCTTTTCCTGGTCTGGAACTTATTCTCTTTCCATTTATCCATAAATGGAAATTTAAATGCATACTTGAATTTAAAAAATAAAGTGTTTCTGTGTCACTTCCTCTGAAACAATACAAAACCTTGGAATGCATTAACTTGGACCACCTCCTCATCTGATGTGACATTATCATCATAGCAGCTTTGTTCCACCCTTGTGTTGCTTCCATTTTCTTAAAAACAGTGCTTCGAAGACAGGTTTGTCATTCCCTGAGTATGCATATGCCAGAGTTCCCTTAGGATGAAACTATGGATCACAGAGTGACAACTTTACCAGATAATGCCAAATTTTTGAGAGTAGTCACACCAATCCACACTTCCCCTGTGGGGTTGAACTGTCTTGTTGTTCGTTATTTTTGGTAATGTCTGCCTTGTGAACATCTATCTGCCTGTCTAGTTGATAAGTATGAGAACACTGTGGTTAAAATTTGCATTTCCTGGGCTGGGGTTGTAGCTCAGCAGTAGAGTACTTGCTTAGCACATGTGAAGCACTGGGTTTGATCCTCAACACCACATTAAAAAAAATAAATAAAGGTGCTATGTTCATCTACGCCTAAAAATCAATCAGTAAATGAATTTGCATTTTATGGCTGCTAAGGAGGGTTATGTAGGGTTACTTTTCAGGTTTCCTCTCCTGGTAATGCCACTCAAATGTTTTATCTTTTTCTCTCAGACTATCTTTTACATACTCATCTGCAGTCCTTGATGTGCTCTTTTGATTAAGCCTTTTGTCAATTGTGTTTATTATCAGTATCTTCTCCCATTTGCAATTTGTCTTTTCACTCTTTTTAGTGTCTTGGTTATCAGAATTTCTTAACTTTAATGCTGGAGACTTTATTAATCTATACCTTTGTGGGAAGTGCTTTTTTATCATACTTAAGAGATCCTTCTCTACTTAAAGATATCCTCCTGTATTATCTATTAGAAGATAATATTTTACAGGTTTACATTTTATGTTACAGCGTAAAATTTAAGCAAAGTTGCAGTTATTGCTTCACAGATAAAGTTTTATTGGTTTTCCTTCAAATGTTGATTTAACCTTTCTTAAGATGACCCTGAGCACACCATATTTTAGTATTAAGATTCCAGTTAGCTGCTGCTGCTGTTGTTCCATAGACTTAATACTTCTTCATATTTACTCACATATTTACCAGCTTTTTTGTTCAATAGTGAGGGTTTTTGGGGTTATACTCTTCAGTTTTTGTCTTCCAATGGGAAAAGGAGTCGTGTGTGTGTGTGTGTGTGTGTGTGTGTGTGTGTGTGTTTTCTATTGTTTGGTTGCATTTTGGAGGGAGGGAGCTAAGCAAGTACTAAGCAAATGCTCTGCCACAGAGCTACACCCCCAGTCCTGCTTCATGTGTTTTAAATTACATTGTGAGCTCATCTTCAGGGGGTGTCCCAAGGACATTCCAGTGGTGCTTCTGCCAATCAATCCATATGCAATTACAGTTAGTACCAATTTCATGTTTATTTTTTGGCTTTGGGGGATCCTGCATCACAAACCAAAAATTTGTCTGTGTACCAGGCCAGGGTTTCTGTTTCTCAGAAATTTTAGGAAAAGCTCCCCTGCTTTTCTCTCTTCTGCCATGGGGAGTCTTCCTTCAACCTGGCCTTTCTTTGAATGTGTGGTCTACACAGTGTCCAGGCCTGATGCCAGTCTCAGTTGTGACTGCTTGTTACTGAACCAACATTTCATATGCTGAGTTATCCAGGATAACCAAAGGCAGAGAGTCTGGTGCAAGGGAGGCATTACACCCCTGTCACTCATGCTGCCTGGATTTTCACAGTTACTTAGGACTTTAAGGCTGAAATTCCTCCAGTAAGGCAGTGGTGCTCACCTATGTTCTTGTAAAACTGAAAAATAATCAACCACTTAACTCACAGTGCCACTGACAGAAACATATTTTTTTGACATTGGCTGGCAATGTGGTAAAGTTCAGGGTGAATTATGTTCATCAACTGTAAAGTTGGTTCAAGACATATGTTTCAAAATCCCCCCTAACAAATCCAAAGTGACTCTGAACTTGACCAAAAAAGAACATAGCAAGGAAGATCATGTGATCCTGACACATGCCATGGTATGAGAGAATGAGACTTGTGTGGAACAAATAGCTCCTTCTTTAAAAAAAAAAAAAAAAATGAGATTGGGAACTGGAGTTGTGGCTCAGTGGTATAGCACTTGCCTGGCATGTGTGAGTCCTGGGTTTGATCCTCAGCACCACATATAAATAAAAGATCCACTGACAACTAAATTTGATCCTTGGCACCGCATATAAATAAGTAAAAGATCCATTGACAACTAAAGAATATATTTTTTAAAATGAGATTGCCATTTCTCCCTAGGTCTCATTTATTCAAGGAAAATAACCCATTTTCTCTACTACTTAAACTTTATGTTGATTGCCTTGTCCCTAAAAGAGTCATTGGGTGTCTGCCTAAAGGCAGAAGTGTGAATCTAAGCATTTGGGGGAGATTAAGTAAACATACTAAGGCTACATGACTAAAACATGAATTAGGATTAGAGCCAGGGTCTTCCTGCTTTCAGAGCCCATGATTTTCACCACTGACACTAAGGTATGAGACCATTGCTTTTCCAAGAGGCCTGAAAGAAAGTATGTGAAATTGACTCCCAATCCTATGAGAAACAAGGGAAGACTTAGAGGGTATGGGGTACAAGCAACACTCTTCCTCCTTTGCATGGACCACTCCTTCAGGGCAGTCAAGTCGCAGGTTCACAGAATTAAAAGGGATTCTAGATGCTCTTTAGGCGCTAGGGAGATTGGTTGATTTTTTTTTCCTAAAGCCAAAATCATTGGCAGAGCCAAGACTAAAAGAGGCCTACACTTCTCCAAGTGGGGCTCTTGACTTGTTTGCATTTACTGTTAATTCTACACAGTTCTTAGGGCCACTTGCCCAGTCTCAAGATCTCTATAAAGAGACCCCTGTGAAGGGATGATACTGGTGGCAATGATTTATTGTCATCATGAGAATAAATAGCTATTGTATCTTCTTTCTATTGAGTGTAGGAGGGAGGGAATTTACAAAGACTCGATGTAAAAAGCCCCATACTCCTAAATTACAGATAATTTCTCTAGCAATTCTTACTAGTTTAAACTTTTCTATGTATTTGATACTGCACTTCTCTTTGAATTCAGGTGACACCCAACACTAGAGGTGCAGAAAAAGCTGATGACCAGAGGCCATCCCTGGCTTCACCCCTTCTTTCATCTGTATAAGTTCTCCTTGGTTATTATTGTCCTAGAGTGCTGGACTGGGCTTAATCCCAGATTTAGACTTTGACTATACACTATTGATCACAAATGAGAAAAATAATGGATGAGTAAAGATTGTCCTTTTCCTAAATAATTTCTGTTGGATGCATGTTCTTGTGGCTCATACCACTTTCCTTCTGCATCTGCAGACCAGTCATGATAGACATTAATCATTCAGCCTCCTGCCGTGGTCTCATTTAAGGATATTTGCCTTGATTCCATTACCATGGCCAAACACCAACATTAACCACTTACTAAAGACCAAGCACAGTGGCAAAGCCCATCATGTGTATTAATCCATTTAAGTCTCACAATAATGCCACAGAACAGGTACTTTTTGTCTCTTTTTCACACGAGAAGACCAAGATTCAGGGGCATTAAGCAATTTGCCTGTGGCAAAGCAACAGGTGAGAATTTATTACTAAATAAATCAAAGGACTACCACCTGTGCCAAGTACCACTGACCTCACTGATTGGCCCTGCAGTAGATCTTATCAAGGGTCATCCAGACATCTGCCTCACTTGCCCAAAACTTGCAGTCTGGTACACACACACACACACACACACACACACACACACACACACACAAATCAGGACTGAGCCAATTGAAAGCCTTTCTCAGGAAATTGGACCTTGGAGATCTAGAGTAGAAGCAGTCGGTGAGAGCTGTGATACAGAGTCTTACTCAAAGTGTGGTCCAGTGTTAACAGCACCAACAAATCATCTGAGAGCTTTTTAGAAATGTTAAAACTCAGCCTCCTCCATATACCTTCTGAATCAGAAACTGCATTTTAATAACACTCCCAGATGACTTTTAAACACTTGAGAAGGGCTGATATAGAGACAGCATGGCCAAAAAGGTCCTGAGTAAGTGGAAAGATCTGTGTAGAATTACTAAGTGAATTACTAAGAAATACTACCTTATTGTGTAAAGCTTATCTCAGAAAAAAATAACAGTTTAATATCAAAAGATCTGTTAAGGGATGACCACATCCATGGACAAATAGAAAAAAATTACAGTGACTATCTTGAAACATTAAAAGAAGGCGGGAGGGTATTAGTCTAAAACCTAAGGATTATTTGAACTACCCTAAGAAAATTAGGAATAGAAAAATACTACTAGAGACTGAATGTGTCCCTGTAACTCATGTTGAAACCTATTCCCCAAAGTGATGGTATTTGTAGGTGGAGCTTTAAGTCATTAGTGCAGAGTCCTTTTGACTGGAATTATTACCCTTATAAAAGAGACCCACCAAAAGAACCCCTTCCACCATATAAGATTATAGTGAAAAGATAGTTATGAACCAATAAATGGGTCCTTACCATACATGGCATCTACCTTGATCTGGACTTCCCAGCCTCCAGAACTAAAATAAGCTTTTGTTGTTTATAAGCCACCCAGTCTATGGTATTCTATTATAGCAGCTCAAAAAACCTAAGATACACTTTCTAGTCCATTAAAGGCTCAAAAAATCCACAATTATTAACCCTACTGAACTTTCTTTCATGTTCATAAGAGACTAAGGGTGCCCTCTATCACAGCTACTGCTCAATAGAGTGTTGGAGGTCTTGGCCCACATGACAGGATGAGAAAAATCAGAATTATATGAATTAGAAGGAAAGAGTCAAAACTATCTTTCAGATGACAAAATAGTAAGTTTTCTGTATAAGTGACCTACAGAATGAACAAAATATCAGAATTAATAAGAGTATGGTAAAACTGATTGCTATAGATTAACTTATAAGAATCATTATTGCTTCTTTATATCAGCCTAATCAACAATAGGTTATAATTTTTAAAAATAATTTTGCACAGTGGCACTGTGTGCTTTTGAAATACTTTTAGATACATGCAGTTATGATTCATTCAAGTGTTGCAGAGTAGTGCATTTTATGAATATACTGTTATTTATTTAGTAATTGAAACTGTGCTACCCAGGGATGCTTTACTACTGAGCCACATGCCACATCCCCAGCCCTTTTTATTTTTTATTTTCAGGTTGTTTAGGGCCTTGCTAAGTTGTGAGGCTGGCCTTAAACTTGCCGTCCTCCTGCCTCAGCCTCCCCAGTCACTGAGATTACAGGCATATACCACCACACCAAGCCCAAACTGTTTTCACTGCATCTCATTGTACACGTGACTATTTCTCCAGAGGGAGAATTACTAGGTCAAAGGATATGCATATTATCAGATATTACTAAATTGTTACAGAAAGAAAATTTCAAATTCCCATATTTTCAAAATTTTAAGTTCTTCATAATCAAGTTTCAAAATTAAATGATATAAAGCAGATCTACACAGCCAGAGAAAGAACATTTTATGAATAGGATGATAATGTTAAAATTCTTTAAATTAATTTTCTCCAATCATTTCAAATTCAATAAAATTTTTATGTCAATGTTAACTTCAGTTAGAAGAGCAGCATAATTTCTAAAAAAAAAAGAAAAAAGAAAAAAAGAAAGAAACTGGATTTTTTATTGTAAATCCAAACTGTAAATTTAGATAAAGGTTCACAAGAATCCACAAAATCAACCCTAGTGAACTTTCTTTCTGTTCATAAGAGACTAAGGGTGCCCTCTATCACAACTACTGCTCAATATAGTGTTGGAGGTCTTGGCCCACATGACAGTTTGAGAAAAATCAGAATTATATGGATTAGAAGGGCAGAGTCAAAACTATTTTTCAGATGATAAAATAGTAAGTTGTAATCCAAACTGGGTTTACAATAAACTCTGTTAAGCAATTAGAAGCTATAATCTAACTATGCATAGCAATATGACTAGATCTTAAGTGGTAATGGGTTGTTAAAAAGCACAAGATACTGAACTAGTACTGTTATATATTCGAGGATTCCTATATATCCAAGGACATATGAAATGCATTAAAGAAGTAGCTATCTGTGGGGGTGAGAAAAATAGGAATGAAAAATGGAGAAAATATAACTAAAATTAGACCTCACATAGACTGATGATGACTATGTACCAAGAATGGAGTGTAATTGAGTCCATTCTCTACACTGAATGTCCAAGGAAAAAAAAGAACTGGAGAAAAAAAAGGACATGAGTAAAGTCAGTGAGTCTATTTTTAGACAGAATGGTCCCACATTCAGAGCTGAGGAACAACCCGTCTGCTGCAGCTGTAGTTCATTACATCCCTCCCATGGTAATCACTGTTCCTGGGCTCTGCAGAGGTTCCCTATGGACCCCACCTTACATTAACCTTTCTGGTTTTCTGAGGCAGCTCAAGCGTGTGACTGCTCCTCACATAATCCAGCATTCTGGCAGTTCTTTCAAAACTCAGGGTTCTCATGTTCCTCAGAAATCAGCTGCTCTTGTAAAAGTACTGGGAGCATCTTACATTATGCTGAGTATTCTGAAGAGGAGATAGAGGATTTTTTAAAAATTATGTATTTATATGAGGATGGTTTTATATCACAAATAGCAACACAGATATCCTGAGATTCTCTGGCTTAGGGGTAGGAAGGTGGGATATTAGTGCTCAATTTGAGAAATAGCTAGAACCAGAAAGGGTGTGGTGGTGAAGAAATTAGCAACCTTACCAGGGCCTTAACTTGCTGTTCTGGTTTAGATATGAGGTGTCCCCCAAAAGTTCATGTATGAGGCAATGCAAGAATTTTCAGAGGCAAATGACTGGGTGATGAGAGCCTTAACCTAATCAGTGAATTAATACACTGATATGGATTAACTGGATAGGCAGGTAGATTGTAGCTAGAGGAGACAGGTTACTGGAGGTATGACTTTGGGGTTTATATTTGGTCCCTGGTGAGCAGAGCCATCTTTCTGCTTCCACATTGACATGTCCTGAGTGTTTTCTTCCATCATGACCTTCTCCCATGATGTTCTGCCTCACCTTGGGCCCAGAGCTGTGGAGTCGGCCATTTGCAGTCTGAGACCTCTGAAACCATGAGCCCCCAATTTTTTTTAATTATTTTTATTTTTTGTATTGGTTGTTCAAAACATTACAAAGCTCATGACATATCATCTTTCATACATTTGATTCAAGTGAGTTATGAACTCCCATTTTTACCCCAAATACAAATTGCAGAATCACATCAGTTACACATTCACAATTTTTACATAATGCCATATTAGTGACTGTTGTATTCTGCTGCCTTTCCTATCCCCTACTATCCCCCCTCCCCTCCCCTCCCATCTTCCCTCTCTACCTCATCTGCTGTTGTTCAGTTCTCTCCCTTGTTTCCCCCCCCCTTTCTCCTCACAACCTCTTATATGTAATTTTGTGTAACATTGAGGGTCTCCTACCATTTCCATATGCTTTCCCTTCTCTCTCCCTTTCTCTCCCCCCACTCATCTCTGTTTAATGTTAATCTTTTCCTCATCATGAGCCCCAAAATTAACTTTTCCTCTTCTAAGGTTTTCTTGTCAGGTCTTTTGTTCATATCAACACAAAATATTGACTAAAACACTTGCTTTGCAAAGTTATTTTAATGTGTGATCTGTTTCAATGTCCACATAATAGTAAAAGGAATAATAAATATTTGGGAAGTTGGTTAGATCTGAACAAAAGTTTCATTTTATTAAACAACAGGGTCTGGTGATTGTCCCATTGTTAACACACAGGTTTTGAGTAGAAGAAGAGACAGGATCATGTCTTGATCACAGAATGATCAGACCCTCTGTACCTTTCCTCCCTCCCTTTACTTGTCAGCTTTCTATGACTGTAATAAGATCCTTGAGATAATTAACTTGGAGAAAAGGTTTATTCAGTTCATGATTCTGAAGGTTCAGTCCATGATTTAGTGACCCCATTGCTTTTGACTTCTGGCAAGGCAACACATCATGTGAGAGCCATTGGTGGAGCAAAACCATTCATCTCATGAGCCAAGAAACAAAATGGAAGAGGAGAGACCAGAGTCCCACAGTGCCCTCCCAGATTACCCCAGTGGCCTAAAGGCATTCCACTAGTTCTCACCTCCTAAAGGCTCCATCACCTCCCAACAGTGCCATACTGGGGATCAAGTCTTTAACACATAGGTCTTTGGGGAACACTCACTATCCAAACTTCGGCACCTCCACCTCAGCTCCAAGTCCCCATAGACAGATTAGACACATGAAATACAAAAGTCTGAAGGCCACATACTTTACTAGAACCTTCTCTACAAGTCTAAAGAAATGACCCAAAGGGTTGTTGAGAAGTCTCCATAGAGGTGGAGACATTGCCTAGTGTGTATCAAAATAAAGTCAATGGTAAAAGCAAGCCCAACAAAACCGTTCCCATGATGATTATTTTGAACCTTTTAAATTTTTATTTATGTCTGGCTGGATGCAGGGGTGCATGCCTGTAATCCCAGTGGCTGGGGAGGGTGAGTCAGGAGGACCCAAGTTTGAGGCCAACCTCAGCAACTTAGCAAAGCTTAAGCAACTTAGTGATACTCCGTCTCAAAATAAGACACAAAAATGTGGACTGGGGATGTAGCTCAGTGTTTAAGCACCCTTGGGTTCAATCCTTGGCGCGCGCGCGCGCGCTTGCGCGCGCGCGCGCACACACACACACACACAAAGTCTGTTCCCCCTCTCCTCCCAAAACCTACTGGCTCCCAGCTTTGCCACATATGCACCCCTGGTTCTCCACTCCCAGGAGTACTGTCGGGGTGTGGGGTATCAGGTGAGGACGGGAGGAAACTGAAAGGCATAAGATAAATAAAATAAAAACAACTACTGTTCTAGACTCCAAGATCTCATGTTCACCTGCCTCACTGGCCAGCCAGGGACAGAGACAGAGTTGGGTCCTAGGGCGCTGCTGTCTCTGCTATGTGGTGCTTCCTACTTCAAAGTCAAACAGGAACCTTTTTTCCAGACGGCAAAGAAAGGGTAGACTCTGCCTGAGAAAGAGGCAGTAAAGGTGAAGATGGGCACCTGGGTGTCTGCGTCTAGGAGAGTCACACGCCCCGCCTCATAGTCCAGGGTGACGTCTATGCAGTGAGGGATCTCGCTCAGCGGCAGGTCGGTTCCCGGGGAGGTGCTGGCCCAGCACTGCTGGTGCGAGATGATTACGGCCCAGACTCCCTCCTGGGTGCTCAGGCCCATCTCGCCCTTCCTCCTCACTTCCTCGGCAGCCACTCCCACCGTGCAGCCGCCTCCGTCGCTCAGCTGCACTTTCACTTGCCAGCGGTGGAGTCCGGAGCAGAAGCCTGGAGAGCCCAGCACCACCGGCAAACTATCGAAGCGTTGGGGGCTGTCGGCCAGGTTCCGCTTATTCCGCGTATACCTCACTGACTTTCTGTCTTCTGAGAGGACCAGGCTTGCATTGGCGGTCTGAGGATCCAGAGTGACGATCCCTAGAAGAAGGAGAGCGCAGACATCAATAGAACTGACAGCAACCAGGGCCCTGCTGCAACCTGACATTGGCCTGCTCCTCTGAATCTCAGTTTCTGCTTCTGTTCTGTAAAAACAGACAATGGCAACTTCTCTACCTAAATGCCAAGCAGTGCTTACTTCCCAAAGAGTAGCGGCTTTGCCCGCAGCAGCAGCATAACCTGGGATTTGTCAGACACATTATATTGGGCCCCATCCCAGACCAACTAAGACAGAATCTGTTTTAACAAGATCCTTAGATGTTGTTTTTTCCCCCTCACATTAGAAAAATCACTGATATATTTCAGAATGACACAATGCTTGTGGAAATAATTTCTAAATTAAGTACCAACTTAAAAGTAAATGCTATAGCCAGACATGGTGGCACATGCCTGTGATCCCAGTAACTTGGGAGGCTGGGCAGGAGGATCACAAGTTGGAGGCCAGCCTCAGCAATTTAGTGAGACCCTGTCTCACAATAAAAAAGCAGGGGGCTGAATATGTGGTTCAGTTGTAGATCACTCCTGGATTCAATCCCTAGTACTCTCCCCACCCACACACACACACACAAAAGGAAATGCTTTCTTTTGAAAATTGTACAATATTGTTCAAACCTATGGAGAATCTAGCACAATACCAGGCAAAAATCAAGGACTTGTTAGCAATTTTGAATGAATAATATCTTTACAAGTAACTAATGTTAATTGAACATTTATTATGTACCAGGGATTATATTAGCTCTTTGCGTGTATATCAGCTCTTTAATCCTCACAGCTCGTTATGGGGTAGGCACTATTATAATTTCCATTTTATAGAATAAGTGTGGGATGATGAGGCTTAATAATCTGCCCAGCACCCTAAAGCTAGCAAGAGCCAAAATAGAGAACCCAAGCAATCAGGCTCCAGAATGCATGCATATAATTGCTCTGTTTGCTGCCCAGGATGAAAGGATAAGTGAAGAATGGCTCCCCAAACCCTTAGTTGTTTACCTGAATCTGTTTCCAGATGACGCTCCAAGTTTTCTGAGGGAAGCAGAAATAGAAAGATCTGTAACTTAATGTTTCTTAAAGGCACTCCAAGGGCAAGTTGTCCTGAATATGAGGACAGGGACAATGTGAGGAAGGCTCTGCGTTTGCTGTGGTCTAATAGAAGAGAAGTGGCCTCACATTCCTTCACTTCCAGTCCAGTGCCTGTCCTCAGGGAAAGGAGGAAATACTCTGGGAGATGACTTCCATGAATAGAGTGGGGTCACTATGGGAAGCTTGGGGGGGAAGACACTTGAGCCAGGTTTTAAAGGTAGGAAAAAAATGTAGATGAATGGAAGGCAGAAGGGCACCTAATAGGAGTGGAGGAAGCTTCAACCCCTTCTGCTTTACCTGAAAATTTCTTCATCATCTCCGGGAGGGCAAGTATTTTCTTGTGAAGGTCACGAATCTTCTTGATAAGGTCAGAAGAAATGGTCTCTGGACTCACAAAAGTCTTCATCTCACACCTGCAGTTGGTAATTGGTTAGGTCCAATTCTCAAAAATTGGGTGATACTAACCAAACAGGACTACAATTAAACTAAAACTGGTCCTACTGGCTGTGGTGAATAATTAGATGGAGTATAATTTCTCTACCTTTGATAGAAAGATACAGTTACTAATGCAACAGGCCCTTCAGATAGACTTTACAGGAACTAATGGCTACCACTCCTTAAGAAGTGGAGGGTTGGTCCTCTAAAAGACTATTTGGAACTGTCAGCCTCTAGAGGGCAGTGCTGTACAATCTGAAAAACAGCCTTAAATTTTATTATTTATTAAATTATTATTATTATTATTATTATTTTGGTACCAGAGATTGAACCCAGGGGCACTTAACCCCTGATCCACATCCCCAGCCCTTTTATTTTTTTTTATTTGGAGACAGAGTCTCACTAAGTTGCTTAGGGCCTTGCGAAGTTGTTAAGGCTGGCTTTCAACTTGCAATCTTCCTGCCTTATCCTCCTAAGCCACTGGAATTACAGGTGTGCCCCACCATGCCTGACATGAATTATTCTTTCTAATTTGTGTGCTGATCTTTAAAAAGTGAAAGGGCCTAGGAAGGAAGAATAAAGGAGATGGGGACCAGGACTCAGTGGTAGAGCACTTGACTAGCATGAACTGAGGCCCTGGGATCAATCCCCAGTACCTTTATTTAAAAATAAATAAAGGACATGAAATAAAGTACATATTGACACATATTGCAGTAGAAAGTCCCTGATTCTGGTCCTAGTGCAGCCCTTATTTGTCACTGGCTGTGTGGCTTTGTTAGTCACTGGCTATATGACCTTGCACAAGCATTTTACCTCCTTGGGCCTCAGCTTCTGCATCAGACTGGAAGATCTCTAATGACCTTTGTGGTCTCAGACTCTGACACTCTTTGAAAGCATATTTGGAGACATTTCCTGGTTCATAGACATGTGGGATTATTCCTACCTCCACCCCCTCCACACAGCATATGACAAGTGTTCCCCAGTCTGAGTCTTAGTGAGGATTGCTAATGCACCCAGCAGAGAGGAAAGGAAGGAGCATGTATTTACAATGCCTTTCAGCACCTGGCAACTGTCCCATTTGGGTAGCATTGAAAAACTCTGCAGGAAGCAGGAGAAATGGATCTGGGGAAATCTGGCTAGTCTTCCCAGGTTCCATGCTTGTCATAGTCTATGACGATACTTTCCCTTTGAGTACTACTAATAGTGTGGATTACATATATTCCTAGATCAACTTAAAAACACAATTATTATTTATTACTCCATTTCTAGGAATAAAAATAGGTCCCCAATACTGGCCTATCAATTTAAAACTAAACCTTTAGAATATAAAACTTCAGGGAGTTTGGACTTGGTGTGTGAGGGAGTGGCTCTTTTGTCAGTGCTTTTGCCTTTCTGGGTGACTATCCACAGGGAGGAGGTAGTAGCAGTGTCACGGGGATTCATGTGAAGGAGCTGGTGCCGGGGAGTGTGCCCTACCTGTTCTGGTTGACTCTGACATCCTACAAAAGAGAGACAAGAACATGCACTTAGTTTCCATATATAATTCCTGTTAGGGATTCTGTACCTCCTTTCTTCCTTCAAATATCAGCTCAAAACTCTTTTCCCTCAGTGAGTTGTGTCTATTTATTACCTACTCATTAAACTGTCCTGTTACCTCATGTTTCCTTGCTAATGTGGACTCTGCAGCCAGTTCTTTTGTGATAATTTCTGTTTTAGTCTTAGAGGGTAAGTTCTACCTCCAAAGATTAAGAGCTGGTAGAGAGCCGGGACCAGCCTTGAGTTCTCAGCGGGACCTACAGAAGACAGCATCATAATAACCATGACAGACTCCATTTAAGGAATTCTCTTTGTGGTCACGGCCCATGTGGAGTGTTTTACACGGATTCTTTCTTATAATGTTTGCAAAAACCCTACAAAGGAGTTGCTATTATTATTCCTGTGCATAAAAGAGGTTAAAGAGACTCCTCTAGTGATACAACTAGAAGAACCAACATTCAAACCCAGAGCTCTCTGAACTCTTAACAAGAGCTCTTAACAAGCTCTTAACAAGACCACAGTGTATGCGTTGGGCAAGTTGCTGGACTCTCTGGGCTAGAGGAACTAGACAAGCATTGGTCCCTCCCATTAGAGATAATCTTCACTTCCCTTTCTGCCTCTCTCCAGCATATTCCAGCTCACAACATAGTGCCCCTTCCCATGGAATCCCTCTGCTCTCCCAAGAAGGGGTGGGGCGTCTCTCACTTGTAGAAGCTCACTTCCTGGCTGCTGACACTTTTCCTCCAGCTCTTTGATTTGGACTCCAAGCTGGGTGACCTCCTCAGAGACCTTAGTGATGTACTCATCCCTCTCCTTCCAGATCTGCTGCTCTAGCTCCCTCAGCCTGGCCAGCAGGAGATGCCGCTGGTCCTCCAGCTCCTGCTGCAGCCTCTCAAAAGTTGTTTCTACTTGTTGTTTTTTGTTTTCAATCTGAGTCTGTTAGGGAGAGAAAGATAGACATTGTCAGAAGGGGTTTACAGAGTTGACTTCCAGAAGAATTATTTTATTTTGGGTTCTCAGGGGCACTCAACCACTGAGACACATCCTTAGCCCTATTTTGTATTTTATTTAGAGACAGAGTCTCACTGAGTTGCTTAGCACTTCACAGTTGCTAAGGCTGACTTTGAACCCCAGATCCTCCTGTCTCAGCAGCTTGAGCTACTGGGATTATAGGCGTGTGTCACCATGCCTTTCCAGAAGGATTACTGATGTACTTATTAAGAGGAATAGGGACTAAGGAGCTTGAAGATTCAATCCTCCAAATAAAACTATGGTAAGTTGATAGGTCTCAGAGTAAATTTACCAGTGACAAGGGCTATGCTATCATTAGCTTGAGATTCAAATAATGATGCCACATTATGCTTTCAGAACCACATTAAGCTTTTCAAAGGGCCTTCCACATCTACAATACTATCTTAACTCCACTGTACTTTGTATAGAGTTAGGTGGAGATGATTATGGTAATTTCTTAGAGAGAAATTAAGGCAAAAGGAAGTTGTGATTAGAATCAACACAGGTTGGTGAACAAGTATGTGACCCTGGTTTTAGCCACTGAGGTCACCATCTACAGGGCATGCTTTGATGGGAGTCCAGATCTGGAGAGATCTTTCTGTCCTGATAGTCCATCTCCTTGGTCAAGGTACCAGCAATTCCACACTATGGATTTCCTCCTGGATAACTTTGTAGCATGGATAAAGAGGTGTGAGGGAGCCAGATAGAGCCCCCACCATTAGCCTACTGACCTCAGCGTCATTCTTGTGTCAGAACTAGAATCCAGACACTTACATACATCTTTGAACCCCAAGGCTCCCATCTGAAGGTAGTGTTTTCAAGCAGACACACTCCAGCCAAAGAGTAAAGGACTAGGAGTCAAAAGACTCAGGTTTTTGTCATTTCATCATGAACCTGGGCTTTGCCATGTAGCCTTGCGAGCATCACTTTTCTGGAACTGAGTTTTTCACTCTGTAAGAAATGGATAAAAATGGATCTTGGAGCCAGGTGCTGAGAGGTGCCTGGAATCCCAGCAATTCATGAGGCTGAGGCAGGAGGATTGCAAGTTCAAGACCAAAGGCAACTTAGTTCTCACTAAGTCAAAATAAAAAATATTCATATTTTTAAATATATGCTATATGTATATATATATATAATACATATTCAATACATATTTTATATGAATATATATTCACCTATCTCAAAAAATATAAAGGTCTGGGGATGTAGCTCAGTGGTAGAGCACCTCTGGGTTCAATTCCAGTACTACACATTTATATGTAAAAAGGATCTTAGGTTAGAGGACATCAGAACCACTTCTAGCTCTGATGTTCTGAGATGTTCTGAGATCCCAAGTGACTTTATGTGTGGCAGCAGAAAAGTGAATAAGAACAGTTTGCCAGGTTCTTTCCGGCCAGGCAACAGATACCAGACAACAGACTTCCCTAGTCAGTTAAGAAAATCCCAGAGAAAATGGTGGCAAGTGGCTTGGCCTTTACCAGAAGTGTGTGGAGCTTCTGATCTTCTCGACACTTTATGTCTTCAATCTTGTCCTTTTCTGTGCTCAGAGCTTCCAGACGACTTTTGAGACGATCCTGTGGGAAGAAAGGGCAGAGAAAAGTGGCTCCATTAATAATTCAACTCACAAATATAAATTTTCTCCCACATTCTGGGAACACTGCAGAGCGCCAAAGAATTTGAAGGTGACAAAGATCCAGTTCTTGTCCCTAAAAGGATCACTACTTAAGGCGGGAGTTTGTTGAGAGTGAGTAATATTAGATAGACAAATGCAGTAGTCAGGCATGCACACAGCGAGATGGGAACACAGAGGACAGACCTGCCTGTAGGGCAAAGGGAAGGCTTTAGAAAGCAGACCCCCCACCCCATTTCCTCAGCCACACCATCCTACCCAAACCGGCCAAGGGGAAGCCAAGCTTCTTACCCTATAGGGTTGAATGGCCTCCTCGAGGAGGCCCACAGTGTGGGCCTGGTGGGAGGGACCCTCCCGGCAGAACACACAGAGGAACTCTGAATCATTCTTGCAAAAGAAGTAGATCTTCTCACCGTGCTCCTCGCAGTTCATCTCCCCCACAGGACCCAAAGGCACAGGGGCCAAGAGGGTCTCTGTCTGCTCCTCTTCCTCTTGGCAGAGTGGGCAGAGCAGGACCCTACCGGAGGGCTGGGCCCCCATTTGGGCATGCGCAGGGAGGCAGAGGCTACAGAAGGTGTGTCCACAGGCGGCACTTACTGCATCCTGAAGGGGCCCTGCACAGGCAGGACAGGCAGCCCCCTGATGGACCAACTGCAGGGAGGAGGTGGAAGGCATCACGGTGCCTTCCCCAGCCTGTCCACACTGGCCTCAGCCACGTTCACGCAAATTTCCTTTACCTGAAATTGAGTCACTTTTAAATACGTCACCAAAGGAAAGGAACACAGAGCTGACAGAGGAAGGCAGGAATGTCCGCACGGAGAAGCCACCTGGCTCCACCTCTTGCACACCTAGGAACCCTTGGCCACCACCCATCAGCTAAATGGGTCCAAACTCCAGGGCATCTTGAACTACCTAGAGGTGGCCAGGTGAGCTAGATAGTTTTCCACTCCTCTGTTATCTTCTAGTTCCTGGATTGGGGAGAAGAGCTCCCCGTGAGGTCACGTCTGAAGTTTCCTGGAATCCCTTGACCATAGTTGGGTGGAGAGAATTGGGGAGGAGCCACTTCCTGTCAGATTGAGCAGGTGGGAGCCATAAACTCGCTGTGAAGTTTGCCTGTAGCGTCAAAGTCCAAGTTGGAATGGGAGGTGACCGACTTCCGGAGACTCTGGGGGACTCTGTTCAGACGGACAGGTCTTCTTGGAGGTTTCCCTCCTCTGCCTGTCTTTCTTCATCGTGCCTTATTTGCCATGCTGGTCTTCCCTATACTCCTAAATGCCCCACTTCTGTGGACCACCATCTCCAGTGGAGTTTGGTTAATCCTGGATTTCATTTTCATATTTTAACTGCAGGTGGGAAAAGACAAGAAACCATAATGCAAATTATGTGTTGATTAAAAAAAACATAGAAAACTCAATTAGTCAAAGAGATAAACAGATTCAACTATATTTATCTAGGGTTTACTATTTTCACATTATTAGGTCCATTCCTAATAACCACCCTTTGGGGCAGGTGTCATTACTTTCATTTTCAGAGAAGGAAATGTAAACAGAGAAGTAAAGTCACAGGCTGACATCCACAGGCTGGGGATAATCCTAATCTCCAGGCTTCAAGTCTTGTGTTCTTCCTGCACTCGCAGCCAAGACAAAGATCAAGAAGCCAGAAATTGGGGGAGGGGGGAGTCTTTCTTTGCTCACCTGCATCTGCAGATAAATCAGGGCCCCTTCCATTCATGATCAGCCCGGCACCTCCTTGTTGCCCCCTTTTCCCTCCAGCTACTTTGTATATCACCCCTACCCTCCACTCCTATCAAGAGCACAGTCTTGGAGCTATATTGTCAAATATGTGAACTACGGGCCACACATATGGCTACTGACTATTGAAATGTATATGTAAAATACATCTGAAATTCAAAGATTTAGCACAAAAAAAGCAATTAAAATATCTCATTAATAAAGTTTTATACAGCTGGGCATGGTGGTGTACACCTGTAATTCTAGTGCTCAGGAGGCTAAGGCAGGAGGATCAAAGACAGCTTTAGCAACTTAGTGAGGCCCTAAGCAACTTAGAGACACCCTGTCTAGAAAATAAAATATTTTTAAAAGTACTAGGGATGTGTCTCAGTGGTTAAGTGCCCTGGTTTCAATCCCTGGTACTACTATTACTAATACTACTACTAGTACTACAATTAATAATAATAATAATAATAATAATAATAATGTTTCATACAGATTTCATGCTGAACTCATAACATTTTGGAAATAGTGGGCCAAATAAAATATATTATTAAAATTATTTTTCTCTGTTTACCTTTGAAAGGCTACTAGAACATTTTAAATTGCATATGCAAACACCAAAAAATCATCTTTAGGGGCTGGGGTTGTGGCTCAGTGGTAGAGTGCTTGCGTAGCATGCACAAGGTACTGGGTTCGATTCTCAGGACCACATATATGTAAAATAAAGATATTGTGTCCACCTAAAACTTAAGAATAAATATTTTTAAAAAATCATCTTTAATTTTAGTAAATAAATAAATAAATTGCATATGTGGCTTGCACTGTATTTTTATTGGACAGTATTACTCGGAAGACACACAGCTCTACCTGCAAATCATGGTCACTTCCTACTTGTTGACCTAGGGCAAGCTGAGGGAACCTGGCTAAGCCTCAGCTTTCTGCTTTACAAAGCAGAAAGCCTAATAGCACCAGCGTTACAGAGCAGATAGGTGGAATAAATAAAACGATGTGTTTAAAGTGCTTTTATCAGTATAAGGTGTGTAGTCATCATAAAGAAATGCTAGCCATGACTATTTTTCTTTCTCCTCCCCCATGCAGGGTATATTTTGAACTCATCTTAAACCTCTGGAAGCCAGTTGGGACATCACCAAATACACCCCAGCACAGGACCTTATCTGAGTCCCCACACTCTCCTCCCTACTGACTGGCAGGCCCTGGGATGGCTGATACCTCCAATCTCCCTGGAGACAGCTGGTCACATTGCAGGGAGGCAGGGGTGGCATCATCACTCTGGGACCCAGTCTCCCTCTTGTCCCCCAAAGAAGACTGATCTCTTCCCATAGCTGACAGCTGAGATGCCAACACACTCCTCCACTGTGAGGGTCTCTGGATGGACAGAAAGCAACAGCAAGCCCCAGGCCAGGATCATTGGTCCAGACAGTAACTGAGGCCATCTCTGGAATGCTGTGAGCCCCTCTGCCTCTTCTCCTCCCCTCCTCTGCCTTTTCTCCATTTCTGCTATTGGCAGGTGTGTGTCTGTTCCCAAGAGAGCAGGAACACAGAACCCTGGCACCAGAGATGCAATTGGGTGCCTTGTCTGAGTGTGTGTGACTATGTTTGTGTCCGTGGTGTGCACATGTGAGTGTGTGAGTGTGTGTTCTGTGCCCTTGCTGCTCTCCCAATCCTTCCACCTAATCAAGCAGAGAGAGTGACCTTGAGGAGTCCACAGGGCCAGCAGAACCAGCATGGCCTCAGCTGCCTCTGTGACCAACCTGGTAGATGAGGTCAACTGCCCCATCTGCCAAGGCACTCTGAGGGAACCTGTCACCATCGACTGTGGCCACAACTTCTGCAGGGGCTGCCTCACTCGCTACTGTGAGATCCCAGGTTCAGAATCCGAGGAGTCCCTCACCTGCCCGCTCTGCAAAGAGCCTTTCCGGCCGGGGAGTTTCCGGCCTAACTGGCAGCTGGCCAATGTGGTGGAAAACATCGAGCGCCTCAAGCTGGTAGCCACCCTGGGCCCAGAGGAGGAGGAGGTCTGCCAGGAGCACGGCGAGAAGGTCTACTTCTTCTGCGAGAATGATGAGGCGCAGTTGTGTGTGGTGTGTCGCGAAGCCGGGGAGCACAGGGTCCACACTGTGCGCTTCTTGGAGGATGCTGCAGGTCCCTACCGGGTAGGAAGGGGGACCTGGGCTCCCCAGAGTGGGATCAAGTTGGACTGGACCAAGAGAAACAGAGCAGAGTTGTAGATTATTTGGACCATCCTGAATCCAAATTCTTTCTCTCTACTTATACGGTCACCCAGTCAGTAAAACTAGGCACAGAAAATCAGAGGTTTATCATTTAAAGGGTGTCTTATATTGTTTACTTGTGGCCCACAGACAACAGGACCTCAGTAAGTGCTTATTGAATGAATGAGTGACCAAAACATGTGTGTGTGTGTGTGTGTGTGTGTGTGTGTGTGTATTAGGCTTGTATTTGAGGAAACAATCACACACCTTGTAATTGTACCATTGTTTGCATGTTCACAAGGGGGAACAGTCTTTTGGGTGTGGATCTGAGTGAGTATTCAAGTGTGTAAGTGTAACATTTTATGTTTTTTGAATAACTTTATATATATATATAGATAGATAGATAGATAGATAGATAGATAGATAGATAGATAGTTTGGATAGAATATGTAGTAGATAATTTTATCTCTTAAATGGATATGTGCCAGTTTTCGTTGTTCATATATTGTTTTACTACAAGTGAGAGTATGTGTGGATGTCTTAATTAGTTAATTAGCTCTTGATGGTGAGAATGTATATGTATTTTTGAATATGCATATGTGGGCTTTTATATGTATGTACCTGTTCCTAATTCCATCCTAGAACAAACAGTTTTAAAACAATTCATCAATTATTTCTGCATTTCCAAGTTTTTTCTCCCTTATGGAATCATACCTAGATAATTGATTCTATTAAAGAGAGCATTGTTATTTGTACAAGTTCCTTCTGGATATGTCAGAAAGCTGGAACAATTTCAGTGACATTAAGCTTGAAGTATATCAGGACAGATTCTAGATACCATCTACTAAGCTAGGCATGGTGGCACATGCCTGTAACCCCAGTGACTGGGAGGCTGAGGCAGGAAGACTACAAGTTAAAGGCCAGTCTAGGCAACTTATCAAGAAACTCTGTCTCAAATAAAAAATAAAAAGAGCTGGGAGTGGCTGGGAGGGTATCTCAGTGGCAGACTGCCCCAGGATTCAATCCTCAGTACAGGGGAAGGAGGAGAGAGAGAGAGGGAGAGAGAAAGACCACTTACCAGATGCAAAAGAAAGTGGATGTTTAACCAGAAGAAAGGGCAAAAGCAAGTCACAGACTTTAATGGCACAGGAGGAAGGGGAAAGCCCAGATTAAAACTCTTGAAACACAGTGTAAGAGGGAAAAGACCCAAAGAGTGTGAGCTGTCAAGGTGCTGAAGACTCAGGGCTTGTCTACCATTCCCAGAGACAGAGGGTTGGATAAGATGACACCCCTTTAATAAATCTTTTTTTTTTTCATCTTAGCATTTTATGCTCCTTCTCCCTCAGGAACAAATACAGAAGTGTCTTAGAAATCTAAGAAAGGAGAGAGAGGAGATTCAAGAAATCCAATCAAGAGAAAATAAAAGGATACAAGTCCTCCTGGTAAGTGATTTCCCTTCCCCAGGTCCCTCCCATTCCTCAGTGTCCAGGGTCTCCCTGAAAACAAGCAACACAGCATAGGGCTTTAAAGTCATCCTGAGTCTGAAATCCTGGCAGTGACACTTCACTATATGAGCTCAAACAACTCTTTAACTTCAGTTTACTAATCTATTAAATAGAGATAAAAAAAAATCATTACCACCTCAATGAATTGCTGCAAGGATAAATGAGATCCTGCCTGTAAAGTAGCTTGGTAGTATGCACACAGTGTGTACTTCCTATATGACAGGAGGTCAGGTGTCCCCTCTACCTCCTCTGAGCCCTTCCCCTTTTAGAAGCTCCTGCAGATGGTGGCTGGGGCAGTGCTGTACTGTCCAGTTCCCAGAACAGGATGGCAGGTGGAAAGAAAACCATGCCACAACTCCAGATCTCTCTGGGGAGATGGCAGGGATGCTGAAGTCTATGATTTTACCACCAAACCTTGGAGGACATGGACCTGGGCTAAGAGGGAGATAGGACCAAGTAAGGAAAAAGAAGAAAACAGATGAGGACTAAGGAGAGGAGATGATGGGGGAGGTGTTCTCCTTGGCTCTTATCCTGCCTTCTCAGACTCAGGTGGCCACCAAGAGACAACAGGTGATTTCTGAGTTTGCACATCTGAGCCAGTTCCTGGAGGAACAGCAGAGTACACTCTTAGAGCAACTGGAGAGGCTAGATGGTGACATCTTGAAGCAACAGGAAGAGTTTGATTCCCTGGTTGCTGAGGAGATCTGCCGGTTTAGTGCCCTGATTGAAGAGCTGGAAGAGAAGAGCGAGAGGCCAGCAAAGGAGCTCCTGACGGTGAGGCCTGCCCCCCACTGTGCTCTCTGTGATCACCATCTTTACCTTGTCTACGTCAGGCTACCTTCACTCAGGCATCTCTACATCCCAGATGGGAAATGGGTCACAGGACTACAGGTCCTGATTTTAGGCTGTGCTTTCCCAAATGCTCCCTGGACACTATGCTTCCTGGTCTCCATCTCTCCACCCTATCATCTCTCAAATCTCACAGGGCTTCTGTGAGGTGAGGAAGTGGAAATGGCACTTCAAAAAGTGCCAAATATTATGCAAACAAGTGTCAGGTGTTACTTCCAATGCAAGTCAGTCTTTATAACCTGAATGCCTCTTCCATCTGCCAGAAAATTCTTACTGGTTTATTTATTTCACTTTCTCAAACTGGAGGAGGGATATTGGGGACCCAACAAGGAATCATAAAGGCAGCATGATTTAGGAGGGTGCATTAGGGACTAAGAAATAGGAGACCTGGGAATGAGATTCATTCCCCTTTGCCTCTAACTAGCAGGGACCAGTCACCTCACCACCTGAGTCTACACAATACAGAGGTTGGGCTCTGATCCTCAAAGCCTGTGAATCCTAATGTTCTGGAACACTGTGGATCTGGTGTCCTTTTTCTGTATAGGTCTAGAAAAGGGTATTTTGTCTTTTGTAGACCTAAGAAAAGTAGTAGAGAAAAACTGGAACTAAATCCTTCTCCCCCCCCTTCCCATCCCCTCTGCCTTTCTCTTTCCCCTAGGATATCAGAAGCACTCTAATAAGGTAAGCAATGCAATTTCTCTTTTCTTTTCCACATAAATACACATATATAGCTGGGTGTAGTGGTGCACCCTGTAAAGCCAGCAACTCAGGAGTCTGAGGCAGGAAGATTGAAAATCTGAGGTCAGCCTGGGCAACTTAGAAACACCCTGTCCCAAAATAAAAAAATAATAGAGCACTTGCCTAGCATGTGTGTGGCCCTCTGTTCAATACCCAGCACTGCAAATAAATAAATATTGAAAAGGACTGGAAATATAGCTCAGGGGTAGAGCACTCCTGGGTTAAGTCCTTGGTGCCATAAATAAATAATAAATACGTGCACCACATACCCAGTTATTGCCATACACAGATACAACTTCCTCACATTAAGGACACACATTCAAACGTAAGCTTCCACATGCCAAAATATATTCCCACTTACAGCTGTAGATGCACACCCTCAGATAGCAGTGTCGTCTGCCCTAAAGGAAGTATGTCTGTGAAAACTGGTGTCTCCAAGCCATGTTAGAAGATGCCCACCTGACTCTGGAGGTGTTCATTAAGGAATATAATTCCCAGACCCTGTCGTTTCTGTGCCCCTAGATGTGAAACCAGAAAGTGCCGGAAACCAGAGGCTGTGTCCCCTGAGCTGGGCCAGAGGATTCGGAACTTCCCCCAACAAGCCCTCCCATTGCAGAAGGAGATGAAGATGTTCCTGGGTAAGTGGACCCCAGGCCCCCACAGAGGTGGTCATGAAGACTGGGTTTGGAATTGGTCTCCATGCTCCATTGCCAAGTGGTTGTGAATTTTGGCGAGGTTTATTCCCTTTCAGTGCCTTTATTTTCTTGTTTGCAGATTTTTAATAAAATCTGCCTCTCAGAATGATGTGACAATGAAGAGAGGTAACAAAGGTAAAGATTTCTGGGGAAAAAATTCAACTGATTTGAAAAATAGACAAAACTAATCAGTTGGCATTAAATAATATAAAAGAGAATGATTGCCAAACATCTATCATTCTGTCATTTAAAAATCCACAGTGGCATTTGTAATAATTTTTAGATGATGGATGTTGTTAGTTTTCCATAACCTGTGACAGTAGTTATCTTTACCCTGTGAGAGCTGACTCATCCATCCCTCCCTTTCGCTTTCCTTCTGTTAGAGTGGCTCCCAGAGCTGGGCTGCCCCTGTGGCAACTGTGCTCCACCCTTTTCTGGAACAGGGAGTGTTGGTGGGAAAGAGTGAGGAGAGCTTGAGAGTCCAGAAGGAAATAAAACAGATAGCATCCCTGCAACTATGACATCATAATGATGACCCATCCACAAAAACATCATCCTGGAAGAATTTTCCCTATAAATCTACTTCCCACAAATATTCCCATTCGCCTGACAGTAAAGGAAATTTTACTCTAATCAAAGGCTGACCTTTCACTATTCCAAAAATTATTTCTAAGCAGGATAGAAAATAAATCTAGCTACTTATCTAGCAGATGTTTCTTGAGCATGTATTATGTGCTGGACTGTGGATACAGAGGTAAGCAAGGCAATATGGCTGCTGCCCACTCAGACCTAGGGCAGTGGTTCTCAAAGGGGGGCTCCTGGTCAACAGCAACAGTACTTGGGAACTTGTTAGAAATGCAATTTTGAAGCCCACACCAGAGCATAGGAATGTGAATCAGGTATGTGTTAGCAAGTACTCGAGGTAATTCCAATGCAAGCTTACGTTTAGAACCGCTGGCCTAGAGGATTCTAACTTCTATTCTTCTCCTTGTTCCTTCCCTCTTCTGGACCTGTTCCCTTATCACTGGGTGTTCTCTGGTTTCAAAAATAATGAAATCTCATCTTGTTTTATTTCCTCTTGACAGAAAAACTCTGCTTTGAGTTGGACTATGAGCCAGGTAAGCAGCCTACATCAGGATGGCGATCCTAAAAAGGAGAAACAATCTTGCAGGGCTCTACACTGAGCACTACAATAATCATATATATATATAATCACACACATCATATACACACACATGCATATGTATTCACATATATTTGTGTGTGTATACACACAGAGAGTCACCCCTGCATACCCATGGGTTCCATATCCATTGATTCAGCCAACCTCAGATAGAAATATTCAGAAAATCTGTTTGTACTAAATATGGCCAGACTTTTTTCTTGTCATTATTCCCTAAACAATACAGTATAACATATTTACATAGCATTTACGTCTTTGTATGTATCATAAGTAATCTAGAGATGATTTAAAGCATATAAGAAGATATGTGTATGTAAACACTACACCATTCTATATAAGGAATTTAAGCATCTGAAGATTTTGGTCTCCATGGGGTTCTTAGAACCAGTCCCCTACGGATACCAAGGGATGGTATATGTGTATATATATATATATATATATATATATATAAGAAAGGACAGGTGCACATACATTCCTCATGAAGCTCACATTCTGATCTGCACATGTTGAGTGGATAGAAAGATTAAATTGGAATGGGATAAGGCATATCAGAGAAGCCTTTTTGCACGAGAGGAACTTTGGTCTGGGTTTATAATCACATTCTCAAAGAGCTGCTCCCTCTCAGGTGTCATTTAATTAATGACAGTTTGAAAGAGGGCAGCGTTATTTCCCATCTATCAGCTAAAGACACTGTCCTTTGGAGGAGGAGTCATAGAGTTGTTGGGATAGCTCCCTAACCCATGGATAGATCTGAATTTATGGGTTTTCCTCAATGTATGGATACTAAAAGTAAAAATCTGAAGGGTTCTGCCAAAGTTTTTGCTGTTAAAAAGTGGTCATCAGAGTCTGGCAGTTTGGAGTGACTGAAGCAGGGTGAATAACCCAAGGCTGTCTGAGTCAAGGCTGACTCAGACAGCCTGCTGGTAGCACAAGTGTGCAAAGGAGTCACCATGCCCTGGAGAGCGAGCAAGGGAGAAATCCTGAAGTTGGGCCCCAGGGGAGAAAAGTCTCTGCCTCTGAGAAGGAGATGGGGGAGGGGCAGCTGTGTGTATCAGCAGGAGGGAGGTCCAGCTGGCAGGTACTTCTTGCAGCCCAGCAGGACAGAAACCGAATAAGGGCTGTAGCACCCTCTGAGGTTCCTTAGAGGAACCCCCTGGGCACCATGTTGAGATGCAGAGTCTGAGAGTCTGTATTTACAACAAGTTCCCAGGTGATGCGCATGCTGAGGGTTCTTGCAGGTGCCATAACATTAGAAAGCGGGTGCAAAGAAGAGTTTTAGGCTGTCCTTGAAGGTCATAGCATGTTTTCTGACATCTTTGTCTCTTTGGGTTTTTCCCATAGCTCACATCTCTCTAGACCCCCAGACTTCCCACCCCAAGCTCCTCTTGTCTGAGGACCACCAACGGGCTCAGTTCTCCTACAAATGGCAGAATTCACCAGAAAGCCCCCAGCGTTTTGACCGGGCCACCTGTGTCCTAGCCCACAGTGGCTTCACAGGCGGGAGACACACATGGGTGGTGAGCGTGGACTTGGCCCACGGGGGCAGCTGCACTGTGGGTGTGGTGAGTGAGGATGTTCGGCGTAAGGGGGAGCTGCGGCTGCGCCCAGAAGAGGGCGTGTGGGCTCTGAGGCTGGCCTGGGGCTTTGTCTCTGCTCTGGCCTCCTTCCCCGCAAGACTGGCCCTGGAGGAGCAGCTCCGGCAGGTGCGGGTATCTCTTGACTACGAGGTGGGCTGGGTGACCTTTGCCAATGCTGTCACTCATGAGCACATCTACACCTTCACTGCCTCCTTCACTGGGAAGGTCTTTCCCTTCTTTGGGCTCTGGGGCCGAGGGTCCAGTTTCTCTCTGAGCTATTGAGAGGGTGAAATTACCCTCCTCCAAATACAAGACTCAAATCAAGTATCATGTGAACTTGATCTCTGGCTGAGTCATTTGGAAGACTTGGAATAGAAATGGCTTCTTTAGACATGATGGTAAGGGACAAGATTAGATGAACTTTAATCCACTGATCAAGGTTTTCCCCAAGTGACCGTGGATGGTCAAGGTATCTGGGAACTCCATTGCTGCAAACTCTCCTCACCACCATCAGTCACAGAAGTAGCTATATACAGAAAGAGCACTGGATTTGGAGCCAGAAGACCTGAGTTCAAGATCAAGCTTAGGAACCAACCGATTGTATGAGTTCAAGCAGGACCCCCAGCTCTCTTCATCTTGTCTTCTTAACAAAAAATGTTAGAGTTCATTTATTCATATTCTCAAGGAACATTTATTGTGAGCTAACTATGAACCAAAAAGTGTAGACTTCCTCTGACAGTCTGTTTAACATTTGTTTACCCTGCCCTTACTGGCTATTTGAAATAAAAATTTTAAAAAAGGGCTGGGGATGTGGCTCAAGCGGTAGCGCGATCGCCTGGCATGCGTGCGGCCCAGGTTCGGTCCTCAGCACCTCATACAAAGAAAGATGTTGTGTCCACTGAAAAACTAAAAAATAAATATTAAAGAATTCTCTCTCTCTCTCTCTCTCAAAAAAAAAAAAAAAAAAAAAAAAAAACTCATCCTGTATCTGAAGGAGCTCTGGGAAGACACAGAGACGTAAAGAGTATATTTTGGCACACTATGGTGGCTTCTGTGACAGGGGTTCAACTTGGGTATTATGGAAACTCAGAGGAGAGGGTGAGTCAGCGACAGCTTTCTGAAAGAGGTGGGTCTGAAGGAGGCATGTGTTAAGTGAGGATGAAGGGGAGGAAGCACCTTAGGAAATGGGAACAGCAGAGAACTGGGTAGATGGGCTGTGACTCAGGGGGCACTAGGTCGTCTCCATAACCTCATGAACAGACAGACATGCATCATCCCAACCCAACACCACTCACTGCCCCTCCTCCTGGTGGTGTCACTTTGGCTGAGACAAAGGTATATGGCCTTAGGAAAAAGATGACATGGGAGGCTTAACCATAAACCATAACCCAAAGACCACATTCAACCTCTGGGGGGGAAACATCCTCCTGATCAAGGTGAGGTCAAGAAATAAGGTGATGGAAGAAAAGGTCGGGGGATGAATTGGAGGACTTTTGCCCCTTAGCCTAAAGAGTTGAGGCTGCTCTAGGAACAGACAAAAGGCTACATATGAAAAATGGAGTGAAAAAGGGGAGATTAGGGATATGGAGATGAGCAGATTTGGAGTAGAGAGGCCTGTTCCGGAAGCCTGGTGGTAATGGAGGGACTGTGGTCATGCTGGGACTGGGAAGTCTAGAATTGCCCCTGTACTGATTCCAGGACAGATATGGCTGCCTAGAATTTGGAAAATGATATGTCATCCCTATGCATTATGAAAATATTTTTTTAACTGTACTGAGTGATCGTCCTTTATTTTCTAATTCTTGGTGTTGTATTTTATTCTGCTTACACATACCCCTTCCTCTGACAGTCTGTTTAACATTTGTTTACCCTGCCCTTACATAAACTTCAATTCCTCATGTCTTCCTACTTGGTCCTCCATGAGAAGGTGCACCACTCAGGGTGCCACCTCAAAGGCAGAGGGCACCATAGAGTTAGGTCCAGGCTTAAAATTCCCCTGAGAATTCTGTTGTTCAACCTCGGAGAGTAGGTAGGAAAGTCATGGTGATCAGGAGCCAGGTATTCAAGGGGGGTTGAATGGCTTCTCCTGAGAGTGTGGTATATTCCCAAATGTTGTATATTCCCCAAATAATGACACACACAGTATCTATATAATGATAAAACATATCACACCCCCAAACCTGGGATTCCACTAGAATGTAGGATTATATTTTTTTTTGTTTGCTTCTATTGGTTATTCCTGGGTCTTTAAAAATGAATGAAATGTTAGATGAAGCCAGGTACAGTGGTGAACACCTGTAATCCCAAGGACTTGGGAGGCTGAGCCAGGAGGATCCCAAGTTGAAAGCCAGCCTCAGCAACTCAGTGAGACCCTGTCTCTAAATAAAATTTTAAAAAGGTCTGGGGAAGTGGCTCAGTGGTTAAGCACCCCTGGGTTCAATCCCTGGCACCAAAAAAAAAAAAAACAAAAAAAAAAAAACAAAAAAAACAGATGATGAGCCTACTTAAATATGTGTATGAAGGTCCAGGCCAGCCAGAGGGCTTCACAATTATGTTACTTAATCTTGGTAACTCTCTGAGTTACCCATTTTGAAGCTAAGAAACCAAGGCCTAGTGAATTGGTTATTTCACAGATGCCTGGGGAACCTGGTGAATATGTTAATACTGGCTATGCTCCACACAGGCAATTTGGATTCAGAAAAAAAAAAAAAAAAGCTTATATTTCTTAAACTGGGGAATAAAACTGCTGGTGAGTGAAAATACTCATACTGACCTGCTCCTCCTTTAAGGTAATTACTTACTTGAAATTTACTTACTTTTGGAGGAAGTAGATAAATCCCCAAATAGTGACCTTACAATAAAGCACCCCAATGAACTTCCATGCTCTGCTTGCAGAAATCAGACTCTGGGTTCTCTCCCCAGGAAGTAAGTGCTAAAGTCTAGAGACCCATACTCTAGTGTCACACACTTACTGTGACATCCGCAAGTTTACCCCTAATTTTTTTTCACAGTTTGCATTACAGCAGATCTTTCTCTTGCAAAGAAAGGAGGCCCACTCCAATCAGTTCAGATAACAGGAAAGTTTATTATAAGAATAGACATAAAAATAAGGAAAATGAGATTTTCCACCATTATTAAGGCCTCACAGAAGCTCTTGCAAGGGTTAGGGGATTGGAGAACAGTACCAGTTTCCATAGGAAGAACTAGAAATTTGAAAAATGCTGATAAATAAGAACAAACACAGCTCACTTTGACCAAACGCCATAATAAATATTTTAATATATTAACTCATTTAATCATCACATCAACTCTATGAGGTAGGTACTATTGGTAAGATCCCATTTTGCATGAGAGAGAACTGAGATGTGGAGGCTGAGTATGGTCCCACATCAGCTGAGAGTGAGCAGCTGCTCAAGCACTGGAAATCAGGTGGTTTGGTTCCCAGGCTTGTGTTCATGGTCATCATGCAATTACAAGCCCAAGAACTGGTAGGAAGGAGGGTTCAGGTCCAAGGAAGTGTAGAGACAGGACCATCCTGTAGTCACTCAGCAACAGGGTCATGAACACTTGCTCTCAATATCTGCTGTATGGCAGCTCAGCTGCTGTCTGCAGTAGTTTCCCTGCCAACTAATGATACTATTATCAAAGATCCCTTTTGAATTTCCAGGAGAACCTGATGGTTTCAGTGAATCACTATTGTCCCTCTTTGACAGGTTCTTTCTCAACAGGCAACCCATAGACTCAATTGGCCAACCATCTGCTGACTAGATACCCACCCCTGTTCCAATCATCTATGGCTCCACTGAAAGAGGTCTGAGGCCCTGGCAGGCAACTGCAGCATAAATGACCTCTAGTTTCAGTCTCCTCCCACTCCTCCCACTTCTGGACAGGTTCTCTCTGTGACATTAACCCATTAGAGGAGTCAGGGATTGTTATCTGTCACCTTCAGGGGTCTTCTTTCCTTGGCTGCTATCTTGTTTTTAGATGTGGGGTCTTAGGTTTCTTGAGATCTACACCTTCTTGCCAAGTTACTACACTCTTGTTTTCCTGAACATCTACACTAGGCTCTTTCTCCTCTAGCCTCTCTGGAATCCCCAACTCGCTGCCCAGTTCATCTTGCACAAAGGATCCAGACTAGTTACTGCAAACACCACTTTCCTTTTCACTCCCAATTCAATTTGATGGCCCCCTACATCTTGCTCTCATCCATCTCACCTGTTTGACGTCTGGTGTCCCTAGTTCCTGAACATTCCAGATGAGCAGTCAGTTTCCTCATGTGTCTACAGTTGTGTCATGGCTTTTTTCTACCTCTATACTTTCATTCAAGTGATAGTCTGACCTGGAATATTTTCACCTTTCTCTCCAACCTGTCCAGGCCCCACCTCCCCCATGAAACCTGCCCTGACTCATCCAGCTTCACTTGTTTCTCTCTTGCAATTCCCAAGCATTTAACATCCATGATATTTAACCCAGTTACACACTCTCTTGTAGCTTCTGGATGGGGAAGTGGAATTTTTTAAAAAGTAGTGGAAGTAACATACTTGATGTTTTACACTGTGGGAGACACTGCAGCAGACACTGAGCATGCACAATGGAGTTTAATTCTTACAACCACTGCAGGCCACAGGTACCATTACCCACACTTTAAAGGGGGTAGTACTGATGTTCAGAGAGGCTAAGTGACATGTCCATGGCCACAGAGGCATTAGGTTTCAGCACTGGGACTTAAACTCAACTCTGACACCCGAGTCTTCACTCTTGGCAGTACAACATGGCACCTCCTTGAGGCCATTTTTTTTTAATCCCTAAGTGCCTAGTACAGTATTGACTCACAAAGGCTTAAATAATACTGGTTAAAAGTCAATTGATGCCGGGTGTGGTGGTACACACCTGTAATGCCAGTGATTTGGGAGTGAGGCAAGAAGATGGCAAGTTTGAGGCCAGTCTCAGTAACTCAGACCCTGTATCTAAATAAAAAATTAAAAGGGCTGGGGGAGTAGCTCAGTGGTAGCACATCCCTGGGTTCAATCCCCAATACTAAAAATAAAAATAAAAAAAGCAATTGATGACTCCTTTCATACGTGGAGGATCAAGTTATGCTATTAATTCACTCATTGCCTCCATTTACAGTTTTATTATGCACCAACTATGAGCCAGGCACCAACAATTGAGGACATAGAGTAATATCTTTGCTCACCCAAAGAAGTGAGATACATGAATAAGTAATTAATATACAATTATATTAGTTATCCATTTTCCATTAATACTACCATAAGTTTACTACCTTAAACAATCCATATTTATTGTCTCAGTTTTTTGAGGGGGTCAAAAATTTGGGCATAACTTAACAGAATGTTCTGCTTAGGGTCTCATAAGACTGTCATCAAGGTGTCAGCTGAACCAGGTTCTTATCTGGGAGCTCAAGTGGAAAAGAATCTACTTCCAGTCTTACTCAGATGTTGGCAGAATTCATCTTCTTATAGTTGGGAGACTAAGGGTCCCTGTTCCTACTGGTTAGAAGGTAGATCCTCCCACTTCAACAGGTCAACAAGTAGAGCTTCTAGAGTTGAGTCTGCTAGGAAGGAGGAATCCTAAGCCAAGTAACATAGTACTAGAGTGACACTCCACCATATTTGCCATTTTTCAATGATGAGAAGCAAGTAATGATTCCTAGTCTACTCAGGGGAAGGAAATCACACAAGGGCATGAACACCAAGAAGTGAGAATCATGGGGATCCCCCTGGAGTCTGTCTACCGTGACAGTTGGATGGTACAAAGAACAGGTGCTACTGAAGCTCAGAAGAAATATTCCTCCCACAAACCTGCTGGGATCCATGTATTGACGTGGCATCATCATTGGTGAGCTCGTGCCACCCAGATACCTAGGTGCTTATTTTAATATCATTGGTTTACAGGCAAAATGGAGATCATGTAAGTGGTCCTGGAGATCATGGATCTGACTTCCACAGTGAGAGCCATAGCATGAACCTCATTCAGGAAGGAGATTGAGTCCAAGTGTCAGAGATCCAGGCATCAGATCACGGCTGTAGGGATGATGAAATAGGTATGTGTTCTGGAGATGGCAGACCTGATGATGCACCAGGAAGATTAATTGGCCACTGGACCAGCTGGAGCAAGCAGAGAGAGGAGTTCATCTAGATTCTTTGGAGTACTCCTAGAAACAAAGAAATCCTTGATAAATTCATATATTCTGTAGAATCTTCCACTGTTAGGTAGTCGCTAGCAATGAGCAGTGAAATGCAGGCAAGGTCACAGGTGTTTTTTTAAATTACTTTAAGGTTTTTTTCCCCACCTGGGACCAGGGATTGAACTCAGAGGCAGTCAACCATTGAGTCACATTTCTAGCCCTATTTTGTATTTTATTTAGAGACAGGGTCTCATTGAGTTGCTTAGCACCTCACTTTTTCTGAGGTTGGCTTTGGACTCCTGATCCTCCTATTTCAGCCTCCCGCGCCCACTGGGATTACAGGCATGTGCCAGTGCACCTGTCTTTAGGGTCCTTCTTTAAACTACTTCAAAGTAGAAGAGAAAGCAAAGAGTAGTAGTTGATTTGTAGAAAATAAACAAGCAAAAGGAGCTAATTGGGAAACATGGCAAGAGAAAAGGATTAACGGAACTAACTCTTATAGGGTCCATTGATGTTGACATAAAACTCAGAATTATGGCTTTAAGTGTCTCCAATTATCTGGGAAGGAAGATTCCTTTAGTGGGTGCACTAAGGTAACTTCTGACAAGCTAATGACCCCAATGCTCACATTAACATGGGATTGACTTGTAGATAAAACCTTCCCTAAAGAGGATGGCCACTATGGCAGTTTCGGAGAGGACCAACTAAGGTCAGTAACTCCACTGCCCAATGTGAAGGAAGAGTTGAACACTTGATTGACAAAGAGCACAGAACATGGTCCCCAGTTCTCCTGGTAAATAAAAAACAATAATAAAATTGGGGACAGCATTGTCTCCTTTGTTGTTCTCTGCTTGGAGACAGCCCACTCTCTCCCTTGAGAGTGCTTTTTGCTAAGCCTCACTTTTCTTTTACTTTATTTTCACCTCACTTTGACTTCTAATAAAGTTCTCTTGCATGACTTTTAAATCTTCTTTCATCTGAACACATCAGCTGACGTTTGGAGTTTCAACTCCCTGCTTTCCTTTGACACCACTGGCATGAAGCATGAAGGCAAAAATGATGAAGTCGATGTGCACCTCTATGTGATGAGTCTGTACATGCGGGAAGAGAAAAGGGATGACTCATACCTTTTCAGTAAGTCACTGGCAGTCTAAAAGAGAGAAAGAGAGTGAGAATCACAATCAGATCTCAGGTTCCTGACACCTCCAAATTCCCTTCCAAACTTGCTCTTGAAGGTCACTCTGGGGGCCACCTTGGAAGCTGCAGGGGATTGTACCCTCCTTCTTACACCTTACCAGGCTGAAGCAGCAGGGTGTGACCTTGGACAAACACCACCACTACTTGCCCCTATGTACAACGTGAGTACTTCCTTTATATCTCCTGGAGGGGTGCTGTAGGTGGGCTGCATACTATTCAGAGAGAATCCCAGTGTTGGGGAGGTGCCTCAGGTACACACCGTCAGTGTATTGGCACCCAACTCCTTGGCTGTACTCTCCAGATCAGTAACCAGAAGGCTGATATGTGCTATTGCCTTGGAGAGCTCAAGGATTCTGGCCTCCTCTGCTGATGTGTCCTCCAGCTGGTCCAACTGCTGTTGAGGGATAATATCCAGTTGTCCCTTGTTTTGGTGCTGACTCACCAGCTCAGCCTCCAACTTGTGGTTTCCACAGTCTACCTGAAACTCCAGAAAACGGACTCCCTAAGACTCAATGTCAGATGGCTCCCTCCTGGCCCTCCACAGTTGAATACCTGAGTAAGAATGCTGATTCCTCAGTCCTCTTCCCCTGGTGGGACAGCCTCCCTGTGTCACAGGCATCACAGAGGCAGCTGTGTTTCTCATAAAGAAAGACTATCCAAAAGAAAGGAAACTTCCCACCTAGGGCTCTTGGGACAGAGCCCTTGGTTGGTGTAATAATTTTCACTTGATGTCTCTTTTGATTGTCACCAGAGAGAGTAAGGTTGATTTTCAGTTAATATAAGTCACATGAAAGTCAGAGGGCTTATCATGCCCCCAGGTCACTCCACTAGCCAACCCTGAAGCCCAACCCAACACCCAGGTATTTAGCATCAGCAACCTTCCATCCCCTTCAGGCTGCTCAGGGGACAGACATCCAAGACAGGAAGAGAGGTGCCGGAGGACTCTCCAACACAATCCCTCCCTCCTAGGATTTGGAGAAACCCACCTGCAGAGCCTGCAGCTTCTCCTCCTCCTGAGCCTTGAGCCGCTGAAGTTCTCCAATGTCCTTTCTGAGCTTCTTGAACCGCTGGGTGAGTCGTTTCTAAAGAGAGGGGCACAACTGCTCATCAGACAAGTGGTAAGGGCGCACCCACTGGGGGAACCCCACACAGCAGGTAGGGTCCTGCCCAGCACGAGGCTAATGTAGCGTTCTGCCTGAAAATAGTAGGTACCTTTGAAACAAGGAACTTGAGAGTTTATTTAATAGAAAAATCATGGGAGAAAAGTAATGAGTAATTTTTTTAGTCTAGATCTACACAAAATAACAGATAGTGATAGAACCATTTTCACTTGAGTTTAGGGTGCTCTCCTCTCCAAATATAAAAGTCATATGACAATTTTATATATGTATATAGTATATGTATACATATACATGTATATATACATATATTCACTTTAAATTGATACATAAAATTGTACATATTTATGGGGTGCCATGCAATGTTTCAATAAATATTGTGTAATGTTCAAGTCTGGGTAAGCATACTATATACTCAAAGATTTATTTTTTGATGATAATAACATTTAAAAATCCTTTGTTCTAGCTTTTTTTTTTTTTTTTTTGAACCCACAGGCACTTAACCACTGAGCCATATCCCCCATCCTTTTTATATTTTATTTTGAGACAGGGTCTCTATAAGTTACTGAAGCTGGTATTCAACTTCAATCCTTCTGCTCAGCCTCCCAAGTTGCTGGGATTACAGGCATATGTCACTCCACTTGACTACTTGTAGCTTTTTTGGGAAACATACTGTACACTATCATCATCTACAGTCACCCTACAGTATAACAGAATTCCAGAACTTCTTTCTCCTATCTAACTATAACTTAGTAATCATGACCAACTTTTCCTCATAGTTAGTCTTCTGGTGCTTCGTACCATTTTACAGTAACAAGTGAAACCAGTCTGGAGAGAATTGCCTTAAAGAGAAAAAGGAAAGCTCTGGTACCATTTCTTATTCCTACCACATCCTGTCCCCAGGATGGATAGCAAAGCCACTTATTAAGTACAAACCCATATTCTAGGCAGGCATGTGCTCCCTCTTTCAATCTTAAATCAGAATCTAGATGGGTCACTGTATCCCTGAAACTATGGATATAATGAATGATTTGAGTTTTCTTTTTTTTTAATTTTTCAATATTGGGGATTGAACCCAGGGGTATACGACTGCTGAACTACATTCCCAGACCTTTTTATTTTTTATTTTGAGACAGTGTCTCTCTAAATTGCCCAGGCAGAACTCAAACTTGAGATCCTCCTGCCTCAACCTCCTGAGTTGCCAGGACTGCAGGCGTGTATCACCACACCCAGATATGATTTAAGTCTCTACAAAAAAAAAAAAATTGCTTTTATCCAGGAAGTAGTGGTGCACTCCTATAATCCCAGTAGCACAGAAGGCTGAGGCAGAAGGAGCACTAGTTCAAAGTCAGCCTCAGCAAAAGCAAGGTGCTAAGCAACTCAGTGAGACCCTGTCTCTAAATACAAAATTGGGCTGGTGATATGACTCAGTGACCAAGTGTCTCTGAGTTTAATCCCCAGTATCCCCTTCCCAAATTGCTTGTAGGTTTTTTATAACCCATGAGAAAAGCAAAAGTAAACAAAACCGGTATAGATATCAATAGAGGTGAGTATTGAACTGGAGGAAGGGGGGATTGTCAACTGAAGACTCTGAAAACATTCTTCTCATAATCCCTTGTTCAACTAGTACAGAATGCATTTGCCCTACCAAATTTAAAAAATAAAAATTATTTGCAACTATAGTAATAAAAACAGTACTGGTGCAAAAAGAAATTTTAAAAAATGAAAGAGAAGAGAGAGCTCAGGGACAGACCATATTCATACAGGAATTTTAAAAAGAAAGAACAGTGCATATATTAGCAGGAGGAGGAACAGAAGCTATAGAAGATGGTCCTGGGAAAACTGGCTTGTGATAATAAAGAAATAAAACCAAGTCCCTATCTAAAAAACTGCAGTATGAAAGGTGAAAGTGTAAAGTTAATAAAAAATAATATTCACATATAAAGTTGTGAACTGAGGGGTAGGGAAATAATGCCATAAACAAACACCCCAAAGCACAAACGATGGGGAAAATGTTTAATTTGATCACATCAAGATTAAACATTTCTGTTTAATAACAACACATGTATACAAAATTAATAGAGAAATGACAGATTAGATTGAGGTTTGGTGGCACACACCTGTAATCCCAGCTACTCAGGAGGCTGAAACAGGAGGATTGTAAATTCAAGGCCACCTTCAGCAATTTAGCAAGACCTGTCTCAAAAAGGCTAGGACTATATAGTTCAGTTATAAAGCACCCCTGGATCCAATCCCTAATACTGAGAAAATGAAATAAAATACAATACGATAAAAATAATTCAATACAATATAATACAATACAAAATGTCCTAGCAATATTTACAAGTGCTCACATGGGGCCCATTATAATTGTTAACTCGACCTAGACTGGCCTACTATCTCTTTCTGCCTGCTTCAAGACTAAAAGACATCTACCAGCCTCCATGACTGGAAACACCAAATAACGTGAAGAGTGAAATGAAGTGGCACTGAGAACCTGGAAGATCTTCACCTATTCCCAGAAAATACATGAATACTCCTCCTCTGTATTAGCCTATCCCTCTGCCTCATTATTCCTATCCTATATCTGTAACCCCTCAGCCTTCTGGAGTTGAGTAGCTGATTCATGAGCTAAGCTCCTTCTTCACTATTCTTTGGCCACTGAACAAAGCCTTCCTCTCTCCCCAACACTGTCTCTCAGACATGAGTTTTTCTACGGGATGAGTCTTGAACCTGGGTTCCTTAACCCAGGGACAGTGGGCAGGTAAGAAGTCAGCTAGAGCATTCTGGCAAATCTGTCACTGGGTACTTCCTGCAGGCATTTCCCAGAAGAGGCAAAATTTTAAAACTTAAGGCAATAACTGAGTGTCACTGTCACTCACTGGCCTTGCAGGGGAAGGTGACAGGCTGAGAAGGGCTGTGGAATTGCTTGTGTGAGTACAAATGTTCAGGTCTTAAAAATCACAAACAGCCTTTGCCCTTCAACCTGCTCACTTCTGCCCTCACAGTCAGATGTCTATGAGCAGTCAGTCTGTCCTCGCCATTGTTCATCCTGATGGCCCTACATTCCGTGGCCATCTGCCTTGGTTTTTCATCCTTCTCTTGAAGCTTCTCTCTCCAGGGTGACCTGTGATCTCCATGATGAAGTGAGAAGACTTCTCAGCTCTCTTTTTTTGTGGATGGCATTTCCCTCTCTTGTCCCACCCTGTCCTTCCCAGCCTTGTGCCTTCTGTTTCTGCATTTCAAAATCCTATAAAAAGAACCCTGATGGGAGGTTGGTTCCTTAACCCTTCCCATCTTAGATTATGTCCTTAACTTCAGATTATGTTGAGTCATAATTCTGAAACCAAATCTTTTTTTCTAACAGTTAATCTCATATTTCCAACTGAGCTAAGTATTTCCTGTCCTGCTAGTAACTCAAAAAATCATTTGGAGAATTCAGACTAGTCACCCCTTCACAGGCCTCTTCTACAACCCTTTCCCCTTGGCCTTCGTAATTCTGTCATTGTACCCACTTTTCTGTCTGCCCTTCTGTCACATTTTACTTACTTTTTAAAAAATATTTTTTAGTTATAGATAGATGCAATACCTTTATTTCATTTATTCACTTTTATGTGGTGCTGAGGATTGAACCCAGTGCCTCACATGTGCAAGGCAAGCACTCTGCCACTGAGCCATAAACCATCCTACATTTCACTTTTTATCTGTGCTTCTCTTTCCCTTCAAACTGCTCCTCTTTGACAAGATAAGCCCAAACTCCACCCAGCCTTCAAGGCTCTTCTCTTGGTGACACAACTCCAATTTACATTTCCAGTGCGCGCGTGCTCTCTCTCTCTCTCTCTCTCTCTCTCTCTCTCTCTCTCTCTCTATCTCTCTCTCTCTCTCAGCTTCCTGCACACCCTCTGCACTGGCCAACAGGATTGCTTGGGGCTTTCTGAACACACCCGTGAAGCCCCACCTCATTATGGTTTATCTCTTATTTCCTCTTGCCAGAAATACTGTCTTTTTCTGATGGTCAGAACCCATTTTCCAAGTTCAGTTTTAAAAGTCAGAGTCTTATCTTCTGGCAGTTTAAAATTTAATGAAGGGTTTAAAGTCAACTTACTGTCACTGTGTAAATGAGAAAAGAAAGCAGAGATAACAGCAATAAAGATAAATGCATGAAATGATGGAAGATTGCAGGTTATATAGATGTATCATTTACAATATTCAAAATGGGCAAGGTGGAGTTCTCTGTTTCAAAAAGTATGTTTTCATCCATTTTTACAGTAAAATAATATTCAATGAGAGTATGTCATATAAATTAGCCACTTGTTTGAGTTTAAAAAGCAAATTTCTACAAACATTTACCACCCCTCGGCAGCCAGCACCCTGCCAGGGATAGTTTCCTGCTCAGAAGGTGATGAACTACCTGAGAAAAATAAAGTCTGGAATAATTAGTAAAGAAATAAGAGCCAGAGCCAGAAAGGGGATTCAAAAAAGGGGAGCTCTGGAGAGGTCCTCCAGTCCCAGTTGGAGCTAATACTGAATGACTAGAAAATGGCTCAGGTTCTTTATTTAAGAGAGAGTACATCAAAGGCAGAGATAAGGTTTCAGCCTATGGAATCTTGCTTCGTGATGGCTTGCAGTCAACAGGTTGATTGGCCTCTTGGCAAGCCACACCCATCTCTGAGAGGTTGTGTGGCTATGTGGCTCCAGCAGGGTCACTCATCTCCGGTGCCATGCAGAACCTGTGACAGAGCTGAATAGAAAGTCACAAGTATCAGGCAATCTCAAACCAGTATCCGGGAGTTCCCAGATACCAGACTTTCTTATCCAATGGCTTCCATGCCAATTGGGTTCATGCACATTTCACTGGTGGCTTCTAGCAATTTACCTACCAAAAATACTCTTTAGTATTATCTTCTGGCAGTTTAAAATTTAATAAAGGACTTAAGGTCAACTTACTGGTACTGTGTAATGAGAAAAGAAAGCAGAGATAACAGCAAGAAAGATAAATGAATGAAATGATGAAGATTGGAGCTAAAGCTGAATGGCTAGAAAATGGCTCAGACATATTGGAATATAGTGAATAGTTTAATGCCTGTCTTTTCTTGAATGAATATTTTTTTAAGTTTGTGATCCTATAAGCTGTCAGATAAACTATGATTTCACAGTAAAAACCAGGGTGTTAAGCAGTAATGGAATATGAAAACCTAGCAACACTGAAATTTGTTCTCAAATAACTCAACTAATAACGTGTATAAAAGAAAATGCACTTGACAGACAAAAAGCACCCATCCCCAATATATTAAATAACAACAACAAAAAAACCCCACAACTAACTTTCAAAATGCATGCTTCTACAGAATAATATCAGCCACATCATCATGCTCTAGAAAAGGTCAGGAAATAGACATAAAGGGTTTATGAGTAAATATAGGAGCTCAGCAAAGACTCTCATTTGAATCTATAAGACCAAAAAAAAGCCAACATTATAAAATATAGATATAGCTAACTTCAATAGAATCAGGGCACCTCAAGTCAAAGACAATTTGATTTCCAATTCAGAACAGAGAAAAACACTTGGTGATACTTCCTGCTACTTGTCAAGAAAAGTAAATAAACCCTCAAAAGTCACGAGTCTTAAAGTAATCAAGAAATTTAATGCAATGACCATGAAAATCCCAGGGAGAACTCTAAAAAACAAAGAAACAGCCAGATATGGTGGCATACACCTGTAGTCTCAACTACTTGGGAGGTGAAGCAAAAAGAATGCTTGAGTGCCAAGTTTAAGACCAGCCTGGACAGCATAATGAGAACCCCATCTCAAACAAAACAAAAGCAAAAAACTTACAAAGGTGATATAAGAACATTCTTCTGAAAGGAGAGTCAACAAGATTATCAAGTCTCAAAAATTTTTTCAATAGCAAAGATACTTCTAGATTTAAAAGTAAACCATGAGACCAAACATATCAAAACTATGTAATAATAACATTAGTACAAAAATAATAATTAATGTAGAAGAGTGAAAATTTTCCATTACATTGTTATAAGAACTTACTTTATGTCAAATCAGAAATAACACATAAATGTGGAAAGGACTCACTATTATAGAAATGTTTGCAGATGACTGGATATAAGAATTTTAAAAATTAACATGGATTTATCCTTCATACTATATAGTATATTAAATAAGCTTAAAATTAATAAATCTTTAAAGATAAAAGAGCAGCATAATCATATTAGACAAATTTCTGAGTATTTAAGATAAGGAGATTTTATTTCTATAAAGAATAGAAGTGATTTTAAATATAAAATTTCTAAATTTTTGCCCCTAAAATACAAGAAAAAAGAAAAGAAAGGATAAAATAAAAAATGTAGGCTAAACATAACTAATACAGTTTATTTTTCAAAAGATTAAGTACTGTGAAGTAATGATACAGAATTTATGATCTGATTCTATGGGGAAATGTAGACAGTGACTCTTCATAGATAAAATAATCTCACCACCTTCCCCTCCTGCCCCCCGCATGTAGAAATCAAGTAAAACAACTGAAGTGAATGTTACACACTTATTAAACTAACAAAATACATGAAAGTGCTAGACACCATCATTGGTCAGTCAGTAAGGAAACAGGTATACAAAGAAGACTTAGTGGCATTACAAACTTTTCAGTCTTTCTGGAATACAGCATAATTCTTTTTCAAAGGATATAATTTATGTCAGGCATGGTGGTACACACCTGTAGTACTAGAGACTCTGGAGGCTGAGGCAGGAGGATGGCAAGTTTGAAGACAGCCTTAACAACTTAGTAAGAGCCTGTCTCAAAAATTAAAAATGGGCTGGGGATATAGCTTAGTGGTAAACCGCCCCAGAGTTCAATCCCTAGTACTGACAAAACCAAACCAAACCTGTTCTGTCAACATTAACAGGTGCACACACGGCCCACCATCATAACTTCTACAGAAATAGACTCAACTGCCTTGCTCTTCCTGTCTCTACTTTTCAGCCACCTCCTTATCCTTGGGTAAATTGTACATCACCTTTTCCTCAGCTGTCTGTCCTCAAGCAGCCTCTTGGAACATCTTAGATCACTTATTTCAAACTGCAGACGGGTGCTCCAGCCAGCCAGCCAACTCTGTGCAGGTTCTCTCATAGTTCACTTGCCTGAATTATATCACCCAAACTATTCTCTCTTTTCACACCTTTTGCATCCCCACCTCTGCCACACTGCTGATGTTCCTGCTTCTTATATTATTGAGGAAATAAAAACCAGAACACCCAAGCTGTCTCTAAAACTTAAAAACTGCTTATGTTTAGAGACAGCTTCTTTTGTCCCCTACGGGAGAAGTGGAAGAAGTCCCTTTCTCCCAGCCCAGGCTTCTCTTCTCTGCCACTATCTAAAGGGCCCCTCGGTCTCTTTCAATGCAATCTACCATCATATCTTAAAAAGCTCTTCTCTCAGCACTGGGACACAATTTTCTGTTTTTCTCCTGTCCTTCTGTGACTCACCCTGTCTCCTTTTCTGGGTCCTTCTCTATCCTACATCCTAGTGATCACCTTTCCCATGACCTTCCCTGAAACTGATTCTCTCAAGATTCCGTTCTAAGGATATTGCATCAATTCTCTTGGATGTAAATATCATATTCAAGCCAGGTGCCGTGGTACACACCTGTAATCCTAGCAATTTTCAAGCCTGAGATAAGTGGTTTGTAAGTTCAAAGCCAGCCTCAGCAACTTAGAAGACCCTCAGCAACTTAGTGAAACCCTGTCTCAAAATACAAAATAAAAGGAACTGGGGAGCCGGGCATGGTGGTGCATGCCTGTAATCCCAGTGGCTCAGGAGGCTAAGGCAGGAGGATTGTGAGTTCAAAGCCAGCCTCAGAAACTTAGCAAGGCACTTAGCACCTCAGCGAGACCCTGTCTCTAAATAAAATATTAAAAAGGGCTGGGAATGTGGCCCAGTTGTTGAGCGCACCCCTGGGTTCAAGCCTCAGTATCAAAAAAAAAAAAAAAAAAGAACCAGGATGTAACTCAGTGGTAGCATGCCCCTGGGTTCAAGTTCAAGTACCATAACAAATAAATAAATATCACCTTCATTCCTGCTCTAGATTCTGAGAATATAACCCCAGACGCTCTTTGGAGATACAGAGTTGATATCCAATTACATATTTAAGATCGTTACTATGGTGTGTCTCAACTTGGACTCAACTTGTCCCAAATGAAACTCTTGATATTTCATTCAAACCTGTTCTCCCCAGTCCTTATCTGTCACATCATCCCTTTGGTTTCTCAAAGCAGAAACTCATGAGGTCATCTTTGATTCTTTGATTTTTTTCCTCACCCCAATTCTAACCTATCAATAAATCCTAACAATTCAAACTCTGACTATAAATTTTTTAAATATAATGAGACCTTCCAGACTTGGGTCTCTGCATATATTCCCTTTCCCTCAGCTTTGCACTGGTCCATTTTTCTTCCTCTAGGTCTTAACTTCAATGTCATCTCCCCTAAGAGACCCCGTCAGACCACACTAACATAGTCATATGTTACTCTCCATCTCAGGGTCTTGTTTGTTTTCTTCCTAGATCACAAAATCATGTAGTTTGTTTCATTTCTTATTTGTCTGTTTTCCTAAGTGAAGACTTATACCTCATCATACATAAATTCAGAAAGAACTCACTGTGTTTTCCTTAAATGAATAAATATTGTTGGCATTTATTTGTTCTGCAATTCCTATTACTGTTTAAACATGAATTTGAAGACAACGATCATGAATCATCTGGTACTTCCTATAACAGCTAGCATGACATTCTATACAAGGTGTAGACCTGGGTAAATCATTTAGTAGATGAGTAGATTTCTCCCTCTCGTGCCTATGGCTCATTAGCCAGTGGGAAGCTCCTCCCCACACTCCTGAGGACACCATACCTGGAGAGTGCAGAGCTCTTTGCCTCTTCAACTTTCTGAGCTATTTCTCTCTTTTCTAGAGTCACTCCCAAGCTGGAATATCTTTTTTTCTCTCTCATTTTATATCATTACAATATTCTCCAAAAATCAAGAAGACTTAGAAAACTCAGTCTTCATCATTTCAATAGAAAGATATTCATGGTGTACCAATACTACCTGGATTGGGGTGAGGGAAAAGGTTGGTAAAAATAATTCTAGAGGAATTGACAAAATAAACATATGAATATCCACAAAAATTCTGAAAAATAAGAGTGTTGTGAGAAATTGAAGATCTATCCGACATTTAAATATATTACAAGGTGGAAAGTGGGAGGGAAAGGTTTTGATTCCCATGATGGCCATCATGCAGTTTCAATTATTTAAAGTTTATAACTTGCCTATAATCCCAGTGATTCCAGAGGCTGAGATAGGAGGATCTCAGGTTCCAGGCCAGCCTTAGCAATTTAGAGAGTCTTTACACAATTTTGCAAGACCTTATCTCAATAAAACATAAAAATGGTCTGAGGATGTGACCTGGTGGTTAAGCACCCCAGATTCAATCCCTAGTACCAACAATAAAAATATAGTTTGTATCTGCCTAGCAATAGTATACTTATTCTTGAAGAGGTTAATGCACAGATTAACAGAGGACAGAAATTAAATGGAGACCATTTAACTTTGCCAACCACATGAAGTAAATATACATTTATGGCATATTACAAAGTTGGCATTCAAATCAGTGGGAGAACTATATGGAATATTTTTTGGTTCCTAAGCAAACAGGAGTTGAAGGGTGGACTTCCTGGATTGAAGAAGTACCTTCGGTGTAAGGATTGAAGGAGAGAATGGGAATGTCTCAACAACAGAGTGCCCTGGAACAACAGGAACCTGTTTTAAGAACATGATGCCAACTATGAGCAAAACAGACAATCATTAAGAAGAGAGAATTGTTCAATTTTGGTATTCCAGATGGTAACACAGGTTTCTCTAGTAAATTAGCACCTACACAAAAATGCCTGTGCTTCATCAACATTCTAAATCAGGTGACTTAAATATCTGGCAAGTAAATACTAACACAGGGCTGTTGGTAAAAATCAGCAGTGGAATGCTTGTTTAGCATGCCCAAGGCCCTGGGTTCCATCCCTAGCAGTGAAAAAATGAGAAAGAGAGAGAAAGGAGGAAGGAAGGAAGGGAGGCAGGGACCAATGTATGGGAAGAAGATGGAGCCTGGCAAGAAGTTCTGAGACAGAAGAGAAAAGAGAGGAGCTGGACCACAAAGGGAGAAAATGGAAAAGGAAGCACAGTGTCTAACAAGGAAGGAACAAGACAAAATTGGTAGGAAATTTTATAACATGTGTTCTGATACCTGTAGGGGAAATCTAGCTCCACCAGTCAAGCAATGTTTTATGAATTTAAGAACATTTTCAGAATATAAACATATTGCTTGGTTTTAATTCACTCACCAAGCCCTCTAAGAAATCAGAGTTTTACCAAATACCTTGAACTCTTAGTGATTAAGACTCAAAAGAACAACAACAACAAAAAGATTTAGGAGAAAATTTTTTTTAATGTGCTCTAGATGAAAAACAATTATTTGCTGTAGAGAAATTATTAATGAAATGTCGTAGCACCTCTCAAGCTAGTTTTCTAGCTGAATAAGTGAGAGTAAGTAATTTTATGGTATAAAAGAACTCTGCTGCTTATTATTCTTTCCTTCATGGCCTAATTATAAAATAAATGATTTTAATATTATTTTGTTTCTACAAATACCTGTCCTGAATTGAACATATAGTAGGACTTAAGCCATTTTTATTATCAGAAACTGGTACTAGCATATATTTCTTTAATTTGAATTGGCATTACTTATGTTTGGTATGATATTAAAGTTGTCATTTTTGGTTTTCCAGAAAATGGCTTTAAAACCATAGTTTTATTTATCATAAAAATTTTCTATATCACTATTTATTTTGGATTATGTTGTAATGTTATACATATTTGTAATTTATAATGCATGCATAAACATTTAAAAGTAAAGAACAAATTTACAATATGTAAAATGGTTTGGCATACAAGCAGGAATATAGAGAATAATAAAACAGAATAGAATAAAAAACATATGTAAGTAAATATACATTTATGGCCTATTACAAAGTTGGCATTCAAATCAGTGGGAGAACTATATGGAATATTTAATAACTGGTGATAGGACAAATTGTAACTTAGAAAAAATAATTAGATTCCTATACACTTTCACCAAAGTATATCTTGGGTATTCTACGTTATCCAAAATATACATTGAAAAATATTCATTACAACATTGTATACAACCTCAAAACAAAATGATAACTTGAAAATAACACAATGTTTGTCTATTTATGTTACATTCAAAAAATGAATACCATACAATTGTTGAAAAAAATTCAGAAGATCTGGATGTACTGATGGAAAAAATGGGAAAATGTCCAAAATATTTTTTTGGATGATAAAGACATCCAAAAGACATTTTTTTCCTGTAGGAAAAAAAATCGTGTGTATGTGTGTGTGTGTTTTCAAGAGTGCATTTGCACATACAATTTTCTGGAAGTATACACAAATATATAACAATGATTACCTCTAGGACTGACAATGGGGGTAGGCAGGAAAAATGATTTTGAGTTTTGATGGTATACCTTTTGGTGTTGTCTGACTTTAATACCAAGAGGTTGAAATTTTTCTGATAAAACATTAAGTAAGATAAAAATAATCATGATGAGAAGGAGAGAGTGAAGAAAAGACAAAGAAAGAGGGAAGAAAAAGAGAGACTCAAATATTAATATCCAAGTTTCAGTATACTTGCAGGATAATTTCTAGCATAGGTAAAATTTGATTTCACTTCTAGCCAAGTTTCTAGTACTATCAACTAGGGAGTATATAATCTTAGTACTGAACAGGCTTTACATTATCTGGTACAACTTCATTCTACAGATGAGCACACTAAGAGTGGCTCAGGCTTCCTGGAAATCTGCCATTACAGGGACAGTATCACCTTTAAGACAGCCTCACATTAAAGCTTGAAAGTCCAACATCAGCAGCAAAATATACACGGAAAAGCAAAGAAAAGGATATAAAATAGAATGAAGCAGAGGGAACAAAGATGTCAGTTATTGATCCTCTCTGTAAGGTGCCACGCACAGAAGCAAATACTTCAGGGAGCCATGGCAGGGGTGCTCAGCCTTACCTTGTAGTGACTGATGGCATTTTCAATGGTCGGCTCAGAATGAGACTGGTGTTCAGGGGACTCCAGGCATTCCACGCACAGTAGACATTTGCTCTTCTCACAGAACCTCTGAAACCTCTTCTGGTGCTTGTGGCAGATGTAGCCTTCCCCCAGTACCCCCTCAGAATAGGGCTTCCGGCAGAGGGGACAGCAGAGAGCCCCAGAGGCCAAGGCCTTCTCCATGTGCTGGGCCAGGCACACACGACAGAAGAGGTGTTTGCAGTCCGTGCTCACAGCCTCCTTCAGGTGTTCTTGGCAGATGGGGCAGACAGCCTCCTCCTGTCTGTCCTCTTGTAAGGAGACCATGGTCTCCAACCTGTCCCACCAGCTTCCCACTGGTCTTCTGAAGAATCCTGCCACACTTGATACTCCTAGATGAGAGGGCTCAGGTGGATGGACCCAAAGGACACAGCTCAGGCTCCAACTTCAGGCAGTTGCCCCCTTTCCATCAAAGGAGACAGTTCTGGCCACCTAAACCATGATTCTGAATGAGTTTCAGAAATACCTCATTAGCTTTGCTATGCATCCTGTGGTTTCCCTATATCTGCTACACTTGAAATCACTATTTCCATACAACTCTAAGAAGCAGGTGATTCAAAAACTCTTTTATTTTTTCCCCCCTGTTTTCTCTTGAGAGCTTTCTGTGAATATTTATACAGTTCAAAATTAAATGGCCAGGATGTCATTGTCATGGCCAGAAACAGAACCACCATAAATTACAAGTTGAAAGTCTTCTCTGATTTGCTGTTGGTTGCCAGGATTCGGCAGGAGTTCAAACTGTTCTCGCCCACAGTAACGTACTGCCGTTGATACAGCCAACCATTTATAGCAGCATGTTGTCAGCAAGTCATTTTCCTAACTAGCATCTTTTCCTCGGTTATAGATGCCACAATGAAAGAAAAAGAGAAAGAAAACAGGACAGAAAGCAGAAGAGAGACTTGTGTAATGTTTGAAGCCATCTTTTTCTTTCTTTTCAAATCATCTCCAAAGATGACCCAAAGGAAGTCTCTGCCACACCACTTCCCTTAAATATGGTGTGTTCACTCTCATCTTGCCTAACTTCCTTTCCCCCAAAAGCTCTTTTAAAATCCTACCTCAATTTCTCCTTTTTGATTTCAGGTCATTTTCTCAGGCTCCAGATCTGGGGAGAAGGCTGGCCGGGTGAATGGTTCCTTCTTAAATCAGGTCAATTATATATGCTCATGGGTCCGTAAAACTGGGGGAGAGGTGGAGCAACTCACCCAATCTTAGAAACACTGAATTACCAGGGAAATGAAAGTCCCCGTGACCTAGGGTAACTGGAAGAACAGGTGGACTTTGGTTGTTGCAGGGTGTGGCTTGTTTGCTCATGGGAAAGAGGAAAGTCTTGGTGCTTTTAATGCAAATATTACAGAAACTGACAGTCAACTCAGAATGGAGGCCACCAGAATCCCAGTTTATGGAACTGTAGGATCCAGGTGTCATGAGACCTTGACACTTACTGCTGGATGATGCTGGAACATCAGTTGCCCACCCCACTGTCCTCCAGTAACCTTCCAGTCAGGCTGATCTCAGCATTGACATTGGGAGAGACATCAGCTGGTGCCAGTAATAAGGATTGCCGCTTGAGGCTTTTAATGATCTAAGAGTCTTATTTGAAAACCTCAATCCATAGCCCCTTCCTTCAATCCTACTTTGCCACCAATTGCTATGTGGAGTTGTGTGGTATTATAATAAGATAAGTATACTTTTGGTCTTCATCCCTGGTTCTGGAAGACAAATCCTCAAACCCTTGTAGTTTCCTGAGTGATAGAAGTGACTGGTGTATATTTTGCTATTCACAATAGGACCCTTTCAACCAAACCTGATTTTATGCCAAAGAGGTGGCTCTTAAAATATGGGGCCAGTTACTAGAAAAGCCAATTATGGTTAGAGAGTTGGAACTTATAGCTCTACCTCCTACCTCGAGAAAGAAGAGAGGGTCCTGGGAACTGAGTAATCACCAATGGCCAATAATTTGGTCAATTATACTTACATATTGGAATATTCATGAAAGTCTCAACAAAAGGGTTCAAAGAACTCCCAGGATGGTAAATGCATCACATGCTGGGAAAATGGTGCTCACCAAACTCAGCGGGGATACAACTCAGCTGGGACACAAGATCCTGTTCTCTTCCCTTCTGGAGCTTACCCTATGTACCTCTTCATCTGGCTGTTCGTGACTTCTTTGCACCAAATCAGTAATAACAATTAAAGTGTGTTTCTGAGTTCTGTGCATGATTATAGCAAATTGTTAAACTTAAGGATGGGGTCATGGAGAATTCCAATTTGTAGCCAAGTCAGCCATAAGTGTGGGTAACCTGGGGACCCACTACTTATGATGTGCATCTGAAGCAAGAGGCAGTCTTCTGGGACAAACCCTTAACCTGTGGTATCTGTATTAACCACCGATAGTGTCAGAATTAAGGACATTTAGTTATGTCAGAGAATTGTACAATTAGTTGGTGTGAGAAAAATAAATCCACATATTTGGTGCCCAAATGTTTAAACAGATTTTCTTTTAGGTTGATACCAAAAAGTCACTTTCTCAAGTCATAGTTCCTTGGCTTTCTTCTCAAAGGAGATGACTCCCTAAAATTTCAAGGTCACACGTGGGATGGGTACCTTCCTCACTCCATACCCCCACCTCCTGACCATTATTTCTCAGACTCAGAGTAAGAATATCTGTCTGAAAGATCTCTGGGTGTCTACTCTGGCTCTTCTTTGCTACCCTTCACAAACCTGTCTCCTTTAATTCATTGAGGACTTGGGTACAAGGATCACAGGTTTTTCCTTACCCCATGTCTTTCCATTATCCTAAGTACAAGACTATGTAAATGGACATCCAACACTGAAGTCCCTCAGTTCCTTGACCTGCCCACGTCTAATGACCTTCCCTTTTTCCACCTACCCTGTGACCACTCTCTGCACTTCGTTGGAATTCAGATTTCAGCACTTGAAATCACAAATCTAGGCATCAACCTTGTCCTGCTGCTCTCTGTAAGCTACTCACTGCCACACCTGTTCTTTAACCTCTAGTCCTTGACCCTCCTGCATTGGACATTTCTGCAAAATCTCATGGGATAATGTAGGAAACAAAATATAACACCAAGAGTGAGGTAAAGCCCTAGACAGGTGGGCTCACAGCTTTCCGGGTGGCCTGGGCCGCCTGGCTGACTAGTTTCTGAGCCCTACAAATCCTCAAATGTCTGAGGGCTGAATATGTCTGCAGCTGGACCCCTGGAGAGGAGCAAGCCCCACCCATCTGCCCACTGGGTGGGACCATGGGACAGGCCACTCTGATTTCTCAAGAGAAGTTAGAAGACCCAGATTTTTTTTTTTTTTTTTTTTTTTTTTTTTTTTTTTTGGTACTGGAGATTGAACTCAGGGGCACCACTGAGCCACATCCCCAGCCCTATTTTGTATTTTACTTAGAAACAGGGTCTCTTTGAGTTGCTTAGCACCTTGCTTTTGCTGAGGCTGGCTTTTTGAACTCTCAATCCTCCTGCCTCAGCCTCCCAAGCCACTCGGATTATAGGCATGTGCCACTGTGCCTGGCTGGAAGAACAGATTTTTAATATTAGAGTCCTGGGTCTCTGCCTGAGAGTGCCAAGCTGAGAGTGCCTAGTGGCTCAGCTGCAGCAAAGCAGGGAAGGCACACTGGGACCGTCTGCCGCCAGGTCTCCACCGGCTCCCCAAGCTGTCCCTGGGATGTCCTGCAGTTCCTCCCAGGATGGAAGCCACGGGCCATCGTGGGCAGCTGGATCCATGTCTGGTCTCAGTGCCCGGAGGACATGCAGGAGAGACAATGAGCCAGAGGGACAGGCTGGAACATCTGTTTGCAACCACAGCTGCAATCATCTCTGTGGCAATTTATCTCTGAAGATCAGCTGAACACCATGGCTGCAGCCAGTAGCAACCAAGTCATGTCCCCTGGACTTCTCCACTGCCTGAAGGGTCACCAGCTCATCTGCATCAAGCCCACGCTGCCCAGCTGCACACTCAGATACAGAGACTCTCAGTCTTCATTATGGAAGCTCAGTACCAAGCTGCCCATGAAGGCCTGAGTGTGCCAAGCAGCAGGCAGGACAGAGAGAGGCCATCCCATGGGGTGGCTGTGTTTTCACAGTGGGAGACAGTCATCAAGTGAGATAAATTAGTGAAGCAGTGATGAGTTAAAATAAGCCAGAGGGGACAATGGGACTGACTAAGTAACTGCCTTAGGGGACACTGGGTTTCCTTTTGGGTTGATGGGAAATTCTGGAACTCCATGTAGGTATGGCTGCACCACATTATAAATGGACTACTTTCTACTGAAGTGCATACTTACAATCGTTACTTTTTAAAATCTGTGGTAAAATACACATTACAGAAAGTGACCGTCATGCCAGGTATAGTGGCGCACGCCTGTAATCCCAGCAGATTGGGAGGCTGAGGCAGGAGGATCGCTAGTTCAAAGCCAGCCTCAGCAACAGTGAGGCGCTAAGGAACTCAGTGAGACCCTGTCTTTAACTAAAATACAAAATAGGGCTGGGGATGTGGCTCAGTGGCCAAGTGCCCCTGAGTTCAATCCCTGGTACCCACCCCCCCCCCAAAAAAAAAAGAAAAAAAGAAAAAGGATAAATTGGTGGTAGAGCCCCTGTATTTAATCCCCAGGATTTAAGAAAGAGAGAGAGGGGAAAAAAAGAAAAGTTACAGTCACTACTGTTTTTATTTATTTATTTTAGATACTGGGGATTGAACCCAGGGGTACTTAGCCATTGAGCCACATCCCAGCACTTTTTATTTTATATTTGATACAGAGTCTTGCTGAGTTGTTTAGGGCCTCACTGAGTTGCTGAGGCTGACCTCCAACTTTCAGTCCTCCTGCCTCAGCCTCCCAAGTCACTGGGGATCACAAGCATGTACCACCGTGCCTCCCTTCGCTCCCATTTTTAAGTGGACTGTTCAGTAGTGGGAAACACATTCTCCTTGCTGTGCAGCTGTCACCACCCTTGGTCTCTAGAACTTTTTCATCTGGCAAAACTGAAACTCTGTGCCCATTAAACAACACTCCATTTCAAAAAAAAAAAAAAAAAAAAAGAAAGAAAGAAAAAGGAATAGTTTTATACTGTTGGTGAGATTGTAAATTAAATTAGTACAACCACCGTGGAAATCAACATGGAGGTTCCTCAAAAGACTAAGAATTACCATATGACACAATATAATTAAAAGTCAGCACACTATAGTAACACATGCATACCCATGTGTATAGCTGCACAATTTATAATAGCCAAGTTATGGGACCAGCCCAGTTGTCCATCAACAGATGATGGGTAAAGAATGTGGAACATATACACAATGGAGTTTTACTCAGCCATAAAGAAAAATGAAATTATTGCATTTGCAGGAAAATAGGTAGAACTTGAAAGCATTATCTTAAGCAAAATTAGTCAAACTCAGAAAGTCAAGAGTCTTATGTTTTCTCTCATATGTGGAAGCTGGAGAAGAAAAAATGATGGGGGAATCTCAGAGAGACCAGTAGAGTAGGAGAAGGGGACAGGGGGAGGGAGAAGAAGAAGATAAGAGAGGCACTGGAAATGAAATTGACCAAATTATATTGTTATATTTTGTGCATATTCAAATATGTAACAACAGATTCCACTATTATGTATAACTGTAATGCACAAAAAAAAATAAAAGAAAAAGTAAAAATATCTGGCTGTGTAAAATTAGTCATAAAATATGTAGACAGGGCGGGGGTGGAAGTAGGAGAGAAAGAACATAAAATTGTATAAGAGGAAGAGGGAGCCAGGAGAAAGGCAGAACCTACAGGGCAGCAGAAGGCAAGGGGACTGGGGACAGTTTGCCAATGAGAAATGTCATGTGGGAGGAATGTCAAAGAATGGTGAAGAATGTAAATGCCTAATACAAAATCTTAAGTTATCTGCTCTGCAATTTTGTCCTTTGATGAAAGCCATCCTCTAACCTGGAACTCAACACCACCTCTCCCTTAAATCTCCAGGAAATTGTCAGTTGATATAATATACACAACTACTTGAGAAAGAAACAACATAAGTGTGGTGGACCACACCTATAATCCAGCGGCTTGGGAGTCTGAGGCAGGAGGATACAGAGTTCACAGCCAACTTCAGCAACAGCGAGGCCCTAAGCAACTCAGTAAGACTCTATCTCTAAATAAAATACAAAATAGGGCTGGGAGTGTGCTCAATGGTCGAGTGGCCCTGAGTTCAATCCCTGGTATCCCCCCCCCAAAAAAAAGTAACATACGAGAAATTACAGATTTCAAATATTTTCACCAAGAAACAAAAACAAGTAACGTTTGATGATGTGGATCCCAGAAAATGAAGTGACTCATGAAGTTCAGGAGATGTGGATGCCTCAGCAGAGACCTTAAGAATTGCTAGTAAAATCCCCGAATTCCACCCAATAGCATGGAGGAAACAGCCCCAAATAACTCATGATCACATTTACTTACAAAGAAGAAAAAATTGAATTCATAGAAGCAAAGAGTAAAATGCTGATCACCAGCTTCTAGGGAAAGGAGCAGGTCAGGGAGGTATTGATCAAAGGATACAAAATTTCATACAGAAGGAATAAGTTGAAGAGATCTATGTCATGTTGACTACAGTTAGCAAAAGTGCAGTTTATTCTTCGAAATTTCTGAATGTAGATTTCAAATATTTTCACCAAGAAACAAAAACAAGTAAACAAACCCCCAATTAACCTGAAATGTATTGAGGCAGTTCATCATCCACAGGTTGAGAAAGAATCTTACAAAACATCTGCTCCTAAGAACAGCCAGATGGACCAGTATGGACATTGTGCTTATAGAATTGTGGAGAGGGATGAATCTACCCTTAGTGGAATGTATACAAGTGGTTGACTTACTGTAGGCATTAAGTTAGACACACCTATTTCAACAAAATGAGGTTACACAATTAGACACTTCCTTATAATATGGGAATTTATGAGCTGCAAATTCCAAACTTACTGAGGCATTGAGAAAAATCAAAAGGAGTAAGCAAGTGCAGAGAGTGATGTTTGATAAGGCTATGAGAGTCAGCCTGAAGTAAGACTTCAGCAGAAGAAACTTCAAATACAATTCTGATTCAAGTAATTGGGTGTGCAGAGAAACAGTACCATGAAGTTAATCACTTGCACTGGCTATTTCCAAGGCCCCGGGATGGGCTGTAGCAATGTGTTCACATGGTCACACTATTTTGTAGATTTGCAAAAGTAATGTATATTTAACTGCAGTTAGCATTTCTCTTTTTCCATCCCAACTTTCCTCTGTCCTTGTATCAGTAGGCATTTGGGGATCCAGCAAAAGGGAAATTGAGTTAGGCTTACATGGTTTGAGTGTACTAAGACATGTGGCTTATAAATACCTCTGTGTTTCATCAGGTTATTGCTAAGTTTAGAAATGGCTTCCAGGAATACTTCTGCCACCTGCTGAGATTACTCACTTGACAGCAAAGACTAAAGTGCAAGGTCAGAGGAATTGTCACCATAAGAACGTGTCTTAAGACATGAAGCACCAGAAGTCTGTGGACAGCAGAGCCAATAAATCCTTCCAATACCAGAAAATTCTAAATGTAGGATCATCAATGTCTAGTCAAAATAAAAGCTCTCATCTTTAGGAGTATATTTACAATGCAACACATACAATTGTACATTTGTCATGAGATAAAATTGTTTGTTACATTTTTCTACATAAATATATATATTTTGGCAGTGCTGGGAATTGAGCCAGGTTCTTGAGCACACCAGGACAAATGCTGTGCCACTGAGCTATATCCCAGCCTTCTATATAAATGAACAGAAGTTATTCTGACATCAAAAAAGTGGATTGTAGATGGGCGCAGTGGCCCACACCTGTTATCCCAGTAGTTTGGGTGGCTAAGACAGGAGTATTGCAAGTGCCCAGCCAAGCTCAGCAAAAGCGAGGCACTAAGCAACTCAGTGAGACCCTGTCTCTAAATAAAATACAAAATTGAATTGGGGATGGCTCAGAGGTTGGATGCCCTTGAATTCAATCCCGGGCCCCCTACCACCACTCCACCTCCTACTCCCCCATCCCCCCACCCTACCCCACCAAAATAAAGGGAATTGTAAGAGCTGGGAACACTGGTGCATGCCTGTAATCCCAGCGATTTGGGATGCTGAGGAAGGAGGATGGTGGGCTCAAAGCCAACTTAGTGAGGTCTTAGCACCTTAGTGAGACCTTGTCTCAAAATGAAAAATAAAAAGGGCTGGGGATAATTGGTAAAACATCCCAGGTAGAATTCCCAGTACAAAGAAAGAAAGAAAAAGAAAGAAAGAAAGAAAGAAAGAAAGAAAGAAAGAAAGAAAGAAAGAAAGAAAGATGTAACAATTATTTTTCATTTCCAATCAAAACCAGTAATTTACTGGAGAGAAAAGATTAATTTGAAGTAGAATTGATGCATAGATATTTGTAATCTATTTATGAGGAATGAACTATATAAACACATAGAAACTTTAAATTTTGCTGATTTAACATAAAATATCTACATAGATATTTACCAGAAGGACTTAGCAATGAACAAGTCAATGACCATTAGCAATTTAAGGAGTATTTGAAGTGAGTCACTAACTACCCAAGGAAACTTGAAATGCCCTGACAAATCTTAGGATCATAAAAGAAACACTTAGCATTGGCAGCTTTCCAAATGAGTGCATTAAAATTGACACGCGATTACCAATGATTGTGAAATAAAAATCAACTTTTCTAAATTTTCAATAGTAACTTAAAAATTTTTAAATTAACCACGTTTAGAAGAAATACCAAATTATTCTGAACCAAGAAAACACATTCCAAGCTGTCATCAAATTAAAGAGTTAATCAAATAGTATAAAACTAAAAATATAGGAAAATATAGCAGTTATTAGAAATATTTATCTGGATTTCTTTTGGGTTGCGGTATTTGTCAGCTTTTTAAATTGTATAATTTATTGTCACTGCTTTTTGCATGCTAAATTAATATTTACTTTGGTTCCTAATTTAGTCTGATGTTGTATATTTTTTTCTTGAAGAGGTCCTCAAGCTGCGCGAACCTGGACTGAACCACGCCCTGAGTTTTCAAGCTGTAAGGTTGTGCTCCTGGAAGGCTTCCAGCCCTGGGGGTTTTCCATCAGGAAGTCCTTAAAAGAGTCTAAACGGAAAAAGATATCTTGGCAGATGAGGTCTTGAAGGTGAGAAGCAGAGTTGCCGCCCATGGATCTATCTATGAGTCCCTACTGAAAGCTCTAACCGTCGCCAGAGGCTGCCGCTTCCAGAGCTCAAGCAATTTTTAGTTTCTGTCTTTGCAGCGGCTTCCGAATTCCAGAGGCAAGGTCTGCACAATGCAGTTTGCAGAAAACCTCCACCAACACGCATCTCCAGGCCCGCAGCTTCGTAGCATTCATAAGCGAATATGTGCTTTAGGATTAAAAAACAAAAGCAGAACAAAAATGAGCCCCCTCAACTGGGGAAATATAATCAAGATTATTCCCAGATTGTTTATTTTTCAAATAGGCTTTTTAAAACACCTTCAGCCATTCGGGTGTGGGGGCGCGCGCCCAGTTCGTTCCGGAGCGCGCTCACCAACAGCTTTGCCCCAACCACCCTAACGTCCAGCAACTGCCACCAGAGCTGCCTCACTCCTTGTCCGGCCTTCAAAGGGAGAGACTTCCTGTGCCGCCTCTAGGCTCACAAAGCCTGGGTCGCGGCAGCCTAGCCCGCAGCCAGGATGCTGGACTGTCCTCTCACCGCCAGCCGGTTCTCTCTGGTCTCCTCGCTCCTTCTGGCTTCTCTAACCCTGCGGACTTCGGGTTGCCAGCGCCTCACCTGGGTCTGTGCGCCTTGAATCGCTCACAGAGTAGTGATCCCCAACCTACAAATGAGGAAACCGAAGGAAGCCCAGAACCCTGGAAAGCAATCCCCAGTGGCCACTGAGAGTAGTCACCAAAAACAAGTACTGTAAGTGACTCTGGGAAGATTTACATTTGATTTCCTACAACAGAGGCAGTCTCTGAAAACCAGCCTCCACAAATTCTTCCCTGCGGACCCAATCCGCCCCATACCGATCCATTTAGCAAAATCTCCGGGAACAGTTCACCCCAAACCAATGGAATGAAAAAGCTTTGTTTAAAAGTGAAGCCTGCCGAAGAGGAAATCTTCGTGGGGGGACTTACAGGTTTTTAATGCATCATTTAGCTTCTGTTTTCTGTTTGGCTCCTCTTTCTCCCTCTAGAGCTGGCTGCAGCTCCGATCTTCTTGTCGCGTCCTATTCTGCAAACTGAGACCTATCAGGGGCCTTTATACCCAGGGCTGCTCCTCATGCTAGTGTTGCACTGAAGAGAAAATTATCAAAGCCACGGCTGTGCACCTGCCTTCTCCAGGCCCCACCTGAATATTTGTACCAACAGGCTGTTTCTGAGTCTGGTAAGGAGGGCCACTCTGACCTCAGCTCTCCTGGGATATTTGGTGTGTAGGATGCAGGGTTCTCTTCCAGCCCAACCGCAGGTGAGGGAAGCAATGTGTGTGTGTGTGTGTGCACAAGTCAATGTAGACTTTACTGCTAAAGAAAAAAGAAATCAGAAAAAAAAAAATGTTTTCTAAGAAGCTCATGTCCAGAGAAAAGTAAACCACTAAAAAACTGAGGTCTGGATCAGAAGGATTTCTACTTTCATTAAGGACTGAGTAATTCAGACCAATCTTTCAGATGAAGACAACTAAAAAAGCTGGATAAAATATTTTAAAATTCAAAGGGCTAGTAAGGAATTGCTAGGCCAAAACTTGGGAAAGGAATCTGTGGACACAAGCCTGGAACTTGGGATTGCTTTTGTTCTGGGGGAAGGGGGCATTTGTTGATTCTGTAGGGGGTTTGAGAATCTAAACTGAATTTTGGCATCCTTTAAAGGCTTATGGCAACTGGAAGTCCCAAGGCCAAAAATGCTCAAGCATAGAACTTATTTAAGGTGACTCCAAACTGCTAGTATCAAAAACCAGAATTCTTTTGGGAGGAAGAGAATATCACCCTAGGCCTTGATTTCTTTCTACAGATACTTTCTTGAATATGTCTTCCAAATTATCAGAGGTAACCAGGCACCAGAAGGAGGACAGTACTAAGAAAAGAATAACACACAACAGGGTCTCCAGATGCTGGGATATTTGGACACAGACTGTACAACAACTATGTACATGCTATTTTCAAGAAGATAAAAAGCCATGCTTAGAAATTTGCCAGAGAACTCAAAATTCTAACAGGTGGCACAGGAGATTTTGGGGGGAGAAAAATATTCTAGACTAAATAATGGGCACTAGAGTTAAAATATAGTAGAAACTCAAGTGTGGTGGACTTGGTCCATCTCTGAGCCCAGGAAAAAGTAAAGATGAGCAAGTAACCTCAGAGAAATTGATATAGTAGTTTACTGTTTTCCATTTCAGCTTTTGGCCATCACAAAATGGATACCCCAAAAATAAATAATATAATTTTAACTATATTAATTTTTAAAGAGTTATGCATTCACTTGGCTCAATAATATATAAAAAAGGTGTGCCCAAGACGATTTGCAACAATACTGCCCGTATTTTGTCCCTTCCCCAAACCCTGCCCTACAGGTAAACAGTAGTTTCCTCTGTGTTCTTTCAATGTTCCTTGATGTGAGTGGAAGTAAATGAAGTATATGTGTGTATATAATTTTATGTCATATTTTATATACCTCTTTTTAAGCAAAATTTCACAGGCTAATTACTTTTTTTCATTTCACACAAAAAAAAGATTTTTGCTACATCAGTACATATTAAAATGACTCAGTTTATGATGGCAATGGAAAAATTAATTATTTTGTGCCAGGTCCTGCAGAAAGTGCAGAGGACATCATGAAGAAAAACAATGGTCATAGGTAAGAAGATTTATTTTCACAGTCTTAAATGGAAAATTCATCTAGACTTGGCTCTGGGAGGATTGCACAGCTATCCCTGAGGGCTCTCTCCCACTGTATCCCTGGCCACCTGTGATATGAGCTCATGGGAACCACTGGCCAATGTTGGACAGCTTTGTGCAATGGTGGTGCCAGATGTCATCCCCTGAGTTTGAGACAGCTTGGGCAGGGCAGCTGGGGCCCAGCAGCTCTCCTGTGCCAACTCGGGGCCAGTGCACATGTTGTCTACAGGAGACGGGAGCAATCAGTAGACTTAGCAGAAACTCAGTGTCAGATGTGAGTTGACATTGTGCTAGGACCACAAGTCTAACTCAGATATCAGCTTTAAGGTGCTTTTAGGTCTCTGTGGAATTAATGAATGGGGTAAGGACCATGGGAAGCCAAGGGGAGGCAGACTAATGGGGGAGCATCCTCATTTGAACAGACTGTCCAATTTTTACAACCCCCATAAATTATTCAATATTTTTAAAACATATTTTAGAAATCACTGGGTTAAAAAATGACATTTTACGTGAATTAAAATCGCTGAAAATTTTGAGTAAACATAACTAAAATAGTTTTATTTTCTGGGGAGAACTCTAGACATTGACCCATTTACCTGACTCCTACATCAGGATTCTTGGATCAAAGGTACATTCATTATCTACAGAAAAGTCTCAAGTCAAATTGTTGCCAAAAGCTCTGTCCTTGTCCCCGATGTTAATCCAATAACTGGACAAGGTTTTGAGAAAAAGGATAAAGTTTTTGTTTTGCTAGAAATGAGAAACACGGGGGACTCCTGTCCCAAAGGCTGTGATTCTGCCCATCAGCAGGAACAGGGGCTTTTATAGAGGTGATTCCAAGGCTGGAATTAGGCACAGTTCTGCAATACAAAAATATTACATAGAAAGATTTAAGGAATTGGCTCACCTGATGGCAAGGGCTAGCAAATTTTAATTCTGCAGGGCAGGCCTGTCTGCTGGAGAGCCAAGGAGGAACTGATGTTGCAACTCAAGTTCAAAGGCAGGATGTGATCCTGCGAACAAACCCCCCACTTCCTTGGGGAACCTGCTTGCTTTTTTTTTTTTTTTTTTTTTTTGGTGGCGGGGTTGCTAGGGATTGAACCCAGGACTTTGTTCATGCAAGGCAAGCACTCTACCAACTGAGCTATATTCCCCAACTCTAGGAACCTCCATCTTTTTTCCTTAAGGCCTTCAACTGTGTGGATAAGGCCTACCAACATTACAGAGTGTCATCTACCAACATTAGAGTGTCATCTACATAATAGTAACTGATTTAAATGCCAATTGCATCTAAAAAATACCTTTGCACAAACAAAACTGGTGTCAACAAATATCTGGGTATGGAGGCACAACCAAATTGACATACAAAATTAATCACCAAAGCTAATTCAAGAATTCGACAGTCTTAGGTACCTGAATAAAGAGAAGGCTAAGTTCCCCTGATCTTGCTCCATACTAAATTGGAGCTGGGGTTTTAGGAAGCCTGCATATTCTCCTGGCAAAAAGAGAGGGTTGAGACCACTATGGCACTTTTCTGTTGCATTGCAGCCTTTAAAACTGTAGATATCTTTTAATGGTTCTCTCCAAGGAAGAAAAGATATCTTGTATCTTCTTGGTTTTTCTAATCCCAAGACCAATTCTTTTGTTTAATAATTCAAAAAATTGAAAGTAATATCTTGTGTTCCTCACTACTAAAACACTCAGGGTTACTCGGGGTGAACTGGGCTGCACAAAATCACACAAGAGATACTTTTTTCTTTGGGTCCTGGACGGCTCCTCTGAACTTAAGGGTCTGCAGAAAGAGAGAGCAAGAGAGCACACGCTGAACCCCTTTTTTGAGAAGCCATTCAAATAAGGGAAGGGGTCAGGTTTCAGGGGGTTGAGTCTAGCTTCCTGATGTCTGCTGTCAGCAGGTTGATTGACATCTAGGAAGGTCACACCAAGAGCAAGAGAAGGGGACATACAAAGGGCATTTCTATGGAACATTCTATCCCAAACCAGGGCAAAGGGATAGTATTACAAAGGAATAAGTGAGTGTAGCTCCTGAAGACACGCCTTCTACTTCCTGGGCTGGGACAATGCCCAAGTCACCATGAAATGTAGAGCCTCTTGCTTCAGGAATGGAAGGCGTGGGTCATTCAGAATGGCTCCCCACAATATCTAATATTCTATTACTTATAAATTGACTTCTGTTTCCCCATACATTTATTTATTTATTTAGGTATTGGGGATTGAACCCAGGGGATCTTAACACTGACCCAGATCCCCAGCCCTTTTTATTTTTTATTTTAAGATAGGTTTGCTTAGGGCCTCACTAAATTTCTGAGGCTGGCTGTGAACCTGTGATCCTCCTGCCTTAGTCTCTGGAGCCGCTGAGATTACAGGAGTGCACCACCACACCCAACCACAGACATTAATTTTTATGGGTTTTTGTTTGTTTTGCTGCTTTCTGTTTGCAAGTGCAGTATACAATTTCTGTAAAGGATTTCAAATTCTATTCTTTTCAATTGGCATCCTATAATTTGATGACCTCATCAATTCTACATACTAAATTTGTTTTTTTTCCTTTCAGTACTGGGGATTGGACACAGGGTCACTCTGCATTGCCAAGACTGGCCTCAAATTTTGATGCCCCTGCCTCAGTTCTCAAGTCCTTGTGATTACAAATCACCACACGTGACAATTATTAAAGTATTTTAAACATAACTGTTTTTATTACTTTCTAATTTTTACTTTTTTAAAAAATATTTTTTAGTTGCTAATGGACCTTTATTTAATTTATTTATATGTGGTGCTGAGAATCAAACCCAGTGTCTCACACACCCTAGGTGAGCACCTTACCCCTGAGCCACAACCCCAGCCCCATAATTTTTACTTTTTTTAAATATTCTTTTTTTTTAATTTTTAAAATTTTTTGATAGACCTTTATTTTATTTTTTTATACATGGTGCTGAGAATCAAACCCAGTGCTTCACCCATGCCAGGCAAGTGCGCTACCATTGAGCCACAGCCGCAGCTCCCTAATTTTTACTTTTAATGAAATAAAATCTAGCTTTCTGCTAAGAAAACTGGTTACAGGTGTCTCTGCTCAGATTTTCCCATGACCTCATTCCTACCCCTCATCCTGAAGTCTAAAAAACTTATTGAAATTCTCTTTACATTTGACTCTCTTATAATATGCTTTCTAGTCACCCAATGATTGCGTTTTATATCATTTGCCTTGATGCTTTCCAAGAAGACAGTGACCAGCTATCACTTTCTCAGACTCCCACGGGCAATGTGTGAAGAATCCCATTTTCTCACATCTTTATCAGCTATGGACATTTTAAAATACTTGCTCATATGATGAATACAAATTTTATCTCATATTTGTATTTTGTTATTTGTATTTTCCTAAGTAATAGGAAGACTGAACTTCATTTTTTTTGAAACATTTTAGAATTCCTTTAAATTTCAAGTTCTATCCATTGTTCATTTTTAATATTTTTCTTATTTTAACAAAATTGTTTTATTTTGAAAAAAGTGAAATGGAAAAGAATATTAAAAATAACATAACCAGTACCCTTGTAACCAACAACCTAGAATTAACAAATGTAAGTATTGTATCATATTCAGCTCAAATTTTTTTAAATTAAATGTTACAAATAACTTCAAGATTTTTCTCTATCCATTTAGTCCTATTCTTCCATTTCTCTCCCTCTTTCTCCAGAAGCAAAAACTTATCAAAACTTCAATGTGTGTCCTTCCAGGCTATGTGTTTAAATCTCTAGCATGTATATATGGAACTGCAAATTATATACAGTGTTGGTTTATGTATTTTTCTTATTTTTTATTTGTTTTAATTAGTTATACATGACAGTCGAATGTATTTATGCACTTTGATATATCATACATAGATGGGATATAATTTCTCATTTTTCTGAGTGTACATGTTGTAGAATCACATTGGTCATGCAATCACATATATACATAAAATAATGATATCTGTTTTGTTCTACTATCCTTCCTATCCCTACATCTCCTCCCCCGCTTCACTTCCCTCTAACTCTATTATTTTCTAATGCCCCCCACCTTGTTATTGTGAATTACCATCTGCATATTAGAGAAAACATTCAGCCTTTGCTTTTGGGGGATTGGCTTATTTTGCTTAGCATGATACTTTCCAACTCCATTCATTTACTGGCAAATGACATAATTTCATTCTTCTTTAAAGCTGAGTAATATTCCATTGGATATATATACCACATTTTCTTTATCCATTTATCTATTGAAGGACACCTAGGTTGGTTCCATAGTTTAACTATTGTGAATTGAGCTGCTATAAACATTGACGTGACTGCATAACTGTAGTATGCTGATTTTAAGTCCTTTGGGTATAAACCGAGCAGTGGGTTAACTGAGTCAAATGGTGGTTCCATTCCAACGGTGGTTGCAACAATTTGCAGTCCCACCAGCAATGTATGAGTGTGCCTTTTTCCCCACATCCTTGCCAACATTTACTGTTACCTGTATTCTTGATGATTGCTATTCATACAGCAATAAGATGAAATCTTATTGTAGTTTTGATTTGCATTTCTCTAATTATAGAGATGTTGAACACTATTTCATATTTGTTATTGATTGTATTTCTTCTTCTGTGAAGTGTCTACTCAGTTCCTTATCCCATTTATTGATTGGGTTATTTGTTTTTTTTTTTTGGGGGGGTGGTAAGTTTTTGGAGTTCTTTATATATCCTAGAGATTAATGCTTTATTGAAGGTGCACGCAGTAAAGATTTTCTCCCAATCTGTAGGCTCTCTCCTCATATTATTGATTGTTTCCTTTGCTGAGAAAAAGCTTTTTAATTTGAATCCATCCCATTTATTGATTCTTGATTTTACTTCTTGCATTTTAGGAGTCTTGTTAAGGAAGTCAGATTCTAGGCCGACACAGTGAAGATCTGAGCCTACTTTTTCTTCTGTTAGATGTAGGGTCTCTGTTCTGGTGCCTAAGTCTTTGATCCATTTTGAGTTGATTTTTGTTCAGGGTGAGAGATAGAGGTTAAATTTCATTTTGCTACATATAGATTTCCAGTTTTTCCAGTACCAGTTGTTGAATAGGTTATCTTTTCTCCAGTAAATATTTTTAGCACCTTTGTCTATTATGAGATAACCGTATTTATGTGGTTTTCTCTCTATGTCTTTTATTCTGTACCATTGGTCTACAAGTCTGTTTTGGTGCCAATACCATGCCATTTTTGTTACTATAGCTCTGGAGTATAGTTCTGGTATTATGATGTCTCCTGCTTCCCTTTTCTTGCTAAGGATTGTTTTGGTTATTCTGGGTCTCTTGTTTTTTCCAAATAAATTTTATGATTGCCTTCTCTATCTCTATGAAGAATGTCATTGGGATTTTAATAGGAATTGCATTAAATCTGTATAATGCTTTTGGTAGTATGGCCATTGACAATATTAATTCTGCCTATCCAGAGCATGGGAGATCTTTTCATCTTCTGAGGTTTTATTAAATTTCTTTCTTTAGTGTTCTGTAGTTTTTATTGTTGAGGTCTTTCACCTCTTTTGTTAGATCGATTACCAAGGTGTTTTTTTTTTTTTGAGGCTATTGTGAATGGGGTTATTTTCCTAATTTCTCTTTCAGTGTATCATCACTAATGTATAGGAATGTGCTTGATTTATGGGTGTTGATTTTATATCTTGCAACTTTGCTGAATTCATTTATTAGTTCTAGAGGTTTTTCTGGCGGAATTTTTTGGATCTTCTAGATACAGAATCATGTCATCAGCAAATAGTGATAGTTTGAGTTCTTTGTTACCTATTTGTATCTTTTAATTTCTTTCTTCTATCTAATTGCTCTGGCTAGAGTTTCAAGGATGATGTTGAATAGAAGTGGTGAAAGAGGACATCCTTGTCTTGTTCCAGCTTTAGATGGAATGCTTTCAATTTTTCTCCAATTAGAATGATGCTGGCCTTGGGTTTAGCATATATATAGCTTTTACAATGTTGAGGTATGTTCCTACTATCCCTAGTTTTTCTAATGCTTTGAACATGAAGGTGTGCTTTATTTTGCCAAGTGCTTTTTCTGCATCTATTGAGATGATTGTATGATTCTTGCTTTTAAGTCTATTAATATGATGAGTTACATTTATTGATGTCTGTGTGTTGAACCAATCCTGCATCCCTGGGATGAACCCCACTTGATTATAGTGCACTATCTTTTTAATATGTTTTTGTATGCAATTTGCCAGAAGTTTATTGAGAATTTTTGCATCTATGTTCATCAGAGTTATTGATCTGAAGTTTCTTTCCTTGATGTGTCTTTGTCTGGTTTTTGTATCAGGGTGATAGTAGCCTCATAGAATGAATATGGAAGGGTTCCCTACTTTTCTATTTCATGGAATACTTTGAGGAGTATTGGTGTTAATTCTTCAAAAGTCTTGTAGAACTAGGTTTTTCTTGGTTGGTAGGTTTTTGATGGCATTTTCTATTGCATTTCTTGAAATTGATCTGTTTAAATTGTGTATGAACACCTCATTCAGTTTGGAAGGTCATATGTCTCTAGAAATTTGTCAATGTCTTCGATATTTTCTATTTTATTGTAGTATAAATTTTCAAAATTGTTTCTAATTATCTTCGTATTTCAGACATGTCTGTTGTGATATTTTCTTCTCCATCTTGTATTTTAGTAATCTATGTTTTCTCTCTTTTTCTCTTCCTTAGCATGGCCAGGGGTTTATCTGTTTTATTTATTTTTTCAAAGAACCAACTTTTGTTTTGTTAATTTTTTCAATTGTTTTGATTTCATTGATCTCAGCTCCTATTTTAATTGTTTCCCATCTTCTACTGCTTTTTTTGATTGTGTATTTTTAAGTGCATATAAATAATGCCATACTCATTGTTGCTTTGAGACCTAGACATGTGATACTTATAGATCAGTGGTTCTCAGCCAGAAGTGCTGTCTGGAGACATTTTTGTTGGTCACAACTGGGGAATGGGAGTAATACTGTAATCTAGTGGTGAAGGTCAGGGATTCTGGTAAATACCTTAAAATGCACAGGGCAAGCCCTACCCCAGCCTAAAATGTTTTAGTGCTATGGTTGAGAATCTCTGATGCAGGTCTTATTTAATATTTTACTTTCACAAACAATAGTGAAAATACTCTTAACACACTTCTCTGAGTGCACATGTAAAAGATTTTCTCCAGGGGGGCAGAATTGTAAGAAGGCTCTGGAGGTTACCAGGGTTCAAGTTCCCATTCCACTGGTACTTACCAAATGACCTCTGGCAAATTGTTTAATCTCTTTAAAGTTCAGGTAACTTGTCCTCAAACTTGGGATAATATAACTCCCTGCAAAATGTTTAAATTTGTGCTTGGCACATGATAAGCCCTCAATAAATGTTAGCTTTTATTATTAGCAGTACTGTTTCCATTATCATAATTATATAACCTTAAAATGAAGGTGCAATTTTATACTCTACTAAATATTAACAAATTGATATAATTTACAGCATCAACAACAAGATATAAGAGTACCCATTTCTCCATGTTATTGGTCATATTTTATATTCCCAGACTTAAATCTGAGTTATAAAATATATGTTTTCATTTTCAAGATTACTGTTTTCATACATGAATGGGTCAACAATATTTATTATTCTGTGAATTTCCAGTTCGTTCTCTGTCCGTTTTTTAATCATTTAATGTCATGAAGACATAAGGTATTTACATAAATAAAAATTCACAAAATTTAAGAGTAAACAATGAAAAATCTCTCAATTTCTCAGTCAGCTAAATCCATTCTCTTAGAAGAAACAAATGTAGGGCTGGGTATATAGCTCAGTTGGTAGAGTGCCTTCCTTGCATATACAGGCCCTGAGTTCAATCCCCAGCACCACACACACACAAAAGAAGCAACAAATGTTATATAGAAAGCTTATATGCATGTTCTAGAATTTTTTTATCCAAATGGTGGCATGGGAGTATATACATTATATTGCATCATTTTTTCACATAACAACATATCTTAGTGATATTTTCTATCTGTAAATACAGAAATTTTATTTCTACTCAGTTATAGAGCTAGAATATGATTTTTTTCAGCATTTCTCTACTGATAAACATTTAGATTGTTTTCAATCTTTTGCTAATGCAAACATTACTACAAAGTCCAAAGTAAGTTTAGGCATGTGAGTGTGGCTGTAGGATAAATTCCTAGAAGTGGAATTTCTGAGATAAAGAAGAATGAGCATTTGTAATTTTGAAACATTGTGACATTGGGTTCCATCTGTATCAATTTATATGGGCCTGGCAATTTGAGCCCTGTTTTTCCTGACATTGGCTGTCACTTCTGGATTTTACTTCTGAAATATAAACCATTGCATTTCAGTGCCATTTTAATATGCATTTCTTTAATATTCTTCTCATAGAGGCTGAGAGTTCTTTATTTGCACAAAAGTTGTTTGTATTCCCTTTCCTGTGAATTGTCTATTCATATCCTTTGCCTATTTTTCTAAGAGATTGTTGGTCTTATTGATGTGTAGCAACTCTTTTATATCCTGAAGAAAGTGATCTTTAACCTTTGAATATTATGTGATATAAATTTCCAATATTTTCCCCAGTTTTGTATCTGTTTATTTTTAAAATTTGCTTTTGTGAATTTTTGTCATGCAGAATTACTTTTCTATTTGTAAAGTCACCAATATTAATGGTTTGTGTTATATTTATAAAGACATTCCCCACTCTTAAGTCATAAAGTAATTTTTGGATTATTTTTTCTAGTATTTTTACATTTTCATATTTTCTTTTGAATATGTTTTGGTTTTCAAAGTAATTTCTAATTGTCTTATGTATTTCTGTAGCATCTGTTGTGATATTGCCTTTTTCATCCCGTATGTTAGTAATTTGAGTTCTCTCTCTTCTTCGTTAGCATGGCTAAAGGTCTGTCGATCTTATTTATTTTTTCGAAGAACCAACTTTTAGTTTTGTTAATTTTTTCAATAGTTTCTTTTGTTTCAATTTCATTGATTTGCGCTCTAATTTTAATTATTTCTTGCCTTTTGCTACATTTGCTGTTGTTTTGCTCTTCCTTTTCTAGGGCTTTGAGATGAAGTGTGAGCTCATTTATTTGTTGGTTTTTTTCTTTTTTTGAGAAATGACCACCAGGCGATGAATTTCCCTCTTAAAACTGCTTTCATTGTGTCCCATAGATTCCAATATGTTGTGTCTGTATTTTCATTTATCTCTAAGAATTTTTTGATTTCCTCCTTTATGTCTTCTGTAACCCATTGATCATTCAGTAACATATTGTTCATTTTCCATGTGATGTAGGATTTTTCCTTCCTTCTTTTATCATTGATTTCCAGTTTCATTCCATTATGATCAGATAAAATGCATGGTATTATCTCCACTCCTTTATGTTTACTGAGGGTTGCCCTATGGCATAATATATGGTCTATTTTTGAGAAGGATCCATGTGCTGCTGAGAAAAAAGTATATCCATTTGATGATGGTTGATATATTCTATATATGTCAGTTAAGTCTAGGTTATTGATTGTGGTATTGACTTCTATAGTTTCTTTATTCAACTTTTGTTTGGAGGATCTGTCCAATGGTGAGAGAGGTGTGTTGAAGTCACCCATAATTATTGTGTTGTGGTCTATTTGATTCTTGAACTTGAGGAGAATTTGTTCTATGAATGTCGCAGCACCATTATTTGGTGCATAAATATTGATAATTGTTATGTCTTGTTGGTGAATGGTTCCTTTTAACAGTATATAATGTCCTTCCTTATCCCTTTTGATTAACTTAGTCTTGAAGTTGATTTTATTCGATATGAGGATGGCCACCCCTGCTTGCTTACGAGGACCATGTGCGTGGTATATTTTTTCCCATCCTTTCACCTTCAGCCTATGTATGTCTTTTCCAATCAGATGTGTCTCCTGGAGGCAGCATATTGTTGGATTTGTTTTTTTAATCCATGATACCAGCCTATGTTGCTTTATTGGAGAGTTTAAGCCATTAACATTCAGAGTTACTATTGATATATGGTTTGTACTTCCAGTCATGTTTGATTATTTATCCTTTTTTAAAAAAATTTAGTTTGTTTCTCCATGATTATCTTTCCCCTCGCCCTCTGTCTTTACCAAGGCACTTCCCACTGATGGTTTTGGTTATTGTTTTTCATTTCTTCCTCATGTAGTGTTTTGCTCAAAATGCTTTGCAATGCTGGTTTTCTGGCTGCAAATTCTTTTAACTTTTGTTTATCATGAAAGATTTTTATTTCGTTGTCATACCTGAAGCTTAATTTTGCTGGATACAGAATTCTTGGTTGGCATCCATTGTCTTTCAGTGTTTGAAATACATTGTTCCATGACCTTCTTGCTTTCAGCGTCTATGATGAAAAATCCGTTGTTAACCTTATTGGTTTACCCCTGAATGTAATCTGTCTCCTTTCTCTTGTAGCTTTTAATATTTTCTCTTTGCTCTGTATATTGGATATCTTCATAACAATGTGTCTTGGCGTTGGTCTACTGTGATTTTGTGTGCTCGGTGTCCTGTATGCATCTTCAATTTGTATATCTGTTTCCTTTTTATTTCTGGAAAGTTTTCTGTAATTATTTAATTCAGCAGGTTACTCATTCCCTTGGTTTGAATCTCTGTACCTTCTTCTATCCCGATGACTTGTAAGTTTGGTTTTTTTATGTTATCCCATAACTCTTGGATGTTTTTCTCGTGATTTTTTACCAGCCTTTCTGAGTTGGCTAGACTCTTTTCAAGATGATATATTTTGTCTTCATTATCTGACGTTCTGGCTTCTACTTGCTCCACTCTGTTAGTGATACTCTCCATTGAGTTTTTAATTTGGTTTATCATTTCCTTCATTTCTAAAATTATTGTTTGATTATTTTTTATAATCTCTATCTCCTGATAAAGATGCTTAACTTCTTCTTTTATCTGTTTATGTAATTCATTCTCATTGTGTTCTTTCGCTGCTTGAATTTGCTGTCTTGTATCCTCTTTAAGGTTCCATTCCATCTGTCTAAGGTGTTCCTTGAGTTCTTTATATGACCATTTTTCTGATGACTCTAGGTCCTCCTGAATATTTAGGCTGTCCTGCATTGTTTGTACTCCTTTTCTTCCTTGCTTTTTGAAGCTGCTCATGTTACTTCTTGTTCTGTTTGACTGCTGAGTTACTGTTTACTCCTATAAATTTATTTGATGCTTGGGAGGAAAGGTATTAGAAGGGAAGGGAAGAAGTCACTAAGGAGAATGAGAGTAAGCAGGTAGAATTCAAGGAAGGGGGAATAAGAAAATTGAAAAGAAATGTAAAGACAAAAGAAGAAAAAAATAGGAAATAAAAAAGAAAAAAAAATTTAAAATAATAATAATAATAAAATTAAAATTAAAATTAGAAAAGAAAAAAATTTTTAAAAAATTGTAAAAAAAATTAAAAAACAACAAGAAAGAAAAATGAAAATGAAAGAAAAAACCCAAATCAAAAAAAAAAAGAGAAAAAAAACCTAATAAATGCAGTCTTAGAGTTTGATTAACTTCTCTTCCAGTAGGTGGCGCTGTGCCCACCAGGCCAAGTTTCTCCTGTCAATATGCGGGAACCAATCACTGTGCAGCAGCTCCTCCTCCCAGACTGGGCGAGTCTCCAATCCTGAGTGCCTAGGGCCTCCTCTTGTGTCTAGTCACTTCCCCACTTTTTCTCTAGCCAGGCCCCTCTCACGGGTGCTGCTCATCACAATACTGGCTACACGCCAGGTCTGCTGCTCCCGGGAGCCCTGTTTTCATGAACGACTGGGCACACTCTTCCAGTTTGCCATTCCCTCAGACTCTAAGTTTGTAGAGCTTGGGGCTGAGAATCCTCAGCGAATTTTACTTGTCCTCCGGTAGCCACGCCCCTGGTAGCTGGTGCAAGAGACCTCAGTTGTCAGCACTGGTGGGAGCGGTAGTCAGGAGTTCCGCGCCGCGGGTCCCGTGCCACCTCCGATTCCCTTGGTCTGGCTATCGCGCTCACGGGAGAGCTGGGAGAGGCCCTTATGGGAGAGCTGGGAGGGGCCCTTAAGGTTTCCCTGATGTGTGGAGAGGGAAGGCTAGGGAATTACACACCGCAGGTTTCAATGAAGTTATCTCCTCCGCCGCAGTCTGGTGACGTCAGTTCTCTGCCATGGTGGTATCTCTTGCAAATGGTGACAGTTTGTTTCCCTTTGCCAGGTGACCAATGCAACGGGTGGGTCCTTACTGTCTCTCCCAAGCCCCATTTCAAACCTGTGGCCACTACCTATGAAGGCTCAGTTGGCATTTACCTCCATAGGATCAGAAGGGCTGACCAGTTGTTTCAGTCGGATGGATTAGTGCTGAGTCACAGCTGTTTGTCTGCGGGAAGCAGGCGAACGGGAGCTTGAATTCAGCCGATCCGGGCTCAGTGTGTGTTCTGAGAGGCCCAGACTGTTCGCCCCAGATCCATGTCAGCTCAGCATTGCCTAGTGATCCTGAGCAAACAGAATTTAGGTTGTTTACGACTCCCTATGCTCGCACAGCTGAAGAGGTCAGAGACTTGATCTCTCCGCGCCCGCCGCCATGTTGGAATCCTTGAATGTGTTTTGAGGCCTCTTCCTGCTCATCCTATTAAAGCTGGTGATTTCAATATAGATTTTTTTTCCTTCTTGATTGCTACCTTTTTGTCCCAATATCACTTATTCAATCATTAATATGACATTTCACCTTTAACAAATACTAAATTTCACCCTGTGTACAGTATATCTGGCTCTGTTTCTAGACTTTCTGTTCTTCTTCATGACTTGTCTCTCTTGTTCATTCCACATGGTTGAGGTTTTATATAATGTGTTAATAATAAAATGAGGTCACTTTTCCCAACATTCACCATATCATTATTTTTTTCTTTGCTTGTACCTTATTTATTTTTCCCCCATGATCTTTAAAATATGCTTTTCCAATTCTTAAAAATGCCCTGTAGACATTTTTATTGGATTCACTTTAAATTTACATACTAACTTATAGGTGACTTGAATTTCATTATCAATTTATAGGAGTTCATTATAAATTCTAGGTTTTAGTCATTTCTTTGATGATGAGATAGATAACAAATATCTACTTCCAGCCTATAATTTTTTTCTCTCCCGTTGAATTAGTCTGTAAGCCATCTGGAATTATTTTTGTATGTGGTGTGAGGTATGGATCAAACACAAGCCCCCACCAAACAGGGAAAGCCCTTAGACCTGGCATCATAAATTAAGTAGCTTATATATTCCCCACAGATTGTGATGCCACTCTATCTTAGACCAAGTTACTGTGTAAGAATTGCTGGGCTCCTGGCTGTATATTTAGTTCCATTGATCAGTTTGTCTATTTTTGTAACAACACCACACTGTCCTAATTATAGGTTTATAATAGGCCATTCTAGGTGGTAAGACAATTCCTCTTTCCCTTGTTTTCTTTTTCATAATTGCCTTGGTTCTTTTGGGACCTTGGCCTTTTTACATTAATTTTAGAATCTGCCAAGTTTTACATACACACCTCAAAATAATCTCTATTAGATTCCAATTGGAATTACACAGAATTTATAAATTAATGGTTAATTACTATATTACTATGTTTAAATTTACTGTCTGCTAACATGTCACTTTTTATCTTTTCTTTTTTCTTTTCTTTTTTTTTGACAGATTCATTCCTAGGTTCTTTAGGTTTGTCTGGAGTTTTTAATAATATAAAAGAATGTGTTACCACTACAGTTTCCAATTTCTATTTGTATTATAGATCTTTATCCAGTAACTCTTTTATTAGTTCTTATGACCTGTCCTTTGATTTTATTGAATTGTCTATAAGAAAAATCTATCATACTTTTAAATAGTAACAAATATATCTTTCACTTTCCAATTCTTAAGCTCTTACTTACATAAGAGCTTACTTAATTTTCTTATTGTGTTAAGTAATACCACTAGTTAAGTAATACCACTAGAGTGATCATTACTATCTTGTTCCTGAACTTAATTTTAAGATGTTTACCAATAGCTGTGCTTTTAGTAGCAGGCGTTCAGTAGCAACCCCTTAGAGATAGTTTCAAATCTAAAGCTTAAAAACAGCCAGGCAAAGTAAAGAGCACCTATAATCCCTGCTACTGGAGAAGTGAGTACAATTCTGAGGCCAGCCCAAGCAACAAAAAAAAAAAAAAAAAAAAAAAAAAAAAAAAAAGAAAGAAAAGAAAAAGAAAGAAAGAGAGAGAGAGAGAGATTAAAAACATGTCTGTCTGATTCTTTGCCCATCTTTAATCTCTGTAGTTTAGTTCCCTGTTATGGACACTGTCAACATCCCACTTCCAACTTCCAGCTCCCGTAACTTTTCATGCAAGGGCTTCTTGTGGTCATCAGTCTGCTCTGCCTGTGCAGTACAGGCTGAAAGTGCCCAGAATTAACACAACCTAGAAGCAGCACCCAACCAATGACTAGAGGGAGCCCGGGTTCCCATCCCCTAGCTCCCACTCTGCCCCTGAGCTACATCAGCTTCTTCCATCCTTATCTTCATCTCTAAGCTGGAGCTCTGATACAGGGGAGGCTGATGTAACATTGTAGGACAGAACAGGAGATATCTAGTCACAGAACTACCTCTGGCCCTCACTGACTTCTGAGAAGGTTATCATTAGTCTTAACAGGACCCCAATGAATCCATGCATCCGCTGCTGTATGACTTCTTGTCTGTTTTTTTGATAGCTATCTTGGCAGCAGCACTACATCACTTCTCTTCTAGGACTAGTTTTTATAAACTCTATGCTTGGATGTCTTATCCCTCTGGAACTAACATGCAATAGCATCTCTTTCAAGTCCTCAATCCTAAGCCAGGCATGGCAGTGCAGACCTGTAAACCCAACAACTTGGGAGACTGAGGAAAGAGGATCACAAGCTTGAGGCCATGTCACAAAAAAATGAAAAGAGCTGGACATATAGCTCAGTGGAAAAGCACCTTTTGAGTTTGATCCCCAGTACTGAAAAAAGAAGACCTCATCCTTTGTAAATTGGAGGCAGTTTGGTTGCAAACTGCTGAATCTGCTAAGAGTTTTAAATTTCCATTCCATTGAGTCCCGTGGATGAATAGCCCAAGAATAACAATAATAATTCTAGGAGAGTGAAAGCACTTTTGGACCACTACATAATGTGTGTGTGTGTGTGGGGGGGGGGTGTTTGTTTTGTTTTTGTTGTTTGTTGGTTGGATGGTACTAGGGATTGAGCCCAGGGGTGTTCTACCACATTCCCAGCCCTTTTTATTTTTTGTTTCGAGAGTATCTCACCACATAGTGAAGCCTCAGACTTAAGATCCTCCTACCTCAGCCTCCTGGTTGCTGTATTACAGGCATGTGCCTCCACACTGATCACAGTCTCCTCTTTTATGTCTGTTTCCCCTTCATGAAGTTATCATGCCTGTTTAGTGATAATTGTCTGAAATCGATGATGGTGTTCATATGTGCATTTTCCTTTTCTCTCTCTCTGCTGGCTTCTCCAAACTAGAAAAGATTTGCTTGTCACTTTGGAAGATTGCCATGTGTTTTTATTAATGCTGTGAGAAAGAAAGAACATTTAATATGGAGCTCCATCATTTGTTATCTGGAGTAGCTTGAGCAACTTATGGTGTCTCTAAACCAATAGTTCTCAGTGGGACAGCGCTGCACTTCCGGGGAATTTGTTTAAAATGTAAACTCAGTTCTTCCCTGGACCTATTGAAACAGAAAGTCTGCTCTGGGGCTAAGGAAATCCGTGTTTCAACAAGTCCTATTGTTTTGTCCTATTGTTTAATAAGTCCTAACTTTTGATTTTGAAGCATACTTGGTTTCCTAGAGAATGGATACTGACATTTTTTTTTGCAAGTGAGATTTAAATATGATAATATATGCAAAATAAATTGCTAAATTAGGAAATGCCTACAGGGGCTGGGGAGACATGAGGTTAAAGGGAGTGGTGGAGGAAATAGCCACCTTGTAGAGAGACATTCAAATTATCACTACTTTTTAAATCATCATACAAAATAAAACCTGTCTAAAAGTTAAATTCTACAAGGGGTAAGAGGCAGGGAGGGAGGGGGAAAACGCTGGAGAGTGATACTGGCCAAGTTATATTGTTATAGTGTGTGCCTGTATGTATATGTAACAACAAATCCCAATAGGTACAACTATTATTCACCAATCTTAAAAATGTGGGGAAATAAATAAATAAGAATTTTTTAAAGTTAAATTCTGCCTCCAGAGGCCATTAGTTTAGGATGAATATACCCTATAAAATCTTAAACAAAATTTTCAGCTGCTTTAATTTGATCTTAAAACAAATGGAAAAGCCTGTAGGTATATTATTCCTGAAAGTCCTTGGTTTCCAACAATTGCTATAATTAGCATAACCACATAATTTATTATCCAAACTGGAAAACTGTGAGAATGAAAGGAAGTACTAGTAATCTTTACACCAGGTTGGGGTGTAGCTCAATGGTAGAGCACTTGCCTACCATGCACAAGGCCCTCAGCTCAATCCCTAACACCTGGAGAGGGAGAAAAAAAAAGTTGTGTACCAGGACAAAGGTGAAACCCAGCACTATTCCAGGCAAAGAAGAATGTATAATTGCTCTGGCTATATAATCATAAAATCATCCACCATCTCCGCTTGACTTAAGATTTAGACAAGATAAAAATGAACTGTCTTTCTCCGCTAGCACCCGCGACGCTGCCCCTCCTCCTTCTCAGCCTTGGCATTTACGTTCATGGCCTTCTGCTACATGCTGGCACTGCTGCTCACCGCCGGGCTCATCTTCTTGGCCATCTGATTATAGCATTTAATGAGCTGAAGATTGATTACAAGAATCCTATAGACCAGTGTAATACCCTGAATCCTCTTGTACTTCCAAAGTACCTCATCCATGCTTTGGTCTGTGTCACGTTTCTTTGTGCAGCAGAGTGGCTTACACTGGGTCTTGGCATATCATATTTGGAGGTACATGAATAGACCAATGATGAGTGGACGGGGACTCTAGGATCCTTCAAACATCATGAATGCAGATATTTTAGCATACTGTCAGAAAGAAGGACGGTGCAAGTTAGCTTTTTACTTTCTAGCATTTTTTTAAACTACCTCTATGGCATGACCTATGTTTTGGTGAGCTCTTAGAACAACACAAAGAAGAATTGGTGCGGTTAAGTGCATGCAACAGCCACCAAATGATGGCAAGATCCTGTTTCCAAGAGTAGTCTATGGAATCTGATCAGTTACTTTAAAAAAATGACTCCTTATTTTTTAAATGTTTCCACATTTTTTGCTTGTGAGAAGACTGTTTTCATATGTTATACTTGGACAAAGAATTTAAATGGAATTATGTATAAATTAATATAAAATGATTACCTTTGGTGTTGACAGGTTTGAACTCCTTAAGGAACAGCCATGATCCTCCAAATGAGTGCATTAATTACTGACTGTCCTTATTTCATTGGAAACTTTTGTTTATAGAAACTTGTAGGCCCCATTTTGGTTTTATTGAAATGTCATTTAATCATAAATTAGCTGTAGCTATCAGGTGCTTCTGATGAATTGAAAATATGTATCTGACTTGTGGGAAACTTTATAGGTTTCCTCATTTATCAGGTAGATGATTATATATGGATACATTTACAAAAATAAAAAGAGTGGGATTTTTTTCCTTCAACTTGAATATTATCCCTATATGTTGCATGAATGAAAGACTTCCCATGTTTCCATCAGAGTAATGTACTTGCTTTAATTCTTAAGCATAAGTGAACGTGATATAAAATATATATACTGGATTACTTGTGAATGACGCATTTAAAGCTATTTTAAATGTGTTTTTATTTGTAAGACACTACTTATTAAGAAATTGGTTATATTATGTTTACTGTTTTAATCTGGTGGTAAAGGTATTCTTAAGAATTTGCAAGTACTTTAGATTTTCAAAACTGAATGAGAGAGAAAATTGTATAACCATCCTACTGTTCCCTTAGTGCAATACAATAAAACTCTGAAATTTAAAAAAAATGAATTATGTCCTTCTTGATGGGAATAGATGCCAGACACTGGAGAGAAGAGGAGGTAAAGGTAGAAACCAGTACCCAGAGATGGGAAGGGAGGAAGCACTCTTTTTCCTTGAGACATATGGAAGGAGGAAAGATTAAGACACAAATGTATTGAGATAAAGGAGGGAACACAGGTGACACTGCTTGATATTTTCCTCATCAGAACAAAAGTCATAGGGCAGGGTAAGCCAGGGATCAGAGAAGCACCAACAAGGAAGAAGAAACAGACATAGACCAAAATAAGATTGGGTAAAGAATGGGCACAGAGACATCAGAGTGTTGAAGAACTGCAGGAAAAAAAAAAAAAAAAACAGTAGAGGACAGGTGGCTACTGGTACCATGGGAAAGTAAAAGATTCACCAGGGTCAAGAATAATATACAAAAAGTAAGAATGACCCTGTAGAAAGAAAGTTTCTTGCTTCTCCCACTGGACTAAGAGTTCCCCCCCTCAAGAGAAATAGTTGTTTCTCTTTGTGACTAAAAATTCCCCAAGGTGGGTGATAATGTCTTCCATATTTTCACAGAATTCTTCAAACCCAAAATAGAGGATTATCTTATCCCCCTTCCTTCCTTCCTGCCTCCCTCCCTTCCTACTTCCTTCTTTTCCATGTGTTCTCCCCAAGTTTGGGCTTGGCTTACAAGGAATGCCCAAAGCATTGCCGGCTTCACTCAGTCCCTCCTCAGGTCCCTTCACAGCTGATGGGAAGTACTTCCTGTGTGGACTTTGGTGCCCTAGTCCTTCTGGTCTCAATTAACTGCCTTTGAAACATATCCTTAATTAGTTCAAAGTTCAGGACAACTTATCTCATTTCAAAAGCAGCCTAGATACATTCACAATATCCATTTGTTCTTAAGAGGTAGCCAGGTTGGATAGTTCTATTTTCCTCTCTTTATAATATTCCCGACATTTGAATTTTTACTCTTTTCTATCATTCATTTACTTTTCTCTCCCTCTTTGTTTCCTCCTTCCCCATCCTTTGAATTGATAGACTCTTCGACCTGCACCTTCTCTCTTTCCTTCTCCTTTACTAAGAGCCAGTGTCCATAGCAGACTTCCAGACTTTCAACACCTGAAGCAGCCTTCTATTCACTCATGGCCAGCCAACAGTTTTCCAGCCAACTGCAGGAGGAAGTAATCTGCCCCATCTGCACAGACTTTCTGCAGGACCCAGTCACCATCGACTGTGGACACAATTTCTGCAACAGATGCATCACACGGATTGGGGAAGCATCAGGCAGTTTTTTCAAATGTCCCCTCTGCAACAGTTCTGTGAACAAAACATTCAGGCCCAACTGGCTGCTGGTAAATCTGGTGAAGAAAATCCAAGCTATGAGTGCTTCTGAGGAGCAACCAGAAAGGGACAAGCTGAAATGTCAGAGGCATGGAGAGAAGCTCTATTACTTCTGTGAGCACAGTGGGAATTTCCTCTGTGTGATGTGTTGTGAATCCGAGGACCACCGAACGCATAATGACAGTTTGATAGAAGAAGCTGCCCAGAAATATCAGGTAGGCATCTGGGGGCCCTTCTCTGCTCCCTACATCAGAAGAGGACTTTAGTGGGGATCTGTAAACTGTTACCTCTTCCAGGTGGTTTGTATCACCCTTTGCTCTTAAATGGGCAATTCAGTCAGCCATGGTGGGGGGAGGGATGCTGCCCAATGCAATGCACCATGAAGACTGGACAGGACTTGAATTCTGGCTCAGAAGGTTTGGGCTCAAGTTCTGACTCCTGTGTATCCTTATAACCTTCAAGGAAACTCTTTACCTCTCCCAACCTCAGGTGCCTCAAGTTTCAAATGATCCAAACAAAACCTATGTCTTAAAATTGTTGATAGGGCAAATCAGGGCAAGTTTGTGGGAGTTCTTTGATGATGCCAAAGCACCCTGCAAATATTAATTCTAATTAGTCATAAATAACATTTTTCTCTCTTAGGTCATTCACTAAGGCTCCATCTTTTCCCATTATCCCACTCCTCCCCCCAGCTTGAGAAAGAAAGTGGGGGGGGTGCTTTTAATAATTATATTAGGACTCCCTGGAGAGTCAATCATACCTGCTCCTCTGAGAGACTCAGAGGGATTTAATGAGAAGAGAACTCAGGCACAACCTACAAAAAGGACCCCCCTCCCCACAGGTGAAGATTCAATCTCAGGTTGAGATCTTGCAGCAAACAGAGAAGGAGATAGTACAAAAGAAGGAGCAAGGCGAATGGAAGATCAATGATTTTATGGTAAGGAAAAACTCCATCCCATGGTCCCTGGAAACAGAAACATCTCTGTAGAAGATCCTAAACTCTTTATTATTCTCACCCTCCAAAAAAGGTTCTGTGACAAAAACTGGGGCAGAAAGAGACAGTGTATAGGAGGAGCAGCCCTGGGTGGGGACAGAGAATGTGACCTGCGGGCTAAGTGTGTTCACGCCCTCTCCTCTAAGAACTTGACCTGCCAGGGTGCAGCAGCTGGGTGATCCACCTTGCTTTCACAGAGCAGGTAGGCAGCTTGCCTCTGACACCGGCCCCACAGTTGGTAAAAGGAAAACCTGCACTGGTCTTAAAATCAGAAATACTGGCTTTTAACTAAGCTCTGCCTAAGGAGGCCATGACTAACAAGAGACGGATTCTCAAGTTCGAAATGAGAGACTGTGGTATCACCCAACACTTTTAGGTGTCTTGTTTTGTTGGCATGTCCAAGGAAAAATTATGTGACAGCAGATTATAACCTGACAGCCTTCTGAAAATGTGAGTTTTAGACACTGAGGTCCTTAAAGGTGAAAATGATGAAACATAACTTAGCCTAAAACAAAGAACATAGGAAGTGCTTTTAAAGTTCATTCTTCTCACCTCTCCTTTCCTACAGGTCTGTCACAGCACACGGTTCTGCTCTGGCACTCAGTATAAACTTAATACACTTAAAATTGAATACAGTGGCCTGGGCAGATATTGGAGGCTACCCTCTCATCTCTGTGTCCCTTTCTCTTGCCACCAGAACCATGCAAATTTTGAGAGGATAAAGATCCTTGGGGAATTCAGGCACCTGCAGCAGGTCCTTGAGGAGGAGAAGAATTTCCTCCTGTCCCGGCTCCATTGGCTGGAGCAGGAGGGGACAGAGCACAGGAAACTCTTCATGGCTTCAATGGAGTTGCAGCTGACCACCCTCAAGAAGCTCATTGATTCCTTGAAGGTCAAGCAGCAAATGCTTCCTAGTCAGCTGCTGGAGGTGAGAGTCCTTTGGGGGCAGAACTGTGGACAGGTAGCAGTCTATCCCTAGTCAGAGCATGGACCACCTGGCAGAATACTGGAGATTGCCCCAATCATCTTTTTTTTTTTCTTTTTTGGTAAATTATAGTTGTACATAATGGTGGGATTCATTGTACATATTCATGCATGCACACAATATAACAATATAATTTGGCCAATATTATTCTCCAGTATTTCTCTTTCCTTCCCCTCTTCCCTTATTCTGATCTCTTTTCTTAATTCTACTGATCTCCTTTCAGTTTTCATGAGATCCTCCCCACACAACATTTCTTTTCCTTTTCCCTCTCTTGCTTGCACATGTGAGAGAAAACATATGAACCTTGACTTTCCAAGTTTGGCTTATTTTGCTTAACATGATGTTCTCAAGTTCCATCTATTTCCTTCAAATGAAACAATTTCATTTTTTATGGTTGAATAATACTCCATCGTGCATATATATACCTTATTTTCTTCATCCATTCATTCATTGATGACCACCTACTCTGTTTTCATAGTTAGGTGAACATGATTATACTGCTATAAATATGACAATGCATATATGATTATAATATGAAGTCTTTTATGCTTTAGGATAGACATCAATCAGTGAGATAGCTGGGTAATGTTGTCGTTCTATTCCTAGTCTTTTGAGGAACCTCCATACTGATTTCTATACTGGTTGTATTTATTTACAGTCTTACCAATAATGTAAAAGTGTTCTTTTTTCTCCACATACTTGCCATAATTTATTATTGTTTATATTCTTGATGGCTGACATTCTAAGTTGGGTAAGATAAAAACTCAGTGTAGTTTTTATTTGGATTTACCCCAATCTTATTACCTCTAGCACAGACATGTAAGCCACATACATAATTTAGCAGTATAATGTGGGTCACATGTGTAATTTAAAATATAATGTGAACTATATAATGTGATTTAAAAATGCACTGCAAGACATGTATCTAACTTAAATTTTTCTAGTAACCACATTAAAAAGGTAAAAAAGAAACTAATGAAATAAATTTTAAGAAAATATTTAGTTAACTCAATGTCTAAAAGTTATTTCATCCTGTTCTCCATATTTTTTTAAATTTTTGTAGTTTAGATGGACAGAATGCCTTTATTTTATTTGTTTATTTTTATGTGGTGCTGAGGATTGAACCCAGTACCTCATGCATACTAGGCAAGCACTCTGCCACTGAGCTATAGCACCATCCCCTTTCTCCATATTTTTGAGGTATTACATTCTGAGAATTTTTTTTTGGGGGGGGGGTACTGAGTTTTTGACTTCTAATATATATTTTGCACCTTTAGTACATCTCAGTTCAGAGGCTAAATTGTCAGTTGTTGAAATAAAATGTAATCCTACCAAATCAATAAAGTTGTGTTCCATGGAAAAAGAATTTTACTCCTGCTTCAGTTTTTAATTTAAATTTTAATTAGTGAAAATTCAATTAAGTTAAAAATGTGGTTTATTGTCACACTAGCCTTGTTTCAAGTGTTAATAGCCATAAGTGGCTGTGCAGTGGCTACCATATTGGACAGCGTAGGTCTAGGTGATGCACAAAATTAGATGAGATGATCACACCTGAATTCATCTCCTTTGCCTATAAGTTTTTCTTTCTTTCTTTCAAGAAATCTCTCTCTCTCTCTCTCTCTCTCTCTCTCTCTCTCATTCTCTCTTCCCCATCCCCCACCCCACCCCCAACCCACACACAGAGAAAGGAAAAGATTATGCAAAGCCATTCCAGCCTCTCTCCTGTCCTTGGTTTAGTATCAGAGACAAAATTAATTCTCAGAATCTCAGTGTTTCTTCTCCTCATCTTCACTCAGTCTAACCACTTTCTTGTCTACTGGTATATGAGGTGTTTCTTGGAGTAGCTCTCCAGGGCAGATGGGAAGAGTGAGGGAATTGGAAGGTTTCTCACTCCATCTCTAGCAGGGTGGGAAGCTTCACTTTGGCCCTGTGGTCAGCTACACACTAAAGCTGTGCTCTCTTTCTCTTCTAGGACATCAGAGTTATCCTGCACAGGTACGATGGGCCAACCCACATGCATCATGCATACAGTACTCAACATATATTCAAACACACTCAACATTTTTCCCTCCCAAATATCTCCACTCTAATTTTGCAGTCAACTATTTAGATTGAAGATGGGGAATGCCTGAGCCTTAGCATAGGGTTGGTTGGTTTAAAAAAAAAAAAGAAAGAAAAAGAAGCTTTTTGTCAACTTCCTAGTTCTTCAGCACAGATTCTCCTATTTTCTGGCACCTTCTGTATGCCCCCTTGCTCAACTAGGTGGCTCCTGAGTCCCCTACTAGATTTCCCTGCCCCTGTTCTGGTCTCTCCTCTGTCTCCAACTCCCACCTTCGTTTTCATATTTCCTCAAGCCCCACCTCTGTCCAGCTCTGTAGCTCTAGCCCTGGCCCCTGACTCACACCAGCCAGGCCTCCATCTCCTCTTATGCATGTCACTAGGTCCTCCCTCCCCCACATCCCATCCCCTGATCTCACCATCACCTGCCACGACTTCATAGGAGTGAAGAATTTCAATTTCTCAATCCAACCCTGATTCCTCCACACCTGGAGAAAAAACTCAGTGAAGCAAAATCAAGACATGACTCCATCATAGAGAACATGAAGAAATTTGAAGGTATGGAACTGGCTGTCACCTCCTTCAGTCACCTGCCTCTGGGGATTCTCTCCCCATCACCCTGCCCCCCCAGAAGCTGAACTGTAACTCTTACATGCCAGTAATAATTAGTGGGACCTTCAAATGCTAGGATCTCTGTTGGGCAGTTTCCAAGTATTGCTATGCTTCCTTTCAGGCAATTCTAACTCTATCTTCATACTATGTTATTTATTTGCCTCCCTGACTCATGACAGCCACTAGAAGGGGCTTTGACTTAAACCGTAAGTGACTATTTCTGGGGGACCAGAGAGGAGACAGGATACTACTTTCCCAAGACTTCAAGCAGGGACTGTGAGATCTACAACCAGTGGTTCTTCCTGAGTACAGAAGTGAATCTCAATTAAAAGTCAATGACATTTTGGGAAAATCCTTTTTCCTCCCTCCTGAGGAAACAGAAATCATCCAGAACACCAAGTGAACAACTTGGACTTTAGATAGTTGGTCAAATATTCTTCAAAACCTTATCTAGGGCTAGAATTGTGGCTCAGTAGTAGAGTGCTTTCCTCACGTGCGTAGGGCTCTGGGTTTGATCCTCAGCACCACATAAATAAATAATATAAAAGTATTATGTCCATCTACAACTAAAATTTTTTAAATTTTTTTTAAACTTGCCCGGGCAGGGCATGGTGGTACATGTCTTTAATTTCAGAACTCAGGGGACTGAGGCAGGAAGATCATAAGCCCAAGGCCAGCCTCAACAACCTAGTGAGGCCCTAAGCAACTTATCAGGACTCTGTCTCAAAATAAAAAAATAAAAAGGGTTGGGGATGTGGCTCACTGGTTAAGAGTCCCTGGTTCAATCCCTGGTATGAAAGAGAGAGAGAGAGAGAGAGAGAGAGAGAGAGAGAGAGAGAGAGAGAGAGAGGGAGGGAGGGAGGGAGGGAATGAGGAAAGGAGGGAGAAAGGAAGGAAAGAAGAAAGGAAAAAATCTTATCTGGGTTTGCAACAGGGAAGCAGGTTTGGCGTCAGTAAAGACTCCCTTCCTTGCAAAACTGTGTTGTCTAAGTTGGGAGTAAAGATAGTTTTAATATAAGAGTCCTCTACTTAGAACTATCACAAAAGTCCACATTCCATCCACATTTACTTCAGGATGTGTTGTCAGCTCTGAAATGTAGTTTGTCCAAATGCGCTACAGGTTTAGAATGCATACCAATTTCTGAAGACTTGGTATGAAAATAAACTGTAAGCTGGTGCAATGGCACATGCCTGTAATCCTAGCTTCCTAGGAAATGGAGACAGGAAGATCCAAGTTTGAGGTCAGCCTCAGCAACTAAGCAAGACTCTGTCTCAAAAAAAAAAAAAAAAAAAGAATCTAGAATGTAGAATATATGTGTGTGTGTGTGTGTGTGTGTGTGTATAAAATTTATGGTGTTGGGGATTGAACCCGAGGTCTTGTACATGCTTGGCAGGCACTCAACCAACTGAGATATATCCCTAGCTCTACAATACTTTTTTTAATTGAGACAGAGTCTCACTTTGTTGCCCAGGCTGGTTTCAAATTTGTGAACTCAAGTGATCCACCTACCTTGGCTTCCTGAATAGCTGAGACTAAAGGTATTCAGCTAGCAATACATTTTTATTCTATATGTTAAAATGACAGCATTTTGAAAATACTGAGTTAAATAAAACATACTTTAAAATTAATTTCACCAATTTCATTTACTTTTTTAATATGACTACTAGAAAATTTAAAATTAAGTGGTTCATATTTGTGGCTTCTACTGTGTTTCTACTGGATAGTGCTGGGCTAAAGAATCACTGCACGGAAGCACAAAGGACACTTCTATATTTTAGTATCTTCTTGGTTCACTAAGAATTTGAGAGACAAGCTGGGTGTGGTTACACATGACGATAATCCTAGCAACTGGGGAGGGTGAGGCAGGAGGATCAAAGGCTAACCCCAGCAATTTAGGGAAAACCTGTCTCAAAATAAAAATAAATAAATAAAAGGTCTGAGGATGTAACTCAGCCCCTAACTTCAATTTTCAGTCCAAAAATAAAATTTAAAATTTAAAAACCAGAATATGAGAGAGAAATCCATCTCCCACTTGTCCCAAGCATCTCAAATTTCAAGTCAGTGCCAAGCTGTGTAGTCCTGCTTCCTGTTTCACCTCCCTCAACTCCATTTCTTTGCATTTTCTACCCCTAGATAACCTCCAGGCTAATGGGAAGAAAGATAAAAACAGATTCCTCAAAGGCATGAATGAAAAAGACAAGCAGAACTGTAAGTGATGGCTGCTTCCTGTCATTTGGGGCAAGTGAGAAATGTAAAGGGGAAGAACTCTCTCTTTGGGTTCAAAAAGGCTCCCTGGGTGAATGCTAATTGAACCAATTGAGAAGAACAGACTCACATGTTTTATTTATTTAAACTTAGGTAATTCACAACATAGTGACAATCCTAAATTTTAGAAGTATTCAAAAGTAATGGATTTCTATTACTTTTGAATACTTCTAAAATTTAGGATTCTTCATTGCTTAGAGGCAGAGGAAAAAAAAAAGTGAGACAAGGAAGCAGAGGAGGCGACTCTTTGTAGTATTAGCTGACCTGCTGGGCCTAGGTTTCTGGGCAAACTACTATGGATGTGATGTTAGAATAATTCAGAGATGGAGAATAATTGTCATAACAGCTTGTACTGAAATCAGTAGAAATGGTTCTGCCAACCTGATGGTAACACTAGAATTATCATTTCTTAAAGACCCACTATGTTCTGAGCATCCCATTTCCAAGATTGCAAACCCTACAACTATCCCCCAAGGTAGATGTTATTACCTGCAATTTACAATGAAGCTCCCTGGAATTCCAGAGAAGAGCTAGGTTTCTTGGGCCATGTGATTTTAAGTGAAATAGAATAAGAATTCATGGACTGGGGTTGTGGCTCAGAGGTAGAGCACTTGCCTAGCAAGTGTGAGGCCTGGGTTTGTTCCTCAACACTACATAAAAGTAAATAAAATAAAGGTATTGTGTCCAACTACAACTTAAAAAATAAATAAATATATATATATATATATATATATATATATATATATATATATATATATATATATATAGAATTCACTTCTCCAAAGCCAGAAATGACACTGTTCATTCCAAAGTCAGCAGGATTTAGAGATTCTATTCTACTAGCATTCCACAAGAGGAGATACTGACCTTTGAAGAGGGTAAGTGTTTGCTGTGTTCCCTGACTTGTACCCTGTTGAGTGTTCAACATCCCAAGTTCTAGCATTATGGACCAGTAGGAAAGTCTCCTTCTGTCTGTCATCCCCTTGGGTCAGGGATGGTGTTCACTGAGAACCACTGACTGTTGTTGTGGTACTGAGGATTGAAGCCTGGGGTGCTCAACCACTGAGCTACATCCCCATCCCTGTTTATCTTTTGTTTTGAGATGGGGTCTCACTGAGTTGCCAGTCCTCAAACTTACAATTCTCCTGCCTCACCTTCCTTGGTTGCTGGGACTACTACAGATTTGCACCACTACTCCTAGCTGACTATTTGAATTTGTTTTTAATATGCAGTTCCTGGTTATTAAAACTAAATTTGGGTCTGGGTACATGGCTCAGTGGTAGAGTGCTTGGCTGGCATGGCATGTGCCTCAAAAAACTTTTTTGTTTTCTCTCCCTAATTCCTAGGGTGTCTTTTAGAGAAAAATAATCCAGAGTCATCTTTTTCAACTAGGAGTCTACTCCAAACCCTGGGATTTTCCTGTGGAGTAGTGAGAGGACCTCCAAGTCTACTGGAGGAATGCTCTTTCCACCCACCGTCGGGAATACACTGAACTGACCCAGAATACACTGAAATTTCCTAACATGCAGGCCACCCTCTCCTGTCAGAACTAGGTGGAATGAATCAATGCTCTCAGTACCTACCTGAGATTGAGATTACAAATCAGCAGAAACTCCCCACTACTCAAATAGGAGAATAGGAAAACAACAGAAAGAGGGGTTTAGAGACACCTTAAAAAGAGATTGGGGGATGGGGTGCTGTGGAATCTATAGTTCTTGAATATACCAGGTGCCACATATTGCATGGGCAGATATGGGTGGCAGACAGGCATCTCATGAGTCTTCTCTACTTTCCAAATTACAGGAAATACTGGGCCCCCGGATCCGTTTGCCCATGATTTACAGTAGAGGGGGTAGAGAGAGTAGAGGGGAGGGGAGGGGAGGGGAGGGGGGATAGTAGAGGATAGGAAAGGCAGCAGAATACAACAGACACTAGAATGGCAATGTGTAAATCAATGGAAGTGTAAATGATGTGATTCAGCAATCTGTATACGGGGTAAAAATGGGAGTTCATAACCTAACCTGTTTCTTGAATTTAGCCTAGGTCCCTCCTGCTGTAGGTAGAACTCAGCCGCACATTTGGCGATGGAGATTCATTGCTGACGCTTACTGACATCTTTTCTACTTTCCTTCTCCTTCTTCCTCAAAGGGGACGAAACAATTAAGCCGGGGCCATCGAATCCCTTCCCCGCAACTCCAACCCACGCCTTATTTGGGGCTCCCTTTGCTGGGGAAGCCGCCCCTTCAGCATCACTTCTGGCCGGAAGCAGGGAGACTTATGTTGAAGTTCCTGGAAACGGAGCGGGGAGCTTTGGCGCTGAGATTACTGAGCGGTTCAAAGTGGTGCTGAGTGAGTGGCTGAAGGCGATCATGGTCCCTGGTTGAGCAGAGTCGCGTCGAGGGAGTGGAAAGTCGGGGAGAGGCCTGGGCTACTGATAGGGAAGATGCGGGTGGTGGTGAAGGCTGGAGAAGGATGAACGCGTTCTTTAGTGAAACGAAAGGAAAAGGCAACCTTGGACCCTCGGAGCTCTGGCCTCATTCTTGGCTTCTCCTATCACTTTGGCTATGGTGCCCCCTAGAGGATAAACGTAGTCCCTACCACTGTCTCCCTCTGATTCCCTCCCTGACTACACCGCCGCTCCTCTTTTTAAACTATTTGAGTGACAGTAGTTCAGGCACAAGGCCAAAGATGAGTAAGGCCTGCTTGGGTCAAGATCCTAACCCTCCCCATGAGCCTGACCGCTGTCGCTCTTACCTGCATTCCCACATCCTCCATCTCACCCAAATGCCCACATGTAGCAATGGAAAATTAATATTGCATCAAAGATTAAGATTACAAATCATCAGAAAGTCCCCACTACTCAAACCGTTGTGGAGGGTGGATGGGGAGCCTTCTAGCCTTGGTAAACTGTGCCTGAATGTTTGAATCCTCAATGTGGGACTGATGTCAGGAGATTCTGAATATTCCTTCTGTGTTCCAAACTTCCTCTTCATTCTTGTGTTTGAGGGACTTCACTTTGGAAAAATTACTTAAGCTCATAAAGTCTGAGCCTCAACATCTCATACTAGCCTCAATCAGGGACCATGGGAAATGAGGAAGGAAGAGATGATCTCTCATCTTTGATTGTTGAAATGATCCCACCACCATCAGCAGCAGGGAGCTCCCCTCTGCACCCACAGAACAGCACATGATGAAATTAGGGATGGACTTTAAGGGGGGGATAGGCCTAGGACTTCTCCTATGGCTAGGGTTGTGCCTGGGGAGAGGAAATCTGTTTCCAGCTGCATCTGGGGAAGCTCAGAATTTGGGGTTGAACAACTTGACTCTCTCCCTCTTTCTCCTCATTTTCCCACAGCCCCTGTGACACTGGATGCGGCCTCGGCCCACCCAGACCTCATCCTTTCCCAGGATCTAAAGACAGTAACTCTGGCCCTCCACTTCCCGCGCAGGTCGGAGGAGCCCGCCAACCCCGAGTGCTTCTACCCTTTTCGTTGTGTACTGGGCTCTCCAGGCATTTCTTCTGGCTGCCAGGCCTGGGAGGCGGAGCTTCAAGGGAGGGAACGCGGAGGCTGTCTGGTGGGCGTGGCCTCGGAGCTAGTGTCAAGACGCGGTTGTCTGCTTGTGGAGCCCTTGGCAGGCCTCTGGACGCTGCGTATCACAAGCATTGGGTGCGAGGCGCTCACCGATGGTGGTACCCGGGAGAACCTCCCCATCCGTCCGAACAAAGTGGGCATCTTCGTGGACCACGCACGCGGGAAGATCGTCTTCTTTGACAGCACCACAAGCAAGCACATCTATACCTTTCACGCCTCCTTCGCTGGGCAGATCTTCCCCTTTTTCCAGCTCCTGTACCCTGGCACCCAAATCTCCCTGAATCCCTAGAGTTGTTCCCTTTCCTTTCTCTCCGTCTCTTCCCTTCTAACTCCCCATTTTGGGATGCGCTGCAGCTAGTCCCATTGAAGCTAGGCTTCCTGGAGCCCTTTCCAAACATTCTGATATTCTGACCCCATTTAAAATTTTCCATTTTTCTCTCAGGTTCCCCTTCCCCTTTCTATGTCTGAATCAAGAAGAAAGACTCAAATACACCAAAAGACTATACATAAGGCTATCCATTGCAGCACTTTTTGTAATAGAACAAGATTGGAAGCAACTCAAATGCCCCTCAACAAGTGATGGTTAAAAAAAGCTGAGGTGAGAAAGCATTTGAACCCTAGTTGAGACTAAGGTGCAGAAGCTGACCTGAGCTGCTCCCTTCTTTTCCTCCACCTCATTTTTCCTGCTGCACATACCTGCACAAGTAACTCTGAATGCAGCCTTTGCTGGTCCGGACCTCATCCTTTCCTGAGGTCTGAAAACCATCATGTTGGGCTTTGTCTCAGCCAGATCCTCTTTAACACCAATTTGCAAATGAGGACTATTTATGTTGTAATATGGGATGACCTCCAAGATATATTGTTAAGTGAAAAAATTAAGTGGGTAACCATACACATAGTATGTTAAATGTCACATAAGGAGGGGTATTAATATACATTTTCCTTATATTTATTTTCTTTTTAAATAGAAGGATAAATCAAAACCTAATTCAAATTACCTATGAGGGAGGGTAAAATTAGGTGGAAATTAGTCTTTTCTAAATATTTCAAACCCAGGGCCTTATGCTTGCCAGCCTTTACTGAACTCACTGAGCCACATCCTCAGCACAAGTGTGTGTCATTTTGTATATTTGACATAATGTAAATATTTTACATCATTATAAAAAATTAAATGAGATTAAATGAATCTAACTGTCTACATAGTTAGTAGTATTTCTTAGCTGTCTCCATAAAGAAGAACTAAAACTAATTTGAAACTCATCAGATTTAGATCTGAGTAACAAGAGATTCAGAAGATACAGTCAGAAACTTCCAATTTGGAAAATTTGCAGGAGAAATAACAAGTTTTCTTCATTAAATAAATTGCTGAGAGGTAGGCACAGCAGCACATGTCTATAATCCCAGCAATTTGGGAAGCTAAAACAGGAAGAATAAGAGGTGGAGGTCAGTCATAGCCATGTAGTGAGACTGTGAATATGAAAAATAAAAAAGACTGGAGATGTAGCTCAGTGTTAGAGCACCCTTGGGTTCAATCCTCAATACCACAAAAAAAGAAAAATAAAAAGTAACAAAAAATTGCTGGGAAAGGAGGAGAAACACACAGACTAAAAGAGACTAAAGGACATATCTACCACATGCATTGTAGACTTATTTGCATCTTGGTTTGAATAAGTTAATTATAATTAATTTTTTTAAATTATGAGACAAAATTTTGAACATCAGTTGTACATTTACATTAAAGAATTGTTCATCTTTAAGGTATGATCATTATATTTTTATAAGCTATTTGCATACTGAAGTTTTTACAAAAGAAAAGATGTGTTGTCTGGTATTTGCTTAAAAACAGTGGGAAAAAAGAGGCAAGATGAGTTGCTAATTGTTGAAGGAGAAGATAAGTGCCCAAGAGTTCATCATACTATTTTCTCTACTTTTATATAGGTTTAAAACTTTTCCATAATAGAAAGGGAGTGCGCGCGCGCGCACACACACACACACACACACACACACACACACACACGAGGGTGGGGGAGTGAGGCCCTCTAAGTAAGGTCTCTACCAGAATCAATATTTGGGAGTGAATTTGACTCAGGAGCCAGACATCTATCCCTTCAGAAATGCTGAAAAGTTTCTGATTATGGCAAAAGATTTCTTTTCAAAGACAAATCCATCCGACTTTTCCAGGTCCTCATACTGAGAAAGCAAAGTTAAACCAGTACTATGTGTATCTTCCTCTCAAACTCTCACCATCACAACAAAAATCTGTATCATTTCTAGTTTTGCCAGGAATCGAAGTTAAACTCAAAGGACTGCCTGTGTTTCCTGGGTGATACTGAATAAGTAAAAAGGACGAAGAGACGGACCCACGATTTGCGCCAGAGTTCAAAATTTTCAAGGGTTTCTTCCTCTTCGACTCTCTTCAGCTGGCCGGCGGGCAGGGTTGGCAGATGGGGCGGGCATTCCGAGGTTTTTACAGCAGCCCAGTTGGGATTAGGAAGCGGCAGGATTGCAGCCGACGTGCCGAGTCGCCTGCCGACCGCCAGGCTGCTGGGCGCGTGTCCCCGCGAAGGGAGGGCGGGCCCAGGTGTCGGGGCCGGAGCAAGCCAACGCCCAGAGCGCGGATTCCAAGAGCGCGCTGTCAGCCCTGGCTGGGCTCCTCCATCCAGTTCCCCCGGTTGCCCGCGAGGCGCCGCTGATTACATAAACAGCCTTGGCTCTTCTGCCAAGGAAAGGACCTGGGACCTGGGACTGGTGACAAGGCGGCCAAGACCGGCCAGCAACTCCCGTCCGTTCAGAATCACCCCGGGGTAGTTCAAATTCCCATATTCAAAAGTCCTAGCCATGAACTTCACACACTTTACCCTCTTTAGTTATATGCATATTTAGCTTCTTTGCTAGAAAGAGAGATCTCTGACTGTGTTACATTAATTACCTACTTCTTCCCCTTTACCAACCCCTGACACAGCACAGACACTAGAATGGGGTAGTCGATTAATATTTACTAAATAGAAACCATCTCCTAATTATTCTTTCCTGCAAAGGGCCAATGTCTTGGAAATTCAATTTTTTTAAAACATTCAGCCTTTTTTTTTAAAGAGAGAGAGATAATTTTTTATATATTTACTTTTTAGGTGTAGATGGACACAACACGATGCCTTTATTTTTATGTGGTGCTGGGGATTGAACCCGGTCCCGCCCGTGCTAGGGGAGCGCTCTACCGCTGAGCCACAATCCCAGCCCCCAGAGAGAATTTTTTAATATTTATTTATTTTATTTTTTTTTAGTTTTCGGTGGACACAGCATCTTTAGTTTTTAATGTTTCTTTTTTTTATGTGGTGCTGAGGATAGAACCCAGCGCCCACCCGCTGCATGCCAGGCAAGCGAGCTACGGCTTGAGCCACATCCCCAGCTCTGGAAATTCAATTTTTATGGACCAGTTCCACCTCACTTCCTCCAAGAAGTCTTCCCCAGCCAGGGTGCCTGACTCTTGCTGTAGGAAGTGTGCATACTCTCAAAGCCACCAAAGGACCAGTTAGTAGATGGAAACTCCTTGAAGACAGAAGCAGCCTCTCACTCATTTTTTACTCCCCTATTCCAGTGGCAGTTCAGGGTATGGTTCAGAGTGAATGGAAGAATATTTTACCACCAGGTTTAAATTTGGGGAGGTCTTCCAACCTGAATCTTAATCTTGGGCAATGACCATCCCCTCCCTTATCCCTGAGGAAAGAGGGACTTCTCTTTCAGAGCCTTTTGGAATCCTATATCCCTGAGGAGTGTTCCGGGTAGGTACTGAGTCCATATCAAGAGCTGAAATTTCCATTCCCTAACTTTTTTTTTCCTGTTCCTCCACATGTTAATAGTACCAACAATAACTTGTTCAGCAGTTTTTTAAATGGTTTCAGAGATGTTATTCCATTTACTCCTCACAATCTCTTGAAGAATTATATATCATGGCACTCCCACATTCCAGATAGGTCATGGATGCTGAAACTTAAGTCTAAAGCACATGCAAAAAGTGTTTTGAAAAGACGAAATCCCATAAACAAATGACAGAATGATTATGACAAATAATAATCTTTCCATGGTATTGTTCCCTCCTAGACACCCTATTAGTTTCCTAGGACTGTCATAACACATTCACACAGACTGAGTGGCTTGAAACAACAGAAACTTATTCTTTCACAGTTTTGGAAGGTAGAAGTCTGAAATCAAGATGTCGGCAGAGCCCTGCTCCCTCTGAAGGGTCTAGGGAAGACTCCTTCCTTATCTCTGCTAGCTTCTGTAATACTGAAATCCTGGGCATTCTTTGGCTTGAAGATGCATCACTCTGATCTCTTCATCTGTCCTCTCCCCTATGTGTCTTTTTCTTCTCTTCTCTTCTCTTCTCTTCTTTTTTCTCTTTCTCTCTCTCTCTCTCTCTCTCTCTCTCTCTCTCTCTCTCTCTCTCTCTCTTCTCTCTCTTCCCACCCCCAGGGATTAAACACCCAGGGGTGCTTAACCACTGAGTCACATCCCCAGCACTTTTTACTCTTTGAGACTGGTTCTTACTAAATTGCTGGCTTTGAACTTGTGGTCCCCCTGCCTCAGCCTCCTGAGCTGCTGGGTTTATAGGCATGCACCACTGTGCCCAGTTTTTCCCTGCATTTCTGTATCCAGATTTCCCTTTTCTTGTAAGGACACCAGTCATACTGGACCAAGGCCCATTGTAATCCAATTGACTTCATTTGAACTTGATTTCATTTGAAAAGATCCTATTTTTAAACAAAGTTACCTTCATAGGTATCTGGAGCTAGGACTAGCTTTCTGGCAGACACAGTTCAACCTATAATTCCTTCTATCACATACTGGAAAATGAGGTTATGAAAAAGAGAAATGATGGCAGGAAAAATGGTTCTTTAGAGTCATGACAGCTTTTGAAAGGCTCTGAAAGAAGAACTCCTCTTCCTTCAGGAGCTGAGAAGGGGATGGTCATTGTTCTATTACTGAAAAAGCCAAGGCCAACACCTGAAGGAAGTCAAAACAAGAAGAAAGGAAGACAAGGTAGTGGGTCAGAGGATGCATTCTCCAGGGAGAGTCAAGTTTGAGCAACTAGGCTGGAGGACCAAAGAAGTGGCAAGGTAGAAGAGAAAACTGTGTAGTGGGGGCTGGGGATGTGGCTCAAGCGGTAGCGCGCTCGCCTGGCATGCGTGCGGCCCGTGTTCGATCCTCGGCACCACATACCAACAAGGATGTTGTGACCGCTGAGAACTAAAAAATAAATATTAAAAAAAAACCTGTGTAGTGGGAGTGCAGAAAGCATGAGGGGGTGCAAAAGAACTGCTCCCTAGCAAGGGAGAGTAAGCAAGAGCCACCCACTCTTGGGGAAGTCCAGTGACAACTAAGGTCAGTGTCAAAAGGAGGAGGCCCACAGTGCTGAGACCCTTCCACCCACCCCTTGAGAAGCATGGAGTCTGCTAACTCCTGAAGCATAGTCCAGATACTTCTGGATCATCAAATCATCTTGTCCTCCTTCCTGTGGCCTTATTCTCTACTCATTTTTTTGCCACCATCCTCCACTTTCTCACCTTCACCTAGGTGTTTTTCTCATCCTCTTTTTCCTCACTCTCATGGTCCTTCAGGGCCCAACTCTATGCTTCTTCTTCAGAACTCCACCCTCTTTCCTCTGCTCCCCTTGCCACTGCCTAGATCAGGCCATCAGCCCCCATCTGAATTACCATGACCACTGCCTCCCTCATCTTCCTGACTCCAGACCTATTCTGCCCAATCCATCCTCTCTGACTCAGGCCAAAAGAATTGTTTCCCTGTTTTGTTTTGTTTTGTTTTCAGGACTGGAGATTGAATGTAGGGGAGCTCTACCATTTAACTACAACCCTAATACTTTTTATTTTGAGACAAAATCTTACTAAATTGCCAAGTCTATCCTCAAACTTGCTTGTGTTCCTTCTGTCTCAGTCTCCTGTGTTGCTGAGACTACAAGTATATTTCACTGTGCTTAGCTGTTTCCCAAAATTTTATCACAAGCATTCAACAAGCAGAAGAGGGGCTTGGGATGTGACTCCATTGTAAAATACTTGTCTGGCATGCATGAGGTCTTGGATTTGATCCCCAGCACCACCAAAGGAAACACCCCCCCCCACCCACCCACACACACAGAGAGAAGTTGAAAAGGGTTTTGCAATGAATACCCAAATACCCACCACCTAGATTCTGTCATTAGCATTTGACTATAGTTGCTTTATCCAATGTTTCTATCTACTCATCCCTTTATCATCAGTCCATCTTGTAATTTTATGAATTTTAAAGTACATAGCAGACATTCAACTGAATTTTTAAAACTGAATCTAACCATATCAGGTTTAGCTGGACTTTCAATGATTCACTTTCTCTAAAGGAGAAGGACTGAAATCCACATTGTGATCTGTAAGAGCCTCCAGTCTAATCCCTCCTCTTGCCTGCTTCCCACTTTTTCACTCTAGTAAAACCAAACTGCATAAAACTCACCACCCATCACACTATCTATCATCTCCCTGACCTGCTTTTGTTTCTTTTTATGAGCTTTTCCTCAGCTTCCAGGCCTCAAATACCCATTCCCAGAAGCCTTTTTTTTATGTCCCCCCTTCTCTCCTATACTGGTTTGGATGAATCTCCTCTATGAGCATAGAACAGCCCCAGGGCCATATCTAAATTATTGGACTTATTTCCACAAATCAATGATCTGCTCGCATCTCTCCCACCCTCACCTCAACTGAGTGCTTCCTGAAGTCAGGGATCTTGTTCTATTTGCCTATTGTCCTTGGCATCTAGAACAATCTGTGGCATATGTGGGTTCTCCACAAATACTTGCTGAGTGAATACATGACTATCTGTCCCTTCTGACAGCACCTCCTGCCTTTGTCCCAGCTTCTTTCCCACAGCATGGATCCAGTTCTTCAGTGTGCATCCAGAGGATAAGAATGAAGCAGGATGTGGTGGCCATGCCTATAATCCCAGCTACTTGGGACACTGAAGTAGGAGGATCACAGGTTTGAGTCCAGTTGGGCAAATGAGTGAGACCCTGTCTCAAAATAAAAATGAAAAGAACTGGGGATGTAGTTCAGTAGTAGAGGGCCCCTGGTTCAACCCTCTGATCCACATCAAACAGAAAAAAAAGGGAAGAAGAAGAAGGAGAAGGAGAAGGAGAAGGAGAAGAAGAAGAAGAAGAAGGGGGAGGGGGAGGAAAATTTTTAAAAGGAAAAGAAAGAATGAGAAAAAAAAGAGAGAACACTGAATGGTTCTCCATCCAAAGACCCTGGGAACACACTTGCAATTGAACAAGTTGAATTTATTATTCCTTGCAGAGAGGGAGAATGCACTCCATAGGAAATCATAGGCCATTTCAATAAGTGTGTTAGGAAAAAAAAAGAACACCTACTATAGGATTTGTGGGAGAGGAGACTAGAATGAGGATAAAACTGTAATTGGTTATTTTTTTTTTTTAAGAGCCAAACACAGTGAAGCTCGTCTGTCATCCTGGCCACTCAGGAGGTTGAAGCTAGAGAACCACAAGCTTGAGGCCAGCCTCAACAACTCAACTTAGTGAGATCCTATCTCAAAATAAAAATAAGAGAAGGTTGGAGCTTTAGCTTTGTGGTAAAGTGCTCTGTGTTAAATCTCCAATAAAACACACACACACACACACACACACACACACATACACACACACATAGCAGTCATCTCACAAATTGGTCAAAAATGCATCTTCCCTTTTAGCAGAGGTGTTTGGTATTTTGTGAATGTACAGTTACCATGATTTTTTTGGTCTGTGCTCTGACAAAATTATCTTGCTTTTTCTCACTGTATCACAGTTTGGGGTAAATTTGTCTGAGGTTGGTATTTTCTAGGGCAGTTTATGCCTAGGAGGAGAATAAAAGTGTTTGGGGTGTCAGGCCACCTTCTGAATAGCAGAGGCTGCTCTGTTTTCCTGTCTGCGTGCTTAGGTGGGGAATTGGGGCATAGATGAATTTGTGTGGTTGGGGAATGTGTGTTTAGAGTCCAGTTCAATGCAAAAGCTCTTCAAACAGGACAATTCTTGAGTTTAATCTCCAAGGTATTCAATCTCCAACCTAGCCATAAAACCCCACCTTTCATGGCCACGGGTGAAGACAACTAGTCATTAGGGAACAGCCTTGGGTGGCCTTGACTGGGGCCTCATGCAGGCCTCTCCTATCTGGAGGTTCCTTGTTCTCCCAGGGCAGAGACTCTGAAGCTTGTTGTCTTGGCTGGGCTGTTTTTGTTTGTCATCCTGCCTTGTATCACAGTCTCACAGTGACTCCCATACCCACTCATTTGAGCCCTGAGGAAAACCTATTAGATATGAATTCTTTGTTGATAGTGGCCTCTGACCAGATGGATTCAGCTCCCTGGACCCCAAGGGCCTTCTTGTCTCTGCTCTTTGCCTTTTGGGGTGGTGATCTCACCCAGCCTGTCAGTTTCAGGGATCCAGTGAGTCATTGTGGGATAAATCAACAGCCTGCCAGATGCCTGGCTCCTGAGCTGTCTTGGGACATCCTCTAAGGATGTGGGGCCATGACCTTTAATCCTCCAGTGCTTCTGTGTATTAATGATTCCCTTTTCCTAGTAAGGCCCTTAATGTTTCTTCAAATCAGATATTTCTGATGTTAATGCCTCCTGCTTTCATTTCCCCTTTCTGACAAAGGCAGACTCTCTTGTTCTTATAGGTTCTTTATTATTCTCCCACCCCACCACACACACACACACACACACACACACACACACACACACACACACAATGCCTGACTTTCTTTAACACATCCTATGTCCTGCCTTCTCTTCCTTTAGGTTCAAATCTTCTTACCAGAGGTGTTTGATTGCTGTAAGACCTGGAACAAATTACTTAACTCTCTGGGCTTTAGTTTTTGCATCTGTCAACTGTGGATAATGATAATTGCCTTTTTATTGTTGTATGGATTATTTTTGTTGTATGGATTATTTTGTATTGTTGTATGGATTATTTTTAAAAACTATACAAGTAATTAATGTATACATTCATTTGCAAAGAATTTAAATGAGATAGGCAGAATGAAAATCTCATTTAACTACTGTCTCCCTAAATCCTAACTTAATGTAGTCCTTCAGGACATTTTTCTGAGTATTTATGTACATACTCATGTACACATAGAAATATATATATATATATATATATATATATATATATATATATATATGTGAATGTGCATGTATGTATGTTTGTGTTTTTGAAATAGCTATTAAGTAAGGGTAATGAAGATGGGAGGATATTTGCTTGAGGACCAAGTGAGGTTATGGTTTAAATAAAAAGTTATATCTTGCATAAATCAATAGATAATGCCTAAAATTGAAGGAGCATATAATTACTAATATAATCCTGGCATATAGAAACAAACACCAAAAACAAATGAGCTAAGAGTTGAAAGTAGAGAGATAGGGGTGAGGGCTAATATTTTTTTTCTAACTAACTCATCTAATTATTTGACTTTTTATTTACACATAATAACTTCAATTAAAATTCTGGAAATAATCTTATTATGTTGTGTTCTTTTTCTTTTTTTCCCCCACATCAAGCTGTGCTGCCCACACACTCCCTCACATTTCCTCCCCCTCTCTATTCCCGAAGTCCAGCCTTCTGCAATCTTCCTGATCTTTCACACTTTTGACAATCCACTCTCTACCTGCTGCCAGAATGATCTCTGGAACATGTTCAGAATATATTCCTACCCGACTTAAGAACTCTCTGAGACTTGCCCAGGATAAAGGATTGATGCTAAGTGCTTGGCAAGGCAAGCTCTAGGTCCTTCTCAGCTCCAGCCCCAGGCAGGATGTGATGCTCACCACACACTGTAATCCTCAGCTGTGAGCTGCACCTGCCCCTCTCCAGGCCTGGCTCTGTTCTCTCTATCCCCCCCACCAAAATCCTTCCCTTGTGGGTGTTTATTGAATATGAATCATAACTCATAGTACTCAATATTCTGAACTTTTTCTTTTTAACCACGTTCCTAGAGATTGTCTCATGTCAACCCAAATAGGGTTCTTTTCCTTGTTCTTTGTTTTGTTTTGGTGCTGGGGATTGAACCCAGGGCTTCATACATGCTAAGCACGCTCTACCACTGAGCCAGTCCTTCCTTATTCTTATTAAATACTGCTACATGGATTAAATTACCTAATATACATGAAAGCACTTTGGATGTCATCTGGCATACAGGTATGCTATGAATATTTCTATTGTCCCAACAAAGGGAGAAGCACTTTAACCCATAGCCCTATAGTTGTAAGATCCCTCCTAACCCTCACGAGAGCCATGCGATGATTTTAAATGGATCATGAGTTTAATGCCACTGTCCTTCCCCATCATTTCTTTAGCTTCTCCATTGAGTTCCCTTCACATCCCTCTTTGTTCTTTCACACACCTACTCTCCCATGCACTGTGCAAACTGGCTTTTACCTAAAAGGCCCTCTCTCACCCTCTCCCACCATCCACTGGAGAAAGGTTTTCCCTCTTCCCAGACATCCCCTGCGAAAGCTTCCCCAAGCTGCCCTCCCCCAGAGGAGCCCTCAGGCCTGGGGCCACACCCTTGTCTTGTTTATACAGCTCACATCTCTGCTGGACTGGAAGCTCAGTCTTTTGAAACAGACTCTTTTAATACCTTCAGTGCTTAACATATCACCTGGCACAGAAAAAGTGGCCCATAAATATTTGTAGGATGAAAATCCTTAACCTCCTAAGAGTCTAATCTCTCTCTTCTATTTAACGTGTCACCTACAGACACAAAGCTATGGTATAAAAGAGAAAGTAGAGATTTTCTGTTCTTACTAGTGATGTGAATTGGGGCAATTCATTTCACTTCTTGAGCCTCAGTTTCTTGATCTGTAAAATGGGAGTAATGATATTTATGATAAACAAATGCTGAAATAAAATATATAATGGTGCTCCAAAATGCAAAAATTATTATCTCTTCTCCAATTTCATGTCCAACTTTATGTGGTTCTGATGAAATCCTCTCATCACATCCAGCTTCTTCTGCCAGATTCCCTCCTCCCTGTGTTTGCTCCTCTTTCATTTCAGATGCTGTTGTTCACCACCCCATCCCCTCTATCTAACCCAAAGGGCCCTACTTTTCCCTAATTCCTCCTTGGTGTCACTTCACTAGGCTTCACCTTTCTCCTCCTATGAATAGATCTGTCTTCACAGCCTCCTCAGAGCCATCCCAAGGGCTTCCTTGAAGCCCCCCCCCCTTCCTGCCCCACATGCCACCCTGAAGGCAGGGGAGCCAGGCATGGGTGTGGGTACCTCTACCAAGCCCTGGTTTCAAGGACGCTCACAAAGGTGCTCAGAGATGGCAGATAAAAGGGTGCGAGAGGCCACACTCTGCTCAGGGAGCGGCTTGATGAAGGGAGCCCCAGAGTCCAAGGCGGGTCCCCAGGCCAGTTTTCCTCTCAAAGATGCAGGGTGGGGCAGGGCAGGGCTGGAGGAGTGAGTTGGGGGGCACCTCTGAGGCTCTGGAGGAAGTCAGAGGGAAGGGCTGCTGCATTAATTGGCAGGCTGGATGCCAGCAGCATGCCTGTGATATTTTGGCAACAGGTCACCGGGGAAGAGGAAGGAAGGGAGGGAGGGAGAATGTCATGTGGGCCAAGTCCCAGAGGCACATGGGGCTGGCTCTCAGCTCTTGAGGCTTTTCTAGGTCACTCTGTGTAGCTGTCTCCCTGACTGAGTCTCTTTGCTCTGCCTCACGCTTCCTTTCATGTTTCTGACTTGGTTTCTCTGACTCATAGTCCATGTCTCTGACCCTCTTTGTGTCTCTGTGTCCCTGGGAGTCAAGAGTCAGGGTTCCAACACTGCTGGAGGAAGATTAACTCAAGCCCTGATTCTGCCCCCAGGCCGATTTTGATCTTGAGAAAAAAGGCCACTTATTCTGCCTGGCCCCCAGTTTCCTTCCAGTAACTGGAATGTGACATATTCTCCTTGAGTAGGTAAGAGAATGGTAAAAAAAAAAAAAAAAAAAAAATTAACTTGAAAATTATTATTTGCTAATATTAATACTATTCTTTCTTTTTGGTTCTGCCACTACTCATAATGTCATGTGCTGACCAAGGACTGCACAGTTTACAACAGGCAGCTGAGCTACAATGTCCAGTGTGAAATTCCTAATCTTCCCATCCCAGCCACTGACAGTTCTATCCTCTCAGTGCTGGGGCCAAATCCCTCAAGTTCCCTAACTCCTTGTTTGCTGTTATGACTTACATCCAACCCAGCAGCAAACTGTCAGCTCCTGTTGACACATGTCCAGAATCAGTCCCTTCCTAGCACCTCCATCCCCTGCCAGGCTCACCTTACTCTGAACTAAATGAAGTGCACAACCTGGTCACCTCTCTCACTTCCTACTCCTCCCTCGCTTCAGCCACATGGTCTTCATGCTAAATCATTTTCTTTTCTTTTCTTCCTTTCTTTTTTTCTTTTTAAAGTACTAGGGATTCAGCCCAGGGACACTTTACCACTGAGTCACAATCCCAGTCCCCACAACCTCCTGCTTTTTTTGGACAGAGTCTCGCTAAATTGCCTTGAACTTGAGATCCTCCTGCCTCAGCCTTCTGAGTGGCTGGGATTACAGGCATGCACCACTGTGCCCAGGCATTCTAAATCTTCAACACACCAGCAGCTTCTGCTTCAGAGCCTTTCCCTTCATCTGGAATAACTTCCTCCAGATAAGGACTTGAATAATTCTTTCACCTTCCTTGAAGCTTTGCTCAAATATAACCTATTAAAATTGTAAACCTGCCCATTCCATCCAGCATTCCCTATTGTCTTTCCTGACTTTAAATAGCTTATGGTGCAGCTTGAATATCCCTAACCCAAAAATCTATAATTGGAAATGTCCCCAAATTTGAAATTTTTGAGCGTCCAAATAACTTCATAAGTGGAAAATTCCACACCTGACTTCCTATAACAGACCACAGTCAAAATTCAGACACATTCAAAATATTGTATTGCTGGGCGTGGTGGCATACACACCTGTACTCCCAATGACTAGGGAGGTTGAGACAAGAGGAGCACAAGTTTGAAGCCAGCCTCAGCAAGTTAGTGAGGCCCTAAGCAATTTAACAAGATCCTGTCTCAAAACAAATATTAAAAGGGCAGGGGGCTGGGGTTATAACTTAGTTGGCCTTGCATGCACAAGACCCCAATACCACAAAAAAATAAATAAATAAATGAAAGAGCCAGGGGTATAGCTCAGTGGTGGAGTACCCTAAGTTCAATTCCCATTAGCACTAAGTAAATATATGTATATTTTAAAAACAAAAATAAAATTAAAATATTGTATAAAATTACTTTAGTTTCAGTTTATGTTTGTAAGGCAAATATGAATAATAACTGAATTTTGTGTTTAGACTTGGATCCTATCGCCAAGATACCTTGTATATGCAAATATTCCAAAATCTGAAAAATTCCCAAATCATTTCAGGTCCCAAGCATTTTGGATAAGAGCCACTAATTGCTACCAATCACATGTCCCTTATATATTTGTTAATGATCTGTTTTCCTTAGGAGGGCAGGTTCCTATGTGCTTTGGTCTCTGCTGAATCCCCAGCTCCCAACACTGTTTCTGGCACATAGTAGGTACTTAATAAATATTTGTTGAATGAGTGAATATAAATTATTTCCTTAGATCCTTAAAACAATTCTTTGATGTAATATATGTAATATTTTTATTCTATAGTCACAAAGCTAGCTAGTTGAGTTGAATCTTGAGATGTTACTATTTCCAAGCTGTGTGTATATACTTTCACACTGTGCGGTTTCTTACTTAATTTAGCTAGGAAGCTGAAAACATGAGTTATTTCAGTGTAGTTGTTTATTTTGTTGTTGTTATTGTTGTTGTTGTTTGTTTTTGATACTGAAGCCTGAACCCAGGGATGCTTTACCATTTAAACTACATCCCAGGCCCTTTTTACTCTTTAGACAGGGTTTCTCTAAGTTTATGAGGCTGGTCATGAGCTGGAAATCTTCCTGCATCAGCCTATTTGAGTTGCTGGGATTATAGGTAGGTAGCACTGTACTCAGTAATTAGTTCAACTTTTAAATGAGAGGGTTTGAGCCTGGTATAATAGCATACACCCAAATCTCAGCACCTAGGGAGGTGGAGGCAGGAGGATCCCAAATTCAATGTTAGCTTCAGCAAGTTAGCGAGGCCCTATCTCCAATATATACATAAAGGACTGGCAATGTAGACCAATGGGTAAAGCCTTCCCCAACCAACCACCTGGTGTCCAATTCCCAGTACCCACACACACACCCAAATTTAAATAACAAAATAAATGAAGGGGTTTGGACTGGTGGATTTCCCATCTGCTAGAAGATGAGGCCTGCTCCTTCCTCCAGAGCCTTCTCAACTGCTTTAGTCAAGTTCTTCTCCCTCCTCCCCACTTCAACATTTCCTGAGGCCCAGGGAAGAGAGATTAAGTGGTTTACCAGGTCTAATGGAAGACTATGAATCACAGAACCATGGGAAATTTTTCTGGTTTTGGCTATCTACATTCTACCCTTCCTGATGGCTTAGCCTCTGATTCTGTCCAGGAAATAGGATGACAATAAATCAAAAAGAAAGAAGAGAGAAGGAAAAAATGTGGTGGAGAGAGCAGGGAGATAGGTAAGAGGAAGAGAACAGAGAGGTAAGTACATGGCTGGGAATATTCTGCAGAGAGGAGAGGCAGTCCTTGTGCAGGGCTGTTCATCTGAACCAGGAAGACTCAACACTCTGTCTGTATCTCCTCTCTTGTGATCCCATTCCCGTTTCAGTAATTGCATCTTGCTTGACCCAGTTGTTCACTCCAGGAATTAGAAACTCATCCTTAATTTTCCTGGCTCTCATCCCACAAAGACCTCTTCAATACTTCTGTCAGTTCTATCTACAAAATGTATTTCAAATTGGCCTGCTCACTCCAGCTCCACTGAATTCCACAAACTCAAGCCAACAACATCTCTTGCCTAAACAACTGGAATGTTTTTCTCTCTTCAGAATGATCACCTTGTATAGATCTGGGGAATGTTATTAGTATGTACTAGCCCTAGGTCTTCCCCATTATACTCTTGTCTTATTTCACTACTCAGAACTGAAGACTTCTTGATTTAATACCTTCTTATGTCTTCATCACTACCTGTTCTCTAGCCCTCAAATGCTTTTCCTTTCTCTCTGTGTATGATGAACTCCTCATCTATCAGGTTTACCCTTAAATATTACCTCCTTAGAGAGGCCTTCCTCAAGCCTTCATCAAACTTAGAACTCAGGCTATTAGTATCTGTGCTGGATACTAAGTTATCAGATTTCACAAATAAAAATATTTTATTTTTATAAACATTTTTATATTTATAATATATATATATATATATATATATATATATATATATATATATATATATATATAAAAACAGGCTCATGCCTGTTATCCCAGAGGCTCAGGAGGCTGAGACAGGAGGATCTTGAGTTCAAAGCCAGCCTCAGCAATGGCAAGGCACTAAGCAACTCAGTGAGATCCTGTCTTTAAATAAAATACAAAATAGGGCTGGAGATATGGCTCAGTGGTTGAGTGCCACTGAGTTTAATCCCCAGTACCTAATAATAATAAATAAATAAAAATAAAGGATGCCCACTTATATATGCATTTAGATAAATAATGAATAATTATTTAGTATAAATATGCCTCCATTCAATATTTGGGGATACTTTACACTAAAAAATTAATTGTTCAGGAAATTCACTCACATGTGGAAGCTAGAGAGGAAAAAGAAAGAGAAATAGATGAGGGGATCATTAGAATAGAGGAAAGGGACTAAAATCCTGAACAGGACAAGGAGGGGGAAAGGAGACATACAAGGGAATGATACTGGTCAAGTTATATGTTATATTATGCACATGTATGAATATGTATAATAAATCCCATCACTATGCACAACTATAATGCACCAAAAAGTGGAAAAATTAAAATAAAATGAATGTTAAAATATATACAAATTGGACCATATAAACCCCAATTTAAAGCTTAGAAGAAAGCCCAGCTCCTTATCCTGGTCCTTAAAGTCCTGCACAGCCTGGCTCTTGGTATGGCTCTAATCCCAAGTCAAACCATTTTCATAGCACTTCACTTTTCAACAACATTGTTCCCACTTCAAGGCCTTTGCACCTGCCATTGCCTAGAGGGCTCTCCTCCAATTCTTTTCACTACTGGATCCCTCTCATCCATCATGGCTCAGCTCAAATGTCACTCCTCAGAGAAGTTTTCCTACTAAGAGTAGTGCATGCCTCCTCCAGTTAACTCTTCTTACATTACCCACTTTATATTCCTTAAAGCATTTATCATAATCTATAATTAGTTTCTTAAATTGTTTGCTTGCTTATTGTTGATGTCTCCTAATAGAATTTAAATTGCCAGAGGACAAGGGACTGTGTCTGGCTTGTTTTCTACAGTTCCCTTAACTCCTAGAACAGTGCTGGGCACATAGAGGTGCTCAGTAAATAGTCATTGAATTATTAAATGCAATAGTTGGATGAATGCACAGCTCTTACAGGAATGCTGAAAACAGGTTGAGGAACAAAAAAACCTGGGGAGCATTGGGAAGAGAAGTGATAGTGGATATTTAAAGGGGAATAATAAAGAGTGAATAATAATAAAGAGTGAATAATAATAAAGAGTGAATAAAGAGTGAATAAAGAAACGTCACTTAATGAGATCCTAACTCAAAACTTAAAAAAAAAATGTGGTAGCACATGCTTGTAATCCCAGTGGCTCAAGAAGCCAAGGTAGGAAGATGGTAAGTTCAAAGCCAGTCTCATCAATTTAGCAAGACCCTAAGCAATTTAGTGAGACCCTGTGTCAAAATAAAAATAAATAAATAAGGAATGAGGATATGGTTCAGAGGTTAAGCGCCTCTGGGTTTAATCCCTGGTAGGAAGGAAGGAAGGAAGGAAGGAAGGAAGGAAGGAAGGAAGGAAGGAAGGAAGGAAAGATAGATAGATTAGTGTCATTGACAAGGGGGTTGTTAGGAGAGAGAACAAAATGAGCATACAGGATGAACTTGAAGAAGGCACAACATCTCAGAGAAAGGTTATCTCTAAATAGGTGAGAAGAGAGAGGAAAGAATTTCTCATTAGGGGTAGAAAATACAAAGTAAAGTCTCAGAAAAAAAGAAAGTAGTGCTTAAGAGAACAAGCACAGAATTTGAAACTAATTCAATAAATTTGAATTTCAGCCCTGGATCCCCCTCCTACCAGCTCTTTGAGCCTAGTCAAATCTTGGATGATGCCCAAGGCTCAGTGACCTCTCTAAAATGACTGGATGTGGCCCACAGCTCTTACTGGGTTAAATAAGAGGATAACCTGTGAGGGTGACATTCCTGTAACAACACAGGTCATGTTGTTGAGCATCAGGACTGATGGGATTGATCTGTGAATCTTCTACCTTAGTTCCACCCCATTCTTGTTCTTGCATCAGGGATGTTTTACCCAGAATCCTTGGAGCAGTTATTTAGAAAAATTGCCCTGCGGTAAGAGAACTTTCAGTTATGTTAAAGCACATTGTAAACTGTGGAGTCTAAAAAAAAACAAACAAAAAAACAGGTAAATATAGAAACAATCAAAATTTAATAAAATCTTTGCAAATGACTTAACAAGTGAGAACTGAAAAAGAATTGTGGTCTCCTTCACTTGTGCTTATTACCTGCTGGGTCTTCTTTCCCACTTGAAGCTTTCTCCCTCCCAAATCCTTCCCATTCTTTGCTCAGGCTTCTTTCATTTCTCTGTCACTCAGCTCAACCAACTCTCCTTTCCTTTTATAGGTTACCTCCTCCAGGATGCCTTTCTGAAATCATTCCCACTCATCCTCCATCCTGTCAACAGAATTCTCCATCTTCGCCTCTCAGTGCACTCAATGATGAATGCACCTTATCTGCTTTATTCCACTCCCTAATTTAGTAATGACAGATTTTAGTTGATGATGGATACACTTTACCTGTCTTATCACACTTTCTTAAGGGCAGGGACCATGACTGTTCTGACATCTGTCTCCCAAAACCTTCCTCATACCCCTCTCCACTTTTTTCTACCTCTCCCACTTGAAGGCTTAAAGACTTGGGAACTACTTAAAAGGACAGCATGTTACTGATGGTGGAGCAGAGATATACAGGAGAGAAGGAAATGAAAGGAGAAAGAAGGAAATGAAAGGAGAGAAGAGAACAAAAAAAAAGAGAATGGGGGAAAAAAAGAAAGGGAGGGGCTAAGGCCTGTCCCACCTCTGATGTTCCCCAGTGTCAAGTGTGGGTATGAAGAAGGTGGAAAGGGGTGAGAACGGTTATGTGGGAGGAACCTACATTAAGGAAGGAGATGTGTATGTTAACAGAGAGGCAGGATCCATTCTCAATCAGCCAGAGCAAGCCAAGCCAAGCCAGCATACATGAAATCACCATCACCCTTCCTGCTCTCTGCAGAAAGAATGAACTCAAATGGGTATTGGAGGATCAAGTGTAGAGTTGTTAGGGAGTCTGGAGAGGGAGGGAGAAGGTTTTGAGAAGTGAGATATTTCCTGGCAGAGTCTGTCTCCAAATGCCTTTTCCCTTACCAGTGTCCTAGAACCATTAGGTATGAACTCATGATAACCAGGGTGTAGAATCTTCATCATCTAGTTATAGAAGGGAAATGACAACTAGTCATGAGCTTCTTCAGTCAGACTGAGCACCATGTCTCATATCACATGAGCATTCTATAAGCACCATGCCTAGCACTGGCTAGTAAGAAAAGATGATGATGATGATGATTATTATTATTATTATTATTATTATTATTTTGGTACTGGGGATTGAATCCAGGGGTACTTCACTGCTGAGCCACATCCCCAGCTCTTTTTATTTTGAGACAGGTTCTTGCTAAGTTTCTTTGAGACTTGCTAAGTTGCTGAATCTGGCCTCCAATTTGCGATCCTTCTGCCTCAGCCTCCAGAGTCACTGGTATTATAGGCTTGTGCAACCATGCTCAATGAGGAAAGACTATTGATTGAAAAGGATAAGAATGTCCTTGTCTGGAATTTAGAGGGTGTCAGCAGAGTCAAAGGATCCTCTCACTTTGCTCAATCAGTGATGAATAATTAAAAAACTGAGACTAGGTTTACCAGGACACCATGCCAGGCACTGTTCCCTGTGCATGTCAAGCAGCAGTGAAGGTGAATGTTAGGTTCCTATTCCTATACTGCTTACTGTCTGTTGGATGGAAATAATAAATAGACCATTGTAGGCACTCAGAAATGTTGTGAAGACAATAAGTCTGAGTAAAGAGATAGTGAATGCCTTTGAGCAAAACTACTTGAGATGTAAGTGGTAAAGAAGTCCTCTTGGGGGACTGAGGGTAAGGGTTAATGGTAGAGGGCTCACTTAGCATGCACAAAGCCCTGGTTCAATACTCTAGTACTGAAAGAAAAGAAAAAATTCTCTCAAGAATATGTTACCTTTGGATTGAGACTACAATGAGAAGATAAAGAGCCATGTGAAGCTCTGGAGGAGGAGGGCCCAGGCAGAAAGAAAGCAAAGGCTGTGCTATGAGATCAGCCTTGGCATGCTCAAGGAACAGAAAATACAAGGCACTGCAGCTAGAGCACAAAGAATGAAATGGGAGGAGCAGGTCCACCTACACATCCCATCGTGCAATACAATGGTTTCCCCTTGGCTAAACACTGGAACCACTGGAGAGCTTTTAAACTATGGATACTTGGGGCCCATCACAGGAGGTTCTGTTTAATTGGTTTGGGTTATCACCTGGACATTAGAAGTTTAAAAGTTTCTCAGATGATTCTAAGGTGCCACCAACGTGTTGAACCATTGGCAAGACTTTGAGGGCCATGGCAAGTCACTTGGATTGGTGATAGTAGATACAAGTTTCCCAAAGAGGCATTTTCCCAGTGTCTAGGCCCAGATCCAGAAAGAACTCATTGTCTAAGAGGCTTTGAAGGTGGGGATGGAGCCAGGAAAATGAAGTAATCTAAAGGAAAAGAGACTAAAGGGGATTGACAAAAAGGCCAAGAGAGACAGCAGAATCAAGAAATGGGACAAGTACAGACAGGCCCAGAAAGGTCAGAGGCTGAGGGAGAAATGTCAAACATGAATTAGTTTCCTAATGCTGCTGTAACATATTACCACAAACACTGGCTTGACACAACATACATTAATTATCTCATAATTCTGTAATTCACAAGTCTGGAAAGGGTCTTATTGGGGTAAAATCAAGGTGTCAGCAGGACTCCATTCCTTTGGAATGCTCTATTGGAGAAGCGATTCCCTTGGCTTTTGCAAATTCTAAAAGCCACCCACTTTTTTAGCTCCTGGATCCCTTCCTCAATCTTAAAAGCTAGCAACATCAGGCCAGGGACTTTTTTTATTATTTTATTTGTAGTTGTTGATGGGCAGCATGACTTTATTTTATTTATTTATTTTCATGTGGTGCTGAGGATAAAACCCAGTGCCTCACATGTGCTAGGCAAGCACTCTACCACTGAGCTACAGCCCCAGCCCTGGCCAAGTATTTCTCATGCTGCTATCTTCCTGGTCCTTCTTTCTGATTCCACCTTCTACTTTTAAGGACCTTTATGATTACCGTAGACCCACCTGGATATTCTCGAATAGCCTCCCTACTTTAACTTCAACTGTTTATCAAACACAGTCCCATCTGAAAATTAATTCTCCTTTGCCATATAAGGTAGCATTCACAGTTTCCAGGAATTAAGACATGGCATCTTTGGAGGGCCATTATTCTACCTATTGTAGCATAGCAGTATATCTTTCACAAATGAATTTCAATCATATCTATAGTCTTTTGGTCAAGTTTTATCTATGTCTTATATGAGCATTGAGCTAGGAGAATTATTCCAAAATGAATGTGCATGTGTTTGTTTGTGTAGGTTTGTTTATCATGGTGTCATATTTGAGTATCTCCCTAATAGGTATGGGGGAGGAGGAAGAAGGGTGCCTGGAGGGGGTGCCTAATAAAGCGCTGCTGCTCCACAAAGACTTGCTGCTGTTGTATTGTTGCTATTATTGACAATAAAACTAATAACAGAGTGTCTCTTTGCATGTTTTGTTTCAGTATGCCCCTCTGTCTCTAAATAATCCTGGGTGTTCACCAGGGTGCTATTTAATGTATATCTGTGATGTTTGGACTATACATATATCTATGTCAATAAGTTTGTGCACATTTGGGCATTTGAACATCAGTGAATGCAAACACATGTTGTATAACAGTGCATGATCACAGATGTATATATCACAGATATTTACTCATTCACAACCTCCAAGGGTATCCAGGAAGAAAGGTCTTGCATGAGAGAGCCATAGAAGCTAGGAAGAGGAGAGAGCAGGAAGAAAAAGAGAAGAGGGAGGAAGAAAAGGAAGGAAGAAGAGAGAGAGCGCTAAAGGTGAGGGAAGAAGACACAAGAAAAGATCAAGGGGGAAAAAATCAGAAATCAGGAGGGAGTTCCAGGGATCTGCAGTTGAAGAAGATGAAAGGTAAAATAAGAAGGAAGAAAAAGAAAAAGAAAAAAGGAGGAAGAGGAGGAGGAGAAGGAGGAGGGGAGGAGGAGGGGAAGGAGGAAGAGGAGGAGGAGAAGGAGGAGGAGGAGAAGGAGGAGGAGGAGGGGGAGGAGGAGGAGGAGGGGGAGGAGGAGGAGGAGGGGGAGGAGGAGGAGGAGGAGGAGGGGGAGGAGGAGGAGGAGGGGGAGGAGGAGGAGGAGGGGGAGGAGGAGGAGCCCCTGCCTCAGCCTGGGTGGCTCCACTTCTGATCTTCCTGCTGTGTAAATTTGGCTATCCCAACTCTCTGGGCTTCAGTAAAATAGATAATCCTTGGGTCAGTTCCAAAGGAGGGAAAGAAATAAATGGAAATAAAAACTCACACAGGGAAAAGTAGAGAAAGAACCAGGAGATAGAAGGAGAGAACTGAGAGTAGAACTGAGAGCGCATTATACAGACTCCTAGAGGCGGGAGTGTGGGCTTCAGAGTGTTCTTTAGTCCTTAATAGGCAAGGCAGGAAGATAAGGGAATGACTGTCATACATCAATACTCAGAGGCTTCCTAAAGCCACACAAACCAGGATCCCAGCTTCCGGCCCCCAACCCCCAGATGTAGGTGTGCCAGCCACCTGCAATGACTCACACCCTGGCGATGTGGGCACACATGCCAAGAGCGAGCCTGGGCACCCTGCCCACCCTCACACCATAGGCCTGGGAAGGGAGAGGGAATATTCGGGCTCTTCAGTGGGGGACAGGGGGTTACTCTCCCCACACAAGGCTACCTTGCCCCCAGAGCGCCCCCTAGTGACTACCTCGTAGGCTCTAGGAGCCAGGTGTCCTATCCTCCCTAACCTCCTCCCCCAAAACCTCCCAGGGGAAGCGGGAGAACCTGATGAGGTGTTACGCAAGGCCTGCTGTTTACCTCCCGCAGGAGCCTCCTCCCTCCCTATAAAACCTGACGTGGTGTGGTGGGGAGACTCGCCAAGACTGAGACTCTGGTTGAAGTGAGAGGCAATCCCAGGAGACAGGCAGAAAAGCGGCATAAAGTTAATGCGGGAGACAGAGAGAAGGACATCGAGTCAGCAAGCAGCAGGGGCGGTCCACCATCTGCGCGCACGTAGGCGGTCGCGGTGGTCGCGCAGGGGGTGGCTCCCAGACCCCAGCTTCCCATGGAGGCGCCTGAGCTGGGCCCGGGGCTGGTGGAGCGTCTGGAGCAGCTGGCGACGTGTCCGCTGTGTGGGGGCCCCTTCGAGGACCCAGTGCTTCTGGCGTGTGAGCACAGCTTCTGTCGCGCGTGCCTGGCCCGCTGCTGGGGGAACCCGCCGCCCACCGGCACTGAGGGGTCCCCCACCGCCTGCCCCTGCTGCGGCCTGCCGTGTCCCCGCCGCAGCCTGAGGTCTAATGTGCGGCTGGCCGTGGAGGTACGGATCAGCCGCGGGCTGCGGGAGAAGCTGGCCCAGCCCGGCGCCCGCTTAGGAAGGCGCCGAGGAGGCCGTATCCCAACCATGGGCTGCCTGGACCCGCACGGAGAGGTAGGTGCCTTCGAGGGTCACCAGCTATTAATGGGGTGGGAGAGGGCTCATAAGTTCCCTGGGAAAGGCGGGAACGGTACTTGGCACCCCAAAGTCCTTGTGGAAGTTTAGGTAAGGGTGAAGTTGGAGAGAGAATTGCAAAGAATAAGGAGGCGGGGTCTGACCCGGTCCTCAAGGTGAGAGGTGCCGGGAACAACGATGGTAAGGAATTGACACTGTTCGGAGGAGGAGGATGGATAGATTCTGTGAAAGGAGCAGGAGAGAAGAGGTTGGACAGGAAGAGACAGGCGGGTAGTATACAGAGCACGGGACCCCTCGAGACCATGCAAAGAGTACGGGAATTACGGGGACTCCAAAGCGTCCAGGAGGAGCAGAGCTGGCCGAGGGGAGAGATCCTGCTTGCAGAAGGTCAAGTGACCTCGGCTAGCGCGAATAGGAGGCCCGGGAGGATGGTAAGAGATATCAGAACGAGCGTCGAGAGTGGAAGAAGGCAGAGAAAACGCGGAGTGGAGGGAAGGGAAAGGGGGAGACTGACAAAAAGGACGGAGAAAGGAGGGGGAGCAGATCCAACAGTCCCTTTAGTGTTGGGCCCCTTCCTCAGACCTTAGATGTGTGTTGTTGTTATTGTTGTTTTCAGCTCCTCCCAGATCCCCAGGCAGGGGTGGCTACAGGTGGAGGCAAGGTCCGGGAGAACAGCCGTTGGGGCTTCTGGCTTCTCTCCACGCACCAGCTTTATTTATCGCCTCCACACCCCCTCCTAGCCCCCGTACTCCTTGGCCACCAACCAACCCCATTCCCTTGCTCGACCCCCAGGCGTCTGAGGCTGGCTTCTTCCCAGCAGCCCAGCCGGTCTTGGGTCTTGCTTCCGCCCTTTGAAGTCTTCCTAGACCTAATTAGTCTTGGTGTAATTGGCATACTTAGGCAAATTGCCTTTCCTCTTCTCTTCCCCCCTTGCCACCACACCAGCCTGCTCCAGCCATCCTCACTGGGCAGTGAAGAGGGGGAGGGGAATGTCCCACTATTTGGAGGGGATCCAGCGCCCTCTTCTGGCTCCCATGATTCTCTGCAAGATCTATTGGGCCTCTTGGGACAGGTCCTCCAAGTCCAGTTGCCTCCCTGGCACAGTGGAGACACAAAGCGAAGGGCCCAATAAACGCCACTGGGCTTTTATAGCAAGATGGGAAGCAGCGTTATTGTAAGGCTTTTATATACCAACTCTTAGCTCAAGGGCTCTGGGTGTGTATTTGGTCATGTGATGGCGGGTGGGGGTGGACATTTGTCTGGGATATACTCTGGAAGGTGATAAGGATAGCACTAGTGAAAGAGAGAATGGAACTGAGAAGGCAAATGAGGAAAGTAAGGTCTCTTGGGACAAGAAATAGTCTGGAGAAGGGGAATTGAGAACCTTTGTGGAATAGAGAGGGGAAAGTCAATAGTGGGGGCACAGGAGGAAAAGAAGGTGATCACTCTGAGAGGTAGGGAGGAATATTACCCACTTAGAGTTCCCCTGAGAAGCAGGGAGGAGGGAGAGGACTCCCCACAGTATGAAACTCAGAGCTCACATCCATGTTTTCTTTTGCCCATCCCAGGATATTAGGAAGACGTGGAGGCGGTAAGTTTCACTTTTACTCTTTCTTCCTTTCTACTATCAGCAGTCATAGCCATCACTTACCACTGGGCCCATATCTTTATCCCCACTAATAGGCAGTGTTTCTGGAGTGCTGGCCTCATCTATTTCTGCTCCAGAGAACTGAGTGGGTTAAGAGTAAGGACTTCAGAATCAGCATCAGAAAGCAGAGGAGTGTCTAATGATTTGCTGACTCTTTGTCTTATCTGTCCAGATTTGATGCCCCAGCACCCAAGCTGTCTAACTCAGAGGAAGATCTCCCTGATGATTATCCAGTGGTCAAAAACATGCTTCACAGACTGACAGGTAAGGAAGAATGTAGGGAGGGAACTGAATAAGAGTCTGTGTTAACTTTGTACCCTTTTAGTTCTCAAAAATGGTTATTTCTTAGGACTGCTATAACAATGTACCATAATCTTTGTGGCTTACACAACAGACATTTATCCTAAATTCTAGAGGTAGAAATCTGAAATCAAGGTGTCAGAAGTATTGGTTTCTTCTAAGGACTGAGGAAGAATCTGTTCCTCATGTCTGTGCTAGCTTCTCATGGCCTTACTAATTCCTTGGCTCAGAGATGGTCAGCACATTATCTTCCTCCTGTTTGCATTTGTCTGTGACCAGATTCCTTCCCTTTTTATAAAGCAGCAGTCATATTAAATTAGGGCCTACCCTAACTGCCTCATTTTAACTTTATTACCTCTGTAAAAACCCTATTTTCATATAAGGTCAATTCCAAGATATTGGGGTCTTCAGCATACCTTTGGGGGGGGGGTACAATTTAACCCAGAAGAGTATCTGTCCTCAATTCTTCGTATTCCAGCCATTTTCTTCTTCCTTTTTCATACAAACAGACCCAGGAAGTCAGCTGCCTCCCAGGAATCTCTCCTTCTACCACTTCATATCATTTTTCTCTACAGAGCCTCTTCCTTGCTCTCCACCCTTCTTTCAATTGCTTAGAGAAGATATTCCATCCTTTTAGTCACCCATCATCTCACCTAATCCAATTACTTCTAGTACCCCAATCCAGAAATCTTCCCTCAAAGCACCCCATACATACAAGACAATGTGTGTGTGTTTTCCTGATCCCTTTGGCTATCACCTCCTTCTCTCTCCTCTGCAACACACCTCCCAAAGAAATGGGCCTGTCCACCCCCACCTATGCTTGAGGGTGGGTGGCCTGGTTTTGCAGGATACCTTGGATTCTTCGTTTTGCCCCTCCCCTTTGTCTCTCGGGTTCTATCAGGTATCAGTCTTTCTCTTTAGATCCACCTTCCCTATCCTGCTGACCCAGCTCCCATGCCCCACCCCAGATGCTGCATATTGAAGTATTAGTCTTCATTCCTTCCCACGTAGTCGGGTCAGTCTCATCCTTCCTTTCTCTAACACTACAAATCAGAGGGAAACCTTTGCTCTTTGAGCTGTGCCTCCTTCCCTGGACTAACATGTTCCTTCCTTACGACCAATTCCACAGAAGTTGTGCATAGCCCCTATCCTGTCCAGGCCTGCTCTTCATAAGCCTTTATCCTTTTTGGTCCTGCAGCCTCCTTTTGACCTCATTTGTAGGGTCTTCAACAGTCTCTTGTGTACCGGCCACTGCCTATTCTCTGCGCTACCCCGCCGGATTTAGAAACCCCTTTCACATAGTCCTCTCCTTGCCTCCTCCTTTCCAGCCGACTTGACGCTGGACCCTGGCACCGCACACCGCCGCCTGCTCATCTCCACCGACCGCCGCAGCGTCCGACTGGCCCCACCAGGCACCCCTGTACCCCTGGACGGCCCTGCGCGCTTCGATCAGCTCCCAGCAGTACTAGGTGCACAGGGCTTCGGGGCCGGCCGCCATTGCTGGGAAGTGGAGACCGCGGATGCTGCCTCTTACGGAGACTCTTCCGGAGAGGATGAGGACGACGGGGAGAGCTGCTATGCGGTGGGCGCTGCCGGGGAATCGGTGCAACGCAAAGGCCGCATCAGGCTGTGCCCAGCGGAGGCCGTGTGGGCAGTGGAAGGCCGCGGCGGCCGCCTGTGGGCCCTCACCGCACCAGAGCCCACCCTGCTGGGTGGCGCTGGACCACCGCCGAAGCGCATTCGTGTGGACTTGGATTGGGAGCGGGGCCGCGTGGCCTTCTACGACGGCCGCTCATTGGACTTGCTCTTCGCCTTCCAGACGCCCGGACCCCTGGGGGAGCGCGTATTCCCTCTGCTTTGCACTTGTGATCCCCGGGCCCCGCTCCGCATTGTGCCCGGAGAAGGCTGAGAGCCTCCCTCCTGGCCCCTATCTGAGTTTCGACCAGCTACTTTGAGGCTGTTTCCTCTAGTTGCTGAAACGGGTTCATAAGCCTATGCAATAGTATTAATAAGCACTCATCACCAATTCTCATTATCCCCATCCCCACAAACCTTACCAGGCCTCTAGGCTTTCACATCCTGGCCCCAAATCCAATAGCTCCTGCCCCCTTTCTCTTGGGGAATATCCCCTACCCCACTACTCCAGTACTTTCTGTTAGTTCTCCCTTTCTACACTATTCTAGGCCTCAATTGTGGAATTGGTTCAGCTTGTTAAGTACTGGTGAGCCATCCACATTTACTACACAGAGGTCCTGGCTTTCTTAACTTCAAAGGGTTCAGAGCCTTCTCTACTGTTGGAAGGCTTGTGCTTCCTGTTCCTGTCCATTTTGAGGTTTCTCCTCAAGAGAGAAAAAGCCTTTTCCTAAAACAAGAAGCTTGAGGCTGGTTAGGCCCTAGGGACCTCTAGGAAGCTTAATAGCACACCCACTTTTTTTCAGGATGGGTGGGGGAGTGTAAACCAGTTCTATTCTACCTTCCTATTGTGACTGCTTTCTGTGCTCACAAATTTTGCCTATTAAAACCCTTTGTAAAATATTCCCCTGCACATACTCACAAAAAAGAATGAATGGTGCTACCCCTCTTTTCCTCAACCTGGGAGACACCCAGACATCTCCAAATGCATCCTTATACATAGTCTCACATCATACCACCCCATGTATAAATGGGCCCGTATTTAACACATTTTGTGATGTTGGGTTATTTATTTTGTGCATCTGTGGCAATAAATGAGATCTCAGTGCTGATATGGATTTGACTGGTCTCTGCAACTGTGCATGGCAAGAGACCTGGAAAATGATAACCAGGTCCCAGTGAAGGGTGGGGAGGGCTGAGAGAGCTGGATATCTGGGTTGGCAGACGCATCAAAGCCTAGGAAGGAAGGGGTAGGAGTGTAATACATCTGTTTGCTCTCTCCCTTTTCCTTCCTCTCCCAGGGTCCTAGGCCCCTGGAATACGTTGGATGGCTCTGAAGCTAAAGGATGAAAGGCTGAAAAGATAGTTGGCCCTAAGTGACCAATATCAAATTATCTCTGTCAAAAATCCTATATCAAATTAAAAGGGTGGGGACAGAGGACATGACTTTCTTGTTCCACTTTCCCTTAGAAGTGAGAATGACAAAGACCTCTTTCTCTAACTCCGTTTGAGGGCATGAAGGGGTAGGAAGGAGGGGAAAATTTGGGAGCCCTGCAGTGTCCCATAAGACCTCATATCCTATAGGCAAGGACTAAGTTTAGGGATTATATAAATGCATAAGTGGAAAAGCTCTAAGCCAAGATTAACAAGCACAGCTGGGGTGAGATGCCTGGAATCTGACTGGGACCCTGGCAGTGAAAGCTGGGACTACTGAAAACCCAGTTTAAGTGTTTGGGACTCAAATTGAGGGTGCGAGGGGCCAAGATAACTGGATCCCAGGACAGGCAGTTTGGCAGTAAGAACAAAGGAAAGAGACTGGGTCCAAGATGCCTAGATCCCTGGTAAGGATGGGACTGGAAAGAGAAATGAGGGCTGGAAGAACCCAGAAGACTGGGTTCTGGAATAGCAGCAAGTCAGAATTCCAGGATCTCTGTCCACCCTCCTCTACTTCTTCCCTCTATGAGGCAAAGAAAAGGGAAGGAGGGGGGCTGAAGAAGAAATCAAACCATGGATTTAGCCCCCAGGTAGCCACATGGATACATTCAGGGCCAGACAGACACAGGAATGATGGGGGAAAAAGGAATTTAGTGCTGCATTGGCCCTGGAGGGGGCTGGGAGGGGTCTGGAGGCTGAGGAGGGGTAGTAGGGATCGGTCCTGGGGTTGCATGACTCCGTCCTTTGCGGTGGCCCCGAACACAGTGTGTATGACCACAGCCTTCCTCGTCCTCGTCCTCACTCTCGGTGGAGCTCTCACCAAAGGCCCGAGGTTTCTCATAAATACAGCAGCCTGGATTTGGAGGGAGGGGCTCAGTTAAAAAGAAGAATAAGATGTTCAATCAGTGCCATTCTTACTGGATCTCTGAAAATTACTACTTCCACCTCTGTTTCCTCCTACCTTCTAGGATACAGTTTTCCCAGGCCCATTCCCTGGGACTCAGGCACTAACCCCTTTTATTTTGGGGGTACTGGGGACCGAACCCAGGGAGACTATCACTGAACTGCATCCCCAGTCCTTTTTTTTTTTTTGAAACAGGGTTTTACTTAAAGTTATAGAGATTGTCCTCAAACTTATAACCCTCCTGCCTCTCAATCTCCTGAGTTGCTAGGATAACAGGTGCACCCCACTGCCCCTGGCCCCTTTAGACAGACAAGAATCTGAAACCCTACTGCTCCTACTTCTTATACCTCTTGTCATCAGACCTTGATATATCACTGTTCTAGCCCCTTCCTACCTTTTTGCTTCTAATTTTAACCTCTTTTCCCTGAGAACTACCAAAAGAATCACCAAGAAAGTGACAGAATTGTGAGCATCTGGGGCCAGTGGATGTTAGAAGGTAGATATACAGGAAGAAATCTAAACTCTAGGGTTCCTCTGAGCCCATAATAACTCACATTTTGATGAACGGCGTCCCATGTGTTCATTGTCTACTGTGTCACTCGTCCATTCCACTTTTTTTTCTGGCTTCCTTTTCCGAAGTTTGATAGTTAGACTCCGGTTCTCCTAAGGTTGAGAGGCATGAGCATACATATTAGTCTCCTACTGACTTCCTATTCCCTCCCAGAGGATCTCCTTTCTTTTCTTCCCTAGCTCAATCAGTTCCACAGATATAGCACCAGAGGAGCCAAGTACTGGAAGAAAATAAAATAGAACAGGTCTTTGCCCTCAGGGCGTCCTTAATGGATATACTTTCCTGTTCTCAATAACCATCAGTATACAAAAAAGGCACAATTTCTAACCCAGGGAAGATCCCAGCAAATCTTCAAAGGAAAATACAATCCTTGTTGCTTCTCTGTCTTTCTGCCCATATCATCCTTGGTGGTATTAGTACATACAAATTACTTTCAGTCCCCAGTGACTAATCTTTGGTCTTTTTTTCTCCAGATTCCCCTATTCCTTTTCCCATTGAAGGAGGAAATTCATTCATTCTTACCTCACTCATTCCCAAGCCCACCTTCCCCATCTCTTATCCACCTATTCCCTCTCATCCTTAATAACAATTATTACTAACTCCCTTAATTTGAAGATTAAACCCAGTGCAATTATCTTCCTTTGAAAGCAACTTAACTTGTTCTTGCAAATATACTACTTGTTTTCCCACTCACATCCTCCCCTCTGATTTCTGAAAATACTACCTTCATCTTCTTCATTTCCTCTATTTCCTTTTATACTCATGCACTTAATAGCTATGTATTAATAAACATGCTTCTGGTTAAATACCCCTACAGCTGGCTTTCAACCATACTTTCTTACATTGACCTTTCATTTCCTCCCAGCACTTTTCTTGTTCCTTAATTCACAATTTCCTTTTTATTATTTATACGCTTTATTACAAACCACTACCCCAAGCAGCAACACCTATATCCCAACTATGACGTCCTACTGCATGTCTCTGCAACAGCCTCCTGCACCATCTCTGTCACTCCAAATATCCCCAATCCCTTGCGATTCTCTCAACCTCAGATATTCAATCCCAGACCTCCCAGATTCCCATGCCCAGTCGCTCCTTCACCTTTAGAAAGCCCTGTGCCCTCCCTCCCGGTATCTCCCAGACCCCTAAAGAGCACCGCCCCCCGCCTTTCTCACGGGCTCGGTTGTCACGGTAACCGTTGTCTCAGTGACGGTCTCACTCAGCCCGGCCCCTGCCTCGGCCATGGCTAAGGCTGAGGAAAAGGAGGAGAGGAGGAAGGGGAATGATACACCCTTCCCTTTTTCTGTGTCTCTGGGTTCTAAGAGAATCGGTATCCGATTCAGGTTAGTAGCAAGGATCCTCGGCCTCCTTTTTTCCCCCTCCTCCAGGGCCTCCGTTTCCCCACCCGTGGGGATAACCTGTCCAACCCCACTTCCGGCTCTCCACTTCCGGGTGTGACGCATTCTGCAGTCCCGCATTTCCCTTCCCCAGCACCAAATGCGTCAAAGCGCAGGCGTCGCCAGCTTAGTTCCGCCTTAATGTGACAGCGCGCAGGCGCGCAAGAAGGCGAAACAAATTCAGCGGAAGGTGCAGTCACTGCGGGTGTGGGAAGAGGGCAGTCAGGGGTTAAAGCAGAAAGGGGAGCCTGGAGGGGTAGGGTTGAGTCAGACGCAACGGACCAGGTGCGGCGAGACGGGTCGCTTGGGGCTGTTGCACGGAATTGAGATGCTAGTGGGTGACCCCACCCCGCCCCCTCCCTAAACTTGAGTGAGTGGGTGAGAGACCCGGGGAATAGGTGCAATAGTGAATCTTGGCTAGTTTTCGTTTCATTATTGGTCCCTCTCGGTTTCTTTAACGAAAAATGGAACCTGGGAGCGGTTGGAAACCCACGATTAAGAATCAAGCAATCGAGCTGAGCGGGGTGGGGGCATGCCTGTAATCCCAGCGGCTAGGGAAGCTGAGACAGGAGAATTGCTAGTTCAAAGCCAGCCTGAGCAACAGCCAGGCGCTAAGCAACTCAGTGAGACCCTGTCTCTAAATAAAACACAAAATAGGGTTGGGGATATGGCCCAGTGGTCGAGTGCCCTGAGTTCAATCCCTGGTACCTGGATTCGACACCCCGCCAAAAAAAAAAAAAAAGAATCAAGTAATCCAGGGGCTGGGGATGTAGCTTAGTGGTAGAGCGCTCCCCTAGCATATGTGAGGCACTGGTTCAAGCCTCAGCACCACATAAAAATAAAGAAAGAAAAGAAAAATATCGTGTCCATCTACAACTAAAAAATTGGAAAAAGCAATCAGGATTCTAGTTGTTGCCCTGCCTGTAGGTGTTTGAGCAGAGGGCACTTAATGCACCTTCAAACTGGATTTTTCCAGTCATTCTACTAGGCCTTGGAGATGGCCTAGTAGATGCTTTTTCACTCCCAGTCTGGTGAAAAAGACAGGCATGCTCAAAACTAACCGAAGTATAAAATACTGAGGAGGCATTAACATATTAGTGAATATTAATATATTAGTGAATCTGATGAATGACGTGAATTTAGCTACATACTGCTTAATATTCTCTGGGGTGGAAAAGAGTACATTAACCTGTTGCAGTAATTCACTTGCAGGTCAGCATGAGAAAGAAAGAAATAAGAAGCAGAGCAAACAAAGCAGCAGCAGAAAAAAAAAGTCCTTTATTGTGTACAAGCAATCTTTTTATAGTGTTGTGAACAAAGAAGGCAGCCTTCCAACATCAATGAATCAGGTCTTTCAGCTAATTAAACATAGCACACAGAAGTTTTACTTTCTAATCAGAAGTGGCCCGCTTCTCATGGCTGATCTACTCTGGGCCTGGAGCATGTCGAACTTTGCTCATTAAGAACAGATAATAAAATTTTTCTTAGCGCCCTCCTAGCCCACTTGGCAGAACATCCCGTTTGCAGGCAAGTCCTCCCAAGGACAGCAGACACCTCTTTTTCAAGCATGTCCGCTGTTACCTTATCTAAACCTTGAGGGAGCCTCTCGTTTTCGAGCAGGCCCTCCCAAGGACAGCCGACACCTCGTTTTCAAGCATGTCTGCTGTTACCTATCTATACCTTGACAGAATATCCCGTTTGCAGGCAGACTCCATCAAGGACAGTAATAGTAATGCAGTCACATCTGATTCTCTACATTAACCAGAGAAAGTTATATCATTTTATACAAATATGTGCACGTTTTTCAAGGAGCAAAAGAAAGTGGTAAAAGAAAAACCGGAGGGCAGACATATTTTGTTTGTTTTTAGGTTGAGAGCTTATAAAGTAGTAGGTGTGTACATTGATTTATACTATACATTATGGTTTAATACTACTGGGAGTAGGGGGAGTGCCATATTAGGCTTGACAGTTAAGCAGTGGTTTCATGGAAAGCCCTGCATGCTTTGCTAAGAGAACTTTATCCAGCCTGTTGTTACTAGCCATAGAAAGGATTAAAGTAGGGTAGAAACATATTTGTGTGAAATTTCCAGAGAGGTCAGGGGGGTCCACTGCCAGAACAGTCAAATGTATAGTGGGGAAGAATGCCCTGCCCATCTGCACCTTGTGAGGATCAATCAAACAAGATAGTGTGATGTTTAAGAGCTATGAATATATGAAGGACCATAGAACTAAAAGAAATCATTGTTACTCTTGTCCCTTGATCATAGTTTATATTGAAGAATGCAGAGATGCTGTTTCCCAGAATCAAAATTTGAATGTTTTGTATTGTGCATTCGTTTCTCTGGAAAGTTTTTTGGGAAAAGAAAAATTCAGCATGTATACTACATAGCCCATTTTTAAAAATGTGATCTCCACACATACCTATATAAGCACATATATATTTATTATCTCTGGGAAGTGGGATTCCTTTGAATTTGACTTTTTGTTTCATTTTATATGAGTCTATTTACAATGAATGTATATTAATCTCAAGAGTCAATGAAATAAAACTTTCCAAAATGCCCATGCATCCCTTGGTATCTTTTGTATTGGGCGGGGGGGGGGGGGCAGTAATTTGGAATTGAACCCCGGAGAGTTCTCCAACCGGGCCACATTCCTTGCCCTTTCATTTTTAATTCTAAGGGAGGGTCTTGCTGAGTTGCTTAGGGCCTAGGTTGTTAAGGCTGGTCCCAAACTTGCAATCCTCCTGCCTCAGCCTCCTCCCTGAGATTAATATGCACCACTGTGCCCAACCCCTGGGTATCTTAATTTTTTTGTTGTATGTTAAATTTATATGTCAAATAGATCTGGTTAAATCTTATGTTGAATCTCTCATTATCCAAACCCCCAGTTTTTGTTTCCTTATAATCGGGAACCAAACAGATTTAGACATAGGGAATACTTAAAATTGCTTTTTTCTCTTTTACAATACTGGAGAATGAACCCAGGGGCACTCTACCACTGAGCTACATCCCATTCCTTTTTATTTTTTGAGACAGGGTCTTTCTAAGTTACCCAGGCTGACCTCAAACTTGCAATACTTCTGTGTCAGCCTTCCAAGTTCCTGGGATTACAGGCATGTGCCACTATGCTGGGCTTATAATTGCTTTTTTGCATTAGCCTCACTCCTGCAGTTTCATTATTTTGCCCTTGTATTTTTCTCCTTAATAAGCTAATTTAAGTTCCTTTTGAAATAAGACACATTAAAAATTACACATATATTCAGGTTTTATAGAAAAATGTAACTTTAATAAATTCAACTGGGATAGTAGTAGGTGGGAGACCAATGGTAGTCCCCATGTAAGATCTGATTATTCTCTGGGAGCAAAACACTGCAGAGGAGATAGACAAGACATCTAAGAACCAATATCCTTCACCTTCCAAGGAAGAAGAGGATGTACTGTAGAGTTGCCCAGAAAAAAGATCAAGAATCTTCCTTTTCCTGAAACCTATGAAGAAAGAAAGGACTTGTAATATTCAACCAAAGGAAGAGTTTCTAGTTATGTGAGATGATATAATCAATAAAATAATCAGGAAAAGACTTTTTATTTGTGCATTGTAGAGAACTAGCTCCCTTAAACAATCTTCCAATTCCAACTTTAAAACAACTGAAAATGCTAGCATTAATACTAATATCTAATTATTAATTAATTAATATCTATTATTAATCAAAAAATGTGAAGATTTTCTTAGCACTCTTCATAGAAGAAAAAAATAAATAAACCGGGCCTCATAAAAAAATTAAAAACTTCATATTGGGGTTTAGGCCTGTGCTAGGGAGTATGTTTAATATGTGCAAGGCCCTGGGTTTCATCCCTATTAAATACTTCTGCTCATAAGAAAGGAATTTCACCGCCTCAACAGATAGAGGAGAGAAAATATTGTGAGAATTTCTTCTATAAGCTGGCCTTTACATGAATACACAGCTAAAATTGATATTACTTGCATGTTCCTAAAAATATGAAGCCAAGAAGTTATCATAGTGATTCTAGGCTTTGGGCACATGTAGCTCAGTGGTACAGCACTTGCCTAACATGGGCAAGGCCTTGAGTTTGATTCCCAGCACTGCCACAGAAATGAAAGTAGAGCGATCCCCGCTTGGTAATGCCTCAAGGCACTTGAAAAAGAAATGTGGGCTGGGGTTATAGCTCAGTGATAGAGCATTTGCCTAGCATGTGTGCGCCACTGGGTTCGATCCTTAGCATCACATTAAATAAATAAATAAAAGCTTTAAAAATGAAATAAAAAAAAAAAAGAAGAAAGAAAGAAATGCTGAGAATACAGCGTCACCACCCCCCCCCCGGGGGGGTGGGGAACAGGTGGGACGGATTTGAGCTTGTATTCCAAAATTACAAAACAAAAAAGCACTGAGAGCGCCAGCAGAAATAGCAGATAGCAGCATCAGACCCACAAGAACTGTGGTTATCAGACTCAGAAAAAACAAGTGTAATGTTATTTAACATACATTTAAAGAATGGCTGGGCATGATAGCTCACACCTGTAATCCCAGTGGCTCAGGAGGCTGAGGCAGGAGGATCATGAGTTCAAAGTCAGCCTCAGCAAAGCAACTCAGTGAAATCTTGTCTCAAAAATACAAAATACTGCTGGGGATGTGGCTCAGTGCTTGAGTGCTCCTGAGTTCAATCCCTGAACCCAAAAAGAAAAAGAAAAAAAGTAGCAAAGGTTGTTAACAGGCAGGATCAAAAAAATGAAAGAAAGGCAAGAATAAAAGGAGAAGTTTAGAATATGATTAAGGAGTGAAAATTTTTTAAAATGAGGATATTTGAAAAAATAATTAAATAGAAATCAATAATAGTAACTAACAATAACTGAAATAAATTGAAGATAGAATTAGTGACCTAGAAGGACCTGAAGAAATTATCCAGAAGGCAACATAAAAAGAAATGAGATAAAATATGAAAGATAATAAAAATGGATGATACAAGAGAAAATTTAATAACAAATTATACCTTCAGGAAGTGAGAATTGAAAACATGGGAGAAAAGCAATGTTAAATGAGATAACAGCTGTTAATTTTCCAAGGTTGATGAAAAATTCTCAGCTTCAGAAAGTCTAATAAATCCCAAACTATACAGGATAAATAAAAGAAAGCCATATCTGATATACTGTATTGAAACTGCAGAACAGCAAAGACAAAGAGGACTTCTTAAAACTATTTAGAAAGCCCATGTTTTTTTCCTCGTTATTATTGTTATTATTTTTTTTAAGTACTGGGGATTGAACCCAGAGGCTCTACCAGAGCTACATTACCAGTCCCTTTTTTATTCTGAGTTAGGGTCTTGTTAAGTTGCCAAGGCTGGCCTAGAACTTCAATTCCTGTCTTAGTCTCTAGACCTCCAGAGTAGCAGGGATTACAGGAGACTGCCAATGCACCAGGCCCATGTTCTTTACTTCATGCATGTCTCTCACCAAAAGAAAACTACTTTGATTGCATTTGAAGATTCCAGCATAACATTGATCACCAAGCAATACCTGCCTGTGTTTTAAAATTTCCTTTTAAATAACTTACAAGATTCAGTTCACTTAGTATAAAAAGGGGTAAAAGTATCATTTAAAAAAAATTAAAAGGCCACAAATCTCCCTATCAGGGATGGAGCCAAATATAAAACAATTGTTTAGTACTACAAGTCTCACTTGAGTTTGAACGGGCAGAGGGAGAGGAAAGGATACCTACTTGCAGTTGGTACATGTGTAGAAGACAGTCTGTCCTTCATCAGCTGAGCGCATCTGTCTGGTGTGGTATGCCATTCCCTCATGACCACACTGAGAGCAGCGCCTGTCAACCTAGAGAGAAACTGGTGGATTAGGAAGGCCTAGTCATACCTCCCTACCTTTCACAGAAGTCAAGCTATCATATTCCTCAGATATCCTCATCTAACCCCCCCCACACCTGCTCTCTCTTAGAATTGGGTACAAAACTCCCTAAAGCTCAGGAAATAATACCAAGAAATAATAAGTGGGATGGCATCAAATTAAAAAACTTCTGCACAGGAAAGGAAACAAGAATGTGAAGAGTGAACCTACATGAGAAAAATGTTTGCCAGCTATTCTTCTGAAAGAGGATTAATACCCAAAATACATAAAGAACTAAAAAAGCCCACTTAATATTTAAAAAAACAACTAGGGGCTGGGGATGTGGCTCAAGTGGTAGCGTGCTCCCCTGGCATGGGTGCAGCCCGGGTTCGATCCTCAGCACCACATACAAACAAAGATGTTGTGTCTGCTGAAAACTAAAATGTAAACAAAATATTAAAAAATAAAATAAAATAAACAAACAACTAAATAACAAATTAATAAATGGGCAAATGAACCAAAATAGACACTTTCCAAAAGAAGAAACACATGACCAACAAATATATGAAAAAATGTTCAACACTGTTAGTAAGTAAGGAAATGCAAATCAAAACTACACTGAGATTTCATCTCACTCCAGTTAGAAAGGCAGCCATCAAGAATACAAAAAATAGGCTGATGAGAATATTGGGGAAAAGGAACATTTTACACTGTTGGTGGGGTTGTAAATTAGTTCAACCACTATGGAAATCAATGTGCAGGTTCCTCAAAAGACTAGAAATTGGAAACACCATGTGACCCAGCTATCCTACTCCTTAGTGTCTATCCTAAAGAATTAAAGACATCATATTATAGCTATATATGCATACCTGTTTTTAGCAGCATAACTCACAATAACCAAATTATGGAACTAGCCTAGGTGGTGCTCAATATAGGAAAAAAATGAAGAAAATGTGGTGTATGTAGTCAATGGAGTTTTATTCATTCAAGTCATAAAGAAGATGAAATTATGTCATTTGTAGGAAAATGAATGGAATTTCAGGGCATTCTGTTAAAATAAGTCAAACTCAAAAAATTAAAAATGATTACATTTCCTCTCATAGGTGGAAGCTAGAGAGGAAAAAGGAAAGAAGGGGGGGGGGGAGGATCTCATGGAATTGAGTACAAAAACTCCAGATCTCTGCAATCACACCTCCATAACTTTCCCAGTCCTTGATCTTGGAATAACTTACCACAGGTCCCTGGATCTCAGGTCCTTCCTCCACCGACATAGGCAAGGCTGTCCCCAGTTTGTTAAATACAACTGAGGTCTTCACGATTTTCCCTTCAAAGTCTGTACAGGCAGTAAAAACTAATTGTAGAACCGGGCTGAGGGACGGAATTACCCTCCCAATTAGTCCCGGAGGCCTCTTTCCGTTTGCTTCCTGGACTAAATGTACAAGCGCCTGACTTCTGCTCTTGGGTCCCCCTCCCCAGTCTCGAGATCCCCAGCCTCCAACCCTTCCAAGTTGGGCCCTCGGCTGGAACAAACGCCTAGGATCTTCTCACCCCGCACATTGATGGAAAAGCCACAGCGAATACAGGTGACCGCATCCTGAGCCCCAGGCAGAGGCAGGACCGAGCCGCAATCCGGACAGAAATCCAAGTCCGACTGAAAGCTAGAGCAGGTACTGGCGTGGTCCATGATGGACAATAGGTCAAGAGCTAGGAAGGGAACGCAAAGTTTATTAATAAACCAACAATAAAGCGGAAACTCCTTCCAATTTAGGGATCATTCTTCTTCGGTCCCAGAACGCAGATATGGAGAACCCTTACCCTTCCCTCCTGCCTCGGTGACTAAGGAGCCAATACGCCCAGACTTCCCCGGCTGTTAAGGACTGAGGGAATTGGGACCTTTCTTGGGACAGGCAAAGGGACGCTCTAACTCCGTAGGCTAGAGCGCCGGTTTTGCGCCGACTGCGGAGCAGCGAGCGCGTGGTGTGCTAGAGCGTCAACACGTCAGCGTTTCGCTTGGCCCGTGACGTCATAATCAGTCGCGGATGTCATAATTAATCGCGAACCTTTTCCTGAATTAGGGAAGAAGCAGAACTTCTCCGACAGGTAGCTGTCTCACTCCACGTTCGGTCCGAAACTGTGACGTCAAGTAAGAAACACGAGGAACCAGTGCTGGACCTCTAGGACTCAGTCCTGGGATTTTTTTTTTCCTGCTTTGTCTCCTAAAGAGACCTAGTCACGGGGTGGGGGGTGGTCCCCCTAAAAACGTACTTTTTTCTTTTTTTTAACCGAATACCTACTCGATTGGGTTAGCGAACTACAACTCCTATCGTTCCTCAGTGGGCACGTCTCTTTTGAGACTGCGCAGTGGTTAAAAACAAAGCTAAGCGTTCTGGGATTTGTAGTGTTGCCTGGGCCCTCCTAGCCTAGCCTAGCCTAGGCTGCAGTCAGCGTGCGTCGTGTGTTCTTTTGGGGGCAATTCAGGGCACTTGGAAGGGGTGAGTCCATTTTTTAAGGGTGAGGGAATGGTGAGAGTGAAGAAAGAGGAAGATGCCTGGTCCCCGTGGAATGAAAGGAATAAGAAATGGAATGGGTCGCTTGGGAAGGAGCTCAGGATTTGGAGGTAATGAACAGATGAGATGGGGCACCTTTCTCCTAGGGTCCTGCCAGCTGAGGGAGGCTAGCATTAGTCAAGAGCGCCCCTTTGGTAGGATTTCATAAGACTTTTTTTTTTTTTTTTTTTTTTTTTTTTTTTTTTTGCTTTGTGACTATCTTCCATCCTCCCCTACTTTCTTTTTGTCCAACTCTGAATCATCCTTTTCATTCCTTGGGTGGCAGCTGACATTCCTCTTCCCTTTTATAAAACAATAAGTCTATGTAGAAAATTTTTAGCCTATAGTGTAAATAGAAACTTGTCCCGAAGGGGCAGCTTCTAGATGAGTTTCCTAGTTCCATTTCAGCCCTCCCAGCACTATCCAATCTCATAGCAGTGTTAAGCTCCTTCATATAAAAGTTCTGAAGTCATTACTGTTTTCTCTTTTGAAGGACACAAGCTGTGGTCTTTCCTTAGGAAAGACATCTGTCTACATATCTCTGCAATATGACTTCATGGTGAAGGAGCTAAGACTCTTGGCAAGCTACTGTAGAATGACAAGCCCATATTCACTTAACTCTGGAAGTGTTATTTTGTTTTAAAAAGGAGGTATGTTGCCCATGATGATAAGCAAGTGTTTTTGTTTTCTTTCTGTCTTTTTTGATGACACTAGGGATTGAACCTAAGAACGTCTATCACTGAACTATAGTAACCAGTCTTTTTTATTTTTTATTTTGAGACAGGGTCTTGCTAAATTGCCCAGATTGACCTTGAACTTGGAATTCTTCCACCTCAGCCCCCAGAATAGATGGGATTACAGGTGTGCGACCACCACATTCAGTGGTAGGCAGTCTTTATTTTTGCTTTTCTGTGTGTCTTTTTCCTTTCAAAGTGGAAATTGAAATTAGTCATCCTTGTTCACCATCTTGCCCTTTATAGTTTGATATCCAGCAAACACCCACTATTTTAATACTTGCCTAATGCAATAAAAGAATACAAGCATTATAAGATATGGCTTTTTCTGAACAAAAGCTTACAATCTGTGCATTATTTGTTAAACACCTATGCCAGGCTTTGAGCTGAGGTTGGGGCTGCAAAGTTGAAATCTGAGAACTTAGAACACAGTTGAAGCCTGGTGCTGTTGCATGTACCTAGTCCCAGCAACTTGGGAGACTGAGGCAAGAGAATTGCAAGTTTAAGGCCAGCCTGGGCAACTTAGTGAGACCCTGTCTCAAAATAAAAAATACAAAGGACTGAGGATGTGACTCAGTGGTAAAGTGCCCCTGGGTTCAATCATAAATATATATGAACAATACAATGAAAGTGCATTAATAAGTATAATATATGAGAGCCTGGATCAGACAGATAAAATAAACACTCATCAACTTTAGGGAAGATTGCTAAATGCTCTCATAAAAAGATGTAGACAATGTTATAGTGAATATTGAAAACCTGTGTCAGGTTTTCAGGGAGGCTGGGACTACAAAGTTGAAACATGTTTTTACTAACACAAAAGAATAATTAGAGCACAATGAAAGTGCATTAGTAAGTACAAAATGGTAGACCCTGAGTCAGACATATAAACAAACATGTCTATAAACCTCAAGGAAGACTGGTAAATGCTTTAATAAAAAGATAGGTAAATACAATATTATGGTGAATATAAGAAAAAGATTCTTAGATATTACGTGATGAGGTAATCAGCAACCAAATCAAGAGTTTTGAGAATTTGAAATTATAGACTAAGTACTGTATTAGATATGTACTGTATGAGTATGTACAAAAAAATGAAAGATGCCATTTTTATTAAATCTCAAGCTAGGTACACATAGACAAAAAAGAATGTGCTTTCAAAGTCATCGAGACCACTGGTTGCAGTGGCACATGTCTGTAATCCCAGCAGATTGGGAGGCTAAGGCAGGAGGATGGGAAGTTCAAAGCCAGCCTCAGCAACTTAGCGAGGCCCTAAGCAACTCAATGGGACCCTAACTCTAAATGAAATATAAAAAATGGCTGGTATGTGGCTCAGTGGTAAGCACCCCTGGGTTCAATCCCCAGTACCAAAAAAAATCAATGAGACCAAATATTAGATATCTCCTCCAATAATATAGGTAAGTCATTATATTTTTAGATATAAATTATAGCTCCCATCTTTTATAAGCCTAAATTTCAAAATCAAAATATTAAAAGTCATATCACATCATAATGGAAATCATGGTTGATTTTCAAATGAGCTGTAGAAATAGTGTTTAGAGGAGGGAAATCACTGACAGAGTAGACGGGAAAGACTTCATAAAGAATGGAAGGGGGGGCTGGGGATGTGGCTCAAGCGGTAGCGCACTTGCCTGGCATGTGTGCGGCCCGGGTTCCATCCTCAGCACCACATACAAACAAAGATGTTGTGTCCGCCAAGAAGTAAAAAATAAATATTGAAATTCTCTCTCTTAAAAAAAAATTAAAAAAAAAGAATTGGGGGTTTGGGGGTAAGGTTGTGGCTCAGTGGTAGAGTGATTGCCTAGCACACGTGAGGCACTGGGTTTTGATCCTCAGCATCACATAAAAAATGAAATAAAGATATTGTGTCCATCAACAACTAAAAAAATAAATATTAAAAGAATCAGAGGCTTGACTTGTGAAGGACAGATAGCTACCATTTACCATTTACTGAGAACTTCCTATACATCAAGCATCATGTCAGTCTCTTTACATCTAATTTACATTTGTTTTTTTATCACCCGAGAGGTAGTTTTTGGTCTTATATCTTTTATAAATGAGGAAACTGACCTAGGGAGAAGTTAAATGAATTGTCCTGAGTCACATAACTAGGAAGTAATGGAATTAAGATTCACTTTTAGCCTTGTCAGCCTCTAATGTCCATGCCTTTAACCATCAGTGCTATAAAGGGCACAGAGATATATCAGGCATCCTCAATGGCTTAAGTATGACCTCACAGTAAACTCAAGCTAGACACATAAACTCAGGGACAACACATAAAAAGTTGGTAGTCTTCACTTGTGTTGCTGTCAGCCTGCCCTATAAGTAAACCAGAGTAACCGTAAATTCCCATCCTGCAGGCTTCAACAGGGAGTGGTCTCGTAATGCATATAGGGTGAAGGATGATTGCCAACATAAGGAGGACAAGCAGAGGGGTGGACCATCAAATAAAAACAGAATTTCAGTACAAAACTTTAGAGAGCAGAGATGCTGTATGTACTGATAGAGGCACAGAGGGACCGGCTCAAGAAACTGCAGAAAGACAATGAACTGATAAAACCAGAGTCTAGAATTATATCAAAAGACAAAAGAGGCCAGGGGACTGAGCCATCTGAAATAAGTATAATTGGACAACACGTCACCAAGGAGCCTATTTCTTCCCTCTTGAAACCCCTGATACAAGATTCAGAATGGTTCACATTGAGTCCAGAAGAGAAGTATGCTTTTAATTCATATGAAAGGAAAGATTCTCTTCTCATTAAAAGAGCATTCATTGGGCTGGGAATGTGGCTCAAGTGGTAGCGCGCTCGCCTGGCATGCGTGCGGCCCGGGTTCGATCCTCAGCACCACGTACAAACAAAGATGTTGTGTCCGCTGAAAACTAAAAAATAAATATTAAAATTCTCTCTCTCTCTCTCTCTCTCTCTCTCTCTCTCTCTCTCTCTCTCTCTCTCTCTCTCTCTCTTTCTCTCTCTCTCTCTTAAAAAAAAAAAAAAGAGCATTCATTATTCTCCACTATAGGAATGCATTGGCTCCCCACTGCCTGTATAGTCCTGCCTATTAGCAGGTTTTCTCTTTGTGGGAGAAATGTTCCTAGTCTTGGCCAAAATATTTAGGGTCTTTGACCCAGACAATATGTAAGTAGATATGTTAACATCTCCCACATTCTAATCTATCTTTGCTTTTTAATCTTCCAGATTGGCTTGGGCTAAAGCATCTAAAGACCCTAGGATTGCTGCAGATCAACATTCTCCACTGGAGAAAAAGATATTGGTAAATAAGCTATATTCATATCAAACATTTAGGAACTACTCAGAGAAGGAACTTTAGGTGCCCAGTGACACTTCAGGTAGAAACATTACACACTTGTAATGTTTCCCAGATATTTTCATAGTTGCAAAGTGAAATATCATTTTGAAGATTCCCAACATTATATATTTTTAAAGCTAGTTATTGATCATTGGTGGGTACTTAATATTTTATACTTTTGATAGTAATATTGAACTTATTACATTAAAGTAAATTTAAAAAGCAAGTATTAATAAGGAAGGTAAGCTCCTATTTAAATATGTTCAAAGGAAAAATATGATCACATTATAAAATTCTGAACCTCACTTTGACAGAATCTAGGTGGCGTGCATACAACAGCAGCAAGACACTTGATGAGTAGAAAATGTCAAGAAGAGTATGAAACACTCTGTAGGGAACAAGCTGTTTCTCTTGACTACTGGCTTGCCAAAGCAGAGTCTTATTATAATAAAAGATTAGTGGAAATGTTGAAAGAAGAGAAGACTGGCAATGAAATGAATACAGAAATGGAGGAGAAAACAACCCAAAGCATAGAGGGACGAAAACAGTACTATTGGGTACCTGAGAGAGAGAGGAAACAGATACAAAGTCACATACATCGAACAGGCCAGGCCAGAGAATTTAAAAGCAAAACATTTAGACAACCAAGACCCCTCAGTGCAACAATATTACCAAAAATTAAGCCAGAAAAGCATAGCATCCCAACAGCACAGAGAAGAAAGCACGTAAATGAGAGAGAACAGATGCAAATTAAAGATCATCAAGAACGCATGATTCGAGGGAGAGAACTTATAGAGCAAAAACTCAAGGAAAGGATTTTGAGGAAAAGTCAGAGTCAGCTACCTACATATGAGAAGCAAGAGAGAATACAGAAAGAGGTAAAAGAGTTTGAAAGAGTTATTGCATATCCACTTTTCCAGCCTCGAAATAGAAGTCGGATTAAGGTGAATATTCTTATGGAAAAGCATCAGAATACAGAGGAAGTGAATACAAGTATAAAGCCACATCAAAGAAGATTCTTGGTTGTGCCACCCTTTTTGAAAAGCCAAATAAGGAAAATAAAAGATTAATAAAGTTTCAATGCTTTTGTGATGAAATCATACCTCTTAAATGAACCTTAATTTCTTAAGAGTTGTCTCTGCTAAGGGTGTAGTCATTGTTCCCATTTGTATCACATGCGTAAGTATTAAGAAAGTTCTGAACTTGAAAACTTGCTTAGCTATTTTTGGTTGCTTTGTAATCAAGTTGCTTATGCTTTTCAGTGTTCAATTTCCTTATTTATAAAGTTTGCTTATCCTTTTCAATGTTCAATTTCCTTGTTTGTAAAGTGAGGATAATATTTCATAGAATTTATGGGAGGATTGTGATTTTTATAGAGCATTAATATGTATTAGTTTCCCTCCATGAGGAAGATCTAGCTTGAGTGATGGTGATAAATAAGGAACTTATAAGGAACTTTTTTCATCTGCCTCTCTGATTCCTCCTGATCCCACCCTCAAGATTATCTTGATATTACTATGATTCAAAATACCCCCTTTTATTTAGGTGGATACTTTCATACCTTCATCAGAGAACTACTACTAACTGGGCCCTAAAAAATATAAATTGTGCCATATAACTTATTGCATGATAAATTTGATTTTAAGAATCTCCTATTTGTAATGCATCATGTTAATTACTGGGGATGAATAAAGAGAAATCCCTGCCATTGAGTAGTTTACAATTAATAGCAAAAATCACTCAGTAAACAGATAACATATATGGTGAGGGTTATGACAGAGGTGTGTACAGAATACTGTAAAAGAAAGGACAGTAACCCACCTAGATGAGCAGGGTGAAGAAGATGGAAGTCAGAGAAGGTAGTGTAGTAGTCTCATATTTCTTCCAGTTCCACATTTTATCATTTTCTATCATCCACTTAAGTAAGGCTTTCCCTATTTGTGGATTCACTCAGGGTTAAGCAAACTCAGCCTCTCTCAAACACATGCCACTAGTACTTATTTTAAACCAGAAAGCAAATTTATGAATTTAGTGGAATTTTAATTACCAAGCACGATTAAATTTATTGTTTTCGAGACAGTCATTTTCTTTCTAGATACCAGAAATTTGTGGAAGCAGTATTCATCATTGGTGAATAGAGAACCACAGAAATGGAAACTAGTTGCCCTAAAGAATATTTTACTTAAGTTGTAGTAATCCTGATGCTCACCCTCTTGTACTACTAGTACTCTCCTGACCATGAATATTTCTAGATCTGTATTGTACAATAGAACTTTCAGCAGCCATAGAAATGTTCTACATCTGGGTTCCTCAGTAGATTAGCCACTGACAAATGTGTCTAGTGCAGCCAAAGGAACCAGATTTTTAAATTTTAATTAATTTAAATTTAAATTGCCGCATGTGGCAAGTGACTGCCCTATTACACAGTGTAGCACTGGATAGGATAATCCTGGGTTCCAGATTCCAGTACCACCATCAGTTTTCTGTCTTTGATAGTATTTGCTTCTTTTATTTTCTTTTAGCCTCAAAGGATTGTGAGAACTTACATTATTTTGTAAGCCCAAAAATAATGGGCTTAGAGTGAGTACATAGTAGTTCTTTAAAATTTAAAAAAAATCCAAATGGGGGCTGGGGATGTGGCTCAAGCGGTAGCACGCTCACCTGGCATGTGGGCAGCCCGGGTTCGATCCTCAGCACCACATACAAAGATGTTGTGTCTGCCGAAAACTAAAAAATAAATAAATAAATATTAAAATTCTCTCTCTCTCCTCTCTCTCTCTAAAAAAAAATCCAAATGACCACATGGTAATTGTACATATTTATGGGGTTAGAGAATGATATTTCATTATATGTGTACATTGTATAATAAACAGATCAGGGTAATTAGTATACTTACCACCTGAAATATTTATTGTTTCTTTGTGTTAGGAACATTCAAAAAATTTTTCTAATAGCCATTTAGAAATACCGTTGTCAATGTATTACCCTCTTGTGCTGTAGAATATTAGAAGTTATTTCTCCTACTAAACTGCCCATCTGTACCCATTCATTATCCTTTCTCTCCGTATCTTTTCTCCTCTCTATCCTTTCTAGCCTCTGGCAACCATTATTCTATTCTCTGTTCCTATGAGATAAACTTTTTAGACTTCACATACAAGTCGAGAGCATGCAGTATTTATCTTTCTGTGTGTGACTTATATAACTTAATTTAATGTTCCATCCATGTTGCCACAAATTATATAATTTCATCCTTTTTATGACCAAATAATATTCTGTTCAGTATATATACCATATCTATTATTTTTATTCGCCTTTTAATGGGCACCTAAGTTGATTCTGTATGTTAGCAATTGTGAATAGTATCATAATAAACAGAAGTGCAAATGTCTTTTCAACATACTAATTTTATTTACTTTAGATATATATCCAGTAGTGGGATTGCTGGATGATGCATAGTTCTATTTTCAATTTTTAAGGAACCTCCATATTGTATCTTAATGACTATACCAATTTACATTCCCACCAACAGTGTATGAGAGGTCCTCTTTCTCTGGATCCTTATGAGCATTTGTTATTTTTTTCCTGATAGAAGCTATTCTAATTGGGGTGAGATGATATTTTTTTTTTTTTTTGGTTTCGATTTGCATTGCCATGATGATTAGTGATTCACATAGTTCCTGAGAAGATTTGTATATCTTCTTTTTTTTTTCCTATTCAGAACTCATTTTAATATCCAGATCTTTTTTGTTGTTGTTGTGAGTTGTTTGAGTTTTTTTATATATTCTGAATATTAGTTATAATGAGTTATAATAATTAGGTATAATGAACTCCTATAAATTGATAAGTAAATTCAAGTCACCTATAAGTTTGTGTGATATTAGTCTCTTGTCTGATAAATAGTTTGCAAATATTTTCTCCCTTTCTATGTGTTGTCTCTTAACTCTATTGTTTTGTGTGTGTGTGTGTGTGTGTGTGTGTGTGCAGAAGAATTTTAGTTGAATGTAATCTCGTTTGTCAAGTTTTGTTTTTAATGCCTGTGTTTTTGGGGTCTTATCCAAAAAATATTTGTGCACACCAGTGTCCTAGGCATTTCCTCAGTTTCTCTGTAGTAGCTTTGAGTTTTACATCTTTGATCCATTTCAAGATTTTTTTTTCTACTACATATTGAATTCAGGGGTGCTTAACCACTGAGCCACATCACAGTCCATTTTATTTTATTTATTTTATGTTATTTTATTTTATTTTATTTAAATTTATGACAGGATCTCACTAAGTTGCTTAGTGCCTCACTAAGTGGCTGCGACTGGCTTAGAACTTGAGATCCTCCTGCCTCAGTCTTCCAAGCCACTGGGATTATAGGTCTGCACCACTTCACCCAGCTCAAGTTCATTTTTGTATGTGATATTTGTGCCTAGTTTTATTCTTTTGCAAATGAATATTCAGTTTTCCTAGTACCATTTGTTTAAAATATCATCCTTTCTCAAACGTGTATTTTTGGTACCTTTGTTAAAAATCTGTTGTGGATTTATTTCTGAGTTCTCTACTCTGAAGCATTGGTGTACATGTCTCTTTTTATGCCAGTATCACACTATTATGATGGCAGTAAAATAGTATGTTTTGAAGTCAAAATTTGCTCATTATTACTTTGGCAATTCTGGGGGTTTTGTGGTTCCATAAAAATTTAAGGAGTACCAGGCACAGTTTCATACACCTGTAATCCCAGTGGCTCTGGAGGCTGAGGCAGGAGGATCCAAAGTTCAAAGCTAGCCTCAGAAATTTAGGAAGCCCAATGCAACTGATATTGGCTGATAACGCCAAGGTCGATGCCGCGGTCTGGCTGGGCACAATTCAGGAGCCACTTGTCAAAAGAAACTAACTTTATTTTTAGAACTACAAACACCAAACAAAACAGCTCCTCAGGAAAAAATCCTCAGAGCCCAACTGCCACCACCAGCTTCCCCAAGCCTCTCACCCCCACACAAACCTCACCACCTCCCACAATCCTCCTGCTCTTGAGGATCATTGGCTGGGTCGCGTGGGTGGAGCCAAAGAAGTCCCCTAATGAGCAGCTCCGTGGAGGAGCCAATCAGCTAGATGTTGCTGGGGCCGCTGTGAGCCAATCATCAGCTGGCAGTCTGAAGGGCAGGGAAACAGCCCAATGAACATCACCGCAGAGGAGCCAATCAGCTAGATGTTGCTGGGGCTGCTGTGAGCCAATCATCAGCCAGCAGCTGGAAGTTTGCTGGCAGCTGGTAGTTTGCTGGGGCCCCTTTGGCTGTGGCTCTCAACATCTCCCCCTCTCTGTTTAAACAACAAGCATGTGGCTTAGGGACCGTGCCTGCCTTAGGTTGTCCAATACTACATATGGTCCTTACCCGTCTTCGGATGAGCTGACCTCAGGGCATCAGCCTCCTGTCTTAGGTTGGTACCATTGTAATTGGATCTTACCCGTCATTGACTACCGGTCCAGTATACAGCCACACCTGTGGAGAGGTCTTTGTCATGACAAGCAGAAGGGAGGAAGATACACCAAGCCAATAGACGGCTCTTGCTGGAAAAATTGTACAACCGATGACATCATCAGTAAAAATACTCCAACACTACCACAAGTCGCTGCACCAACAGATAGTTCACAATGCATACAAGTGAGTTCACAATGCATACAAGTGACACATAGTTTAGGCAAGTTCTGCAAGCAGTTCAGTGATGGCTATTGCAGAAACTGTAGATTAGTTTTATCTTTGTCTTCACCGGCACTGGGATGAAGATAGGAATTCTGGCAATAATGGCTAAAGAAAACATTATGTGGGGCTGGGGATGTGGCTCAAGCGGTAGCGCGCTCGCCTGGCATGGGTGCGACCCGGGTTCGATCCTCAGCACCACATACCAACAAAGATGTTGTGTCCGCCGAGAACTAAAAAAAAAATAAATATTAAAATTCTCTCTCTCTCTCTCTCTCTCTCTCTCTCTCTCTCTCTCCTCTTTCACTCTCTCTTAAAAAAAAAAGAAAAAATTATGTAACATTCCAGAAGGCACTAAAAGAAAACAATTTTCTTAACAACTTACATTATCTTGAAGAGAAAAGAAAACAATTTTCTTAACAATTTACATTGTCTTGAAGAGAATTAATAAATATAATAAAAATGAAAGGTGAAAGTAAACAGATCTGTTAACCTTCTTTTTTGTTTACATATTAAAACAATTCTTAACAGTTATTTACCCAATTTAAATTAAACCATTTAAATCACGTGAATAAAAAAAAATATTTGGATCCATTTTTTCATGAGCGCTCATCATATATGATATATGGACATACGTACATTCAAACATATAACACAAAACACAAGTGTGCACACATAATACATACAACACATAACATAATAGTAAAGGCCTTATAACTTTTTACAGGTGAAATCTCCATTGCAATGTTTAAAAACTCTATAGTCAAAAAAAAAAAAAAATAGAACTGATCAGCAAAACATTAACCTAGGTCTGTATGAGCTCAAAAAACAAAATAGAACTTCATGATATGGGAAAGGGCAATAATAAAATAGATATTGAAAAAAGCATCCTGGTTCTGTCGCAGATGTAAGGATAGCCAAATTGGAGTTTTGGATATCAGCTGTTATGGATTTGAGCCAAATCATCTTCTTTTTGGTCTGTAGAAATCGCTTTATTTAATCTATCTGGAATCCAAATCTGTAGAAAAATACAGACCAATATCTCTAATGAACCTAGATTCAAAAATCCTCAATAAAATTCTGGTGAATCGGATACAAAGGCACATCAAAAAAATTGTGCACCATGATCAAGTAGGATTCATCCCTGGGATGCAAGGATGGTTCAATATACGGAAATCAATAAATGTTATTCACCACATCAATAGACTTAAAGATAAGAACCATATGATCATCTCGATAGACGCAGAGAAAGCATTTGACAAAGTACAGCATCCCTTTATGTTCAAAACATTAGAAAAACTAGGGATAACAGAAACTTACCTCGACATTGTAAAAGCTATCTATGCTAAGCCTCAGGCTAGCATCATTCTGAATGGAGAAAAAATGAAGGCATTCCCTCTAAAATCTGGAACAAGACAGGGATGCCCCCTATCACCACTTCTATTCAATATAGTTCTCGAAACACTGGCCAGAGCAATTAGACGAAAGAAATTAAAGGCATAAAAATTGGAAAAGAAGAACTTAAATTATCACTATTTGCAGATGACATGATTCTATACCTAGAAGACCCAAAAGGGTCTACAAAGAAACTACTAGAACTAATAAATGAATTCAGCAAAGTGGCAGGATATAAAATCAACACGCATAAATCAAAGGCATTTCTGTATATCAGCGACAAAACTTCTGAAACAGAAATGAGGAAAAACACTCCATTCACAATATCCTCAAAAAAAAAATAAAATACTTGGGAATCAACCTAACAAAAGAGGTGAAAGACCTATACAATGAAAACTACAGAACCCTAAAGAAAGAAATAGAAGTGGATCTTAGAAGATGGAAAAATATACCTTGTTCATGGATAGGCAGAACTAACATCATCAAAATGGCGATATTACCAAAAGTTCTCTATAGGTTCAATGCAATGCCAATCAAAATCCCAATGGCATTTCTTGTAGAAATAGATAAAGCAATCCTGAAATTCATATGGAAAAATAAAAGACCCAGAATAGCAAAAACAATTCTAAGCAGGAAGTGTGAATCAGGTGGTATAGCGATACCAGATTTCGAACTATATTACAGAGCAATAGTAATAAAAGCAGCATGGTACTGGTACCAGAACAGGCGGGTGGACCAATGGTACAGAATAGAGGACACAGAGATTTGGGTTTTTCTTTCATCTTCATTTTTCTATCTCGTTGTTTTTTTTTGTTTGTTTGTTTGTTTTGTATTGTTTTCTTTCTTTTTCTTTTTTCTCTTCTAATTTTAATTTTAATTTTTTTAATTATTATTATTTTTTTAAATTTTTTTCTTTTTTAGTTCCTATTTCTTTCTTCTTTTGTCTTTTCATTTTTTTATCCCCCCTTCCTTGAATTCTACCTGCCTACTCTCATTCTCTTTAGTGACTTCTTCCCTTCCCTTCTAATACCTTTCCTCCCAAGCATCAAATAAATTTATAGGAGTAAACAGTAACTCAGCAGTCAAACAGAACGAGAAGCAACATGAGCAGCTTCAAGAAGCAAGGAAGAAAAGGAGTACAAACAATACAGTACAGCCTAAATATTCAGGAGGACCTAGAGTCATCAGAAAAATGGTCATATAAAGACCTCAAGGAACACCTTAGACAGATGGAATGGAACCTTAAAGAGGATACAAGATAGCAAATTCAAGCAGCGAAAGAACACATTGAGAATGAATTACATAAACAGCTAAAAGAAGAAGTTAAGCATCTTTATCAGGAGATAGAGATTATAAAGAATAATCAAACAATAATTCTAGAAATGAAGGAAACGATAAACCAAATTAAAAACTCAATTGAGAGTATCACTAACAGAGTGGAGCAAGTAGAAGCCAGAACATCAATAATGAAGACAAAATATACCATCTTGAAAAGAGTCTAGCCAACTCAGAAAGGCTGGTAAAAAATCACGAGAAAAACATCCAAGAGTTATGGGATAACATAAAAAAACCAAACTTATGAGTCATCGGGGTAGAAGAAGGTACAGAGATTCAAACCAAGGGAATGAGAAACCTGCTGAATGAAATAATTACAGAAAACTTTCCAGAGATAAAAAAGGAAACAGATATAGAAATTGAAGATGCATACAGGACACCGAGCACACAAAAGCACAGTAGACCAACGCCAAGACACATTGTTATGAAGATATCCAATATACAGAGCAAAGAGAAAATATTAAAAGCTACAAGAGAAAGGAGACAGATTACATTCAGGGGTAAACCAATAAGGTTAACAACGGATTTTTCATCACAGACACTGAAAGCAAGAAGGTCATGGAACAACGTATTTCAAACACTGAAAGACAATGGATGCCAACCAAGAATTCTGTATCCAGCAAAATTAAGCTTCAGGTATGACAACTAAATAAAGATCTTTCATGATAAACAAAAGTTAAAAGAATTTGCAGCCAGAAAACCAGCATTGCAAACCATTTTGAGCAAAACACTACACGAGGAAGAAATGAAAAACAATAACCAAAACCATCAGTGGGAAGTGCCTCAGTAAAGACAGAGGGTGAGGGGAAAGATAATCACGGAGAAACAAACTAAATTTTTTTTTAAAAAAAAGGATAAACAATCAAACATGGATGGAAGTACAAACCATATATCAATAGTAACTCTGAATGTTAATGGCTTAAACTCTCCAATAAAGCGACATAGGCTGGTATCATGGATTAAAAAAACAAATCCAACAATATGCTGCCTCCAGGAGACACATCTGATTGGAAAAGACATACACAGGCTGAAGGTGAAAGGATGGGATAAAATATACCACGCAAACAGTCCTCGTAGGCAAACAGGGGTGGCCATACTCATATTGAATAAAATCAACTTCAAGACGAAGTTAATCAAAAGGGATAAGGAAGGACATTATATACTGTTAAAAGGAACCATTCACCAACAAGACATAACAATTATCAATATTTATGCACCAAATAATGGTGCTGCGACATTCACAAAACAAATTCTCCTCAAGTTCAAGAATCAAATAGACCACAACCCAATAATTATGGGTGACTTCAACACACCTCTCTCACCATTGGACAGATCTTCCAAACAAAAGTTGAATAAAGAAACTATAGAACTCAATATCACAATCAATAACCTAGACTTAACTGACATATATAGAATATATCAACCATCATCAAATGGTTATACTTTTTTCTCAGCAGCACATGGATCCTTCTCAAAAATAGACCATATATTATGCCATAGGGCAACCCTCAGTAAATATAAAGGGGTGGACATAATACCATGCATTTTATCTGATCATAATGGAATGAAACTGGAAATCAATGATAAAAGAAGGAAGGAAAAATCCTACATCACATGGAAAATGAACAATATGTTACTGAATGATCAATAGATGAATGGATAAAAAAATGTGGCATCTATACACAATGGTGTACTATGCAGCAATAAAAAATGACAAAATCATAGAATTTGCAGGGAAATGGACGGCACTAGAGCAGATTATGCTTAGTGAAGCTAGCCAATCCCTAAAAAACAAATACCAAATGTCTTCTTTAATATAATGAGAGCAAATATGAACAGAGCAGGGAGGAAGAGTAGGAAGAAAAGAGTAACATTAATCAGTGACATGAGATGGGAGGGAAAGGGAGAGAAGAGGAAAATTGCATGGAAATGAAGGGAGACCCTCATTGCTATACAAAATCACATATAAGAGGTTGGGAGGGGAATGAGAAAATAAACAAGGAGATAAATGAATTACAGTAGATGGGGTAGGGAGAGAAGAAGGGAGGGGAGGGGAGGGGGGATAGTAGGGGATAGGAAAGGTAGCAGAATACAACAATTACTAATAGGGCATTATGTAAAATTGTGGATGTGTAACCGACGTGATTCTGCAATCTGCATTTGGGGTAAAATTGGGAGTTCATAACCCACTTTAATCTAATGTATGAAGTATGATATGTCAAGAGCTTTGTAATGTTGTGAACAACCAATAAAAAAAAATAAAAATAAAACTGATCAGAAAAACATTAATTTATGTCTGTATGAGTTCAAAAATAAAATGGAACTTTATGATGTGGGAAAAAGCAATAATAAAATAGATATTGAAAAAAGCATCCTGGTTGATCACTGTCGCAGATGTAAGAATGGCCAAGCTGGAGTTCTGAGTATCAGCTGTGATGGATTTGAGTCAAATCATCTTCTTTTTCTGTAGAAATTGTTTTGGTTAATCTCTCTGGAATCCAAATCGGCTGCTGTTCCTCCTGTGGAAAAACACAGACAGAGCCTCGACTCCAGACTATCACTGGATCCGGACCTTTCCATTGTCCTGTTAGAATATCTTTCCAAAGTACCTTAGGCTTATGTACATTTTTTGGATACAAATGTCTTTCTGCAGCACTAAGTCCCCATGAATCCAAATTTTAAAAGTTTAGAGTAAAAAGGGTTATTTTAAGTTTATCTTTGGGGGATATATACCCCTTTCCAATTCCCTCCTTTTGTTTTAATAAGTACATTTTAATAGTTTGATGAGCTCTTTCAACTATGCCTTGTCCTTGTGGATTGTATGGAATTCCTGTTATGTGAGTAATGCCAAATGATGAGCAAAATTGTTTAAAAGAGGTAGAAGTATAACCAGGACCATTGTCCGTTTTTAACTGTTTTGGAATGCCCACAGTGGCAAAATTTTGTAAGCAATGAGCTATAACATCTTTAGTTTTTTCTCCGGCATGAAGGGAGCCCATCAAAAATCCGGAAGAAGTATCAACTGTAACATGTAAATATTTTAATTTTCCAAATTCTGGCAAGTGTGTGACATCCATCTGCCAAATATGGTTAGGTATCAGTCCTCTAGGATTGACTCCAAGATTAACTTGTGGTAAAAATGTCACACAATTTTGACATTGTTTTATTATATGTCTGGCTTGTTCTTTAGTTATTTTAAAATGCTTTTGTAAAGTATTAGCATTGACATGGAACCTTTTATGAAAATTTATAGCTTCTTCTATTGTGGAGAAAATATGTATGTCATGTGTAGATTTATCTGCTAATTCATTGCCCATACTAAGGGCTCTAGGCAATCCTGTATGTGCCCTGATATGTCCTATAAAGAATGGATCTTTTCTGTCCCAGATTAGACTTTGTATAGCAGAAAACAAAGAGAAAACAGTAGAAGAAGGTAAAATCCTACCAGCATCTTCAAGGGATACTATAGCATTAACTACATACTGACTATCAGAAAATAAATTAAATACAGAATCTTTAAACATCACAAAAGCTTGTAATACTGCATTAAGCTCTACCTTTTGAGCTGATTGTTTGGGTACTAAAAATGTAAAAGTTTGATCAGGAGTAACTACTGCTGCCGTACCATTGTTTGACCCATCAGTGAATATATTTGGAGCATTTATGATAGGGGTTTTTCTTGTCATTTTCGGAAAAACTATAGGATGCTTAGACCAAAAAGACAACAAAGGATTAGATTGTAAGTGATTATCAAATGAAACACTAGTTTTACACATGATTATTGCCCAAGTATTTAACTCATTAGTTAACTCATCAATTTGATCCATAGTATATGGAGTAATAATTTTATTGGGAGAAATCCCAAACACTCCCTTTGCTGCTTTTATTCCTTTGAGTATTAATTGTCCTACAGCCTCAGGATATCTAGTAAGAATAGTGTTAGGAGAATAAGATAAATGTATCCACAATAATGGACCTTCTTGCCAAAATACTCCTGTAGGAATATTTTTTGTTGCTGGTACAATAAATAATAAAGGCAAACTTATATCAATTCTATCCAAATGCATATTTTCCATATATGTCTCAATGATTTTTAATGCTTTTCTTGCTTCAGGCGTTAACATGCGGGGTGAATTTGGATCTGATGGACCTTTTAGAATATCAAATAAAGGTCCCAACTCTCCTGTTGGTATGCCTAGATAAGGCCTTATCCAATTTATGTCTCCCAATAACTTTTGAAAGTCATTAAGTGATTTGAGTTGATCTACTCGTATTTGAATTTTTGGTGAACGGACCATGGTTGAGGATAATAGAACTCCTAAATAATTAATTGGAAGATTTAATTGTACTTTATCTATTGCTATCTCTAGATTATAATTTTTTAATAAATTTGTAAGTGTGGCATAACATTCTAGCCATGTGTTTTTATCTTTATGTGCCAATAACATATCATCCATATAGTGAAATATTTGTAGTTCAGGATTTTGATTTCTAAGAGGCTGGATTGCTTTATTAACATAAATTTGACACATAGTTGGGCTGTTAGCCATCCCTTGAAGGAGTACTTTCCATTCATATCTCTGATCAGGACCTTCATGATTCAGTGCAGGGATAGTAAATGCAAAATGTGGACTATCCTCGGGATGAACTGGAATTGAAAAGAAACAATCTTTAATATCTATAGCTAAAACATGCCAGGTTTTTGGTAAAGCAGACAATTGGGGAATCCCTGATTGAGCAGGTCCCATAATAACCATCTCATTATTAATGGCTCTTAAATCTTGTAATAATCTCCATTTACCAGATTTCTTTTTAATGACAAAAATGGGAGTATTATGGGGGGATACTGAAGGTTGTATGTGTCCTTCTGCTAATTGTTGTCTGACCAAGTCATGGGCTACTTGTATCTTTTCTTTAGTCAGGGGCCACTGAGGAACCCACACTGGTCTTTCTGATTTCCAAGTAATTTTGATTGTCTCAGTGGCCCTTTCTGAAAACCCAATCCATGTCTATTTATTTCTTGATCTATTTGAATAGGTGCTGTCATACCTTGTTCTTGTTCTTTTAATCATTTTTCTTTCCTAAAGCCTTGTCTAGCCCTAGTAGTGGGCACGTTAGGATTGATGTTATTTGTTAATGTCAATCCTAATTGATCTAGGACATCTCGTCCCCATAAATTTACGGGAAGATCATCCAATACATAGGGCTGTATAGTTCCTTCACATCCTTCAGGATCCCTCCAATCTAATACCATAGCACTTCTATGGGGATTTGTTGCCACTCCTAGGCCTCGAAGCATTTGAGTGGCTTGTTGTAATGGCCAATGTTTTGGCCATTCTTGACGAGATATGATGCTGAGGTCAGCACCTGTGTCCAGCAGCCCATTAAAGTCATGTCCTTGAATATTTAATTTTAGCATTGGGCGAGAATATAAATTTAAAGACAGCATAGCCCAATCTACACCTGTGGAGCCTAATCCCTTGGAACCTCTTTCTACATTACAACTGGAAAATTTATCATGCAGGCTGGGTATTATTAATAACTGTGCTATTTTATCTCCTGGTGAAATTACTGATATACGTCTTGGAGAACTAGCTATAATTTTTATTTCACCCTCATAATCGGGATCAATTACCCCAGGACTTATCATAAGTCCTTTTAGTGTAGAAGAACTGCGTCCCAATAATAAGCCTACTGTTCCCTGGGGAAGAGGTCCTTTTACTCCTGTGGGAATGATTTGAACTCCCATCTCTGGAGTTAGTACTGCTCTGGCAGAGGCGCAGATGTCCAACCCTCCGCTCCCTCTAGTTTGTCTGATGAGGGATTTAATGGATAATGCATCCTGGGCACTACCTTGATGGTGCTGCTGGGTTCCTCCATTGCCCCGTATATTTGTGGTTTTGGGCCCCGGGGCATTGGGCCCTCTAGTCCTTTTTTTGGCAATGGAGCCTGATACCTTTCTCCACGATATCGTGGGTAAACACTTGGTCCTTGTCCATTTTTTGATAACGGAATACCCTCTATGGTGGTTTGAGAACGGCATTCATTAGCCCAATGTTTCCCTCTATGGCATCGTGGGCAAATACCCGGTATTCTATTCCTTTGATACCTAGTTTTGTTAAACCCTCCTCTTATGGGGCAACTCCTTTTAAAATGTCCTATTTGATTACAATTATAGCATGTTTTTGGCCTGGCATCTAAAGCCTGTTGTACTGCTGCTAAGACTTGCCCTTGTTCATTAATGTCTCTACATAATTTAATATATGTGTTTAAATCTTCATGTCTCCATGGTCTAATGACCTCTCTGCAGCAACGATTTACTTGGTCATAAACCAGTTGTTTTATAAATGCCATTGCCTGTTCTGTATTTCCAAATATTCTACAGGCTGTCTGAATAAGCCTATCTACAAATTCAGCGTAAGGTTCATTAGTTCCTTGTATTACCTTAGATAATGGACCTTGTAAATCTCCATGCCCATGTAAAGTTTTCCATGCCCTAACTGCATCTACAGCAATTTGTGCGTATACGCCAGGATCATATTCAATTTGTTGTCTTTGACCCTCATAAGGTCCCTTTCCTAATAACATATCTAGATTTCTTTGAGGGTAACCGGCTTCTGCATTTTGCCTAGCTGTCTCCATGCAAAATTTCTCATTGGCAACCTTCCATAACAAATATTGTCCTCCATTTAGCACAGATCGACACATGTTAGCCCAATCTGCTGGTGTCGTAACAGATTCGACCATACTTATGGTAAAGGGTGCCTGAGGACCATAGGTTGTTACAGCCTTCTTTAATTGCTTTACTGTTTTGAAATCTAAAGCACAGTGAATTTGTTGCCCTCCTGCCTGCTCAAGTACAGGGCATGCTAATCTTTGGGGTCCTGCCTCAGAATTCCGTCCATCAACTACGGGAGTTGAGGGCCGCTCAGCTGTAGATGGAGCTGTTGGTTGAATTATGCCCTCTGGTGATAGAACGGAGTCAGTAGCAGCCTCCTGTTGTAATTCTTCACCTGATGGCTGTTTTTCCTCTAAGCTTTCTTTCTTTAAATTTTTCTCTGTCTGACTAGCTTGAGAGACCTTCTCTTTTGCTGGACCTAGCATTTTTTCTACCATAGTTTGGACCTCTAACAATTTACTTAACAGTTTTTCGGTTTGTTTTTTACTAGATTCTAATCTACTATAATGGTAACGTAACCCAATAAGATAGGATAAAACAAAGCTGAAGCAGAATGAAACAAAAACGGAGCAGAGAATGGTTGTATCAATTTTCTCTTTCTCAGGGCCAAATAACTTCAAACCTTGAGCCAACCATTTTTCCCAGTTCACCTGAGAAAATTCTAGGGCTAGGGAGCTTGAAATAAAAACAAAATAAATCAAAACAAGAACACATTGTTTTTTGAAGTGGTCACCCATTCTGTTGCCTTCCCTCAGGGGCGAGCAATTTTACTCACCTCTAAGCTTCAGGCATTCCCCGTCCGGGCCACCAATTGCCGTGGTCTGGCTGGGCACAGAATCACGAGCCACTCAAGCAGGAACAAAACTTTATTTTTGAAAATGCCGCCAATATCCCCGTATGCGCCCAGCAAGCAAACCAGTCCACCCATGCAGATAGCGTCTACCGGATCCGGAGCCCCGGACCTCCCCCGGAATTCCCTCCTACTATCCTTCCCCAACCAATGGGAACTCTCCAGGAGTCCTGTAACACGAGTCCCGTAGCAGGCCAAGGTGAACAGCAGGAGTCCAATTTCCATATGAATGTAAATCTTAACATAATCATATCATCTAAATGGCTAGCTGGTGTCACCTTAAAACCAAAAAGTGCCATGCATCATATTATTTGGTTGTGGCTCCTAGCATAAGTCACCGCCACCAACCTGACATATACCACAGTTTCTTTATCTATTTGTCTATTGAAGGGTCTCTAGGTTGGTTCCACAGTTTACCTACTGGGAATTGTGCTAATATAAACATTGATGTGGCTGCGTCACTGTAGTATGCTGTTTTTAAGTCCTTTGGGTATAGACTGAGGAGTGGGATAGCTGGGTCAAATGTTGGTTCCATTCCAAGTATTATAAAACATTTTGGTAACTTGAACCCAAATATCTAAAATTGGTGGTTACATGCAAAAATGATATAATTTCCTTCCAATTTTTGACTCACTATCAATCTAGGAGAATTATAAACTAAAACCATGGCTTCAGGTTATTATGACCTACCATGGTAAAGCTATTTTGAACAATAAATATTATTTTGAACAAAAAAATCTATATAGCACAGCTGACTGGTGGTTACTAAGAATGGTCATCTATTCCCTTTTTGCTGGCTCAAAGACAAATTTCCTTAGAATACTTTTGTATTAGGAGATGAAACAGATTTTTTTTTCACTTCACCTTTACTCTGAAGAAATGAATCTTTGGGCTTCTCAGCTTTCTAGGATGAGGGACATACCCTATTATACTCCACATGTGAAGAAGCTCTAGGTACTACCTCCTGTCTCTTACAGCTTGTGAGCCCAAAAATAACAAATTTTTTTCCAAATTTGGCAAATTCATTCAGGAAAAAACATAATTTTCTCTCTAAATTCCTATCCACATTTATATTTTGGCCTAAGTGATTATCTTCTTGCCATTTTTCTATAATTTTAGATACTTTTAATGTGTTACCTAGTATTTTTAGTTGTTTTCAGCAGAAGAGGCAATCTTAAAATCTAACTTACTATATTACTAGAAATGGAATCGGTGTTAACTAATGATTAATTCCTGCTATTTACCTGACACCAAGGTGAGTGCTGGAATATAAATCTATATAGAACAATGCTAGTCAAATTATAGTCTGTGGGCCAGCCCCCAAGAAGATACAAATAAAAATTGAGAGTGAGATTGATGTGATTTGGAACTACAATGTCCTCAGAAACTTATGTGTTTTTTAGAAGCATGGTCCCCAATGCAACAAAGTTCAGAGGTGGGGCTTTTAAGCAATGACTAGGGTTCCGATATCAGTGGAATACATTAAAAAATTGGATTAATCCTTTATTTTATTTCTTTATTTTTATGTGGTGCTGAGGATTGAATGCAGTACCTCATACATACTAGGCGAGCTCTTAACCACTGTGCTACAACCCCAGCCCCAGGATTAATTCTTTAATAGATAAATCAAGTACTGGGATATGGGGACCTAGTTGAAGGAAGTAGGTCCCTGGGAGTGTGCCCTGGAAGGGTTTTTCTACTCCCTAGTCATCATTGTTGTTCTCTTCTTTCTCCATTCTTCCTTCTCCTTCTCCTTCTTCCTTCTTCTTCCTCTTCCTTTTTCTTCATCTCCTCCTCCTTCTTATTCCTTCCTTCCCACCTTCCTTTCTTATTAATTCCTTCTTCTTTTTCCTCTCCCTCCCCGCTTCCTCTTTTCCCTCTACCCCTTCACCACCTCTTCCCCTTCTCTCACTTCTTCTTTCTGCTACTATGAGCTGAGCTTTGACCATGCCCTTCCACTTCTCCTTGGGCTCAGAGCAATGGAGTCAGCTGACCATCGACTGAGACCTCTGAAATTGTGAGCCCAAACTAAACTTTTCCTCCTCTAAGTTGTTCTTGTCAGGTATTTTGATCACATAGTGACAAAAAGCTGACTAGCACAGAAAGTAATCAAGTAAGCCTCTACCTTACCTTGTCCCAGGCTGGTAACAGGTAAACAATGAGCATTTACATCCTGGCCTTTGGTGTACTTAAAACAGATTATTATCTGTTCATGGACCAGAGTTTGAGTATCAGTTCTAAATTTTTTAGACTTTGGTATGGTGGGGGGTGGGGGGTATGACAAAAAAGCTGATAAATGTTATAGATATTGTCCCCAGAAATATGTTCATGTAAAAAGAAATATAAAGGGCTGGGGTTGTAGCTTGCATGTGGAAGGCACTGGGTTCGATCCTCAGCACCACATAAAAATAAAGGTATTGTGTCCATCTACAACTAAAAAAAATATTTAAAAAAATATAAAAATTCATATTAGGTACAATGGTGCACACCTTTAATCTCAGCTATGCAGGAGGTTGAGTCAGAAGAATAAAAATTTAGGGCTGGAGAATGTGGCTCAAGCAGTAGCGCGCTTGCCTGGCATGCGCGGGGCGCTGGGTTGGAGCCTCAGCACCACATAAAAAAAAAATTTTAAAAATAAAGATGTTGTGTCCATCGAAAACCAAAAAAATAAATAAATATTAAAAATATCTCTCTCTCTCTCTCTCTCTAAAAAAAAAAAGTTTGAGGCCAACCTTGGAAATTTAGCGAAACTCTGTCTCAAAGTAAGATTTTTAAAAATACCTGGGGGGTCAGTCCCTGCAGCCTCCGCAGCCGGCCGCCCTCAGCCAGCAGCTCGGCGCCACCTCGGTCGGCCTCTCCGGCAGGCGGGAGCGAGGCGGCTGACAGCGCGGCGGGGGCGGCCGAGCACTCCTCCGGCTCCGGCTCCGGCGCTGCACAGCTCCTGCGGCGGCATCTCCATGGGACCCGCCCGCGGCGCTCGGGCGCTCTGAGAATATTTCCACTGCTGGACCGAGGACACGGACACGGGGTTTGGAATTCCTGGAGAATTACCTTTGAGAGAAGCTGGAAATAACTTCTTTAAATTTCATCTCTTTGATTTATGCGTGTTGATTTTATATCCTGCCACTTTGCTGAATTCGTTTATTAGTTATAGTAGTTTCTTTGTAGACCCTTTTGGGTCTTCTAGGTATAGAATCATGTCATCTGCAAATAGTGAAATTAAAGGCATAAAAATAGGAAGAGAAGAACTTAAATTATCTCTATTTGCAGATGACATGATTCTATACCTACTAGACCCAAAAGGGTCTACAAAGAAACTACTAGAACTAATAAATGAATTCAGCAAAGTGGCAGGATATAAAATCAACACGCATAAATCAAAGGCATTTCTGTATATCAGCAACAAAACTTCTGAAACGGAAATGAGGAAAAACACTCCATTCACGATATCCTCAAAAAAAATAAAATACTTGGGAATTAACCTAACAAAAGAGGTGAAAGATTTATATAATGAAAACTACAGAACCCTAAAGAGAGAAGTTGATGAAGATCTTAGAAGATGGAAAAACATACCCTGTTCATGGATAGGCAGAACTAACATCATCAAAATGGCGATATTACCAAAAGTTCTCTATAGGTTTAATGCAATGCCAATCAAAATCCCAACAGCATATCTTGTAGAAATTGACAAAGCAATCATGAAATTCATATGGAAAAATAAAAGACCCAGAATAGCAAAAGCAATTCTAAACAGGAAGTGTGAATCAGGTGGTATAGCGATACCAGATTTCAAACTATATTACAGAGCAATAGTGACAAAAACAGCATGGTACTGGTACCAAAACAGGCGGGTGGACCAATGGTATAGAATAGAGGACACAGAGACTAATCCACAAAGTTACAACTATCTTATATTTGATAAAGGGGTTAAAAGCATGCAATGGAGGAAGGATAGCATCTTCAACAAATGGTGTGGTGAGCCGTTTCTGCGGACTGTGATCGCCATTGCAAGATGGCGCTGGCTCCGCTGTGGTCTGTGATAAACAACTCCTTATTTGGGAGAGTTGGCACGTGATCTTTTAACACCCTATGAGAAAGCTCCACGTAGCAGCTTCGCATTGGGGCTTGGGATGCTTTATTAAGGCTGGGAGGGGCATCCGGAAGGTAGAAGAAGAAACATCAGGGGCCTGAATAAACGGCTGAAAGAAGATTCCTGTTGTTGCGTCTTCCTTGCGGGCAAGGGGTCGCGACAAGTGGTGCCGAAACCCGGGAACCAGAACTTTCAGCCGTCAGGGGTGGTGCACCGGTTAGTCCCAGGTAAGTGGGATCCGCGACCAAAGCGGGGATAGTCCCAGTATGTGGGATCCGCGACCAAAGCGGGGTCAGCTCCTCTACAAAGAAAGAGAGAGCTTTATATTTTATTGCAGCTGCACTGTGTACTTTCACTTTTGTTTTCTGTGTTTCTTTTGTTGCTGTGTCATGGGTGCCGCATCTTCAAGTCCGCTTCTTCTGTCCCTAGACGGCCTGTTACGTTCCAAGGGCCTGGAAGTGAAACATAGAACTTTACAAAGATTTTTACAGAAGTTGGATATTGCTGCACCGTGGTTTGCATTTTCGGGCAGTCTTACTATACCTAGTTGGGATAAATTAGGCAAAGATCTTGACTTTGCTTCTGAGCAGGGCATATTAGAGGGCGGGGTGATACCCCTTTGGAAAATGGTCCGTAGTTGCCTCACAGATGGCAGATGTCAGGAAGCACTTACTAAAGGACAGGAAGTTCTAGAACAATTACATGAGGAGAAATCGGAGACGGCAGGAAGTGAGGTATCTCGGGAGGATGGAAGTGTGCGGAGCGTGAAACAGGGGAGGAGACGATTGTATCCAGATCTCAGTGCGCTGCGCACACCCCCATGTGAAAGTGGGTCAGAGGAAGAGGAGGATGAGGAGGAGGAGCTTGGGAGGCTGTCTCGCCAGCTAGGGAGTGTAGCTATAGGAGAAGGGAACAAAAATAAACAGGAGCTCAAGAAATGTGATCCTCCGGATCCACCGCCGTATGGCGGGGGTGTTTCGGGGAGAGCTTTCCATGCTCAAACATGGAGGGCTGTTAACGCTGAGATGGGTCTTGCTTATCCAATTTTTCAGGATGATAATAGGGGAAGATTCCATGAGCCTTTAGATTTCAAAATTGTGAAGACTCTGGCGGAGTCTGTGCGCACTTATGGGGTGGATGCCGCCTTCACACTAACTCATGTGGAGAGTCTGTCTAGATACTGTATGACTCCCTCTGATTGGGCTAGCCTTGTTCGGGCTTGTGTCTCCCCAGGCAAATATTTGGACTGGAGAGCATTTATGCTAGAGGGCGTAATAGAGCAGGCCGCCCAAAACCATGCGGCGGGACACCCTCATTGGGATAAGGACATGCTTTTGGGGCAAGGTAGATTTGCTAATCAACAGACGGGATTCCCTCTTGAGGTATATGATCAAATTAATAACATTTGCATTCGGGCATGGAAGTCACTTCCAAACAGAGGAGAGGTATCTGGTAATTTGACTAAGATTTTACAAGGCCCTACAGAACCCTTTTCAGACTTTGTAGCAAGGCTGGTGGACGCCGCTGGAAAGATTTTTGGGGATCCTGATAGAGCCATGCCCCTTATCAAGCAATTGGTCTTTGAGCAATGCACCAAGGAATGTAAAGCAGCAATCGCTCCTTATAAGAACAAAGGCATAGAAGCATGGATGAAGGTGTGTAGAGAGATTGGAGGACCTTTAACTAATGCAGGTCTTGCAGCTGCTGTCCTTCGGATTGCAAAAGGGGGCGGTCCTGCCGCCGGAACATGCTTCCATTGTGGTCAACCCGGTCATTTTAGACGTGAATGTCCCAAAAAAGACAATTCCAAAAAAGACAATTTTACTGGACCTTCTCACGGTGGCCTTTCCAATGGCCTTCGTCTACCGGGGTTGTGTCCAAGATGCAAAAAGGGGAAGCATTGGGCAAGAGAGTGTAGATCAGTGAGGGACATCCATGGACAGCCTATTTCAGCTGGGCCAAAAAACGGCCAACGGGGCCCTCGACCCCAGGGCCCACAAATATATGGGGCAGTGGAGAATGTCACACCCGAACCCGAGACATGGCCATCTCTACGCCATCCCATGAAACGCGGAGAGCCACTACAGGTGCCGCGGGATTGGACCTCTGTTCCACCTCCAGACTCGTATTAACACCTAAGATGGGAGTCCAATTGGTGGAAACTGAGTTTACAGGGCCTCTACCACCTGGCACTGTAGGTTTGCTAATTGGACGTGCATCCTCTATTTTACAAGGTCTTCATGTTTTCCCCGGAGTCATAAGTCCTGATACTGTAGGGATAATAAAGGTTATGGTGGAAGCTCCAAGGGGCATTGTGTCCATCTCCCCAGGGGATCGGATTGCTCAATTGCTAATTTTGCCTAGCTTGCATAATCACTTCCCTGCTGATTCAAGGTCACGGACAGGGAATGAGATTGGTACCACCGGAGGAAATTGTGCCTATTTGTCACTAGATATGAGCAATCGCCCCACTTTGGAATTAAGCATAGAAGGTAAATCTATTGTGGGGTTACTGGATACCGGAGCAGACCGTAGTATTATAGCACTTAGGGACTGGTCTAAGGGATGGCCAGTGCAGACTTCTGATCAATCCTTGAGAGGACTTGGATATGCCCAGGCCCCTCAGATCAGCTGTAGACATTTAGTCTGGAAGGATCCAGAAGGACATAATGGTACCTTTCAGCCTTATGTACTTGATTTACCTATCTCTCTATGGGGCCGTGATCTGATGAAAGACATGGGGTTCACTCTTAGTAATGACTATTCCCCAGTGTCTCAACAGATTATGCAAAATATGGGGTATAGGCCAGGTCTAGGACTAGGAAAACATTTACAGGGACGTAAGCATCCTGTACAAGGTCATCAAAAGCTTGACAGATTTGGTCTGGGTTTTTCCTAGGGGCCGCTGGGGCTCAAATACCCATAACATGGCTCACCGAGGAGCCTGTTTGGGTGCCTCAGTGGCCTCTTCCCTCGGTTAAATTGGCAGCAGCTCATGCTCTAGTTAAAGAACAACTTGACTTGGGTCACATCCAGCCTTCTACTTCTCCATGGAATACTCCCATATTTGTCATTAAGAAAAAATCAGGGAAGTGGCGCCTACTGCATGATCTACGAGCAGTTAATGCTCAAATGCAACTTATGGGGCCCATTCAAAGAGGGCTGCCTCTGCTCTCCTCGGTTCCTCAGGGTTGGCACATTATTGTTATTGACATTAAAGACTGTTTCTTTTCTATTCCTTTGCATCCTAAAGACTCGCAGCGTTTTGCCTTCACCCTTCCCTCGTGTAACCACGAGGAACCAGATCAAAGGTTTGAGTGGGTAGTGTTGCCGCAGGGAATGGCTAATAGTCCCACGATGTGTCAGATGTATGTGGGGAAGACACTCGCACCTCTCAGACAAAAGTATTCCTCCATCAAGATCATTCATTATATGGATGATGTATTATTGGCTGCTAAATCAGAGCAGACAGTTCATGAGGCCTATAAAGACCTAGTGAAGTTGTTAGCTCAATATGGACTGCATATCGCACCTGAAAAGATTCAAACAGGGGATTCTATTAAGTATTTGGGAGCAACAATTGGGTGTGACAAATTACGACCACAGAAAATCACCATACGAGCTCAGGATCTCCAAACTCTAAATGATTTTCAAAAACTGCTGGGAGATATTAATTGGATACGAGGATATTTACATATTTCTAATGTCATGCTACAGCCTTTGTATGCTACTCTTAGGGGTGATCCAGATCTTACTTCCCCTCGTAGCCTCACCAAAGAGGCCAGAGCGGCCCTTATGACAGTAGAAGAAGCTATACAACATGCTACTTTATGCAGGCTCCAGAGTGATAAACCTTTCCAGTTATGTGTGCTTGCCACTATGCGGCAGCCTACTGGAGTACTGTGGCAAGATGGACCTTTGCTATGGATTCACCCACATGTATCCCCAGGAAAATCCTTAGAATATTATCCTGATGCTGTTGCAGCATTAGCACTTAAAGGGATTCAACAAAGCATTCAATTTTTCGGACAATCACCTTTTTCTCTTATTATACCCTACACTAAAGCTCAACTTAGTGTCTTGTGTGCTACTCTAGATAACTGGGCTATTCTATGTTGCTCGTTTCAAGGGGATATTGATAATCATTACCCTTCTCATCCGTTACTCCATTTTGTTAAAGAACATCCTATCATTTTCCCTAAAGTAACTTCATCCAGTCCCATTCCGGGGGCTGTTAACATTTTTACTGATGGTTCCAAGTCTGGAATGGGAGCTTATGTAATTAATGATTCTCCCCCTGTCCAGCATCAATTTGCTCCTGGAAATCCACAATGGGTAGAACTACAAATTGTTATTGAGGTGTTTAAACAGTGTTCTTTTCCTTTTAATCTCATTTCGGACTCCATCTATGTGGTGCAAGCACTACAAATCCTGGAGGCTGTGGGAGCTATTAGTGATGCCCGTAATGTATCTGTTTACTTTAATCAGCTTCAACAGCTTATCCGTGGCCGCACTGCTCCTTTTTATCCAGTGCACATCTGGGCTCACACCTCTCTTCCTGGTCCGTTGTCGCAGGGTAATGCCTGTGCGGACTCAGCCACTAGAGGTCAGTTGATCTGTTTGGCTTCCTCCTTAGAGGAGGCTAAATTGTTTCACCAAAATTTTCATGTTAATGCTTTAACACTGCGCAGGCGTTTTTCTATTTCAAGAGCAGATGCTCGGCAGATAGTATTACACTGTCCCCATTGTGTCACATTTCTTCATCCCCCTACTTATGGAGTGAACCCACGGGGATTGAAGCCATTGGTTGTCTGGCAAATGGATGTGACACACATACCTGACTTTGGTAACCTCAAGTATGTCCATGTTTCTGTTGATACGTACTCTGGAATTATTCATGCTTCTGCTTTATCGGGAGAAAAGGCACGTAATGTCATTACTCATTGCCTGGAGGCCTGGGCGGCGTGGGGTGCACCTACGTCCCTTAAGACTGATAATGGACCTGCTTATACTGGAAGACAATTTACATCTTTTTGTTCTACTATGGGAGTGCAACTTACTCATGGTTTGCCTTACAATCCTCAAGGGCAAGGCATTGTTGAGCGTGCTCATCGCACCTTAAAGGAAACTTTACAAAAACAAAAAGGGGGAATAGGTGCTGAACATACTCCTAAAGAACGCCTGTCCTTAGCTCTCTTTACCATTAATTTTTTGAATTTGGATATTCATGATCGCTCTGCGGCCGATAGACATGTGTCCCCTCAGCCCTCTGTGATTGGCTATGTTAAGTGGAAAGATGTTCTTACGGGCCAATGGAACGGCCCCGACCCCGTGCTGACATGGGCACGAGGATCTGTATGTGTTTTTCCCCAGGATCGCACGGAGCCGTTGTGGGTCCCTGAACGCCTGACAAGAAGAGTCTTGACGTCGGCTAACCAGCAACAGGAAGTACCACAGCAATCCCGTGATGAGGATCTTCATTCTGCTAAGTGCTCTGGCTCCGATGCTGATGCCGATGACACAGATGACACCAATGCAGTGGTGGGCAGTGGCACGGGCTTGGCCAATGCCAATGCCGGTTCATGGTAATTCTAGTGTCCTCCCCACTCTTTTCTCTACCTCATGTGAGATGTCTGCTCCCTGTGCCTCTCCTAGAGGGGACGTGGATAGCATTTTTAATCAATCTCGAGTTAATCTCACAGGAGTTTTTTGTTTCAGCCTTGGGAACACTCATTGTATTAGTCTTAAGACCAAGAATTTGACTAACTGGGAGGACCCATTGTGGTCCAGTCAGGTTTCAGGGAGCATTCTCAGTGCTGTGTTGAGCCAAGTAGTCTCAGGGGAACAATCAGGCTCAGGAACCCCCGCAAATAGCTCTGCTTTAAACACAACTACCTTGGCTATTATCTCCGAGGTACTAATCCCAGTGCCTCCTTCTTCTAATAGTCTTTATAATGCCACCCATTTTAAGGCCTCTCCTTACTGTACCCCTAATCTTGGTTTCCCCCCAACATTTACGCCTTGTCAGGATCATTCTTGGGAGCAACGTCAAGTTGCTAAAGGTTTCTCCCTTTCCCCCTCTCTTAAGAGGTATGTTTATAACTTTAACAACAGTGTCAACTCCTCTACAGGAGTGGGTTGGTCCTGGTTTCAATGGCTGATCTCCAATGAAAAGGGGGCTTCAGCTGATATTTCTGCACTGGCTCAATTGCTGGGAGCCAAAAGTTGGCTGGCTAATGTTTCTGGCACTGTTAGGGAGAGTGAACGAGGTAAAAGACTCACATCTGTTTCGTTCAACTCTCTGTTACATAATGCCACATTGCCCCCTGCAATGGTTTGTGTCCAATCCCCGTTCTTACTCCTTTTGGCTAATGACACCTCGTCAGGGGTGCTGGATTGTTCTAGTGTTACCTGTCTCTTATCTGAATGTTGGAATGGTTCTTGGACTGTAGCGGTGGTTATGAAAATTCCAACTTTTGTCCCAATCCCAGTCACTGCGGACCCTGACAAATTCCCCATTGTTGAGCTACTTAGAGTCCGCAGGGATTTTGGAATCACAGCTGCTATAGTGACAGCTGTGGCGGTATCTGCTGCTGCAGCGGTCACGGCCGGAGTGGCCATGGCCAATCAAGTGCAGACTGCTGCCACTATTAATCAGGTTGTTCAACAAACTTCCACCATACTTGAATCCCAGAATACAATTAATCAACATATTTTGTCAGGGATTTTAGCTGCCAACCAAAGAATAGATTTACTCCAAGCTCAGGTAGAAGAATTGGCTGATTTGGTGCTTTTGGGCTGTGTTGACCAACGTGCACATTTATGTATAACCTCTGTCAGATTTAATGATTCCAGGAATGCCTCCCGTATCATTGGCGAATACTTGGCCGGAAATTGGTCCATGGCAGCGGAAGACATGATCCAGTCTCAACTAACCCAGATAGCTGTCTTGAACAGTACCCATGTCGATCCCGTAACTTTGGGTCAATTCACCGATTGGATATCCTCTGCCTTTTCCTTTTTTAAAGAGTGGGTGGGGGTAGGCATTTTTGGTGCAATGTGTTGCTTCGGTATGGTTCTCTGCTTGTGGTTTCTCTGTCGCCTCAAGGCCCGCAATGCTCACGATAAAGCTATGATCATACAAGCTCTTGCAGCTTTAGAAAATGGCAACTCACCTCAAGTTTGGCTTGCGCAAATTAAACAGTAAATCTTTGACATGGTCGTCGCACCCCAAGTCTTACGGACATTGCACTGGGATCGACATGTCTTTCCTTGCTATTCTCTTAGTGTTGGAAAGCCCTTGCACTCTGCCGGCTTTCCTGCCATTGCACGCAGATGGGTTTCCACACTAGTGCTTTTCTATCGCCTTAAGACCCGTGCCTTTCTTTTAGGGTGTTGCCAACTTGTTTGTCGTCGTATTTCTATACAGCCACAGTTCAGCCTCAGCCATCCCCCTTCGTCCACCATCATCACGATACAGGATGCGAGGCAAGGCACTGCACTTGAGTGATCCTTGAAGTGGACCTCAAGGAGAGCATGTCCTATTGCATGCGGGTTAGACGCGTCCACGCCCCGTCCCACGAAAAAAGGCGTCGGCTGATATGGCCTCAGATCTGGGGAAGGGCCCTCCTTGGGGCTGAGCCATACTATGCAGCCACTTCTGCACAGTGGGATAGGACCTCTACTCTCTCCTGTGTTGTTCTTAGAAAACAAAAGGGGGAACTGTGGTGAGCCGTTTCTGCGGACTGTGATCGCCATTGCAAGATGGCGCTGGCTCCGCTGTGGTCTGTGATAAACAACTCCTTATTTGGGAGAGTTGGCACGTGATCTTTTAACACCCTATGAGAAAGCTCCACGTAGCAGCTTCGCATTGGGGCTTGGGATGCTTTATTAAGGCTGGGAGGGGCATCCGGAAGGTAGAAGAAGAAACATCAGGGGCCTGAATAAACGGCTGAAAGAAGATTCCTGTTGTTGCGTCTTCCTTGCGGGCAAGGGGTCACGACAAAATGGTGTTGGGAAAACTGGAAATCCATATGCAACAAAATGAAACTGAATCTCTTTCTCTCGCCATGCACAAAAGTTAACTCAAAATGGATCAGGGAACTTGATATCAAACCAGAGACTCTGCGTCTGATAGAAGAAAAAGTTGGATCTGATCTACAGATTGTGGGGTCGGGCTCCAAATTCCTTAATAGGACACCCATAGCACAAGAGTTAACAACAAGAATCAACAAATGGGACTTAATTAAACTTAAAAGTTTTTTCTCAGCAAGAGAAACAATAAGAGAGGTAAACAGGGAGCCTACATCCTGGGAACAAATCTTTACTCCTCACACTTCAGATAGAGCCCTAATATCCAGAGTATACAAAGAATTCAAAAAATTAGACAATAAGATAACAAATAACCCAATCAACAAATGGGCAAAGGACCTGAACAGACACCTCTCAGAGGAGGATATACAATCAATCAATAAGTACATGAAAAAATGCTCACCATCTCTAGCAGTCAAAGAAATGCAAATCAAAACCACCCTAAGATACCATTTCACTCCAGTAAGATTGGCAGCCACTATGAAGTCAAACAACAACAAGTGCTGGAGAGGTTGTGGAGAAAAGGGTACACTTGTACATTGCTGGTGGGACTGCAAATTGGTGCGGCCAATTTGGAAAGCAGTTTGGAGATTCCTGAGAAAGATGGGAATGGAACCACCATTTGACCCTGCTATTGCCCTTCTCGGACTATTCCCTGAAGACCTTAAAAGAGCATGCTACAGGGATACTGCCACATCGATGTTTATAGCAGCACAATTCACAATTGCTAGACTGTGGAACCAACCCAGATGCCCCTCAGTAGATGAATGGATAAAAAAAATGTGGCATCTATACACAATGGAGTACTATGCAGCAATAAAAAAAGACAAAATCATAGAATTTGCAGGGAAATGGACAGCACTAGAGCAGATTATGCTTAGTGAAGCTAGCCAATCCCTAAAAAACAAGTGCCAAATGTCTTCTTTGATATAATGAGAGCAAATATGAACAGAGCAGGGAGGAAGAGTAGGAAGAAAAGAGTAACATTAATCAGTGACATGAGATGGGAGGGAAAGGGAGAGATGAGGAAAATTGCATGGAAATGAAGGGAGACCCTCATTGCTATACAAAATTACATATAAGAGGCTGGGTGGGGAATGGGAAAATAAATAAGGAGGGAGATGGATTACAGTAGATGGGGTAGAGAGAGTAAAAGGGAGGGGAGGGGAGGGGGGATAGTGGGGGATAGGAAAGGGAGCAGAGTACAACAATTACCAATAGGGCATTATGTAAAATTGTGGATGTGTAACCGATGTGACTCTGCAATCTGCATTTGGGGTAAAATTGGGAGTTCATAACCCACTTCAGTCTAATGTATGAAGTATGATATGTCAAGTGCTTTGTAACGTTGTGAACAACCAATAAAAAAAAAAATTCATCTCTTAGTTTCCATCTTGTTGCATTTCTGAGGCATATCCAGGAGCCATGAACAACTTTAGTAATGAAGAGTTTGACTGCCACTTCCTTGATGAAGGCTTTACTGCCAAGGACATTTTGGACCAAAAAATTAATGAAGTGTCTTCTTCTGACGATAAGGATGCCTTTTATGTCGCAGACCTTGGAGACATTCTAAAGAAACATCTAAGATGGTTAAAAGCTCTTCCTCGTGTTATCCCCTTTTATGCAGTCAAATGCAATGATAGCAGAGCCATAGTGAAGACCTTAGCTGCCATTGGGACAGGATTTGATTGTGCTAGCAAGACTGAAATACAGTTGGTGCCTCCAGAGAGGATTATCTATGCAAATCCTTGTAAGCAGGTGTCTCAAATTAAATATGCTGCCAGTATTGGAGTCACTGAGAGGACTAACAGAAGCAGATCCTAGGAGGAAAGAGCGGCTATACATAAGTTTAAAAGGGCTAATAAAAGAAGGGGAATATGGAGTAGCTCTCTAGCACATTAGGGCCAAAGGTAGAAGGATGGTCCAGGGTTGCTTTGACTCTAGGGACAGTTTAGTGAGTTGGGATTTAAGGAGAAATTTAGCTCTTTGTACTATTGCTGAGGACGGAGGATGATAGGAATGTGTAGCTTCCAGGAAATATTAAGGGCGGATGCCACCTGATGGGATTTCTGAGAAATGAAGGAGGGACCATAGTCAGTCTGAAGTGAGCCGGGGTGGGGGGGCAAATCTGGGAATAATTTCTTCCAGAAGAACTTCAGTGATGGTGGCTGAATTTTCAGTAGTTGTTAGGAAAGCCTCTATCCATCAGAAAAAGTGAGGAGGTATTTGGTCTTTTTTTGTCGGGGGGCATGTGAGTAAAATCGAGTTGCCAGTCCTCTCCAGGAGTATGGCTTTGAGCATGATGGGTAGGAAAGATGGGAGGCCAGGAGCCACCTTGTGCTGAGGTGATGGTATATAGGGAGCATTTTTCAGTGACCTCACAGAGATTTGGGAGTGGCTGGGGGTGAAAGAAAAGGGGCCAGAGGAGGTAGAGGTTTTGAAACCAGTGTGAAAGGAGATAAGGCATGCTTTGAATTGGTATAATGTTAAAGGATTTCCTTTTGATAATTTTATGGCTTGGGTAATGGCTATAAGTTCAGCCTTTTGGGAGGATGTGCCCAGAGGAAAGATTGTGCTTCTATGATATCAGTGCAGGAGACAATGGCATAGCCTGCATGTCACTGCATTTGATGGATGAAGAAACTCCCATCAATGAACCATGAGAGGTCAGAGTCGAATTGTGGTCCTTCCTGTATATGGGAGGGATGAGGGAGAAATTCATCCAGGACTTCTCAACATGAGTTTGTAACTGGTAGTTGAGGATTAGGAACAAATGTAGCAGGGTTGAAAGATGGACAAGAGTGTAAAGACAGTGTAGGGTCTTCAGTGAAAGAGACTTGGAGAAGTAGAATGTGAGAGAGGGCCATACTCTAAAGAGCCTTGTGGGTCAGGAGGTCAGAAAGGTGAAGGGGGGAGAAAATGTGTGGTGTGTTATCTGAAGGTGAGTTTCTTGCTCTCCTGGGCTAACAGAGCAGTGATCCCAAGAGCATAGAGACAGAGAGTCCAAGCCCTGGTGGTAGGGTCAAATTGTTTGAAGACATGTGCCACAGAGGCAAAGGAGGGTTCCTTCTGTTGTCCCAGAACACCTGGGCAGGGCTAAGCCCTGTCTTTCCATAACATAGAGAAGAAAAGGTTGGGAGAGATTGGGGAGACTAAGTGCAGGTATAATAATGAGGGCCTTCTTTAGGGATTCGAATGGAATAGAGATGGGTTTAGAAGGATCAGGGGCTCTTTAGAATCTCCCTTTGCTGCCTCATATAAAGATTTGGCCAGCAGGCCAAAATTGGGAACCCAAAGGTAGAAAAACCGGCTATACCCAGGAAGGAGAATATGTCTGCCTTTGTGATGGGGGTGGTAGATGGGAAATAGCTGACTTGTAATCAGTGTGAGGGAGTGAGATGGACAGAGTTTTTAGATATTTGTGCTTTTGATGGAGAAACACGGTACCCTTTCTTCACCAGGAAATTGAGGAGGGTAATGGTGTGATTTTGAGAGTTCTAAAAGGTGGGACTGCAGAGAAGGAGATCATGCACATATTGTAGGAGAAGAATAGGTGACAGGGAAAGAGAGGAAAGATTCTCAGCAAGTGCTTGGTCAAAGAAATGGGGATTGTCTCAAAATCCCTCCAAGAGGACTGTCCAAGTGAGCTCTTGGAAATGATGAGTATCTGGGTCAGTCTATGTAAAGGCAAAGATATCTTATGAGTCAGAATGTATGAGATAGAAAAAGGAGTCTAAGACTGTAGACTGTAAAGTAAGAGATGTCATTAGGGATGAGAGACAATAGAGTATAAGGGTTGCGAACTACTAGATGAAAAGGACTGCCTCATAGATGATGTGGAGTTCTTGGACTAAATGATAAGATATATTGGGGTTTTTAATGGGTAAGATGGTGGTGTTAAAAGGAGAGTGTATAGGGTGAAAGAGACCTTTTAAAACATCTGTTATGATGGGGTTTTAGCTCTTTAAAGTGATTCAGGGAGATCGGATATTGAGGCTGACATGGGAAGAGAGGTCCTTCAGGGATATGTGGGTGGGCATATGGTGAGATGCGATAACTGGATGGGTCAGATCCCAAGTTTGAGGGTGGACTAGGTGTGGAGACAATGGGTGGAGGAGCTGGGTTACTCAGGGCCAAATAAAGAAGTAATGTAGTGTGTGTGGAAGGGAAAAAGGGAATTGGCAAGAAGAGGAGGGAGAAAGATCTGTAGCCCCCAGCGTGGGTTGTTCTATATCGGGACTTATGAAAGGGAAATGAAGTGTAAGGGAGGCTTGAAATTTGGAGAGGAGATCTCGTCCCTTTAAGAGAGTGGGACAATAAAGTATAAATAAAAAGGAATGGGTAAAAAGAGTTTCCTCAGTGTTGCATCGTAGAGGGTTTATCTCCTGGCAGGTCTCAAAAAAGGTGGTTATTTTTGACAAGCTTAGAGAAACTACCCAAGAACTTAATAAGAATCAAGCCCAATTTCTCTATCATCTTACAGAGCCTCTTCAATGCTATACTAAAGTAGGCTGGAAGTTATTCCCTCTACCATGACTGTAGAGGTTTTGGAGGGCTGAGTTGGTCACCAGAATTTTGGACAAAGCTGAAGAAGTTGCTCCCGTATCAGTGAGGAAAGAGATTAGCCTAACTTAAACAGTGGAGGTAACCCTGGGCTCCATGTGGGTAATGGTCACGGGGCAGAGAGTCCTGGGCACATTTACTCTCAGAGGCTAGTCCTATAAAGTTAGTTAGGGAGGATGAAAAGGGAAGGTTTGGCTCCTTACCTTGTTGGGTAAAGGGACAATCGACTCCCCAGTGTCCATCCCTTTTGCATTTAGGGCAAGGGCCGGGTGGCAGTCTGGGATTAGGGCATGCATGGGCCCAGTATTCTTCCTGTTCTTCTTGGTTTTTTGAAACAAGGTCCAAGAGGTGCCTTATATTGCCCTTTGTTGGAAGTTGTACCCTTCGATATGCCTTGCACAACCTGTGATAAAACTTGAAATTTGGTTTTATCACTTTTCTCTTTATCTGTTTTTTGTTGTTCTTTTCAATAATTAAAAACCTTAGGGCTGGGGATGTGGCTCAAGTGGTAGTGCGCTCGCCTGGCATTCGTGCAGCCCGGGTTCGATCCTCAGCACCACATACAAACAAAGATGTTGTGTCTGCCAATAACTAAAAAATAAACATTAAAAAAAATTCTCTCTCTCTCTCTCTTTAAAAAAAAACAAACTTAAAGGCAGTATTAAGAATGGCTGGTTAGGGGGATTGCGGGGCCTTCCTCTAACCTCTTGAGTTTTTTCTGAATGTCTGGGGAAGATTGGGAAATGAGTCATTAGAATGATAGTGCCATCTGGGGATTGTGGGTCTACTTTAGTATAGCATTGAAGAGCCTCTGTAAGATGAGAGAGAAATTGGGCTGGATTCTTATTAGGTTCTTGGGTAGTTTCCCTAAGATTGTCAAAAATAACCACCTTTTTTGAGACCTGCCAGGAGACAAATAACCATCTAGCCTTTTAGTGTATGGCCGTTGATTTGATAATCCCAGTTAGGCTCTTCTGAGGGAACTGTGGTAGTTCCAATAGGATGGGCAGGATTGGTTCTATGTTTCTTATCTGCATGTGCTTGGGTGCAGCCCAAATCCTCTGTATTCCACAGGAGGGTAGAATAGAGAATGATATAGACGTGGTGCCATGTAAGATCATAGGACTGGGTAAGGTATTGGAATACTTTAGTATAGGAATCTGTGGAATAAGAACCCAAACACTTCTCGATTTGGGGGAGGTCAGTGAATAAGATGGGAACTCAAACACAGACGATGCCTTCAGCTCCAGCCACCTCCCACAATGATAAGAGGGGGCCTGTTGAAGCCGCCCGGTGGGGCCCCCAAGAATGGGTATGAAGAAGGGAAAAGAAGGAAGAGAGGCAGGTGCAGGAGATGTGGTGTTGAGGTCAAGAGAAGGGAAATGGGGATGAAGGACAGGATTGGACAGGGAAGACGGGTCCCTATTTAGTGAAGGTGTATCTGAGTGAGGTGATGAAGGTGTGGCTGGGTGAGGCCATGAAGAAGCATATATGAAGGTCGAAGAAGTGAAGAGTGATCTTGTGGGTTGAAAGTGGGAAAATCACTAGGATTGGGAGGTGAAAGGGTTAAGAGAGAGTGAGCGAGGAGGACCTGTACAGGGAAGCAGGACTGACACAAAGAGGTACTAGAAGAAAGAAAAGAGAAGGCTTGAACATAGGGAATTCAGCCCACTTGCCACTGTGGTGACAGAAGTTATATAAGTCCTGTATAATGGTGGGATTGAAAGTACCATTCTCTGGCCAAGAAGAATCATTATCTAATTTATATTGGGGCCAGGCTGTGTTACAATAGAAAATAAGCTTGTGAGGCTTGAGATCTGGAGTAAAATGGAGAAGCCAAAGGTTTTTGAGGAGACAGCTGGGGGGGGGGGTGTTGTAGGGAATCTTCGTTTGGACAGAGCCCATAGCAAAGGGTTCTAAGGAGCCAAGAGGAGGGAAGTAGGAGAGGAAGGAGTGTCCCCACAACCTCTCTGACTCCCCATATAGGAGCAGACTGTCAATGAGTGTTGTCACCATCCCTGACAAGTCCTAAGCAAAAACAGAAGGAGGCTCTGACCCAGCGCCCAGATTTTGAGGGAGAGAGAGAACTCAGGGCCACCATAAAGGGGTTCTGAGAACTCACCACTGGTAGAGAGGGAAGACTGTCAAGAGTCATTCCGTGGTGGGCGAGATCAGCAACTATAAGAGGTAGAAACGTTCTATCATGGATATTGACCTGGAAGGATGGGCATGGTCAATTTAAGATAATAAATTATCACCTATAGGATAAAGAGATAGACATTAAAGCCCAGTATTCTTAATATAAGGCTGTTGAAATTGATTTTCAGGATGTTTAAGATTAAGATTTAAAATTAAAATTAAATTAAAAGGGCCAAGAAAACCAATATTTGGCTCTTACCATCTGAGTCAGTCTGAATCCAGGGAACAGGGGACTTCTCTAAAGAGCTTTGCAACTCTGGGCCACATAACCTCCTGATCAGGGAGATTAATGAGACCACTGGAGAACAGAAAGCCAATCAGTGCATTTGCTATGAAGAGGAGGGTCATCAGAGAAGGGAAACATCCCTGATGCTTCCAAGGAAAGCCACATGGTCAAGCAAGACCTGAACCCATCCTAGCTCAAATGGCACTAGCCAAACTGAGAAGCTGCTCTCAAGTTCCCCCAGGACTCCCATGGAAACTCAACTGACTGTTAACAATAGATAGAAACAAAACTCAGTTTGACTGCTTCATCTTAAACACTTAGCAAAGACAGTTAAAACCAAAACACAGTTATTCCTGGGCATTTTAAATAATAATAATAATTAAATGTAACTTAAGGTATACACCTTGTGTTAGCCCCCAAGAATAAGTAAACTGGAGGCTACGAAAGAGATTCTTAGGCAGGAATGCCTGATAACTTTCAAAAGAAACTATCAAGAGGAACTGCCAGAGTAGTTTTTAGTTTAAGGCCTACAGATATTCCTAACCTACATAGGTAGGCTTGATGTTTGCTAGTATGATCATGCAGCCCTAAGTATCAGAATTAAAGGTTTCTCTAATAGACACAGAGGTCATACTAGTAAAAGAATTTTTCAAGATCAGATGACATTAAATTATTAAACTGTCTTATGGGGAAGGATATATGTAACACTAAAAGTTAAATGTTATGTTTACAGTCCTGATAACTGGGGATGTATAAGCCTGGTGAGGAAACTTCTATTATACAGTAACAGGTTCCAGCTACTGCAACATTTATTCAGTACTCATGGTTTTTGTTTCTCATAGAAGCACCCATCCCCATATGACTTTACAACCTGTTATTCCCCAACCAGATTTAAAACTGAACTGACTTCTAAAAGGGAACTCATGTCCCCATGTTGTTGAGCCCCCTCACGTTCAACGCCCCCTCTCAGCTTTGAAACAGCCAGAACGAGCCATCGCCCCTTCTCCTTACAGCAATAAGGAGTTCCTAAAATTAGAGGGGGGAATGAAACCAGAAATAGATAGACAGTATAGCTAGGTAAATTGAGTCAGGTTGGATCTAGGAGGCCAATTTTGAGTGAATCTGGGAAGTTGAAGACTGTCCCCTGAGGGTTACTGTTTACGCTACCAAGAAGTAGGGCCTGCCCAAATAGACCCCAAGCTGAGGGGACCATGATGGGTTCCCAAGTTTCCAGACAAAGGGGGGAATGAGAAACCAGCCTCTACCTCAGAGCAAAGCCTGACAAAGGAAGGGGGTGTGACTCTTGTCCTTGGAAAGACCCACAGAGCACTCCTAGGCACATACCCATCCTGCTGAGTTGTTTATATACAAATAATAGGAGAGATCTGTGGTGCCAGGTGTCCCTGACTCAGTCAGGCTAGGTGAGGACCCATAGCAGGGTCCTCTAGCAACCACCACTCAGCATGAGACAGGGAAAATACCTGGGATGCCAGATGACCCTCCAGTAGTTTATGGTGATTAATAACATGTTGGGAAACCATGTAGTTCAGCATGTACACCCCTCTTGGCTTAAACCAATCAGTTCAAATGAATCCTCCTCTTGTACTAACCAATCACCCTTACCAACTTGTTCCTGCCAGTGAATGTGCTAATCAATGTTAAGAGTTGTTTGATTTTCCCCACAGTGTGTGATGATTTGCTAAGAGATGCTATGATGTATATGAAGTCCCTGCCTTCCTCAAAGAGTGTATAAAACTGCTGCAAACCCTGGGCTCGGGGCCTCTCAGCATCACCAGTTGCTGTGTGCATGCAGAGGACCGAGCTAGCTTGCAATAAATGCCTCTTTGCTGCTTACATCAATCTTGGTCTCTGGTGGTCTTTTGGGGGTCTGGAACTCAAGCATAACACCTAGCAGCTCAAGGCCAATTTTTTTTTAATTAAATTATTTATGTATTCTAATTTATTATGTAGGATAGAAGAGGCCAATTTATTTCCTGGTTCTTTTATTGCAAATTTGAAGAATGAAATACATGGACAACAATGGAAGGCAAGAGTGAAAGAGGCAAGATTTATTTAAATGAAAAAGAAAAGAGATAAAACTCCTGGAAGTGAGAGAGGATCTGATCACAAGTTCACTTAAGTGAACTAATCTTGGGGCTTATAGAACTTCTGGTTAGGGGCATGGGTCAAAATCTATGCTAAACAGGCATTAGAAAAGTGTTAAGACTATTGGTTAGCCCTTTAATCCATAGCCTTCAGGTCTGTCCCACCTCCCTATTCCCATCAACCCAGGATAAGGAGTTGGCTGGAATGTTTGGAATGTTTCTACAGGTAATCTCTTAGAGTGGCCTTTACATTTTAAAAAAGCTTACTTGGGATACCTGAATTCTCCTATCTCATTCATTATTCAGTAGATTCTGACCTTGTGGAAGAGCACAAACATGTTCATTCTGTTAATGGCAGAGTTTACCCACAACCCTGGGTCCAGATTTTGGCAGATTAGGGGACTTTAGAGTAGAGCTTCTGTCAGCATTTGCTGCTAAATTCCTTTAATTTAAAATGACTAGCTGGGCATGGTGGTGCACCTCTGTAATCCCAGTGACTTAAGAGGCTGAAGCAAGAGGATCACAAATTGGAGGCCAGCCTGGGTAATCTAGTGAGACCCTGTCTCAAAATGAAAAAAAGGGGTGGAAATATAACTCAGTGATAGAAGTGCTCCTGAGTTCTATCCCCAGCTAGGAGTGGGGGAGATTTGAGATTCCATAATGAGGAATTGTGATGGAAAACCAACCTGATTATAAAATGAAATTATAAGTACATAATGATAAAGAATCAATGCCTGAGGAAGAGTAAACTCCCCTTCTCTACTGTCAGCCTAATTAACCAAGATTTCCTACCTATTGGATTATAAATAACTATCTCTAGGAATCTGACTACTCCCTCTTGAAATGTAAATACCCCTGTGTCAGGCTTTCAAGGCCAGAGATTCAATAGAAGCCTGTAAAAGAGTCATTTCTTCTCATACTTTGTAACTTTCTGAAATGTAGCTACATGTCTTAACTGCTAGGCCAATTAACTGCTGTCTAAACTATAATCTTTTTTTATAAAGAGAGAAAGAGAGAGAGAGAGAGAATTTTAATATTTATTTTTTAGTTTTCGGCGGACACAACATCTTTGTTTGTATGTGGTGCTGAGGATCGAACCCGGGCCGCACGCATGCCAGGCGAGCGCGCTACCGCTTGAGCCACATCCCCAGCCCTAAACTATAATCTTATAGGCTTAGTTATTAGGAATATAGTTCTTAGGGAAGTAAACTCAAGTTATCTTCAGTTACTGCCGCCTGTGATGAAGGCCACTTGCAAGTGTTTTTACTGTCTTTGTTCCACACCTATGAACTACTTAACACAAATTCCCTGTCTATGGTCTTTGGTCATAGTAGGCCAAGAATTCAAACTCACCAATAATGGTTATAATGGTTAAGAAATAATGTCAAGTTTCCTATAAAAGCCACATGTAACCTCCGCTTGGGCCCCAGAATTTTAGAGAACTAGCTTGTCTTGATCCACCCAGCATAAATAAACCTGAGTTCTCCAATCCTCCAGGGGTGCTTGGTCTCTTGCTGTGTGTGATTTCCTTAACACTTCCTGGAGGCCCCAGGATGTTTGCCCACTGAAGCTGCTGCTTCAGTAGCTTTGTGGAACCCCAACACAAAGAAAAGACCACCAACTCCAATTTTAAACAAATTAAAGCAAGCTTGTATTTGCATACACAAAGAGAGCTGATTAGCAGCTGTCTCTCCTAATATGGGCTAGAGACCAACCCCCCAGCTCTCCAAGAAAGAAAGATGTTTTATAGTGCAAAAAGTTGCAAAGGGGGGGGGGTATCTTGAGAGCTTACAATCAACAGGATTTTGTCAAGCATAATACAAAAGCAGATAGTAGGTTAATGATCTACATGGCTCAACATTTCAAGTTAGGGAGTAAATTCAAACCCCAACATCAGAATTTATGAGGTGCTGCTGAGGTTTCAGAGAGGGTTGTTATCTGGTCAGGGAAATCCAGGTATGGGTGAGTTCAAGGCATGGGCAGGCATTCCAAGTGAGTTTAAAACATCAAAATATGGTCAGGCCAAATAGAAATCCTAGTATTTTACAGAAAACAGAAATGAACTTTTTTAACTTTTTAAGATTGGGAGATGGCTCCAAATCTTAAGAGGGAATTAGGCTGGGTTTATCAGCTTGGCCCAACTGGAGGGAGTGAGCACCAAGACAGACTGGAGAGTACACTACCTGATGGATCCCTTTGAGAAACTGATGTGACTCCATTTTTGAAAATAGATAAATAACAGCAGCTTCTACCTCGGGGCCTGTCCTAAGGAAGGGGGCATTGTTATGCTCAAATTCGGGACCCCAAAAGACCACCAGAGACCAAAATTGATGTAAGCAGCAAGGAGGTGTTTATTGCAAGCTAATGCGCACACAGCAACTGGTGATGCTGAGAGGCCCTGAGCCCAGGGTTTGCAGCAGTTTTATACACTCTTTGGGGAAGGCGGGACTTCACATACATCGTAGCATCTCTTAGCAAATCATCACACACCACAGGAAAATCAAACAACAACTCTAAAACATGACTAGCGTATCAAGTGGTGGGAAAGAATCTGGAAAGGATTATTGGTTAGTTCAAGGGGTTGACACATTTAAAAATGATTGGTTTAAACTGTGAGGGTGTCATAAGGGGGGTACATGCCAAGCTGCAGGGCTTCTAGTTTAGATATTGGTCACCACACCTAGGTGGGGGGCCATCTGGAATTTCAGATATTTTGATATCTTGGCCTATCTTAGGCGATCACCATTTTCCAAGAACTGTTTCCACAGAGCTTTTCTGTGGTATTTTCCTGACTTTAGGACTGCAGTAGGTCAGGGGTTAAGTTTCAGAGCAAAATGAGGTCCCAAGTAGAATGAGGTTGCTTAGGTCTTTCAGATGTAATCCTTATCCTTGGGAAAAAAAACCCCACAGAGCCTTTCTAGGCACATACCCACTCTGCTGAGTTGTTTGTCTGCAAATGACAGGAGAGATCTGCGGTGCCAGGTGTCCCTGACTCAGTCAGGCTAAGTGGGGACCCATAGCAATCCCCTAGCAACCACCAATCAGCATGAGACAGGGAAAATACTTGGGATGCCAGATGACCCCCCAGCAGTTTATGGTGGTTGATAACATTTTGGGAAACCATGTAGTTTAACATGTACACTCCTCATGGCTTAAACCAATCAGTTCAAATGAATCCCCCTCTTGTACTAACCAATCACCCCTACCCAACTTTTCCTGCCAGTTAATGTGCTAATCAATGTTAAGAGTTGTGGTATGAAATATGATATGTCAAGAGCACTGTAATGTTTTGAGCAAGCAATTTAAAAAAAAAAGTTCAATAAAGCACTGAGCGGGGGAAAAAAAAAAGAGTTGTTAGATTTTTCTGCGGTATGGAATGATTTGCTGTGTGGTGTTGTGACACATAGAATATCCCCCCAAAATCTATAAAATCTCACTGAACAAAGGACAGAGACTCACTCCCTGGGACTGCTGTGTTGGAAATGGCTGTGAGTCCAGGCTCAAGCTTGCAATAAAGACTCTTGTGTGATTGCATCGGATTCAGCTCCTGGAGGTCTATTGGTGTCCCACAAATCTGGCATTACACATTCAGCTGACACTTCACTCCCCCAGGACTGCTGAGCTTGTTGTGGTGTGAACTGATCAATATAATCAATAAGTCATAGACATAGGTTAAATATTATAGGAATAAGGTAAGATAACAAGGATAAGCAATAGTAATGAAGTGGCACCCCCTTTCTCCACTGAAAAGTCTTAACTGAGCCTCTCCAGAAATCTTCACCCAGACTTATTTTAGGACTGTCAGTAAAAAAGTCTCTGCAAGAGTTCAATGTAGGTAAACTTCCTATTTTCATGTTACCCTGTTTACTTGGCCACTGGCCAAGAAGATACCAGCACTCCAGGTGCTGGACACCCCCTTACTAGTTTTTCATAAACATATCCAGTATAGTACTTTGAAGAAATGTGCAAACAAGGCCTCTGGCCTTGAGCTGGGCTTCACAGAGATATCTACGTTTTTAATATAAGAGAAGTTACCAATTGGGCTCCATGGTAACAGCTGGCAGGGGGAAGAGAGGGGAGAAGCAGCTCTCCCCTTCTCAGGTTCCGTCCTTAAAGAGTTAACTTGCCCAAAATATTGAAAGAAAAGGCTGCTTTTATATGAACTTCTGAGACCCTCCCCTTACATGCTGGGTATAAAATTCTGAAACTCCCTAAACTCAGGGTTCAGGGGATTGATTGATTACAGCAAAAGCTGTGCCCTCTGAACCCAGCTGCAGCCAAATAAAACTGTTTCCTACTATCTTCAGTGCCTTGCCTCATTTGTCCCTACAACAGTAAGACATAAGTTTATAGATAAGTTCATCAGGAATAAGCCTAAGTAATATTAACAATAACATGTAACTGTAAGACATAAGATTTAAGCCACAGGAAAAAGATACAGAACAGTGAAAGATGATAAGTCAGCATGCCAGTATATTTATAGATAAATATAGGCTGATAGGTTAGTATGAGTATAGATAAGGTTAAATCAATATAGTTGAAAACAATTGTATTAGCTTGATCATATAGACATAGGCTTATAGATATCAGTAGTAAAATGATGAGTAAATGAGACAACTGCAAGCATCAAATAATTTACTAATACTGGGATAGCGGGAATGGAGTCACTGTGGCTATATGAACAAAAACTGTGCTGTAGGGACCCTGTCTTAGCTGTTCTAGACTCCATCTTAGTTTTTCTATTACTACTCCTGTGAAGAGGGAACTGCATGACCCATTTCTGAGAAACAGAAACGAAAGCTCTCTTCTTTAAAAAAAACAAAAAAAAAAAATGTTTTTCTGTACTTTGTATCCCACAGAATGTACCCCACTTAGGATATGGTGGTGGTTGTGGTGAGCTACATCCTGGGTTTGAGTACATTTTTGGGTCTACATGACTTTAAAATAGATTATTACCCCTGCTCAGCTGAAATTCAGGATACGGTTGTCTAACACTTGTTCTGACTGGAGATGCGATTAACCAACTGCCTCTTTTTTTTACCTTCTGTAACTTGTTTGCATGCGTCATGCTGAGAAAAGCCCCTGAATTTTGTGTGTGTGTGTGTGTGTGTGTTTCATCCTTAAATTCCTGAGACCCAGGCCAGGAAATTGCTGTTCTCCCACAGAGCATCAGTCTCTACCGTGGGAGATAGTCCTTGGCCAGGTAAATCTCTCTTTTGTTTGAATTCTTCTGAGGTGACTCCCCATAACAAGCCCTAAGCAGACTCAGAGGAGGAACAGACCAACTCAACCAGGAACCATTAGCCACAGGATAAGGTATGTCCCAGGACCAGAGTCTGGCCTGTCCCTATGAACAGAAGGAGAGAGTGATCAACTCTTGGAGCAGCATAAGTACACTCTAGGATGGTTTGGAGTGGAAATGTAGCTGTAAAGGAGAGGGTGGAAGAAAAACAGCTTGAGTACAGGCTGAGCTTCCAGGAAAGAGGGGAGACAAGGAAAGCAATGTCAAAATTCTTAGAAGTAATATATAAATTTCTGAATGCATGTGATAGTGAGCATGAAACTATATGTGGCTCCAAGGTATGTGCTAAGGAGTCCAAGTGAGGCCTAAACTGTGGTCCCATGATGACTTTGTATGATATAATGGCAATTCACATCCTGTAATAGGACCTCTGACCAGGCCCAGGGTTTATATGGGTATGGTTTGCCTTCAACCAAGAAGCACCTAATTTCCTTTTGGATTGCGTATTTTGTATGACTGACCCTTGTCTGTCTTGTAACACTGACACTGGGCAGAATAGGGGGAGGGGAGTGTCACTTTAAATCCAAGCTATGGAACATACAAGATTGTTTTCTCCTTTCTTGCATTCTAGGATTCTGTTCTTTCAATAAGTTCCTCCCTAAATGGTTTTCTCCTCTCTCCAGATGGACACAGGGAAGAAAAATGGAAGGATCTCAAATGTGCAAATTTTCTTTTTCTTAAAAAACTTTTATTCTGAGGATTTCACAGGCTCTCGCATTCTTTAGATATCTGAGCTGACTCTAATCTGATCCAAAAGTACATTCTGGTCTGATAAAGTTGTTCTATGTGCACCCTTTCAAGAGTAGTTATGGTCATGTCATTTTTGTTTTAAGTCTTTGTCTTCTTCTGAGCTCAAGTTTGTTTTTTGTTTTTAATTATGAATTCACCCTTTCTTCTGAACCAATTAGTCTTGTTTTGTCTAACTGAAATTTATTGTCCTCTGTTTTTCTTTCTGCTATCTTTATTCAGAGGCCAGTTGCTCAAATATTCTAGAAAAAGAAAAAGATCTTCTCCTTTGAAGAGTCCTAAGCAGAAAAATAAATGGTAGTAAATCTGCCTCCACAAAGGACAAAAGGCCAGCTGAACCTTTGACTTCAGCATCAACCATGACTAACAAGACTTTATTCCTAGTATTCCAACTTCCACAGGCACTATTTTAATTCCCAAGGGTGTTGCAATGGGCAAATGGTGCAACTTATGCAGTCGAGGGGGAGAAATAAAGAATGTCCATGTACTTCTGCCCTTTTCAATGCTTTATTCACTCAAATCACAATACAATTTCACTCTGTAGGTTCTTAATCAAGAAAATTACAATCCTTAATGCTAGGCACTGCAATAGACATAATCAATTCACAGCAAACAATTCTAGATTAATTCTAAGTACTGCAAACACACTTAATCATGACAGGCTCATGACAGACATTCCCTCTGCAAGCTAAGCACAAGTGTCAGATTAAAAGTCTCAAGACTTAGGCTCTAAGTCCAGCAGATACACACTCACTCAGACCATGGTGATCAGATCAGGAACCAAGGCAGGCTTCTCTTTGGGTGGAGCTGACAGCTGGCTGAGGAAGTCATCTTAGGGAGAAGTCCTTTTCTCACTAGTGTCAAGAGGCTGCTGTAGAGTTTGAGAGTGGTGAGGAAAATGCAGAGTATCAACCAGATGAGAAGAGTTAGGATGTCAGTCCAGGTCCTCACCAGGCTCTCAGGTTTGTGTGCATCAGTGTTGGCTGGCTGAATGTCTGTTCATTTGCTCCATCATTTATACTGAATTTTGGGACTTCTGACCACCCTTTCAATTCCTATCAGCTGTTACCAGATTTCTCAGTGACGTCATTCATCCTGAGGTTACAGCATCTGGTCTGCTGGTCCCCACCCTGATTTTCTTGCTTTTCACTCTTATCAGGGCCAGGACAACAGGCCAGAGACTTCACTGAGTTTGTCAGGATGGGGAAAACTGACTTGTTTGTGCATGAAGGCCACACTAGAGGGTTCAGTAGGTGTGCCTGGTGAGACTGAAGGTTTCAAACTGTAGTTTTAAAATGGAGTTGCTTAGGCTAAGGCCTAAGGCCCATCCTTACAAAGGGCTAAATCTGACAATCTATTATAATAAATCCTTATAGCTCTTGTATCCTACCTATGGAAGTCATATCTAGCAAAAAGCTATAAAGTCTTTGTTTTCTGCTGATTTTCATATATATGGGTGCACAGCTGTGTATTGTATGCTGTATCTACATGTAGGCTTGTTTCTATATATTATGTACATGGTACCAAAAATTGGCATATAAAGAGCCCTCATAAAATTAAAAGAATGGATCCAAGGGGGCTGGGGATGTGGCTCAAGTGGTAGCACGTTCGCCTGGCATGCGTGCGGCCCGGGTTCGATCCTCATCACCACATACCAACAAAGATGTTGTGTCTGCCGAGAACTAAAAAATAAATATTAAAAAAAAAGAAAGAAAAACTTAAAAAAAAAAAAGAATGGATCCAAATACCTTTCTGTACATATGACTTAAAATACTTAAAAAGATAAAGATTTTAAAACATCTTTGAAATTACTAACCCACACATTTTTTTCCTAGGTGATTAGCCAATAAAGGGTGTTGTTTTCTATAAAATATTTAAAGTGTAATGTTCATTGCTTCTGGGATTTTTTCTTCAACAGAAAAAGATGGCTTAAAATGTTAACTAAAAACTTGGTTTTTATAAGTTAAAAATGGATAAATCAGATTTAATATAAATGGGATAAACATTTATAAATTTTTAAAAATTGTTGGTCAGTGGAAAGACAGTTTAAGATTGCTTTGTTTATGGATCTTCACTAAATGCAAGGTGATTAAGGTTTAAAATTCTACTTTCACATATTGGATTTAAGAAGATGATTTAATGCTGTTGTTTTATTTGGACACAGTAAGCCTTCCGTATTCTGACTCAAACTTTAGGCTTCCTAAAGGCCAATGCTCAAAGACTTCTGACTCCAAGAATAATGCCAACAATGAAAGAGAAGGAGAATCTGAGACAGCTGCAGTGGCTCCCACTTCTCCACATGCCCTGTGTCCATCACTGTCCATATTAAGGAAAAATTTGTATGTGCTAGTTTGTCTATTTTAAAGGTTCCTGATAGACCCAGCCTGATTTTCTCTTTAAATTGGGAGCCATCTTGCCACAAAGCCATGAAAAGATAATTTTGGCTTTACTATAAATTACTGCAAATTCTGAACTAGCTTGGAATGCCTGCCCTGTGGCTCTCTGACCAGAGAGCAGCCCTCTCTGAAACTTTAGTGATGCCTCATAAATCTTGGCCTTCCCTGGCCAGATAACAACCCTCTCTGAGGCTCTAATGACCTTCATAAATTCTGATGCCGAGGCCAGCAAAAATGTTATGCTCATCAGAATTTTGTTATCTGTAACCCCCCTTTGTGTAACTTTCTGGGTTATAAAACTGGGCTGCAGGAAAGCTGCGGCTGCTGTCTTGTTCCTGCGGTTTTGGGTGGGAAAGGCAGCCCGGCTGGTTGAAATAATAAGCTTGCTTTAATTTGATTTTATTTGGAGTCAGTGGTCTTTTCTTGCATCCTGGTCTAACAGTTCCCATCTGTCAGCCCTGGTTTTGGTGATCCACTCTTGTCTATTTTTCCTATCTTTTACCGGCCCTTTAAGACATAGGCCATACTACATTAATCTTACCAGTAGTGTCTTGGAAACATTTTTGACTGAATGGGCCATCTATAGTATGGACCTGTTTAAGAGAAAGATGTTTCACTATAACAAATCTGACCTTTAAATGGTTTTCTGGATAATTATACAGTCTTATAGTTGAAGTTTGTCATGAGTAAGTATATAGAAGATTCCGTACAGATATTTATCCAGTTATATGATAAGGAGTCTGAACAGTCAGGAACTAAGTTGAAGGTGCCAAAGGCAGTGTCTATTATGCAAGGATAGCAGAACACCAAAAGAAGGGGTTACAAAAGAGTTGAATCCTTTCAATAGAGTGTTGGCAGTCCCAGCACTGTTTCTCAGCCTGGCCCAGGCAGCTGCAGATCACCTCACTGGGGCCTCTTTCACTAGAAAGCAATATGACTGGTATAAGGAAAAAGGGCCCAAAAAAGGAGACTGGGTACAATTGATGGTGAAAAACTCATTAAAGTTGATGACATTATGATAATGATAAGGGAGACAGGTCAGGACCAAATATCCTGTGCTCCAATCCTTGAATGAAACCTCTGAAAAAGATTAAGGCACAATTTTTGTATATGCTAGATTGTCTGATCCCTCTCCCAGGGTGAATTTTTTTGTGTAAATTAGGCATAGAAAACATTCATAAAGATTGTTTCAGAATATAAGTTTTAAAAAGTGGTCTGAAACTGAAAAAGATAAAGGAAAGTTATAGGTATGGAAATATATTTTTGGTATGGAAAATGAGAAGGTAAAAGAAACATTTTTGGATCAGAGGGTGTTTTGTCTGGTAAAGTAATATTCTTGTGAAAAAGTGGAAAAACTAAGGATGTAAACAAGTTGTAGAACATCTAAATAAGTCACACAAGGTTTGTGAAAGGTAAATGTCAAAAAGTTTGTGTGTGACTAAGTTGGATATAATTAGCACAATCAGTTATTTAATGTTTTTAGTGTACTGATATGAACCAGAATTTCATCCTCTGTGTATTAGAGTAACAAGGGTTTCCTAAAACATTGGCCTGGTCTTTCTGGGTGGATGGTGCACACCTGTAATCCCAGCAGCTAGGGAGGCTGAGACAATTACATTTTCAAATAGATGCTATGTCCTCACCTGTTTCATCCTGGGATCAACTTGTTAGCTCATGGTTTTCTGACACTTCCTGCTGGAAGAAACTGTTAATATCTATAGTCATTATCATATCATTGGTGTATGACTATTGTTGTATCAATCTTTGTCCAATACCTATGTCTTCTTGTTTTATTCATAGAGCATCTGCCTCCCAGATGCCTTTAATCTGTTTCTACTAAACCAGAGAATTACTCATGGTCTCCTGGACAAAATTTACTTATAATCTGAAGCATTTGACTGAGCGATAACAAGGATGGGAGATACATATCCTATAGGCCTATGCACTTAATCAGCAGGAAATAGCTGTTGATTATAATTGCCCTTTATTCCCTATGATTCAGGGTCTCTAATTCATGAGGGGCAGGAAATAGCTGTTGATTATAATTGCCCTTTATTCCCTATGATTCAGGGTCTCTAATTCATGAGGGGCAAATGTCCTTAACCCATAGCAAGATGATCTAGAACCAGGTTGAGAAACTGTGCTGGGACTGTCATCACTGCATTTAAAGACTTTAAATCTTTTTTTTTAACCCTTTCTTCTGGTGTCTTGCTATCCTTGCACATGAGAGACAGTAACTACTTGCACCCTCAGCTTAGTTTATGACTCCTTATCATGCAACTGCATAAATGCCTGTATATATAGAATCTCTTCCATATGTTTTACCTTTGACAGACCAACTCCCACTGCAAGATTGTATGATAATCCAGAAAAATCATTCAAAGTCCTCATCTTTCTCTTATACATGCTAATACCTGTAGGTGGCACATTCAGCCAAGATCTTTTTTCCCAAGAGATCACCAATTAGATCAACATAGCATGGTCCATTTCTCAAAGGGCCAGTAACACATTTAAAAAAAGAAAAGAAAAAGATACACAGAGGCAGACAAACTAAAGAGAATCCATGAAACCATGGCTGACAGATGGGATCCTTTAAAACAGAGAGAGCTGCACATACAGAATTCCTTCCACTTATATTACATCTGACAGATCAATTCCAACTGCAAATTTCTACAATAATTCAGAAAACAATTCAAAGTCCAAAATTTTTTTTTATAGTAAAACATCTTTTTCTTGGGCTTATATTTATAGATGGCCCATTCAGCCAAGATCTCTCTTCTCAAGAGACCAAAGAGACTAGCAGTGGGCCAGCCACGGTGGTGCACACCTGTAGTCCCAGAGGCTGAGGAGGTTGAGGCAGGAGGATCTTGAGTACAAAACCAGCCTCAGCAATGGCAACTCAGTGAGATTCTGTTTCTAAATAAGATACAAAATAAGACTGGGGATGTGGCCCAGTGGTTGAGTGCTCCTGAGTTCAGTCCCCAGTACCAAAATAAAAACAACACAGAGACAAACAAGAGGGAATTTCTAAACCCAAGGAGACCACCAGTAAGATCAACATAGCATGGTCCATTTCTTAAAGTTCCAGTAACTCATTTTAAAAAGGAAAAGAAAAAGAAACACAGAGACAGACAAACCAGAGAGGATCCATGAAACCAATAAACATATAAGAATCTAAAATAGACCAGATAGGAGCAAGTATCCCTAGATTATAAAGTCCCACTTAACTATGACTCCTATACCACTTGTACCACAGAAGTCCCTGCAAAGAGGAACCACATATGTGGAATCAAGGATCTTGGTGTGCACACTGAGGTCTTACCAGATGGCCAAGATTGTCTCAACTTTACTGAATTCAGTTTCCTGTTTTTTCAAAGTGGACAAAATGGAGCAACATGTACCATTCAGGGAGAGGAGGTGGGAGTTCCCCAAAGCAAAAGGAGCTTAAGTAACTGCTGGGATGCTTTAATCTGAGGCAAACTCACCCATATCCTAACTCTCCTACAGTTAGGCTCTCAAGTTTACCAGCCACCTTGCATCCTCAGCATGTAAGTGGGGTTTCTTGGAGAGCCAAGCCTGCCCCCCAAAATGCCAGAGCAGGGCCTGCTCTTGGGTGCCACTGGGGTACCAAATTTGTTACCAAAAACTGGGTACTTATCCCCACTACCAATCCAATAATGAAGACATCTTTTTGAGAAAAAGGAGAAATTTTATTGTTTTGCTAGCAAAGGAGAAACATAGGGAATGCCTGTCCTAGAAGCTGTGATTCTTCCCATCTCGGGGAACAGGGAGTTTAGTTTTATTTTGTTTTTTAATTGTTATTTATTTATTTATTTAGTTGTAGATGGACACAATACATTTATTTATTTATTTATTTGTTTATTTATTTATTTATTTTTATGTAGTGCTGAGGATTGAACCCAATGCCTCATATGTGATAGGCAACTGTTCTACCAGTAAGCTACAACCCCAGCCCAGAACAGAGAGTTTTTTGTTGTTGTTTGGTTGGTTTGTTTTTGGTACTGGGAATTGAATCCAGAGGCACTCAACCAGTAAGCCACATCTCCAGCCCTATTTTTGTATTTTTATTTAGAGACAGGGTCTCACAGAGTTGCTAAGCACTTCACTATTGTCATTGCTGAGGCTGGCTTTGAATTCTGGATCCTCTAGCCTTAGCCTCCAGAGTCACTGGGATTACAAGCTTGAGCCTGGCAGAATAGGGAGTTTTTAAAGAGGTGATTCAAAGGCTACATTCAATGTGTTCTCAGTTCTAAGTTGCAATTCACTTGTTAATTCAGGAAATGGTAATTTCTGATATCTTCTGGTGTCACCCCTAAAATCTGAATTACTTTGTACCTGTGGTTGGTGTGTGCTCAAGGACAGATAAATCTGCCAAGGATGGGGAATAAAGGTAATCCTGTTTCCCCCGGAGATTAGGGAGGGGAAGATATTAGGAAGGAGTAGGAAAATAGGAGAAACAAACATGTCCATTTTAAAAATGTCACAGTGGCACAGCAGTAAGGGCTATATTCAAAGCAGAAAGTGGACTACTGTTACATGTTGGTAATTGGAGTACCAGCCTAAAGTAAATTTGCAGGATTTCCAAATTGTCAACTGCTTGGCAGGCTCCAAAGGCAGATTTGGTGCTAATGTTAAGTAGTGACAGTTTTTCCTTTTGCCAGAGTGCAAGCTCTAGTAAGAGCAATAACCTCCACAACATGAATTGATTTTATAGTGGGCAGAGTATGCCTCAAGGGTTTCATGTAGGGAATTATTGTCTTTTTCTCTAAAAATTCTCTTCAAGAGCCATTGCACAATAGAAATTATCTGAGTTATCTATAGAGATATCATGAGAGATCCTCTTCCTTCAAAACCATTTCTGTAACTATGAGTCAATCCTATGGAGTGTATAAGGTCCTTGCTAATCATCTGGATGGGCATCTTAAGTGACAGCTGCCAGTTTAAGGAAAAATTTTTGCTTTCCCACCCAAGGTCTTTTCTGAGAAAGGCTCACCACTCCCTCATACCAACCCAAACCTTAACCAGCCTCATTAGGACCCACCCAGCTCTGATTCCTGAGCCTCCCCCATTAAAGTTCCAGAACTCAAGCCTACTTTGCCTCTCTCTCCTATAGAGAAATGGCCTTCATTTGTCAGCTCTGAGAAATAAACTGTCATGTATATCTCTGCCTGGTCTCCATCTGTTATGCTTGAATTCGGGACCCCCAAAAGACCATCAGAGACCAAGATTGATATAAGCAGCAAAGAGGTGTTTATTGTGAGCTAGTTGGGTCCTCCACACACACAGTAACTGGTGATGCTGAGAGGCCCCAGCTCAGGGTTTGCAGCAGTTTTATACACTATTTAGGGAAGGCAGGGACTTCACATAGCATCTCTTAGCAAATCATTACACACCGTGGGAAAATCATAAAACAACTCTAAAACATGATTAACACATTCATTGGTGGGAACAAGTTGGGTAGGGGTGAAAAACCAGCCTCTACCTCAGAGCAAAGCCTGTCCAAGGAAGGGACATCACCTTTGTCTTTGGAAAGACCCACAGAGCACTCCTAGGCACATTCCCACCCTGCTAAGTTGTTTATCTACAAATAATAGGAGAGACCTGCTGCCAGGTGTCCCTGACTCAGTCAGGCTAGGTGGGGATCCATAGCAACCCCCTAGTAGCCACCAATCAGCATGAGACAGGGAAATACCTGGGATGCCAGATGACCCTCCAGTAGTTTATGGTGGTTGATAACGTGTTGGGAAACCATGTAGTTCAGCACGAACACCCCTTTTGGCTTAAACCAATCAGTTCAAATGAATCCCCCTCTTGTAGTAACCAATCACCCCTACCCAACTTGTTCCCGCCAGTGAATGTGCTAATCATGTTTTAGAGTTGTTATTTGATTTTCCCGCAGTGTGTGATGATTTGCTAAGAGATGCTATGATGTATGTGGGGGTCCCTGCCTTCTCCAAAGAATGTATAAAACTGCTGTAAACCCTGGGCTCCGGGCCTCTCAGCATCACCAGTTGCTGTGTGTGCGCACAGAGGACCGCGCTAGCTCGCAATAAACACCTCTTTGCTGTTTACATCGATCTTGGTCTCTGGTGGTCTTTTGGGGGTCCCAAATTCAAGCATAACAGGGGTGATTGGCTAGTACAAGAAGGACATTTGTTTGAACTAATTGGTTTAGGCCATGAGGGGAGTACATGCTGAACTACATGGTTTCCCAACATATTATCAACCACTATAAACTATTGGGAGGGTCATCTGGCATCCCAGGTATTTTCCCTGTCTCTTGCTGATTGGTGGCTGCTAGGGGGTTGCTATGGGTCTGCACCTACCCTGACTGAGTCAGGGACACCTGGCACAGCAAATCTCTCCTGTTATTTGTAGACAAACAACTCAGCAGGGTGGGTATGTGCCCAGGAGTGCTCTGTGGGTCTTTCCAAGGACAAGGGTCACACCCCCTTCCTTGGACAGGCTTTGCTTTGAGATAGATGCTGGTTTTTCACATCTTTCATTTCTCACTTACCCATTTCTCTTCCTTGCATTCCCTTCAGAGTGGAATAGGTGTCTCCATCATCAGGGAGGGATAGCAATATAGCTAAAGTGTTACAATGATAATTTAAAGAGTTAAAGATGCAGGCCTCTAATCCCAGCCACTTGGGAGGCTGAGGCAAGAGGATTCTGAGTTCAAAGCCAGCCTCAGCAAGAGTGAGGTGCACAAAGCAACTCAGTGAGACCCTGTCTCTAAATAAAATACAAAACAGGACTGAGGATGTGGCTCAGTGGTAGAGTGCCCCTGAGTTCAATCCCCAGTACTGAAAAAAAAAAAAAAATACTGAGCAGAGTTTAATCACTGTCATAGGTCAGTTATGAGGTGTTCCCCAAAAGCTCATGTAGAAGACAATGCAAGAAAGTTTAGAAGTGAAATGATTGGGTTATGAGAACCTAATCAGTGATCTGCTTGAATGAATTAACTTGGTAGTAACTGGCAAGTAGGGTGTGGCTATAGGAGGTGGATCACTGGGGGTATGCCTTTTAGAGCTTATATTTTGTCCTTGATGAGTGAGAAGTCTCTCTGCTTCCTGGTGGCCATGTCCTGAGCTGCTTTCCTCCATCACAGTCTTCTGCCCTGATGTTCTGCCTCACCTTAGGCCCAGAACAATGAAGCCGGCCATCTATGGAATAAAACCTCTGAACCCATGAACTCTAAAATTGTTCTTGTCAGGTCTTATGGTCACCATGATGAAAAGGCTGACCTTCATTATAAACCAGGGTACTGTATATCAGCATGAATTGAGGTGAGAATGGAGACTGTACTTGGTACCACAAGGAAGGGAGGGAATACAAAAGAATTCATGGCACTTAGCACTTAGGTCTTTTTTTTTTTTTTTTTTTTTAACCAGGGATTGAATGCAGGGGAGCTTCACCACTTACCCACATCCCCAGCCCTTTTTGAAGGATATGAAAAATAATAACCCCCAGGAAGAAAGAAGAATAGTATAACTGGGATGTTCATTTACCCTTTCCCAGGGACAACTTTTTTTTTTTTTTTTTTTTTTGAAGTGCTGGGAATGGAACCCAGGGTCTTGTGCACTTGAGGCAAACACTCCACCAACTGAACTATGTCTCCAGCCAAACAATGGGTTTTAAATTTTGCATCTGTTCCTGATTTGGGCTTTGAACTTACACAACTGTTCCCCATGACTTCCCAACTGACACATTTTACAATTGATTCAAATCTCATTTGTTATGAATCAAATCTCACTTAAACTCCATAAAAATCAGACTTCTATAATCAATTGCCATTTTCTCTCCTGGAAATGTGCCATTCTTCTGCTTAATAAAGAAAACTTGCTGATCCATTGAGGTCTGTTCCCCATTTCAGTTATTTTTGCCTTCACTTTTTATATTTTATTTAGAAACAGGATGTGGATATATTGATTAGGCCTAGCTAAATTGCTGAGGCTGGCTTTGGACTCGCGATCCTACCACCTCAGCCTCCTGAGCCATTGGGACTATAGGCATGGACCACTACACTTGGTACCACTTAAGTCTTGAATAAATTGATGGATTTGATTTCTGTCCAAATCAAATTTTTCTTCTTTACTAGCAAGATTTGAATTATGAGGTGAAGAAGTAAAAATGAAAACATGCTGTTGAAAAAGGGAATCCAAGGGTAGGGGTTGAAACTCCATGGTAGTGCACTTGCCCAGCACATGAGGCTCCAGGTTTAATGCCCTGTAACACACACATACAACAGAGAGAAAAAAAGAGAAGAGAGAATGAATCTGGTTTAGGTACCTTATCTTGTTCTACATCTTAGGAGAGGGGATGCTGGACTAAGATAGGATAAAAAAAATTAAGGATGGGCTGGGGATGTGGCTCAAGCGGTAGCGCACTCGCCTGGCATGCGTGCGGCCCAGGTTCGATCCTCAGCACCACATACCAACAAAGATGTTGTGTCCGCCGAGAACTAAAAAAAAATAAATATTAAAAATTCTCTCTCTCTCTCTCTCTCTCTCTCCTCTCTCACTCTCTCTTTAAAAAAAAATTAAGGATGAGCATAAAGGACACCAACAGGGAAGGAAAAAAGAAATTAGTTTTAACTCTTTTTTTTTTTTTTTTTTCTGGTGTTGGGGATTGAACCCAGGGGCAGTCTACCACTGAGCTCCAATTCTCAGCCCTTTTTATTTTTTCAGAGAAGATCTCACTATGTTGCCCAGGTTGGCCTGAAATTTTTAATCCTTCTGCCTCAACCTCCAGAGTAGCTGGGATTGCAGGCATGTGCCAACATTTTAAAGCTAAGAAACTCCATTAACACCCTTTCCTTTAGTCCCCATTCCTATTTTCCTCCAGACATAAATTCTTTAAAAACCCATTAATCTCTTTGTAGCAGCACAATTCACAATTCACCAATAGACAAGTTAGGGATCAGCCTGAGTGTCTCTCAATATTGATAAATGGATAAGGAAAGGTGGTATATATACACAGTGGAGTTTTATTCAGTCATAAAGAAAAATGAAATTATATCATTTGCAGGAAAATGGATGGAACTGGGGAGCATAATGTTGAACAAGATAAACCATACTCAGAATGTCAAGGGTTGTATGTGAAGGCTAGAGAGAAAAAAAAAAATTTAAAGTGGCATCATAAAAATAGAAGGGAGACCAGTAAAGTGGAGAATGGGGATCAGGGGAAGGGAGGAGAGGAAAAGGTGAGATAGTGAGGAATGAGAATGATCAAATTATGTCAAGTGCATGTACAAATATGTTCACAATGAATCCCACTATTGCACTACAATCCCACTATTGCACTACATTATAATGTGCCAAGAAAAAAGAAAAAAAAATTTAGAGTATTGTGAGTCTAGTAGATTAGTGCCTAAATATGCTGCTAGCTTACATGACATATTTTTTCAGACTAAATAAAGCCAAAAAAAAAAAACTGTTAGAGATTTAAGATTATGGATGTATTCCAGACATTTTCTGTTGACTGGATGATGCTAACATAAAGACCCTGAAGAGAGCTAGACTATTAAGAACCACCCTATGCTCCATGATTAAAAAAAAAAAAAAAAAAAAGAATTGAACTCACCATGCTGACATCATAGTCACATACTTCCCATATAAGATTTCCTTTAAAAGGAAGAGTCTATAACTCCCAAAGCACATCTTACTCTCAAGCATCCCTATTCCTTCTCCCTTTGGATATCTTGCTGTATTGCTTGCTTTCCTAAATAAATCTTTGCTTATGCCTTTCTTGATGCATGCTAAAATTCTGTGTCATAAACCATAAAATTGTTACGGTGGTGCACACCTGTAATCTCAGAGGCTCAGAAGGCTAAGGCAGGAGGATTATGAGTTCAAAGCCAGCCTCAGCAACTTAGCAAGGCCCTAAACAACTCAGTGAGACAAATAGCTAGAATCTCTCCCTGACCCCCCTGCAATGACCAGGAAATACCTCAACTAAATGCTGATATTCAAGGCCAGATGGGAGCAATTTTAAAAGCTTTCTCTCTTATGATAAACTGGCCTAAGGTTGAATTAAGTACTCAGAAGGAGGGAGACAACTCAAGGCCTTTGTTGCAAGATTTATAGGAGTTTTTCATAATACACTGCATTATATCCTGATGCACCTGAGCACAAAAATCTAATTTCTGCCCTGGTCAGGAATTTACTTCCTGATATAAAGAGGCAAATTCAGAAAAATATAGGTGTCTAAGATGTTCTGTCTCGGGCTGGGGATGTGGCTCAAGCGGTAGCGCGCTCGCCTGGCATACATGCGGCCCGGGTTCGATCCTCAGCACCACATACCAACAAAGATGTTGTGTCCACCGAGAACTAAAAAATAAATATTAAAAATTCTCTCTCTCTCTCTCTCTCTCTCTCTCTCTCTCTCTCTCTCTCTCTCCTCTCTCACTCTCTCTTTAAACAAAAATAAGATGTTCTGTCTCTTTAAAGTCATGATAGAAGGAAGTACACAACTCTTTGAAAATGAATGGCTTACAAGAAAACAAGAGGAAGGGGGGAAAGGAATGAAAATCTACAATTCTTACTTTGCAAATAGAATCTTAATAGAGGCAAAGGAATAACTCTAAAAAGGAATCAAAGGGAGCTGGGCACAGTGGTGCATGCCTGTAATCCCAGGGGCTCTGGAGGCTGAGAAATGAGCATTGGGAGTTCAAAGCCAGCCTCAGCAACAGTGAAGCACTAAGCAACTCAGTGAGACCTTTAAATAAAATACAAAAATAGGGCTGAGGATGTGGCTCAGTGGTTGAGTGCCCTGAGTTCCATCCTCAGTACCAAAAAAAAAAAAAAAAAAAAAAAGAAAAGAATCAAAGGTAGATGTGGTGACACACACCTGTAATTCCAGTTATTCACAGGGCTGAGGCAGGAAGATTGCTAGTTCAAGGCTAGTTTGGGTGACTTAGCAAGAACCCATCTCAAAAAAAAAAAAAAAAAAGAAAAAGAAAAAAGAAAAAAAAGAAAGGAATCTTTCTTAGTGGGTTTACTTTCAAATATTTGCAGATATTACAAAAAAAACAGGGCTTTTATGAAGATATTTTTGTATTTTTTATGCCATTTTTAGCTATTTTCAATCAGAAGTCTTGTCCATATAGTATATTTTTTTTCCAGAAATGGAGATTCTAATTCAAGATAGTTCAATGAAAAGATCATGGCCCTAGAGGAGATGATCAGAACTGGAGTCTTAAGATATGATCAGGTTACTATTCTAAAAAAAAAATTATATATATATATATATATATATATATATACACACACACACACACACACACACACACACACACATACTATATACACACACACATACACTATATATATATATATAGTATTTTTTTAAAAAAAGAGGGATTCATGCCAAAAAAGAATTCAAAAGATACTCAAGGATAGATACACAGATAAGTATGTTGTATCTATTAGATATGGAAAAAGATAACCTCCGCCCCCCCCGCCCCCCCAAAAAAAAAGAGGCCCAAGAAAAAGAAGTAAAAAGGAAAGCCACACATCATAGCTTTCATCTTTCTCAAGGTCAATCCCTTTCAGATTCTGGCTGCAGGTGGGAAAAAGTGTTTCATCAAACCTAGAGTGACAGTCTATGAAACACTAATCTCTCCCAAGATAACTCCTTTTCAGGTGCTGGCCACGGAACCCCAACCAACCCAACAACTCAACTTCCTGAGTGCCCAAACTGACATGCTCACTAAATCACCTCTCAGTATAGCCTGTTGGAGGGACAGCAACAGGAAATAGGAAGCTTAACTACATTGAACCCTTTTGCAGAGATCCTTTTGCTGATAGTCCTAAGATCAATTACGGTGAAGATTTCTGGAGATGCTTAATTATTTTTTTTTAAAGAGAGAATGAGAGAGAGTGAGAGAGAGAGAGAGAATTTTAATATTTATTTTTTTAGTATTTGGCGGACACAACATCTTTGTTTTGTATGTGGTGCTGAGGATCGATCGAACCTGGGCTGCATGCATGCCAGGCGAGCGCGCTACCGCTTGAGCCACATCCCCAGCCCTGGAGATGCTTAATTAAGATTTTCTGTGGAGAAAGGGGTGCCACTAAAAGCCTAGTCCCTTTCTCTGTCCAGTGGCTCACTTTCCACCAGGAAAGTGGATCCAACAGCATCACCGTGTCCCTGTACCTCATTCCTGTGTGATACTGAATAAAAGAGCTAAGCTGATTTGTAAAGTTTGTGTCCATCCTGGTCTCTTTGTGATAACAGTATCCTCCTCCTTTGTTCCCCAATTCCCCCTAGTCATCTATTGCAGAAACCATCACATATAGCAATTGCTCATTTCTCTTCCCATAAAAAAATATATCTTTGCATTAATGTGTGTTGTTGTATTAGCAAAAAAATGCAGGCCACAGAATAGGATAAAGTATTTTCATATTATATATCTGATAAAGAATTATATTTAGCCAAGTGTGATGATGCAGGTCTGTAACCCAGTGAATTGGGAGGCTGAGGCAGGAAGATCTCAAATTTGAAGCCAGCCTCAGCATCTTAGGGAGGCCTTAAGCAACTTAGTGAGATCCTGTCTCCAAATAAAAATTTAAAAGGATTAGGGACATGGCTCAGTGTTTAAGAGCCCCTGGGTCCAATCTCCAATACCCTCCCCCCAAAAAAGTATTGTGTTTAGAATAAATAAAAAATCTTTAAAATTCAGCAATTAGAAAACAAATAATACAATTTAAAAATGATCAAAAGTCTGGGCACCTCTCCAAAGAAGATATACGGATGACAAATAAGTGCATGAAGATACTCAACATAAGGAAATGCAAATGAAGACAATGAAGGGAAAGATAGGAACAAGAGACCGGTAAGCAAGAAATGAAAGAGGAGACCAGGCAGAGATACATATTAGAGTTTATTTGTCAGAGCTGACAAATGAAGGCCATCTCTCTATAGGAGAGAGAGGCAGACAGGCTTGAGTTCTGGGACTTTCATGGGGAAGGCTCAGGAATCAGAGCTGGTTAGGTCCTAATGAGGGCAGTTAAGGGTTTGGTAAATATGAGGGGGTGGGGTACCTTTCTCGGAAACACCCTTGGGCGGGAAAGTAGAACTTTTTCCTTAAAATGGCCCCTGTCACTTAAGATGGCCATCCAGATGCTAAGCAAGAACAATAATGATATACTGTTTGTACCTGCTATGATAGTTACAAACTCAAAAAATTGTCAGATGCTGCAACATATGCCTGTAATACTAGCAGCTTGGGAGCTGAGGCAGGAGGATTGCAAGTTCAAGCCCAGCCCAGCCTCAGCAATTTAGTGAGACCCTAAGCAACTTAGTCAAGACCTAGTCTCAAAAAAAAAAAAAAAAAAAAAAAGAAAGAAAGAAAAAGTTGGGGATGTGGCTCAGTAGTTAAGAACCCCTAGGTTCAATCCCTAGTACTAAAAAATTAAAGATTAAAAATAAAAAAAGAACTGGTAATAATAAGTGCTAATGAAGAAGCCAGGCCTGGTGCTGTGGCACATACCTGTAATCCCAGGGGCTTGGAAGGCTAAGGCAGGAGGATTGCAAGTTCAAAGCCAGCCTCAGCCAAAGTGAGGTGCTAAGCAATTTAGTGAGACCCTGTATCTAAACAGAATACAAAATAGGGCTGAGGATATGGCTCAGTGGTTGAGTGCCCCTGAGTTCAGTTCCTGGTACTAAAAAAAAAAAAAAAAAGTAAGAAAAAAAACTAATGAAATATGGAGTTAGTAACAATGTATCAATATTATTTCAGGAGATGTGATAAATGTATAATAATAAAGTAAGATGTTTACCATAGGAGAAACAGAATAGGCTATACAAGATCTATGTCATACCTTTGCAACATTTCTGTAAACCTAAAAGTAGTCTAAATTTAAGATGGTTATTATTTTGTTAAATAGTCCTCAATTTTTTTTTAAGTAACCCTCAGGCATTAGAGGTGCAGCTTAGTGGTAGAGTACTTGCCTAGCATGAGAGAGGCCCTGAGTTTGCTCCATAACACCATAATATATAATAACTGTCCACATGAAAATGAATACAGTAGCATATGTATGTATACCCTTTTATATGTATATACATATATACACGACTGTGAGTGTATGTGTGTATCTATCTACACTTTTCAGTTTTCTGGGTTATTGTCATCAAGAGGCTAGGTATTGTTGAGAGAAGAGATGGAATCCTCAGAGGTAGGATAGGATTCCTTTCAGAAGATCTTCTTTCCTGTGTAGTACAGGGCTGCTCAGAAGGTTCTTTTCCCCACAATGATGCCCTACCTTCACATCAGCCATCTCTACCTGATTCAGACCACAGCCCAATCCTCTGGCTGGCTGCTCAATCAGAATCCCAGAGGGCAAAGCGCCCTCGTGTGGCCATGGGATTTAGTACATAAGAATGGAACTCTCCTGCCTACTCCTTAAGTAGGGACCTTCCCAGGGTCACACTGGGCTTTCAGCAACTGGCAGGGCCATGTACACAAAGTGGGGCCCAAGTCCTGCATCAGGTTCAGAGACTGAAGCATTTCTAAATCTACACTCACATATATGTTTCCTCTCCACTGGGTGACGATGGACTCTGGCCTCAAAGCAGAGAGGAGTCTCCAGGTTGTAATGGCTGATTCCTAGGTTGGGAGTTTCACCCAAGAAATACTGCCATTTGTTTCTGCTGCTGCTTCCAGGGATGAAGGCGCCTCCTTCTGGGAACCAACCCCGAATTCCCCATTCCTAGGAAGAGGGGTGGATGAGGACATCCCCAGGGTATTGACCTAGAAAGATGGGTAATCAACCTGGAGAAGTCAAAATAGAGAAGAAATAGGACCTGCTAGGAAGACCAAAAGATATAGAGGGGGAAAAACATAAGAATAAGAGACAGAGTAAGGGCCGTTTAGTGGACACCCTTTCGGGAAAGGTGGATTCTGCTGAGGAGAGTCCCAGGGACTTCTGGCTGAGATGCTGTTTTCTTGTGACTAGTAATTATAGAAGTATCAGTTTTACAGTTGATTGGTAAACTAAAGTTTTAGGTACTTAAAGGAACAGTATAATTTACACATAGAGAGATAAAGGGACAAAGAGAAGATGAGGGGAGATTTAGGAAGTTCTTTTCCCGTTTCTTGATTCAGATTCCCCCAATTTTATCGTGCTGGGGCTGCAGGGAAATTGAAGGGCCCTATAGGGGAATTGAAAGTAAGACCTATGCTTCCCATAAATAGGCCAACCCTGATGAAGGTATTCCTGCACCCACTGTCTGATAGGGTCACAGCGTGGGGGATGCTGTGGCAAGGCCGCACAATCTGGAAACTGGAACCATTGGGAATGTTAAGTGTTTTGTTTATGATACTCATGATATGGATAACAGGGCATATGTCAATCAATAATAAAAGTACGTATTACCTGAGATTGCAGGAAAATTCCCAGAATGAGACTAAGGATACAATTGAGACATGCCATGAGGTGAATTTCAATGTCTCTTAGGATACAAACAATGGTGTTATTCCTCAAGCTTAAACAACAAGAAATATTTACCCTATGGTTAACAATTTACACTAGCCCCCCAACCCCATCCGGAAGCCACAACCTATACAATATCCTAGCTACAGAAAAACAATTGCTGTGCCAACAGTACAAGGACCACAGTATGTAGCTTATGGTATCTCCTCGAGGACAAGAGGCTAATAAAAATACATTCTCCAACCAATAGACCCTCCTTTGCTTTACGCAGAAACTTATGATGAAAATGGAAAACACACAGTTAATATAAATGACAAATGAGTTGAGGTGTAAAGCCTGCCCTTTAATTAGAGATTAAAAAGACATAAGAATTGGTGTGCTTTGACCAAGGATCAAGGAAGTTCTTTAAGAAAGCAGTTGAATAGGTCATATGAAAAAAAATTACCTTGGAAATTAAAAATAGAATAATGTAAAATTAATATAGATATATTTTAGAGGCACTTCAGAGTAGTAGACTTTTAAATAATAGACTTTCACTACTTTAAGTGTGTTTTACTGGGATTTTAGTTTAGAAGTAAAAAAGCTTACCAATAATCATAAGTATGCTTTAAAGTTAAAGGTTAATGAAATAATTATAGGTATGCTTGAAAGTTAGAAGTGAATAATAGGTCAGGAGTCATGTAGTCTAGTTGCTGTCACCTAGCACCTAGTGATTGACGTGAAAACATAAAAGCTTAATCATGATTGTCTAAGGTTACAGAAAAATATTTTGAACAATGTACTCAATATCTTAGGGTAATCAATGTATGTCAGAAAAGATTGTAACTCCTGAAAACTATGTAAATCAAAAAAGTTTCAGGCTTTGAAGCTATCCATCAACTACCTGAAAAAAAAAAACCTGTAAAAAAGGTATAAAAATAAAGGTCTCTCCAGGGGCAGAGATGTCTTCTGGAGATTGCTTGTAACTTACAACCTGTCATCCGACTCTTCTTCTTTTGCCCACGCAACTCCTCCTTCAGGACCACCCTGGACCCTCATTCCCCGCCCTGGGGCTGGACCTCGGCACAACTCTAGTCCCTCATTTTGGGGTTTTCAGGTCCAGTTTTTGAGTGTTCAGTTCACTCTTGGCTCACTCTCAGGACGTCAGGTGCACATCCTTCAACTCAATTCAATTCTGACACTAACTGGAATTACTACAGACCCCACAGGTAAAGGCTCATTCCCACAAGACTGCCCCCTACTTGAGATGCCAGTCACAAATCCCAGGCTATTTTACCTGTGCTTCTACCATAAGTTGGAAGTTTCCAAGATCACTTCCTCAGGTTCATTCATTTGCTAGAATGGCTAAGAGAACTCAGGGCAACTCTTTCTTATAGTTACTTATTTATTAGAAAAGCGTGCAAATGAATGACCAGATAACAAAGACCTAGCAGGAGATTCAGAAGAATCTGGAGCTCCAGAGCTCTATTTTCGATGGAGATGGGGTAAGTCACCCTTCCCGCCCATGGATGTGTTCTTGTTCACCATGCAGAAATCTCTCTAAACCCCATACTGCGGGGATTTTTATGGAGGCTTCATCACATAGGCATAATGAATTAACATCAATTTGCAATTCCTCTGCCCTTTTCAGAGAATGGAAGGTAGGAATAAAAGTTCCAAGTTTTAATTATTGCTTCATCATCCTGGAACCAGCTCCAATCCAATAATCACCTCACTAAAGGAAAAGATACCCTGATCACTCAGGAAATTCCCAGGGACATATGACCTCCATGTCAGATGCTCCTACTGCTTAAGAAGTTACAAAGTGATAGAGCACTAGTTTAGCATGCATGAGGTCCTGGGTTCAAACCCCAGCACTGGAAAGGAAGGAATAAGTTACAAAGTAGGAGCTGTGTCAGGAACTGGGGTCAAACATCAACTATTAGAACAAAAAATTGTCCTAGCACACTTATTACTTATTACTTATTACTAGAGTTTCCTACTGGGTGCTGTGGTGCACACCTGTAATCCTGGCAACTTGGGAGCCTGAGGCAAGCCTTAGCCACTTAGTGAGGCCCTAAACAATTTAATGTCTCAAAAATTTTAAAAATAAATAAATAAATAAATAAAAAGGGCTGGGGATGCAGCTCAGTGGCTAAGCACCCTGTGTTCAATCCCTGATATAAAAACAAACAAACCACACACATCAAAAAATTACTAGAGGGGATGTAGTTCAGTTGCATGCATAAGGTCCTGGGTTCAATCTACACCACCACCAAAAACAAAACAAAACAAAAATTCTAGAGTTTTAGGAGGTCTGTGCCTGAATTGGTAACAGAGAGCAATATATATATATATATATATATATATTTTTTTTTTTTTTTCATATTCCACAGGTGAATATTGGTATATTTTTTTCAGTACTGGGGATTAAAGGGAGGTATGCATTATTGCTGAGCCACATCCCAGGATTTTTTTTTTTTTTTTGAGATGGCCTCCCTAAGTTGCTGAGGCTAGCCTCGAACTTGAGATCTTCCTGCCTCAGCCTCCATAGTCACTGGGATTATAGGTATGCACCACTGTACCTAGCTGAATATTAGTATTTTTCTTAGAATCATGCTACTACCACCACAAGGAAAATGGAGAAATTAGTTTCTTTACTTTATTCTTAATTTTATTTATCTGATGCATCTTTGAATTTTATTTCCCCCCACTTGAGGCAACCAATGAGATACATCACTAGCCACCTTTTTTTTTTTTTTTTTTGAGACAAAGTCTCACTAAGTGTCTTGAGTCCTTGCTCAATAGCTGAAGCTGATCTGGAACTTGAGATTCTTCTGCCTCAGCCACCCAAGTCACTGAAATTACAGGCATGTGTCACCCCAATCAGCTAAAATATAAAGTTTGTAATTTCCAAATCCTGTCAATATTTAATATTGTTATAAGTCTTATTAGTGTTATTCACTCTAGATGTATGTATACATTGTGGCTTTAATTTGCATTTGTTTGATAACTAGTGGTAATGATTATCTTTTCAGGTACTTAGTGACCTGCATATCTTCTTTTGTGTTTTTCGAACATTTTGTACATGAACACAAGAATTGCTTTTCCCTTTTTATTGAGTTGTAAGCATTATTTATATCTTCTGGAAAATATATGTCTGCAAACTCTTCTCCCTTTTGTGAATTGCATTTTTTATTTCCTTAATTATATTTATCAAAATTTAGTTTCTGCTGGGGTTGGTGGTGCATGCCTGTAATCCCAGCAACTCTGGAGGCTGAGGCAGGAGGATGGAAAGTTTAAAGCTAGCCTCAGCAACTTAGCCAGGCCTTAAGCAACTTAGTGAGACCCTATCTCTAAATAATATATTAAAAGGAATGGGGATGTGGCTCAGTGATTAAGGGCCCTTGGGTTCAATCCCCAATACCATTTTTTTTAAAGTTCATTTTTAATCTTGATTAAATCTATTCCATCATTTTTTTGTTTTATATTTTATTTTATTTTGGCACTAGATATTGAACCCAGGTACCCCCCGCCCCCAACCCACTTTTTTTTTAAAGAATTTTTTTAATATTTATTTTTTAGTTTTCAGCCGACACAACATCTTTGTTTGTATGTGGTGCTGAGGATCCAACCCAGGCCGCACGCATGCCAGGTGAGCATGCTACCGCTTGAGCCACATCCCCAGCCCCCTTTTTTTTTTTTTTTTTTTGGTATTGAGAGTTGACCCCACAGGCACTTAAACTCAGAGCCACATTCTCCATCCCTTTTTTATTTATTTTTTTTTTATTTTGAGACAGGGTCTCACTAAATTGCTTAGGGCCTCACTAAATTGCTGAGACTGGCTTTGAATTTTTTTTTTTTAATATTTATTTTTTAGTTATTAGCGGACACAACATCTTTGTTTGTATGTGGTGCTGAGGATCGAACCCGGGCCGCACGCATGCCAGGCGAACATGCTACCGCTTGAGCCACATCCCCAGCCCGGCTTTGAATTTTTGATCCTCCTGCCTCAGCATGCTGAGCCACTGGAAACATAGGCATGTGCCATCACACTGGGTCTCTTTTTATATTTTAAAATTTTGAGACAGGGTCTCCTAAGTTGCCTAGACCCACCTCGAATTTGCAATCTTCCTGCCTCAGCTTCCTGAGTCTCTGGGATTATAGAGATGTTCCACTATACCTGATTTAGACAAAAAAAGAAAAAAAAAATTATCCCCCCAGTACTGTTGACTGAATCCAAGGTTACTTTACCACTGTGCTATATCTCCAGCCCTTTTTATTTTGTTTTTGAAAATTTTGAGACAGGGTCTTATAAAGTGTCCAGTCTGGTGCCATTATGCCCGTCTTAGGAAAAAAATCTGGTAAGAGCACAAAATAAAAAGTTTAAAATGTAAAAAAAGAGCTGGGTGCAATGATCCACACCTGAAATCCCAGCAACTTAGGAGACTGAGGCAGGAGGATTGCAAGTGAGAAGTCAGGGTGGACAATTTAGTGAGACACTGTCTCAGAATTTTTAAAAATGAAAATGGCAGGCTGGAATTGTGGCTTAGCAGTAGAGTGCTCACCTAGCATGTGTGAGGCCCTGGGTTCAATCCTCAGCACCACAAAATAATAAATAAAATGAAGGTATTGTGTCCAACTACAACTAAAAAAAAAAGAAAAGAAAAGAAAAAAGAAAATGGCTTGGGATGTAATTCAATAGTAGATTGCCCCCTTGGGTTCAGTCTCCAGTACTGCAAAAATATTCTTCTTCTTCTTCTTCTTCATCATCATCATCATCATCATCATCATAAATATGTATATATTTTAATCTAATCTAATTATACAAAAAATTTTCTGTGTTTTTTAGAAAAAGATTCTTAGTAGTTTTAACTTTTTTTTTTCTATTTTTTGTACCAGGGATTGAACCCAAGGGCACTTAATCACTGAGCCATATCCTGTCCCTTTTTATATTTTATTTTCAGACAAAGCCACTAGGTTGCTTAGAGTGTCACTAAATTGCTGAGATTGGCTTTGAACCTGCAATCTTGCTACCTCAGCCTCTAGAGCTGCTTGGATTACAGGTGTGAACCACTATGCCTGGTGTGAATTATTCTAATTTGTGTGCTGATCTTTAAAAAAAAAAAAAGAAAGAAAGAAAAAGGAAAGGGACTAGGAAGGAAGAATAAAGGAAATGAGACTGAGGATGTAGCTCAGTGGTACAGCACTGAGACACTGGAATCAATCCCTAGTACCTAAAAAGAGAAGAAAAAAAAAAAGGACATGAAAGAAAGTATACATTGATACACATTGCAGTAGAAAGCCCCTGATTCTGGTTCTAGTAGAGCCCTTATTAGCTACTGGCTGTGTGACCTTGTTAGTCACTTGTTAGTCAGTCACTGGGTCTCAGCTTCTGCATCAGACTAGAAGATCTGAGATCTCAGATTCAGACACTCTTTGAAAACATGTTGGAGACACTTCCTGATACATGGACATTTGGGCTTATCCCTGCTTCCCCCCACCCCCATGAATGGGCACACAGGATATAACAAGTGTTCCCCATTCTGAGTCTTAGTGAGGATTGCTAATGCACCCAGCAGAGAGGAAAGGAAGGAGCATGCATTTACAAAGCCTTTCAGCACCCAGCTGCTTTCCCATTTGGGTAGCATTGAAAAACTCTGCAGGAAGCCGGAGAAATGGATCTGGGGGAATCTGGCTAGTCTTCCCAGGTTCCATGCCTGTCATAGTCTATGACCATACTTTCCCTTTGAGTACTACTAATAGTGTGGATTACATATGTTCCTAGATCAACCTAAAAACACAATTATTATTTATTATTCCATTTCTAGGAATAAAAATAGGTTCCCAATACTGGCCTATCAATTTAAAACTAAACCTTTAGAATACAAAACTTCAGGGAGTTTGGACTTGGTGTGTGAGGGAGTGGCTCTTTTGTCAGTGCTTTTGCCTTTCTGGGTGGCTATCCAGAGGGAGGAGGTGGGTAGCTGTGTCTCAGGAATGCTTAAGGAGGGGCTGGGGAGTGTACCCTACCTGCTCTGGTTGACTATGACATCCTATAAAATAAAGACCAAAACATGCACTTAGTTTCCACATATCCTTCCTATCAGGAATTCTGTACCTCCTTTCTTCCTTCAAATGTCAGCTGAAAACTCTTTTCCCCCAGTAAGTTGTATACTCATTACCTACTCATTAAACTGTCCTGTTACCTCATGTTTCCTTGCTAATGTGGACTCTGCAGCCAGTTCTTTTGTGATAATTTCTCTGTTTCAGTCTTAAAGGGTAAGTTCTGCCTCCAAAGATTAGGAGCTGGTGGAGAGCTGGGACCAACCTTGAGTTCTTAGCTGGACCTGACAGGAGACCATGACAGGCTCCATTTATGGAATTCTCCCTGTCACAGCCCACGTGGAGTGTTTTATGTGAATTCTTTTTATAATGTTTGCAACAACCCTACAAAGGAGGTGCTATTATTATTCCTGTGCATAAAAGAGGTTAAGAGACTCCTCTAGTGATACAACTAAAAGAGCCAACATTTAAACCCAGGGCTGTCTGAATCCATCCATAGTTCTTAACAAGATCACAGACTCTCTGGGCTAGAGGAACTAGACAAGCATTGGTCCCTCCCATTAGAGATAATCTCCACTTCCCTTTCTGCTTCTCTCCAGCACATTCCAGCTCATAACGTGGTGCCCCTTCCTGTGGAATCCCTCTGTTCTCCCAAGAGGGGGTGGGGCATCTCTCACTTGTAGAAGCTCACTTGCTGGCTGCTGACACTTTTCCTCCAGCTCCTCGACTTGGATTCCAAGCTGGGTGACCTCCTCAGAGACCTTAGTGATGTACTCATCCCTCTCCTTCCAGATCTGCTGCTCTAGCTCCCTCAGCCGGGCCAGCAGGAGAGGCCGCTGGTCCTCCAGCTCCTGCTGCAGCCTCTCAAAAGTTGTTTCTACTTGTTGTTTCTTGTTTTCAATCTGAGTCTATCAGCAAGAGAAAGATGGGCATGGTTAGGGAGGGGTTCGCAGAGCTGGCTTCCGGAAGGATTATTGATGTACTTATTAAGAGGAATAGGGGGCTGGGGTTGTGGCTCAGTGGTAGAGCCTACCTCTCATGTGTGAGACCCTGGGTTTGATCCTCAGCACTGCAAAAAAAAAAATAAAATAAATAAACAAAATAAAGATATTGTGCCCATGTATAACTAAAAAAAATATTTAAAAAAAAAGAGGTATGGGGACTAAGGAGCTTTAAGACTCAGTCCTCCAAATAAGACTATGGTAAGTTGATAGGTCTCAGGATAAACTTTCCATGATGAGGGCTATGCTATCATCTTAGCTAGAGATTCTAATAATTATGCCACATTGTGCTCCGAGGGCCACATGGAGCTTTTTTAAAGCGCCTTTGTTTTAGTCAACTTTTTGCTACTGTGACAAAATGACCCAACCATCACAACTGTAGAGGAAGAAGAGTTTATTTGAGGGTTCACAGTTTCAGAAGTCTCAAGCCATAAAACAGCCAGCTCTATTCCTCAGGGCTCAAGGTGAGACAGGAACAACATGGCAGAAAAGTGTGGCAGAGGGAGGGGGCTCAAGTGGGGGTGAGAAAGCAGAGAGAGAGACTCCACCCTCCATATACAAATTATATACCCCATAGCCATGCCCCCAATTCAGCACTTCCTCTAACCACACTCCACCTGCCTATAGTTACCACTCAGTTACTACCATCAGGGATTAATTCACTGATGAGGTTAAGACTTTCACAACCCAATCATTTCTCCTCTGAACCTTCTTACATTGTCTCACACGTGAGTTTTTGGGGAATACCTCACATCCAAACCATAATAGCCTTCCACATCTACAATGCCATCTTAAGTCTACTGTACTTTCTTTAGAGTTAGGTGGAGATGATTATGGTAAATTTTTAAGAAATTAAGGCAAAAGGAAGTTGTGATTAGAATCAACACAGGTTGGTGGACAAGTATGTCATCCTGGTTTTAGCCACTGAGGTCAGTCACCATCTACTATGCATCGTTGGATAGGAGTAGAGATCTAGAGAGATCTTTCTGTCCTGATAGTTCATCTCTTTGGTCAAGTTACCAACATTCTTTTTTTTTAAGGTACTGGGGACTGAACTCAGGGGCACTCAACCACTGAGCCACACCCTATTTTTTTGTATTCTATTTAGAGACAGGGTCTCACTGAATTGCTTAGCACCTTGCTTTTGCTGAGGCTGGCTTTGAACTTGCAATCTTCCTGCCTCAGCCTCCCAAATTGCTGGGATTACAGGCATGTGCCTGTAATATATTTATATATTTTATATATTTACATATTTTATATGTATTTATGTCCACCTGTCTCAAAATGAAAAATAAAAAGATCTGGGGATGTAGCTCAGTAGTAGAGCACCTCTAGTACTTGGGTGGCCAAGGCAGAGGATCACAAGTTCAAAGCGAGTCTCAGCAATTTATCAAGGCCATAAGCAATTTAGTGAGACCCTGTCTCAGAATAAAAGATCAAAAGGGCTGGGGATGTGACTCAGTGATTAAGTGCCCCTGGGTTGAATCCCCAGTACCAAAATAACAGCAACAAAATCCCACCCCAAAAAAATCCTATAGTAAAAGGTGTCAGGAGTGTGGTGATGCATGCCTGTAATCCTGCAACTTGCAAAGCTGAGGCAGGAGGATTACAAATTTTAGGTAAGCCCGGGCGGTTTTTGGAGACCCTGTCTCAAAAAATAAAGGGCTTGGGACATAACTCAATAGTAGAGGGCCACTGGGTTCAATTTCCCATACCATAGATAGATAGAGAGAGAGACATACATACATACAGACAGACAGACAGATATTCACATGTCCAATGTCAGTTAGGAAACTGTCCAGGTGCCAGTAACCATCAAGAAATTCTTGGCTATCTTATAGGGTTTGACTATCCTATAGGGTTTGGAACATGTGCCATAGCCACCTAGTGGGCAAAATAGTGATTACAACCATGATAGCTTTCATCATGACAAGCTGGATCCCTACATTGCTTACTTCCTTGCTGATTCTCAAGAATTAAGGATTAAATTGAATCAGTTAATTATAGTCCAGGGGCTGGCAGCTCAGGCTTGTAAATACAGTGCTTTGGAATCAGGGTAGGATTAAGGTGATGCAAGGGCAAAAATGTGTGCCGGATTCTGTCCTTACTGAAAGGCTGGTCTAGTTCTCCGTAATGGAAAGCATTTATTTTTAATGGAAAGCATTTTTTTTCTGCTTCCACTACCACCCTGTTTTCTTGTGGGTCTAAATATAATGGTAATCTACATGCTTCATTGTGCTTTCCACAACCTTCCCTCCCAGCCAACTATTTTGCTCTGATGCTGCCTGAGATCACAGATATCCACTGTCTGCCTGAAACACTGTGGACAGAACACTGTGTCACATACCTGAGAACATCGAGGTTCAAAACCTGCACTTGCCAGCCACCCAGTGCTTTCCCATGGAGCCAAGACATCAGAGTGGAGGTTTGAAAGCAGAGTCTGGTTTCAAGTCCTGGTGCAGTGTGGGTCATGGTCTTTCACTATGCTCAACATTTCTGGATCTGTTTCCTCACTTGCAAAAAAAAAAAAAAAAAAAAAAAACACAAAACAAAACAAAAAGCATAATAATAGTAATGCCTACTTCCCAGAAGTTGTGAGAATTCAAAGAGTATTTGTTTACAAAAATGTTGGTTGTGTAAATTGTAAAACTTCATATTAATGTAAAATATAACAATCATTAATACAAAGAGAGATGAGATTATAATTAAAATGCTAATGAAAGGAAATTGTGGTTTCAGTTGAGCTGATTAAGAGTTTTTTTTTTTTTGAGAGAGAGAGAGAGAGAGAGAGAGAATTTTTTAATATTTATTTTTTTAGTTTTTCGGTGGACACAACATCTTTTTATTTTTATGTGGTGCTGAGGATGGAACCCAGAGCCCTGCGCATGCCAGGCGAGTGTGCTACCGCTTGAGCTACATCCCCAGCCTCAAAGAGATTTTTTTTAAATAAAATAAAAGATCACAAAGAACTGGGTTCTCCTAAATGAGGAATAGTAACTACTACAACTTGATTATTTTTTGGGGGGAGGGGTATTGGAAATTGAACTCGGGGACACTCAACCACTGGGCCACATCGCTAGCCCTATTTTGCATTTTATTTAGAGATGGTCTCGCTGAGTTGCTTAGCAACTTGCTGTTGCTGAGGCTGACTTTGAACTCCGGATCTTCTAGTCTCAGCCTCCTGAGCCCCTGGGATTACAGGCGTGCGCCAATGCGCTGGCTCTAGGACTTGATCTTGACGCAGTCCATGGTTCTCCCCGCCTTTATCTAGTGTCTGGGCATCAACCAAGTCTCATTGATTTCACTCCTTAACTTTTACTTTTCTAAGATGCTGTGTGCTTGAGGGGCTGTAAAATTTTCATTTTCCAAGTCAACCCTCCCCCCCCCAAATTTTTAGTGGTTTTGTGATTTTAATCGAGGTAATTTGGTCCATATTTTTTCCAAGAGTAAAGGGGAAATCCTAGCATGAAGTGGGACCAGTGGCTATCAATTGGTAGGTGGAGCGAGTTGGTAGGGCAAGGCGGTGCTCTCTGTGCATTAGAATTGGGATGCAAACTCCTGACCTTGGCTAGACCACCGACTGTGCTGGGTCACTTGGCTACGTAAGAGGTGGCTTGCGCACTGCTAACCAGCGGAAGCAGGCGGGATTTGGGCGGGGTTGCGAGCGCTCTGGACTTTGTGCCCGGGCGGAGTGCTCCAGCCACCAACTACAAAGACATTACGCGCGGAAATCAGATCCGGGCTAGACTGGTGAGTAAGGCAGCGAAGAGTGGCGCTCCTTGCGGTGGAATCTGATGGAGGGTATTTGTCCCGTATTCCTCCATCCTTCACCTCGGCAGGATGAGGCCCTAATCTTGGGGAAACTTCCAACGTGTGGGATCCCAGACTTAGCCAGGTGTGTGTGGCTTGGTGCAGTGTCCACTCCCGCCACCTTGGGGGCTTGCGCCAAGGAAAGGGTCCTGGCACGTGTTGAGTTGTGATCCCAGAAAAGAGGGTTTCAGGACAGACGGGCATCGGGCAGTGACGTCCAAGTCAGTGAGTCTATTTCAGAGCACCGAAGCTGGTTCGGTGAGTGTTAGCCCCTGCTGTGCGCCGCAGTGGTGAGCAGAACAGCCCGCCTCCCACCGGAGCGCTATGAAACGCTGTGAGTGAATAGTCGGGGCCCCAAGCAGCCACCAGGAGCCGTGATCTGACCGGCCTGGGAGGCACAGTGACTGGACAGTATCCTTGGAAGGCCTGAGCAGCGACCCAAAGGCCATATTAGAGGGACGAGTGTTGGGCTGTTCGCTGAAGGGCAGAATATTCACGTGGCTGAATACCCGGGTTTGGGACCTCGAGGGCACATCCCACAAAGCCTTGAGGGTGTGTTGGGGATTTAAGGGGCATTTTGAGAATTTCCTGTGGGAAATTATGATAGGGTTTTGGTTTGGAGAAAGACTGATTTGGTTCAGGACTGGAAAATGGCGACACATTCCAACAGGAATTGCTTTCTGGAAGGGTGGGTACGTGTAAGCCTGCTGTGACTTCCGGCCCCTTAATAGCCAAAAGTCTGGTGAGTCATATCTAGCTTCCTTCCACTCCAGACCCCTGTTGAGTTCCGGGGTCCTGTGGACAAAGAAAGTACTCTTGTAGGCCGCCAGAGAGACAACCCTGACAAAAGATAGAATCCTGATCAAGGACCTCTTCCTGCCACTCTCATCAAAAGCCATCTTAAGTACTGATGACAGCAGAGTTCTTCCATGCTGGCGAGTGGAAAGGCAAGTCTTTAAGGACATTATCATTGAGGCCGTTTAAAGTGCAATTGGGGGCTGGGGATGTGGCTCAAGCGGTAGCGCGCTCACCTGCCATGCGTGCGGCCCGGGTTCGATCCTCAGCACCACATACAAAGATGTTGTGTCCGCCGAGAACTAAAAATAAATATTAAAAATTCTCTCTCTCTCTCTCTCTCTCTCTCTCTCTCTCTCTCTCTCTCTCTCTCCTCTCTCTTTAAAAAAAATAAATAAAGTGCAATTGGCTGGAAAATAGATCTCTTTGCTTCATAAAAATGGCCATGAATAGTCTTGTTATCTCCCCTGATACTGGGACTTGAACCCAGGGACACTCTACCACTGAGCTACATCCCAGCGCTTTTTGTTTTTTGAGACAAGGTCTTGCTAGTCTGGCCTTGAACTTGGAATCCTCCTGCCTCAGCTTTCTAAATCGCTGGGATTTCTGGCCTGCATTACCACACCCAGCTGATCATAAATTGCTGAGGTCCAGGTCCAGCCCCGGGAGGTGGGGGGGCGGGTACTGAGGGTCCAGGGTGGTCCTGAAGGAGGAGTGGCGTGGGCAAAAGAAGAAGAGTCAGGACGACAGGTTGCAAGTTATGAGCAACCTCCAGAAGACATCTCTCTACCCCTGGAGGGACCTTTATTTTTATACCTTTTTTACAGGTGTGTTTTTCAGGTATTTGATGGATAACTTTAAAGCCCGAAACTTTTTTGATTTACATAATTTTCAGGAGTTACAATCTTTTCTGACATACATTGATTACCTAAGATATTGAGTACATTGTTCATTATTTTTCTGTAACCTTAGACAATCATGATTAAGCTTTTACGTTTTCACGTCAATCACTAGGTGCTAGGCGACAGCAACTAGACTACATGACTCCTGACCTATTATTCACTTCTAACTTTCAAGCATACCTATAATTATTTCATGAACCTTTAACTTTAAAGCATACTTATGATTATTGGTAAGCTTTCTTCTAAACTAAAATATATCTATGTTAATTTTATATTATTCTATTTTTAATTTCTAAGATAATTTCCTTTTTTCTTATGACCTATTCAACTGCTTTCTTAAAGAACTTCCTTGATCCTTGCTCAAAGCACACCAATTCTTATGTGTTTGTAATCTTTAAAGGGCAGGCTTTACACCTCAACTCCTATGTCATTTATATTAAGTGTGTATTTTCCATTTTCATCATAAGTTTCTTCGTAAAGCAAAGGAGGGTCTATTGGTTGGGGAATGTATTTTTATTAGCCTCTTGTCCTCGAGGGGATACCATAAGCTACATACTGTGGTCCTTGTACTGTTGGCACAGCAATTGTTTTTCTGTAGCAAGGCTGTTGTACAGGATGTGGCTTCAGGATGGGGTTGGGGGGGGGGCTAGTGTGTAAATGATTAACCATGGGATAAATATTTCTTGTTGTTCAGGCTTGAGGAATAACACTATTGTTTGTATCTTGAGAGACATTGAAATATACCTCATGGCATATCTCAATTGTATCCTTAGTCTCATTCTGGGAATTTTCCTGCGATCTCAGGCAATATGCCCTGTTAACAATCCATATCATGAATATTATAAACAAAACACTTAACATTCCTAATGGTTCTGATGTGGTGCGCTGGTGCGGTGGTATGCTGGTACAGTACTGCCTTGTAGGTTGTTCCTGCCTTGCAGACATGCAGCAGCATCCGCCATGCTGTGACCCTGTCAGACAGAGAGTGCAGGAATGCCTTCACCAATAAATAGTCCTTTTTTTTTTTCCCCCTCATGAATAGCCTTGAAAGGAAAAGGGAGAGAGGAGAGAGGAAAGAAGAAGAAAATAACTTCAGATCCTAGGACTGCAGTTATCATCACATCTTTGGCGGTACCCAATTCACTTTTACTCAAATGTCATTTTCCTTGCTGGCATTTATTACTTTCATTACCCTTCCAAAAAAATGAAAGGAGAAAAAAGTCAACAGTTTAATATACTTTTCTTAGCATCTGAAGGGAGGGAAGATGTGGGTGAGTGGTTGTTAGCAGGAACTGGTGTTTAGCATGTTTGCAACAGAGCAAGAATTCTTCCAAGTGAGCAGGGAGCTACAGTGCTTGGCACATTGTGACCCCTGAATAAGTGAGAGCTGTTGTGTTGTTGTCAGTATTATTCTTTACAAGCATTGTGCTGTTTAGATGCTCTCTGGCTCACAATGACATGATTGTTTAACTAATGTATTTTGACTTTGCAGTGTTAGGAAAGCCTTACCCATTCCGTTGAGATTATACTTTGGATTTTGAATTTGGATCTTTTTCCCAGGCTAGTGATACATATAATACTCTGATATTCTCATCTCTCTCTCTCTCTCTCTCTCTCTCTCTCTCTCTCTCTCTCTCTCGGTACCAGGGATTGAACCCAGGGGGGACTCAACTACTGAGCCACATGCCCGAACCTTTTTTTATATTTTATTTAGAGATAGGGTCTTGCTTGCTAAGTTACTTAGGGCCTCACTAAGCTGTTAAGGCTGGCTTTGAACTTTTGATCCTCCTGCTTTAGCCTCCAGAGCCATGGGATTACAGACATGCACCACTGTGCCCTGCCTCTGATATTGTCCTGAAGCTGTGTAGTGCCATTGAGTTCAGCTTCTTGTTAGGCACATGATAAGGAGAGGAAACAACTGATACTCTGCAGTGTGCTTTGTTGCTAAGCCAAGGTGTTCTGTAGGTTAGGTGCATTAAATGCATTTCTTTCTTTTTTTTTTTTTTAAAGAGAGAGTGAGAGAGAATTTTTTTTTAATATTTATTTTTCAGTTCTCGGCGGACACAACATCTTTGTTGGTATGTGGTGCTGAGGATCGAACCCGGGCCACACGCATACTAGGCAAGCGCGCTACTGCTTGAGCCACATCCCCAGCCCCTTAAATGCATTTCTGATTTAAGACTTATCACAGGCTGTGGATGTAGCTTAGTGTTTGCTTAACATATGCAAAACCCTGGGCCTGAGACCCAGCACCAGGAGAAGGAGAAGAAGAAAATCTAGGTCAAAGAATCATTTTAAAAAAATATATATATACATATGTGTGTGTGTGTGTATTTATCTCTGGAAGAGATCTTAGAGAATGTCTTCTTTATTTTCACATTTCCAATGAAACCAAGTCAGAGAAAATGAAGAGACTCATTCGAGGTGGTTTGTGACAGATTCAGAAGATTCAGATCTGGATGCCCTAGATATATGCTTTTCAGTGGTACTGAGTAGGGTTTCAACAATTAACTTTCCCATGGATCAAGAGTGTCTTCTCCAAGTTACTCAGCATCTCTATATTTGCATACTTTAAGATGGTGCCAATAATTGTTTCCTCAATGGGCATTGCTAAGAGGTTTCAGTGATACAGAGTAGAGGGTTAATAACTCTTGGTGTTCACTGACCAAATAAGGAGTTGTTTCTTACCCTCCTTTTTCCTCATATGTTTTGTTTCTCTCTGACCTCAGGTTCCTAGAGGTAGGCACCAGCCAATTCCATAAAGCAGGCTGAAACAGAAGGTAGACACCTGCCTTCAGCCTGGCATTACTGGACAATGGCAGCTGAGCGAAGGATGACCAGGCCCCTGAATTCTGCAGCCCAGACTTTGAGGGAACCAAAGGTGTTCTCAATGGTAAAAGAGGAGACTTTGGATGGCACAACAAAGAATGAAGACAGTCCCTTGAAGCAGAAGTGCTTGTCACCGGAAGCCATATCAAACCCTCCAGACTTTGCAGGGCCTCTCCATCTGCCCAGTTTTGGGGAGGTAGAGAGCTCTAAGAAGGAGTACAGTCTTCCTTGGGGGCTAGGTCAGGAGTGGATAAAGCTAGAAAGAGACACCATAGAAGAGAAGGTACGGCACCTTAAGGTGGGTGGGGTGGCAACATCCCTTCAGGAAGCAAAGAAGAGAGATTGTGGTTGAAAGTAAGGAGAACTAGCTAGAAAGAGGGAGGGACCAGGTCCTAGTCTCCAGGAGCTCTTTCATCTATTCTCCTGCCTGTGGGTCTTTGCTTTTCTTTCCTATTCATATTCTGCATATCCCACTCCCTTTCCCACCACATCTTCTTTTCATTTTTCTGCATCTTTCCTTTCTTTTCTGTAGGTCACAGTTGCTGGCTTAGTACCTGTCTTTTTAAAATTTCTCTCTTCCTTCCATGGTTTTATTTTTCTCTTAGGTTTTAGTTCTCTGAATCTTTTTTGGGGTAGGGGAGGGAGTATCAGGGATTGAACTCAGGGGTATTCAACCACTGAGCCCCATCCCCAGCCCTATTTTGTATTTTATTTAGAGACAGGGTCTCACTGAGTTGCTTAGTGCCTCACCATTGCTGAGGCTGGCTTTGAACTTGTGATTCTCCTGTCTTGGCCTCCTGAGCCACTGGGATTATAGGCGTGCACCACTGTGCCTGGCTCAGTTCTCTGAATCTTGAGTGTCATGTATATACACACTCTGAATCTGTTCTACTCTTCCAGATGCCTGTCACCTTTGAGGATGTGGCAGTGAATTTCACCTCGGAAGAGTGGGAATGTCTAGATGCCAGTCAGAGAGCTCTTTACCAGGTTGTTATGTCAGAAACCTTCAAAAACCTGGAGTCTGTGGGTAAGAGGTGGGGTCCTGAGTCATTACCTGGGCACAGTTAGCTTCACTGAACTAGTTCTGTGCCTTCCAGATATGGAAAATCTGGGTCACTAAGCTCGGGGGTAAAAGGAGAAGAAATGAAAATCTGCATAAAGGCAGACATAACACTTGTAACATGATGACAGAGTTCTCAAAATATGCAAATTTGTCTATTCGTCCAACCTATATTTATTATGTCACTCATGTGCCAAGCACTTGGAATCTGGCCTTTTGCAATGTGTTTTTGCATCTAAGTGTACAGATTAAATTTGTTTTTTAAGGACTTAAATCAGTAATTGTTTATTTGACTCACAGATCTATAGTCTGGGCAGGGCTCAACAAGGAAATCTTGTTTTGGTTTAATATGGTGATGGCTGGAGTGGCTATTGGGGCTAGAGGATCCATTTTGAGGATGGATTATTCATGTGGCTGATAAATTCACAGTAGCTTTTGACTGGAAGCTTGGACAGGAACCCGAGTTCCTCTTCCTATAGAATTTTCCATAGGGATGCTTGAGCTCCCTTCTAGCATGGAAGCTGGGTTGCAAGAGGGTTTTTTTTTTTTTTTAATCTAGAGGCAGAGATTTTTTTTTTTTTAAAGAGAGAGAGAGAGAATTTCAATATTTATTTTTCAGTTTTTTTTGGTGGACACAACATCTTCGTTTTTTTTTTTTTGTATGTGGTGCTGAGGATCGAACCCGGGCCGCACGCATGTCAGGCAAGCGCGCTACCACTTGAGCCACATCCCCAGCCCAGGGTTTTTTTGTTGTTGTTGTTTTTGTTGTTCTGGGGATTTAATTCATGGGTGCTTTACCACTTAGTCACACCTCCAGCCCGTTTTATTTTTTATTTTGAGACAGGGTCTTGCAAAGTTACTGACGGCCTCACTAAATTGCTAAGGTTAGCTTTGAACTTGCAATCCTCCTGCCTCAGACTGCTGAGTCTCTGGAATCACAGGTGTGAGCCATGGTTCCTGGCTGAGAGGATGTTTCAAAGGACAGGATGTGGTAGCTACCGATCTACTAAGGCCTGAGCTTGCAAGTTGGCACATCATAAGTTCTGTCACATTCTGTTCATCAAGTACAGAGCCCTCCAGATTAAGGTTCTTAAAACAAGCATATAAAAAGTAACCTGTTGACCTCAACAGATGTGAAGGGTCCAAGCCTGGTCCCAGCTTTACTCTTTCTTTCCCACTTACCAGGAGGAATATTTCTGCCTAAATCAGATGTGGTCACCAAGCTTGAGCAAGAAGAGAGACAGAAGAAGGCAGATCTCCATCAGCCAAACAGAGAAGGCCTCCCTTCAGGTAAGAGTTGCAAAGGAGACAAAATCAAAAGGGCCCAGGGCAATCCCTGGAAGGGTGGAGAGCTCACTGAGAGAATCAGGGTTCTCTGTGTTCTCTCCTATCATCCATTTTTCCAGCCTGGTTAGACTTGGAGCTAAAAGAGACCTGGAGATGAAAGGCTGAATCCTTGACTAGGTGATGAATGTCTAAGCCTTTCAGGACAAATAATGTCTTATCTGAGTAGCTTTGTCAGCTAATACCCCTATGATGAAAATTTCTTTCCAAAAGAAAAGAGAAGCAGGAGAGAAAAGTTGAAGGTGGATTGGAGAAGGGAAGACTTATTTCTGGGAGTAGAATAAGGAGTAAGAAGATATCAAGCCAGACTGATTACATCTCCCAATTTGCTAGAACTGTCCTCGTTTATACTTCTCATGCCAACTTGATAGATTTTTTTTTTTTTCCTTTTGGAGGTACTGGGGATTGAACTCTGGGCTCCTTGCATGCTAGGCAAACCTCCACTACTGAGCTATATCCCTATCCCTTTTTATTCCTATTACACTTAATTAATTGATTGATTAATTAAGGAGCACTAGGGACTGAACCCAGGGGGCTCTCTACCACTGATCTACAACTCCAGTCCTTTTTGTTTTTTATTTGGGTCTCCCTAAGTTGCTGAAGCTGGCCTCTAACTTGCCATTCTTCTGCCTCAGCTTCCAAAGTAACTGAGATTACAGGCCTACACAACCATGCCTGGTTTCCAGTTTAATTAGTGATAACATATCTTTATTCTCAAATGTTCCAATTTGCATGATATAGTAGTCCTCCTTGGACTGGGGATAGAGTGTTCCCTTATCCACAGGGAAGTCTTCCAAAACCCCCTGTGGATACCAGGCACAGTGGAATTAGCCCGTAATCCCACCTACTTAGGAGGTTAAGACAGAAGGATTGCAAGTTTGAGCCCAGCCTAGGCAATTTAGCAAGACTCTGTCTCCAGATAAAAAAATAAAAAGGGCTGGAGATGTGGCTCAGTGACAGAGCATCTCTGGGTTCAATTTTCAGTAATGGTACCAGGGACACTTTACTGCTGAACTACATTCCCAGTCCTTGCCCAGCTAAATTTAATTTATAAATTAGGAACAGTAAAGCATTAAACAATAATAATAAAATAGAACACTTATAAAAAAGTTCTGTGAATATGGTCTTTTTTCTCTCTCAAATTCTGGAATTTTCCATGTAATATTTTTGGACTGTGGTTGATTGTGGATAACTGAAACCATAAAATTTGAAGTCACAAATATGGTAGATTACTATACATTGTGTGGTCATTTGTGGATATGTGTGGAGTGAGTGTCTGTGGGAGTGTGGACAATATTGGAATGGGAAAATAAATTTCAAGAAATGTGGCCATAAGTTAAAATATAGATCTCTGACATTGTTGGAAGATTCCAGTTAAATTTTATTTGCTTATAATTTTTTTTTTTATAGTTGTGGATGGACAGCATGCCTTTATTTGTTTAGTTTTTTAGGCAGTGCTAAGGATTGAACTCAGTGCTTCACACATGCTAGGCAAGCGCTCTGCCACTGAGCCTCAGCCGCAGCCCTATTTGCTTATAATGTGAAAAGCCTAAAGTTATTCTTGTCTCCATCCTATGAAGTTTAAGGGTGAGGGTAAATGTGCAGGTGGGAAAGTGATGGCAGAAGGGGAAGTGGCTCACACTGGAGGGAGAGGTTGTACTGGCCTTCGCCTTGTGAATCTTGTGTCATTGATACTTCCTCATTTGCTACAGGAGACAAGAAAGAAGAACTTCAAGAGCCAGGTCAGAATCTGAGAAATGAGGGGACTAGTGATGACAAGAAAGTCTCCCTTATTCACAGAGGGACAAGCCAGAGACCACCTTCTGGCAGGATCTCAGTGTTCCGAACATCCCAACCTGGGCCACCCTTTCTCTGCAACACCTGTGGCAGGTGTTTCAGAAAGAGCTCCCACCTCCACAGCCATCTCTCCAGTCATCAGTTTGTTCACAACCCTAAGCAGACTAACATCTGTAACCGGTGTGGAAAGTTGTTCTGGAGCCGCCAGGCCCTCAGCCACCACAGGCGCAGACATCATGGAGAGAGGCCCTTCCGTTGCTTACTCTGTGATAAGACCTACTGTGACGCTTCTGGACTGAGTCGGCACCGCCGTGTTCATTTGAATTACCGGCCCCATTCGTGCCCCGTGTGTGGGAAGTGCTTCCGGGACAGATCTGAGCTCAAACGCCATCAGAAGATACACAAAAACCAGGAGCCAGTGGCTGGAAACCAGAAGCATATTGTGAGGACTCCAGGCACCACAGCTGGATTGCGGGAGCCCATTGTCACGAGACAGAAGTCCATCCAGGGACTTGTGAACCAGGCACCAGTGGCTAGGATCCAGGAACCCAGATTTAAAACTAAGAATTCTGTGACCAGGACACAAGCACCAGACAGTAGATCCTCCTACCGGAATACCAGATCCAACTCTATTACAGTGCAACCCTCAAGATTCAAGGTCTTCTCTTGCCCACATTGTCCCTTGACTTTTACCAACAAAGCCTCTCTCTCTAGTCACCAGAAGGTTCACCTCACAGAGCAGCCTACCTGCTGCTTCTATTGTGGCAAGTCCTTCAGCTCATCCTTCTGGCTCTCCAAGCACCAGCAGACTCACTGGAAACAAAAGATCTACCGATGCCCCATCTGTGACCTCTGCTTTGGGGAGAAAGAGGACCTTCTGAATCACTGGAGGAGCTATAAAGGCAAGGAACAGTACCTAGGCAGTCCCCATATATGCTGGGTAATCCTGGGCCAGAGCCTTGGCTGCTTTCATGATTCCCCGCGACTGGGAAGGATTAGAGACATGGAGGAAAGAGATCTTCAGGAATCCATATCCCCAGGAGAGATGCAATATGGGAGAAGGCGTGCAAAGGAGACAAGGCGAAGGAGGCAGTGAGGATCTCAAAACATAAATAAATGACCTTTGCAACAGAGGTCTTTGTGTTTGGTTTTCCTGAGGACTGACCTCCAGGGTCAGGAGGCTTGAGTAGAGGGAGAGAGGTGAATGGATAATGAATAAAATAAACAAAGAAAAGGGAAAGGATGTGTGCATATAGAAACTCATTATTATTAATTAGCACCTAACTTGTTTCTTTGTGTCTGATAGATCATCAAGTAGTATTTGTTGAATAAAACAATGTCTACTGTGATAGGTATGAAGATGGGAGAAAGGGATTAGAGGAGAGAAAGTGCGAGGGATGCAGAGAAGTTGTGGAAGTAGAAGGGAAACCATTCTAAAGTGGATGTGCTGCTCAGTTCCCATTCATTGCTTCCTGTGGCCCTCCATAGGCTGCATAGACGAGATGGAGCTCTGGCCAGTATTCTATGTTCTCTCCCCACTTCCAGGTCTTGGTTAGGGCTCCCTACATCCTCATTCTGCAGCTCATTCAGCTCCCTCTTTGATATTTTGGACTCTTCCTATTCCTTCCCTTCTACCCTCTCAGCTCTGCTCAATAAGGACTCAGTCTTGGAAGAAACAACCACCATTTACAAATTGGATGTTCTGTAATTGGCAGTGAGGAGGATCTTGGTCTTGTTTGTGGGAGAACTCCTCCTGTCTGTGTTACTCTCCAGCACAGGTGTCCTCTGATGAAGAAAAGAGACCCACCTGGCTTTAGCCAGAGAGGGCTTCCTAGTGAAAGATGGAGAGGAGGAGAAACATGGGAAGCAAAAAAATGGCAAAGGAAGGAAGGAGCTGAGGAAAGGAAGAAAAAAAGGTAGATGACAGAAGGGAAATCAGTTCTATTTTGAATTCAGAATGTTTCTAGAAGTGGCCAGTGAATGTGCAACTTGATGGATGAGACATCCCCAAGGATCAGTCTCTGGACCCACCAGGCTCGCCTCCAACCTCGTCAAAATGCCACAGCCCACTCAGAAGGGATTTCCTAGAAGAAGGAGAAAATAACTTGAAAAATCAATGTCAGAAGTTTCTATCATGAAACCCCTGAATCTGGGAAATGAAAAGACCCCTGAGGTCATCTTATTTCTGTGGCTGCCTTGGTAGTTGGTCTCGGAGGTGAAGCACTGGGCAGCTGCTGTTGAGAATGGGAGGGGAGATTCCTACTGGAGGGCACTGCAGGTAGAGCAGATGAGGCAGTAGATGGGAGCAGCCCAGCTTCCCTCTCTGCCACCTGTAAACTTGAATCTGACAACTGCCTTCTTCCCTCTCCCTCACAGGGTGAGTCCTCCTCCACCATGCTTTCCAGCCCCTCCTGTCCTGGGATTGGGCGTCTTCAGTAACCCCTTCTTTGTAGCTTCCGTTTCCCTTTCCTGGCTTTTTGTCTCAGTTTATAAGAAAGAGAAGAGAACTTACTTAGTTCCTCAAGAAACTGCCCTGCAAACAAGAGAAATAAATATATAATCAATGGAAGATGGCTACCCCCTCTCACATCCTCCCTGTGGACACTCAAAATGACCCGTCCCTTTCCATTGAGGGGCCCCACAGATTTCGTAAGCAAATCTCCTAGCAACTCCTCTGAGGAGCCTGCCAATGGGCATGAGGACAGAAGAGGAATTCCAGGGTTCTGGTTGCACTGTTTCCCAGTCAGGGCTGCCTGGGTCCCCCATTGCTTAGTGGTTCTATTTACTACCTCCTCCCCACTACCTCACCTGCCAGTCTTCGATGCAACCAGTTGTAGCAGATGATCAAGGCAACCAGGGGTCCAAAAACTGGTACGATTACAAACAGGGTTATCTTCCAGCAGGGCACCCTCAGAAAGTGGGGATCTGAATTGTTCATGAGAACAAACAGGGTTAATATGTATTTCCGCTCACTCACCTACTCTTCTCCTTTTGAGGCTTCTGGTCCAAGAACACCAAAGGACTCAGGACAGAGTCCAGGGAGTTCATGAACTTGGATGAGAAGCACCATGTCTTTATTCACATCACAGTATCAGCAGTACCTGTACTTTCATCGCCAACGGAAATCACAGATGTTTTCCGTCCCATTGGAGTTGTTACAAAAATCTCCAGGTGCTGTTTATGTTGAGAGTTGCCGCTCCTGTATTTATGCGTTACTTTTGTTATTTAAAGGAATGTTTGTTAATATATCAGTTTGTTTATGTGTTGGTAGCTGTATTCCAACACAGATTTTCTTTGTAATCCTATGTGTTATGTGTACATTTAAAAACTTTCTGGGGATGGGAATGTGACTTGGTGGTAGAGCATTTGTTTTAGCAAGTGCAAGGCCCTGGGTTTAATTCCCAACAAAAAAAAAAAAAAAAAAAAAAAAAAGAAGAAGAAGAAGGGATCCTTTCATGGTACAAAAAGAGTTCAGACCTTTGATATTAAAATCCTACAAAATAAAAATCCTCTTGCTCTTGCATGTGTATGAGGCAGCAGGAAAGGCTGCTCAGCATAGGGAATGCCTGTGCTCTGCCTAATGCCATTTTCTAATTTCTATGAAATTCATTCATTTCAGCACAAATATTTGGATGCTCTTCTGTTGGCATTGTCCTTAGGCACAGAGCAATCTATAGTAAATGAAAAAGACAGAGACCATATCCTCAAGGGATCAACTTTCTCTTGGGGCTTGTGGCATTACTGCTCCAAAAAACTTTTCCTGATTAGTTAAGTATGGTTACTTGGTCTACACTTATGAAAATTCACTCTGCCATGTAAGTACAGTAGATGTGTGTGTTTTGTTTTGTTCTGTTATTTCAAGTATGTTTCACCTCTCCAACTATACACAAAGTTTATGTTTTTACCTTCCTTTTGTAATTCCTAAAAGAAAAATGTGTAAGGATTTAACACTTTACATTTGTAAAGGAATAGAAAAGACAGTAGAATTAATTGGACATAACTTTCCTAGCCCTGTATTTGTATACACGACACATCATGTATGAATACAAGACTGGGAATATAAACAGAATACGTTATATTTTATGTATGTATATTCTGCCAAAATACATTCTACTGTCATGTATAACTAAATATTAAAAAAATATATTTTTTAAATTTTGTAAAGCTGTTGGTATAGTACCTGGCACATGGTATAATAGTATTTGCTATTTTAACCAATCCTAGATGCAAATGATGACATATTTAAAGATAGAAAAAAGAGGGAGAATACCCATCAGAAACCAAAGGTTCTTTTTCCTCCAGGTGACTGGAACCTGGTTGAAAAACCAAGTTGACCTGGGAGGGCCGTGATACTTACCGTGATATACCTGTACTTACCAAAGGTCCGGTGAAGATTCTCTGAAAGAAGAACAAATAACAATGGATTTAAAAGGGCAATCTAAGAGGATCCTTTCTTCTCTCTGAGTCTTAGTTTTCTTCTCTTGAGTCTTTGTTATTTAATCACTTAAAATTTGTTCTAGTCCTGACCCAGGAGAGGAAGGGAAGCTATAGGATTTTACTTCTGCTCTGGCTAAAGGCACGGAGAGGAAGACCCTCTACAATTCCTGGCTGGTTAGTGTTTTATAAATAGTGAATTTCCCAATAGAAGAGGGAGGGTAGCTGGAACTTACCTATTTCTGCCCGGAGTTTTCCTAAAACGGAAAAAGGCAACATTTTTAGTTCCTGCTCTGGCACTAGATAGGAGTCTGTCCATACCCAGTGCCGTAGCCCTTTGCGCAGGCTATTTCTCTACAGCCTAAGAGCGTCTTCAGGAGAGCAGGAAAAGGTCTAGATTTGAAACCAAGGGTTTGGCTCTGTCCCTGGCTATTGTCTGGATTGAATAGTGAAACAATGCAAAAGACTTCTCTAGTCCAGAACTTCAGTAAATAGGATGTGAGGGGCAAACATCTGTCAACCCATTGATTGCCAATGTTGATTCAGCTGATCTAGCTGGCTAGGCAGGTGTCCCTTTCCTCCAGAAGCTGTACCCTCAGTTGAAGAGGAGAACCCCGATGTTCTTCGGTCAAGGGTACATGAGTATCTGTTCCCCTCTAGAACTTCCAAAGAAGCTCTCAAAAACCTCAGTAAAGCCAGGCACAGTGGTGTATGCCTTTTTTAAAATATTTATTTTTAGTTATAGGTGGGCACGATATCTTTATTTTATTATTATGTGGTGCTGAGGATCAAACCCTGTGCCTCACGCATGCTAGGCGAGCGCTCTACCAACTGAGCCATGGCCCCAGCCCTGGTGTATGCCTTTAATACCAATGACTCAGAAGGCTGAGGCAGGCGAATTACAAGTTTGAGGCCAGCCTTAGCTAGACACCATCTCAAAAACACGGGAGCCTGGGAGTGTAAGCTCTGGTAAAGTGCTCCTGGGTTCAACACTTCCCACCGCCAGGCAAAAAAAGAACCTCGGTAAACAGCAAGGCCCCAAATCATCCTAGGACTTTATTACCTCTCCCACTGCTCTTTGTTCCTTTTCTGGTAGTTCTTAGTTCACCTTGTCACTCTACCCCACTGGGTTGTCATTTTGTAAATCTAAACCCACTTTCCATCTGAATGAGGAAGGGAGGAGCTAGATCTTTAGTGAGCAGCTACCTTGTGACTGGTTCTTTATTGGGCACTTTACATAGCATTATCTCCTTTAATCCTCCCTACAATTTAGGAGGGAGAAAGGTTACTTGACAAATGAGGAAATGGGCTTGGAGAACTGAAGAATTTTGGTCATAGTTCAGTGCCTAAGACAGAATTCAGTCCCAAGTTGCCCAACTTCATCATTCTCATTCTTCCAAATCACTAAGATCCATTAAGGCGTTTTTTTTTTTTGTTGTTGTTGTTGTTGTTGTTGTTGTTTGTTTGTTTTTTGTTTGTTTGTTTTGTTTTCAGGTGGGAGAAGTGAGCATCTGAGATAAATTCAAGATGACAGAAAAGACCCCACAAGATCCCACTAATACCTGATCTCCCTTGTTTATCCAAACCCTCCTTGTTACTTTATCCTCTTAGTAGCAGGAGAGAGTGATAGGTCAAAGTCCTTGTACTTTGGCAGTGGGGAGAAGGCTCAGAATGGAAGTGGTGGCACAAAAGAAGAACCTCATTGAGCCGGGCGTGGTGGCACACCCCTATAATTCCAGTGGCTTTCGTGGCTGAGACAGGAGAATAGCGAGTTCAAAGCCAGCCTCGGCAACAGCAGCAACAGCGAGGTGCTAAGCAACTCAATGAGACCCTTTCTCTAAAGAAAATACAAAATACAGCTGGTCGAGTGCCCCTGAGTTCAATCCCTGGTATGCCTCCCCGCCAAAAAAAAAAAAAAGAGCCTCATTGACAGCTGAACCCAAGGCCTTGGGGTTGAATGGAAAAGATGGAGGGAAACTGGTTTTGAACACATACTATTGTGGTAGGGACTTTCATTTTCATTAAAACTCCTGATAGCTTAGACTTGCCTGACTTTGAAGCTCACTCTCCCTGATGCATGAAGCTACTGGATATGGTACAGAAGTTTGAGCTCTGCCACTTACAACTTGTGTCAATTTGAGCAAGTCACTGAACTTCTCTTGGCTTCAGTTGCCTCCTTTGTATATGAGGCCATTACATGTCAGATTCACCCCCTAGGGAAATGCAAGCTCTTATTATACCATGTGAAAGCATTCGGTTAGATGTAAAATTTATCATTGTGTAATTCTGATCTTGAAAGTCTCTCAAAAGGAAATGTTAACTGACCGAACTCTAAGAGGTTAGCTACTGACAGGGAAGGATATTGATGGGCCCAACCTCTGTCCTGTACCTCTCAATCTGTGTTGCAGGCAGAGGAAGACGAGGCCCACGGTGATCTGCAGAAGGAGCACAGGCAGCACAGCAATGAGGACCAGCACTCCAGGGTTGATCCAGTAGAAGGGATCTGAAAGGAACAATTGATACCATCCAGGCTGTATCCTCAATTCCCAGCACAGCATCCATTAGCTGTTTTGAATAAAGAAACTAATATCACCAAGATTCAAAGAAGGTGACACAGAATTGACACCTGAGCTTAGCTTTGAAAAAGAAATGGAGTAACACGTAGAACAAGACTTTTGTCTATTGTTGTATTCTCCATTTTAAAAAATGCAGCACATACTTTACTTTTAAGGTTTTATTTTTTTCTTTCTTTTTTTTTTTTTTTTTTTTTTTTTTTTTGGTAATGGGGATTGAACTCAGGGGCACTCGGCCACTAAGCCACATCTCCAGCCGTATTTTGTATTTTCTTTAGAGGCAGGGTCTCACTGAGTTGCTTAGCACCTCGCCCGCCCGCCGCCCGCCTTTGCTGAGGCTGTCTTTGAACTTCCAATTCTCCTTTCTCAGCCTCCTGAGCTGCTAGGATAACAGATGTGTGCCATCATGTCCAGCTACTTTTAAGTTCTTATTGAAAGTTACCTGTAGCTATATAATTAAGCAGGTTCAACCATCCCTTGGAATTCACAGGGGAATTGTTCCAGAAGCCCATTGGAGGTCAAAGTCTACATATGTTCAAACCCCTTATATAACATGGCATGGTATTTGCATATAACTAACCTATGTACATTTTCCCAAATACTTTATTTATTTGGCCATGCTGGGGGTTAAACCTAGGGCCTTAAGCATGCTAGTTAAGTGCTGTACTACTAAGATACACCTCTAGCCCCTTCCCATATACTTTATTTATTTTGTATTTGTGCATATACTTTAAGTCATCTCTAGATTATTTATAATACTTAATGCAATGTAAATACTATGTAAATAGTTCTACTGTATTGTTTAGGGAATAATTACAAGAAGAATTCTACATGCTCAATACAGACATCATCACCATTATGATGATGATGATGATGATGATGATGATGGTATGTGGATTGAACCCAGGGGAGATCCACTAATGAGCTACATCCTCAACTCTTTCTTTCTTTCTTTCTTTCTTTCTTTCTTTCTTTCTTTCTTTCTTTCTTTCTTCCTTTCTTTCTTTCTTTTTTGTAGTGCTGAAACTCAGGGTCTAGCCCTTTCTATTTGTATTTTAGACAGGGTTTCACCAAGTTGCCAAGGCTGGCTTTGAACTTGCAATTCTCCTTCCTCAGCCTTCTGAGTTGCACACACAAGTGTGTGCCACTATGTCTGGCTTTTTTTCTGAATAATTTTGATTCTAGGTAATTCAATCCACTGAAGTGAAATTCATGGGTATGGAAGGCTAACTGTGCACACTTTTCTTTCTTTCCTTCTTTTTTGCATACTTCTTATACTTTCACAAAAGATTAGAATCATAGAAAGAGATAAAAGCAGACATTATCAGCCTCTATGAAATATGCCAAAATAAATCAAAATGAGTCTGATCTTGCATAGATTTCTCAGTTCACCTGAAATAAAGGGCATGTTAATCAGAAATGTGGGAATGTAGTCAGCAAAATTCAGACTATGGGAAACCCTATAGGCAAATACAAATGTGGAAAGTCTGTTTGGATCTTACTCAAACAAACCAACTGTAAGAATACATTTATGAAAGGAAACCTTGAACACCTTGAACAATAGAACACTACTTGATGATACTAAGAAATTTTTGTTGATTTTTAAAGACATGATCATAGAATTGTGGTTGTTTTCTTTTTTTAAAAAGTGCTCTTATATTTGAGTGATACATTCTCAAGCACTTAGCAATGAAATGATAATGCTGCTTGGGATTTGCTTCAGCAAGTTGCTAGGGAGTGGCAATGAACAGGAATCAGGTAAATCTAGTTGTAGTTGGTTTGATAACTGCTGAGCAGAGTTCTTGGAGGTCCATTATGATATTCTCTATACTTTTGTAAGTGTTTTTAAGTTTTCATATTGAGTTTAAAGAAATGATTAGAGACTGTAAAATGACATCAAAAAAGTCAAAAAGATGGGAAACTTTTTGGAGAAGGAGTTTTCTATATTTAAAAAACATGGTTACTGCATTCATTCCTATATTTGTTTCACTTCCGGGCTCCTCAGAGTAGTCAAGTGGACTTAGCTGTAAAACAATCCTGTTTTCAGATTCTTAGGTATGCAGACCAAGAGATGGAGGAGGGGTTTGGAATGCGGAAACCAGCTCAAAGGAAAACTTTCTCCCCTGAGGCAAAGCTTTAGGGTATTTTTCTCTTAATTCTTTTTTCCCCTTTCTCTTTTGGTGAGGTGGGCCTCAGGGAGTGAGTTGGGGAGGCAGTTCCTAGGCAGAAGTAGTAAGCTGTTGAACAGGAAGGATGAAAATCTATAACCACAGAAATCCTTCCTATTTGACATCTTTGTGGGTAAAAATTCCCCAGTAAAAACAGCTGTCTGAAGAACATTCTGTGACACACAGAGCTATTTTCATGTCCCTGCAGTTCGTTTCTAGAAATAGTGCATTGTTATTCAGCACACAATGCCATCTTCTGGTTCCTACACTGCAACAGTCACCCCCAGCCCAGACACAAAAGTGAAGGATTGTCTGATGTTTGCACTGCAGGTGGGGGAAGAGGGAGGGTGAGGAGGGGAAAGGACTGGAGGCTCAGGAACTCAGAACATTTTTGTTCTTCAATTAAATGGCCATTAATCTTCAAAGCTCCCCCTTTGTCCACTTCACCTTGCCACATTTTAACCTTCCTAAAATGGAATGAATGAATGAATGAATGAACTAACTCCAAAATCATCCATCACAGAAAACATACTGAAAATGGATTTCTGCAGAAGTGAAGCAAATAAGGTAAAACCTACAGGTGTATCTCTTTCTGTAATTATTTTCAGATATCTGCTTTGCTTGTTCATTTAGTTGTACTATGTTTTACTAGGAATATGGCTTTCAATAATGTTTCTCACCCAATGAAACACACACATACACGAACACATACACACACACACACACACAAAGATTTTTTAGAACTATACTATATGGCTTGGAGGCATTTCATGATAAAAGCAAGTTAAAGAATGTAGGGAACAAAAACCTTGTGACCCTGGGTTTGTGAATATATACATTATACACACACACACACATATATACACATATATACATATTATATAATATTACATATTATATTAAATATATATTTTTTCATATATATGAAAGAATATCAACAAGAAAGTTAATATGAATTACTATGGTAGAAGAGCTTTCTCTCCAGGAGGGAGAATAGAAGTGTGACCCAACCAAAGAATAAAAAAGAAAAGCCCATAATTATCCATATGATTGTTCTTATTCATTGATATAAAAGTCTATATAATGCCGCAGTCTATATAATGCAGCAATATAATGTGTACATTTGTGGATACAATTTGAGAAAAAAAAATAAAGAAAAAAGGAAAATAGAAAAGATGAGAAATGGAGGCAGCAAAAATCTAGAATAATCCATCTATGATGATTTTGTATCACTAGAGGGAAATATGAATAATCTTTAAGTTAACCTTCCTAAGATGGAATGAATGTATCTAAGTATCCTAGGGGAACTTTTCTGTTTTGCTTTGGGATGTTCTTTTATTTGTCCTAAAGAAAAACATCATTCATAGGGAGTCACAATTGATCAAATCCTATTACAGTGAATTCCTTGGTGGGTATGAATGTGGTATTTCATTGGATGACTCACCTTCCACTTTCAATTCCATTGCTGCCTCTTCTTGGTAAGAGTGATCTCGGAAGAAACAGGTGAAACCTCCTTCATCTGAGAACCTTACATTCCGGATCCTGAGAGTCACCTTTCCTTCACCAATAGTCTCTTTCAGCAGCTCTGTCCGGCCCCGATATTCAGGTGCCTGCTCAGCATCTTGGTCCTTGCCATTTCTGTAGAGATGGACCACCCTAGAGAAGGGGGGGCGGTACCACCCCACTTCCATGCCTGTAGCATTCTTCCCAGGAGATAAGCGACATGGCAGCTCCACTTCATCCCCAACCAGAGCCCGGATGGGGTGCCCTGGGCCTATCACTCTGAACTGTCCTGTCCAAGACACCAAAGAGAAGAAACTGAGGGTCAGAGGGGCCCTTGACATGGGAAGAGCTGTTTCGAACAAGAAAGGGAGGAACACACTCAACTGTTAAGTGGAATTCAAAAGTCAGTGAGGAGCTCATTTTTTCCTTTTGAGCATATACCAAAACAGTCTCTAGTCATGTCCTGATTGTCTTGTACAGAATATTCTAGTATGTGATCATCTTGACAGCTGCTGCCCACATTTTTTTGCCAGCAGCATCCATCTCTGATTCCCACCAATCCTTTAGGTTCTACCTTGGAATGTGGTCCAGTATCTTGAAGTTTAGTTCTCCCATGCACCTCCCCGTTTTGTCCTAGCTATACTGGTGCCTTTCCCCTAGAGGTTTTGCTTTTATCACTCTCTATGACTTCTCAGCACTCTGTCCTTGTTCACACCCTGTTCCCCAAATTCTACTCTGAGATCTTCTAGGGGTGGCTCTACTTCACTCTTCTTTACTCAATGTACCTTCAAACACATTCCAGATCTTGTCCCTGCCTTAATATCTACAAGTCTTTTTCCTATGAAGACAGGTTTTCCAAGCTAGACTCTGAGCTACCAGATAAGGCTGGTTTCTTCCTTAGATCCTGGGGATGGGCTCTGGTTTCAGAGATCTGAAAATATTTCTCCTGCGAATATCTAGACTGGACCTATTTGTGAGTCAGGGGTCTCCCTGAGGTTGGAGCCCTGCCTTCTTTTCTTTATGGTACTGGAAATTAAACCCTGGGCCTCAAGAATGCTAGGCAAGTGCTTTGCCACGGAGCTATATCCTCACTTCAAGAAATCAGCATTTTAGTTAGATGTGGTGGCGCATGCCTATAATCCCAGCTGCTTGGGAGGCTGAGGCAGGAGGATTGCGAGTTCAAAGCCAGCCTCAGTAATGATGAGGCACTAAGCAACTCAGTGAGACCTTCTCTCCAAATAAAATACAAAATAGTGCTGGGGATGTGGCTCTGTAGTTGAGTTCCCCTGAGTTCAATCCCCAGTACCAAAAAAAAAAAAAAAAAAAGAAAGAAAAGAAAAGAAATCAGCATTTTTTTCTTTCTTTGTGGTGCTTGGAATTGAACCCAGGACCTCATGCATGCTATATAGCTATACTACCACTGAACTACACCCCTAGCCTTTCTGTTTCTTTTTTTTTCTTTTTGTTTTAAACATGAAACACTTCACGAACTTGCGCGTCAACCTTGCTCAGGAGCCATGCTAATCTCAATTGTTCCAATTTTAGTATACATGCTGCCGTGCTGTGCTGCTGAAGCAAGCACTACTTCTGTTTTTTTATTTCTCCTCTACATGGGATAAAAAAGTTCCCCCATGAAAACTTATTGGTGCCTAATTCTGTAGGGCAAGTTCTCAAACATAACAATATGTTATAACTCAACATTTATTGGAATTTACTACAGGCATTGCTAAGCATGTTACATATCTCATCTTATTTAACATTAACAGCAACTGCAAGAAGTTATAATTTTATCCCCATTTGAGAGGTGAAAAATCAAAGCCTGGGCTAGGGGTGTAACTCAGTGGTAGAGCGCTTGCCTAGCATATTTGAGGTCCAGGTTCCATCTCCAGCACCACACATGTGCATGTGAACATGCCATATATGAATTCTCTCTCCTCTCTCTCTCTCTCTCTCTCTCTCACACACACACACACACACACACACACACACCAAGTTTGGATTCTATTCTGAAAGGAGCCACAGAGGTTTTGGAGGAGAACTGTGTTAGTAGACCTAAGTTTTTAGAAAGATAACTCATATAGCTGTTTGAGGATGATTGGAGGTGAGCCCTGGGAAACTATCCTTTCTGTTCTTGGGTCTCCACACAGCAGGGATAAACAAACCTTACCTGCATAACTGGAAGACAGCTGAAGGAAGAGAAGGGCGAGGACACAGCTGGGTAGAGAGAAGCTTGATAAACCTGCCATCTCTGCTGTTACTGGGGACAGAGAGTCCCCTTGATGGGGTCAGGCCAAGCAAAGACCCTTGGGATGCATGTCCCTTACCCCTGGGAAGCTTGAAGGGAGGATCTGGGAGGCAGTACTGCCTAGGGCCCTGCCTCCACTCGGACCACTGCTGCAGCTGTGCCCTTAGGAACAGCTCCACGTCACCCTCGCCAGACACTTATACAAAAGGGCTACAGACTAAGGGGATGACCAGGATTTGCCTTCCCCACCCCCTCCAGAGCAATGGAGCAGTGTCTGCCTGGTACTGAACCTTCCTCTCTTACCACCTCCCAGTGACCCAGTCTTCTAGGGGCCAGTGAGATTGATCATTCACTGGACCTCAGAAGAGACTTGTTCATGGAGCCTGTAAGGTTTTTTGGATCTCTCTTACCTCCTGGAATTAGTGAAGGGAGCATGATTATTGTTGACTCTTTAAAGGAAGAGGATCAGCAGCAGGAGGAGGAGAAAGAGGACAAGGACAAGGAAAGACTATTTAGCCTTGGCTTCCTATTTCTATTGTCTCACAACTGACATTACCAGGTCATTTTTCTTGATGTCAAATTCCCTGTGTTCTACTACAAATCCAGCTCCCTTTCTTATGCTTCAGATATGGGACAGGTTTCTTGAGCTTACTTAGTCTTTTACCCCCAAAGAATGTGCTTGGCAAAGTTATAAGATGGACATCAGGAACTGATGATCATCTCTTCCCAGAGAGGCAAGCATGGAGGAAGAGAATCAGCAACTGATTGATGATTAACACAGGCATCAGGGACAGAGCCAGTATGCAGGACACATCCCTCAGCCTTGTATTGTTCTCTGTTTTTCTTGGTGTCACAGGGGAAAGAGAGTGTGAAATGAATATGAACTTTTTTCTTACCTCAGACTCAGCTGAGAACTGCACAGGTGAGACCAGCATTGACACAAAGTTTCTATCTTATTATTATTAATATGGGGATAAAATCCAGGGCTGCAAGCATGCTAGGCAAGTACTTTAGCACTGAGTTACATCCCCAGCCCTATTTCCCAATCTTAAAGCAAGAATGCCTCATTAAATAAGAAAAAAAGGGGAAGGGTAGACAATTTAAAGCCAAGCTGTCCAATATGGTAATCACTAGCTACAAAGAGCCATTAAAGTTAGAATTAATTAAAACAAAATAAAATAAAAAAATTCAATTCCTGATTGCATAAGCTGTTTCAAAAAGCTCATGGCACCCCAGCTAGTGGTTACCACATTGGACAACACAAATGCAGAGCATTTCTATCATCACAAAAAGTTAGTCAGGCACACAGAAGGTAACATTGGGAAGTAATGGGTAGAAGCATGTGTGGGGCATACATTTTTACTTTTGTCTGACACAGGCATAACAGGCTAGAAGGACAGATTATAGTTAGCTGAATATGAGACTTGCTTATTCTTTCTCCCTGCAAGATAGATGAGTTTGGGCACAACTAGGGTTTGGCTAATTTGGAGTCCTAAGCTTGAAAGTCAAGGTCAAGGGAGTGAATCTCATGTGAAAAGGAGGCACCATGTATCTGCTGACTTCCTTCCAAGTGGAAATTCTCTTTCCAGAACCCAAGTGGCCTGGGATGCTCTGCCTCCATGATGCATATTCAGTAGGTGAGTCATGCAGAAGATGCTTTTCTAGGCAGGGATGGTAGGGTGTTTGTAATGGTTCAGCACCAGGCCAGCTGTCAAAAGCTAGATGAGAGATCAGGATGGGGGTGGAAGAATGGGAGTGTTGGGATGGTCAGAGTGGATCAGAACTAGCCAGCCAATCAAAACCCTTTTGGGGAAATCACAACATCTCTGGAAAAAAAAAAATCAAAACCAAAAATCCTACCACCTTATTGAGTGCTTCCATGTGTCACTCTTCCAATCAATATATATAGATTAACTCATTTAATCTTCATAATTATAAAACAAACATTAAAATATTTTATTCCTCAAAAAATTGAGGAACAAAAGAGGTAAAGTAACTTGCTCAACTAGGCAGCAACAGAACAGGGATTTTAAGCCAGGCTTTCTAGCCTCAGCATTGGCATTTGTGGCCATTACACTACAGGGCACCTGATGAGTCACCTTACTTCTGTCTGTGCTTTCCGATACCTCATATCTCCTGAAAGAGAATGGATTCCTGGAGCTATGATGAGAAGTCCATTGGATGACATGGTTATTGAGCAAAGTTGATGTATATAAGAGAAGGGAGAGAAGCCACCAGCAAAATGAAGCTAACAGGGTTGCCACATACAGAAATCTGGGGTGTAGCTGGGCATGGAAGTACATACCTAGAATCCCAGCAACTTGGGAGATTGAGGCAGGAGGATGGCAAGTTCTAGGCCAGCCTGAGCAATTTAGGGAGAACCTATCTCAAAAAATAAAAAATAGGGCTGGGGTTGTGGCTCAGTGCTAGCCTAACAGTGTGAAGACCTGGGTTCGATCCTCAGCATCACATAAAAAAATTAAAAAAATAAAGGTATTTTGTTCAACTACAACTAAAAAATAAATGTTAAAAAAATAAGAGAGAATACACACTATAATGCACTATCTTGCATTCACAATGAGGAAAGAACATTTGAGAATCTACCAAGAAGTCTGCAATTCAAGGAGGGAGCCCCCCTCACCAGACACTACCCCTGCTGACACATTGATCTTGAACTTATAGTCTCAGAACTGTGAGAAAATAAATTTCTAAAAATATTAAAAATAAAAAAGGGCTATGACTGTAGCTCAGTGATTGATAGAGTGCCCTTGGGTTCAATCTCCAGTGCCAGGGGAAAAAAAAAAAAAGAATTCCAAGATGTGACTGTGACCACAGAGCATTTTAACTTAGTGTCCCCTTGTAGGCATGGGACCTTTTGCAACTATTATGTCCTGGTCACATAATAGTTGTGTTCTTAAGTTATTCTGGTGGGTCCACTGAGAATAACATACTACAAAATGTTTCCACTTAGCCAGATGCTGTAGGAGTCCTAGAGAAATAAAAACATGCTTTTTTTGTTTGTTTGTTTTCAGGCTGGGGGTGATCTTGGGCATTTAACCCAGGATACTCTACCACTGAACTACATCCCAGCACTATTTAATTTTTAAAATTTACTTATTTTTGTAAATAAATAAATTCTACTGAGGATTGAACTGGCCATTTTGAAACTGGGCAACTGTCACTTTGCTTATCATCTTGGAGCTGAGCTACCTCTCCAACCTTTTTTTTTTAAGCAGTTGATAGACTTTTATTTTATTTACTTATATGCGGTGCTGAGAATCGAACCCAATGCCTCACACATGCCAGGCAAGTGTGCTACCACTGAACCACAGCCACAGCCCCTCCCCAACCCCTTTTATTTTTATTTTCAGGTAGAGTCTCAGTTGAAGCTCCTTGAACTTTCCATCTTCCTGCTTCAGCCTCCTGAATTGTTGGGATTACAGGTGTGTGCATCACTGTGTCTGGCAGTTTTTTCATTTTTGTGTGTTCCCCGTTATTATTCTGAAATTCACCAATATTTTCATATTTTTCAAGGGAAAGAATTCAGTTTGTTATGAGTCTGATGAAATCAGTTTGCTTCTCTTCCCACCCCACTCCCTAAATAGGAATGGGGTTTTTCGTATTTTAACCAAGTGCTATGGGATGTCGTGTGGAAGAGGCATTATATAGTTCTGTAGGCCTATTGAAGTCAAATTTCAGCCCAATCCAAAGATGACTTTCTCCACCAGAGCTGTCCAAGGTGGGAATGGACTGCAGGAGTGAACTTCCCATTCCTGGATGTTCCCGCCAGCATAGAACAGAAGTTTCTCTAGAAGACCCTGAGGTTTTTTTTTTTTTTTTTTTTTTTTAATCCTCTTCTTTTCCTGCTCTTCCATGCCTCCTTTCCATTTCTCTGTCATCTTCACTTTTCACCACTTTGATTGCTGGATCTTGCAGGTAAGGAAGGAGGTGCTCCCAAATCTGCCCAGCAACAGCAGACATCAACCTCTTCACCACCAGTAATAGGTTGCCAGGAGCCTTGGGGCAGGAGAAGAAGCAGCGATCACAAACCCTCTCAAGTGAGGTGTCGTCTGTGCGCGGCGCTTGGACCCTCAGTCCCTACCCGCAAAGCCTTTGTCCTTTTACTTTACACCCTCTGCCCTTGGTTACCTGCTTTTCCGCCGCTGCTTTCTCTCTTTTAATCCGGCCCAGAAGCCTGCATCCTGTAGTATTGGAACAGGAAGACCCAGTGGCCATTTTAGCACCCTAGTCCAATCCCTGGGAGGAGGACCCACCTAGTGATGGCCCTTCTTTCACTAGAAGCTCCTCGAAAACGAGGGATGTGCATTTATGGCTATTTTGAAGCTGCGCAACCATAGTTTTCTTTATCATCTTGAAGCCTGGCAGTCACAGTTGATTTTTTTGTTGTATTTGTTCCTCTAGCAGAGAAAACTATATGAAGGGATTGATGATGTAATCTAGACTCATAATATCCTTATTTCAGAATATAGAGGACCTGGCATCAGCATAAGCCTGGAATGCTCAGATGCAAATACCAGCTCCCCACTTTCCTAGATGATGTAGGAACACTAATTAGCTGTCCTGTAAAAAGACTGGTGAACTCTTGCAGATAGTTTAAAGAAAACTCAGGTTCTTTATCTATAAATGGGGATTATACTGCTCACTTCATGTGACAGATTTCAATGTTTCAATGAGAGGAGGTACATAAAGTGCATAGGTAGGCCTATGTCTGATTCTCCAAAACAAACAAAAAAGCAAAAAAAAAAAAAAAACCAACAACTGTTGTACAGAACCTGTACATAGAATGTCCGCCCATAAGGCATACATATGTCTTGTTAGGAATAGAGTAATGAAAATAATGAGGACTGACATAGCATAGTCTGTTGAAAGAACGAATGATAAATTAAAACATACACCTTTAAATCTCTAGGTTGCCGTTTTGCAAGCAGGTACCTTCTTGTATTCTAACACCTCTAGGTCAATATTTACTTATCATTTGTTTGTTGGTCTTGAGGGATGGAACCCAGGGCCTCACATATGCTAGGCAAACACTCTACCACCCAGCTCCTAGGTCAATATTTATACTTTTACTTGATCTGATCACACCAATTTGTTAACTATCAGTACAAACTATCAGGTTTGTACTTTTCATTTGATTCTTGATTAAGAACTCTGAGTCCTGATGAGCAACTTCAGGTATGTGTGGAAGTCTTCTTTTTCCCTAGTTCTGGGATTCAAACGCAGGTTCTCATGTATGGCAAGGGCTCTACCACTGAACTATATCCCCAGTCCTCTGGAGAGGTATTGGAGAGAGTCAGGAGAGAACCACACAAAACAGCTTTGGTTGCTTTTTTTTCTTTAGGTGGGTGACTCTGCGATGGCACCGCAGAAACCCACTGATGGCCAGGGCAGCGCTGTCCTAGGCAGACTCCAACTGTCCTTGCCTACAGAGGAGCAGATGCCCGCAGAGCCACGTGGCCACCTCACTGATTCCACCCACCACGGCTTAGACAGGCAGCCGCAGGTTCAGTGCCTCAGCACCACGTGACAAGGGGAGGCAGCCAGGGCATGGAGGGCCTGGCTCAGGAGCTCCAACCCCAGAGAGCCAGCGTGTGACTCCTGCACAGCAGCTGGAATCACTGCATCACACTGACCCTGCACCACACTGACCCTGCACAGTGGGGTTCTCTCTTCCTACAGCCCTGTTTAAAGGGACCCTGCCTCCTGGACACTTGATGATGAATCCACACCACCGCCCCAGCCCTGCAGCAGCGGCATAAAGCGGCTCCTGTCTATTCTCCTGGCTTGTGAGCAGCTCCCATGGCCTCCTAAGGCAGCCACCTGAGGACGTGCCCTGGGGGGGCTGCGAGGCCAGCACACCTGTCCGCAGAGCCTCTCCAGGTGTCCCTGAGAGCCATCACCCATTTGGCAGGACAGGAAACAGCTCAGACACAACACAAGGCTTGCCTGAGTGACCTCAGTCCCCCGGGCCACAGCCAGTCACCTGCTGGCCCCCACCTCCTGCCTTCTGACCTCTGCACTGCCAGATCACGAGGCCTGAAGCAGGATGGAACCTGCAGCCACCAAACTCCAGGGAAAGGACAGCATCCGTGGCGGAAGACCTGGAAGGGGTGGTGCCACCTGAGCCCGGGTCCAGCAGACAGTGAGCACTAGGCAGAAGTCCAGCCCTCTGCACCCACCAGGTCCCAGGTCTGAACCTCCACCTGCTCCCCAAGGCTTACGATGCACAGTCCCCCCTCAGGGTCCTTCCTCTTCTCCTCTTTTCACATAGCTACAGGGGCTTTGCTTAAAGAGGGGCTTAACACAGGGCAGTCGGGGAGCCACCACCTGGACATATACGCAGGACAGATGCTGGAAAGAAGGAAGAGGAAGACCATTATCTTCTCCCCCAGGGCGGACTGCATAGTGAGAGGAGAAGGCAGCAGATGAGGACTCGGGCTTGGAGGAGTGCTGTGTCCATGAGAGTGACCAGAATTCAAACCTCAAGGGATGGCTCCATGGAAGGCTGTCTGAGATGGGCTCCAGAGGGGACCTGAGAAAGGTGTCAATCCTGAGGAGCTGAGGCATTTCAGGCAGGGAGAACGTCACATGCAAAGGCCCTGGACCCAGACAGCACACACTGTATTTACTGCCTCTGTGAAAGGGAGAGGGGCTTCGGGACGGGGTCTGGATACTCTCATGGACATGGACCTGTCCAAGCGTGTGAGGAGACAGCGGAGGATGAGGACAAGTGTGGCACACACATGCTACAGAGGGTGGCATCTGCACCAGGTGCAGAGGATCTGGAGGCTGTGGCAGAAGTCGGGTGAGACCGGAAGGACTGGGCCAGCTCCCTCTGCGGGCTCCCTACAGGTGTGTGGCTTGGAGTGTTCATGGCTGAGCTGTCTGAGCAGGACAGGAGGGGCACCCCATCCAGCACCCCAGAGTCCCCCGACCCCGACCTCTGCTCCCTTTGGGTCACCTGTGGGCAGCACTGCCCTCGATCCACAGCCACCCATAAGTACATCTTGCCACTTCTCCCTCGGAATCACACCACCCACCCACTGCAGCCTCAGGGAGGCCAGACAGTGCTAGTTGACCCAAGGGTAATGATCACTGACCACCCCAATGGCTCACAGCAAGAATAATGCTCAAACCTAACCACACACACTGACCCCTGCAGCCCACTCAAGACCCCATATGATCCCCCAGCATCCCGCAGGAGGCCCCAGGGCCAGCGTGACCCAAGCCTGTCCCTCGGCCTGGGCCTGGGCCACTCTCTGCGGGTGTGCAGGAAGCACTGGCTGGGCCTGGCCTGAGCCTCACCTGAGCCACGGGAAGGAAGGAAGCCCTTGGGCTCCAGTCCACTCGGCCCTGCCTTTTGGCTTTCCTGACGCTCAGCCATGACTGGACTCCCAAGCCAGCCTCCCATCATGGTCCTCCTGGTCATCCACCTCGTATTGTTCCCAGTTCATGCGTGGTTTGGGGTTCTGTGTGCTGGGATGGGACCCAGGGCCCACACTCCAGGCAAGGGCTCCACCACTGAGCTGCACTCCAGCCCTTTTTATTTATTTACATATTTTTTGAGACAGGGTTTCATCAAGTTGCCCAGGCTGCCCTCAAAACTGTGAGCCTCCTGCCTCAGCCTCCTGCCTCACTGGGATCACAGATTATGGGTGAGCACCAGTGCACCTGGCTTCCGTGCTCATTTTACGGTCTGACAGAGCTTGCTGTTGACCGGCCTTTGGGCCGAGAGCAGGGCTGTGGTGCCATCTGTGTGTCCTCAGAGCCCGCAGAAGGCATGCTCCACACTCACGCCTGTTGACGGGATGGAGATCACTGAAGAGAGGACAGCGCCTCCCCCCATAGGGTCCTTCCTCAGCTCAGCAGGAATAGCTGGGTCTCTGCCTGCTGACGGCCAGGGCAGCCAGGAGACCTGCGCCTGGGAGGCCTGCGCAGAGCGTGGAACAGGACTGACAGCCTAGGCCCGTCCTGCTAGCCTGTCAGGTGCACTGGGGACCACCTGTAAATTCAGGCCACTTCTGATAGGCAGATGTGGGAGGGTGTGCAGCCAACCTAGGGCAGCGCCTGGTCCTGCTGGTCTCTCCTCCCCACTCCCCTCCTCTCCCCTCCCAACTGAGGAACCACTCTTGATTTTGATTGCTTTTTAAAAGTCAGATACTGAGTTCCTTAGGGCCTTGCCAGGGTTGACCTCAAACTTGCAATCCTCCTGCCTTAACCTTCTGAGTTGCTGAGATTACAGGTGTGTGCTACCGTGACTGGCTGAGTTAGTGCCTTTCCTCCATCTTTCCTTACTTTCCCTTAGTGGTTTTACTCATGTCCACTTCCACAGCTTCCAAGATTCTAAAAAGCCAGGACCTGAATCCTTCTTCCTGTGTCGTTTTCCTTTCTGCTCCAGAAAGAGGACACATTGATTTTTCTTACCAGTGGCAATCCATCATCTGTTAGATGCTTCTGGACTTGCAGCACTCAGCTCTGGGGCTTACTCAATAATCTTCCCAGTGTCAGACATGAAAACTGAGGTCCAGATTTAAAAATATTGAACACAACCAAGTTAAATCACACTTAGTCATTTTTCACAACAGCCGTTTTGATTAATCAGAGTAATTTGGTTTCCATTTGTCCTTGATTCTCTGCAGCATTCTGAATGGTTGGTATTGGCAAGTCAATGGATAAAGAAGGCATATGAGTGTAGCTGGTTATTGTGGGCTACACCTATAATCCCAGCCATTCCAGAGGCTGAAACAGAAAAATGGCAAGTTCCAGACCAGCTTGGGCAGCTTTGTGAGACCCTATCTCAAAATAAAATTTAAAAAGGGCTGGGATGTATCCCTGTGGTAGAGCACTGCCTAGCCTGCATGAAGCCCTGGGTTCAATCCCTAGTACCTCTTAAAAACAAAAACATAAACAAAAAAACCTCACACATAGTTACAGGTTTATCCCATAAAAGTTCTTGTGGAAGGCAAAAAAACCTCTATTATGTTAAGTTATATGTATATTTGCCTGTAATATTTTTACCTTTTTTTAAAGAGAATTTTTTAATATTTATTTTTTAGTTTTCAGCGGACACAACATCTTTATTTGTATGTGGTGCTGAGGATCGAACCCAGTGCTGCGCACATGCCAGGCGAGCGCGCTACAGCTTGAGCCACATTCCCAGCCCTGCCTGTAATATTTTTAATATGCTTCTTGACACTGTTGATTCAGTTACTGGTTTAGTAATACCATAAGGCTTGAACTGGTTTAATATGTTACTACTATCACTCAGAGAAGCAGGAGAACTTTGTAAGGAGCCTGGTAAACTGTAAAGGAACTCAAACCCTTAAAATTTGTGGGTGGAGTTGAATGTGGATATGTGGGTGATTAGGGGTGGGCACAGTGATCTAGGATTTGTTCTGGTTATCCCTCTGGGATGGCCTTGAGACATTTACAGGCATTTCAACTAGCCCAGCACAGCTTTCTGCTTAATTGGGGTTCCTCAGGGCTGTATACTATTATATTCAAATCAAGGCCAAGAGACTGCCTTGAGGCTCACCAGAAATGGAGTATTTACTTTTTACTGCGCTCACTGCTAGATATATTTTCACAGTGAGCATATGGCCTTTATAATAATGATTTTTTAACAAACAAACGAACTTGAAAAAGCATTTGTTCCTTAGAAATGGTCAATTTCTGAAGAGATCTAAGCTTCCTTTGTAACTAGTGCCATCTAATGGTTAAGGTAAGTTATTGCTCTGAATTTGGTCACAGGCACAGGGAAGGATGCTGCAAAATTCAACATTGAAATGCCAAAGGGGAGGGGGAGACACAGCATACAAAAATCACTCTCTAAAATTATATACAGTTTAGGGAGCCGGGGTTGTGGATCAGTGGTAGAGCGCTTGCTTAGCATGCATGAGGCACTGGGTTTGATCCCCAGTACCACATAAAAATAAATAAAAAAAAGATATTGTGTCCATCTTTAACTAAAAAAAAAAAAAAAGGGCTGGGGATGTGGCTCAAGCGGTAGCGCGCTCACCTGGCATGCATGCGCCCCAGGTTCGATCCTCAGCACCACATACAAACAAAGATATATTTTTTTAATTTTATTATTTTTTTATTGGTTGTTTACAACATTACAAAGCTCTTGACATATCATATTTCATACATTAGATTGAAGGGGGTTATGAACTCCCAATTTTACCCCAAATGCAGATTGCAGAATCACGTCGGTTACATATCCACAATTTTACATAATGCCCTATTAGTAATTGTTGTATTCTGCTACCTTTCCTATCCCCTACTATCCCCCCTCCCCTCCCCTCCCCTCCCATCTTCTCTCTCTACCCCATCTACTGTAATTCATTTCTCTCCTTGTTTATTTCCCCTCACAACCTCTTATATGTAATTTTGTATAGCAATGAGGGTCTCCCTTCATTTCCATGCAATTTCCCTTTTCTCTCCCTTTCCCTCCCATCTCATGTCTCTGTTTAATCAAACAAAGATATTGTGCTGCCGAAAACTAAACAATAAATATTAAAAATATTTTAAAAAACTCTTTCTCTCTCTCAAAAAAAGAAAAGAATAGAAAAAGGAAGTGATAAGATTTAAAAAAAATTTAAAAAAGTTGTACACAGTTTTCACTTGCTGAAATAGTAACACTCCAATTCACTCACCTCTAAGGACATCCAAGGACTTGGTGGTAAAACATACCATTTGAATGCCAATTGAAGGAGTACTAATTTGTGTTCATTTGAAATTTTTACATTCTTAAAGCATGTTTCTACCATTGTATCTGTTTCTCACAGCAGTATGTTAGATAATCAGATAAACTAATTTTATTCTCACTTTAAGAAACCAAGGCCAGAGGGGATGTAATAAGTCAGCCAGGTGATTACTGTCATAGCAAGATCCAGGACCCAAGGTTACCCAACTGGCAGATTTTCCAGGTGTTTATGCTATAGGATATCTCTCCTATATCTATTGTGAGGTGCCGGAGAGTAATCCAAGGGGAAGAGGAATTAATTATTTTTCTCTTATTTGAATTCTGCTCTATAATATAAATTTCTTTCCCAGAGTGGTTGCACTAATATATATTCATGCTAACAGCATATATATCAGACTTCATTGTCAACACTTGATTTTATCAGATTTTTTTTTTACTTTTTTGTATTTAACAAACCCTTAGTGAGTAAAATAGTATTTCATTTATTTTGTTTGTCAGAGCTAACAATTTTTGAGAGCTCCTGTGGGCTAGGCACTTTTACATACATGAGTATCTCCTATAATCCCCATAGCAACACCAGGAAGTATATATTATTATTCCTATTTAAGAATGGGGAAAGTGAGGTACTAAGAGGCTAAAGCAATGCTTGGTAGATCTTAGAGTGCTTGTAGTGGGGTACATATTGACTATTACAGGACTAGGGTCTGGAGCAGCATTCAGAGATGGTGAAGACCCAAGAGTCTGAGTATAGGATTTGGAAAGGAGGTTCCTGAAAGAAAAAGGGGAGCATCTTTTAGCTTGCTGCTTCTGACATCTTGGTTATTGGTGGAGGGAAGTGAAAAAGTACATATTCTGGGCTGGGAAATTCAAAAGACTCCATATTTCTGTTTCTAAATCAGCCACAAAAATTCAATAAATGCCTCCTACGCTTGTAACACTATACACAAACATTTTTTTTCCCTTGATTTCCCTGTGCCTTAGAGGCCTGGATCATATCTATGAATTTCTCTCTCATAAAAAAATTACTATTTTTTTTTTCAGTGTATAGAGCACTTTATCTTGGTTAAGGCTCATGATATTGGATTTGTTTTTTTTTTTTTTTTGCACTGGGGATGGAACCCAGGGCCTTATACACGCTAGGCAATGCTCTGCTACTGCATGACATCCTCAGGCCTTTTTATTTTGAGATAGGGTCTTGCTAAATTGCCCAGACTGGCCTTGAGTTTGCAATCCTGCCGCGTCAGCCTCAGCCTTCCCTCAGGCTACCAAGTAGTTGGGATTATAGGTAGATGCCATTTGGCCTGAACTTTTTTATTTTTTAATAGGTAAGGAAACTGAAAATCAGAGAGGGTACGTTGCTCACTATAATGGCTGCTGCTTGTAGGATGCTGCAGCAGATTTGATTCTAGTGTTTTTTGTTTGTTTTGTACTGGGGATTGAACCTAGGGGTGCTTTACCACTGAACTATATCTCCAATACCCTCCCACAAACACCTTTTTGAGACAAGGTCTCACTAAATTCCTCAATCTTGTGATCCTCCTACCTCTGCCTCCTGAGTTGCTGGGATTACAGGCCTGCACCACTCTGTCTAGCTGATTTTAGATTTGTTTGTTTTTTTGCTTGCTTGCTTGTTTTGTGGTTCTGGGGATCAAACTCAGAACATCAATCATGCTAGGAAAGTGCTCTACCACTGAGCTATTCCCCCAGCCCTCTAGTTTTTTTTTTTTTTTTTTAATTCTTCTGGAAGAATTACCTAACTTGCATTGTCTATGAAACAATTACATAACTGAGAAAAGTGGGCATGACAGTAACCTATTCATTCCCCTCCCCACAAGTAAGGAAACACAACCCTCAGCATTCTCTTTACTTCTCCACTGAAAATACATGTGAAAAAGACTATATATAAATAAACAGGATAGACTATAGATGTACTTTACAATATGGTATAAAAATATTCTTATAACTATGTTTTTATAAATTGAATAATCTACACCTCATCTGATAAACCTGAAGTTTGATAAATATAAATTTATTCTATTATAAATCTCTTTGAAACAAAGTAATTCTATTTCTAATTTACATTTATTGGACTCACTCAAAGACACATCCACCCTGCCCCTGAATTAAAAGCAAACTGATTCTCTGAAAAAAGTTCCAAACTTTTTCTTCTCTAAGACTGAAATAACTTCAAGATAGAATTTGGGGCTAGGATTGTGACTTAGTGGTAGAGTGCCTGCCTGGCATGCATGAGGCACTGGGTTCGATCCCCAGCATCACATAAAAAACCTAAATAAACAAAATAAAGGTATTGTGTCCATCTACAACTAAAAATATAAATATATAAAAAATAATTTGGAGATAGTGTGAGACCCGTTAGTGTCCAGAGGAGAAAATCACTCAGGAGTTAAAATCAAGAACAGTTTCAGAAGGCCGGCTTATTGCAGTTTGAAACATTTTCATTGTCCTCCCTCATGAGTTCATTCATCCTCCCTCCCATACATTAACCTCAGCTCACTTTGTACCCTCAAGAATTAGGGGCAACATTACCCCCAATCTCCTTTGAAAAATGTTGGTAAGAAGCTAACAGATTCAGGGACACTTGCTTGGTACATTCCTGCTGCTGCTTTATGTTTTCCCCCTGGTGGCTTCACTTGGGTTGGGCATGGCAAGTCTTCAGTTCTAGGATTTAGGGAAGAAGCACAGGAGGAGGACAAAAGAAGACTCCTTAGCCAGGCTGCCTTGTTGGTGACTTGACAGCAACCAGAGACAAGAAAGTAAAGTTTCCTTTTATGGTCCATCAGATTATGGTATCCTTTTTTTTTTTTTTTTTCTTTTTATACTCTATCATCCTACTTGTAGTTATCTGGACAGAATAAAAGTTGGCTCCAGGCACAGATGGAAATTCTCCACCTGGATCCCTAATTTCATAGCAGGATCTTAGGATAAAGATCAAGGAGAATGATCCTTGGATGGACGCTATAAGAGAGCAAGCAGAGGGCTGGGGTAGAGCTCAGTGGTAGAGCACTTGCCTAGCATGTGTTGAGGAACTGGGTTTAATCCTTAGCACTGCATAAAAATAAATAAATAAATAAGGCTGGGGATATAGCTCAGTTGGTAGAGTGCTTACCTTGCATGCACAAAGCCCCAGTATGCATGCATGCATAAATAAATACATAAATAAACAAAATAAAGATATTGTGTCCATCTATAACTAAAAAAAAATATTTAAAAAAATAAAGAGAGTGCAAGAAGAGTGATAAGACCCTCTTCCTAGTAACAGCTGGCTATACTAGTAGTCCAACTTGTGTTACCATTACTGCTGCCATATGGAGTAGAACTTATGCAAGCACTGGAAATCTTAACTGCATAGCCACTGGAGGACTCATGGGCAGTGGAGGGGGATGCACAGAATTCCTGCTGGGCCTAATGCTGGTGAGGAAGCTTCCATTGGCTGAGTAGTAAGATAAGGATATGGGGCACACAAACATCATTGACAGCAAAGTGACAACACCTACAAATAGGGTGAATAAATAAAGATGAAAAGAAAATGCAGATAAATGCTAGATAAGTATCTGAAGAGGACTCTGTCTGCAACCCAGCCAAAGCCCTGCTCTATGGCAGGGTGAATCTATTCCCAAAAAAACTCTTACCAGGTAATGATTACCCAGTGTATTCATCCACAGAAGCATCAAATATGCACAGAGGACTCTTGAGAAGACAGACCCCTAGATGACTTGGAGATGCTTCCCAAAGCTGCCCATTGAGCTGAGCAGGATCTCTGGAGCCAGTGTCTTCATCTTTGCTTATTAAATGTAAGACATAGGACAGATTATTAAACATGTGTTGAGTTCCATTCTACCCACTTATGAAATGGAGGAAATAATATAGATGTCAGAGAATGTCATAAGGAGCCAAACAATCTATAAACCCCAAACAGGTTATAGCAAAATAAATGCTATCATTTTTATACAGTATCTTGTGTGCAGAATGTGTCACTATTAAGAACCATAGAAAAAGCTTTCCATTTCACCAACACCTAGCAGGATTTTGACAAATAATACCTTTGACAAAGAACTACCTGGTTGCACTATTTGTTACATTTAGATCTACACAGAAACAGAATACTTTAATGGTGAATAATTTACAAAGAACTCTCTCTTTCTCTCTTGTAATTCTTTCAACTCTTTCTCCACTTGTCAGACAAGAAGACAAAAGCTCAGAACATTTATAGGAGGCTAATAGTTTTGGAAAGTGGTGTGAAAACTAATCTTTGAGTCTGAAAAGCATTTTGGTTGGTTGATCTTTGTGTGTGTGTGGTGCTGGGGATTGAATCTATTGTCTTATGCATGCAAGGCAAGCACTATCAACTGAGCTATATCCCCAGCCATGGTTGGTTGCTCTTTTATTAAGCTTCTAACCAGGTGACAGGTACCTCACAGCTCTTGTAGTGGGCAACACATCCAAGGTTCTTGCCCTCGTGGAAGTTAGTGCCAGTCAGAAGGGAAGATATTAAATAAATTATTCCATAATTATTTTAACTACCACTAAGATAAGTTTTTTGGTTTGTTTGTTTTTTGTAATGCTGGGGATCAAACCCAGGGCCTTGTGCATACTAGGCAAATGCTCTATTCTACGGAACTTCATTCTTGGTTACTGAGATAAAGGTTTTTTTCTTTTTGAGTAGCAGGGATTGAACTCAGGCGCACTTAACCACTGAGCCACATCCCTAGATCTATTTTGTATTTTATTTACAGACAGGGTCTCACTGAGTTGCTTAGCACCTCGCTTTTGCTGAGGCTGGCTTTGAACTCACAATCCTCCTGTCTCAGCCTCTTGAGCCACTGGGAATACAGGCATGTGCAGGCTGAGATAAAGGCTTTGAATGATGTGTACTATGAGGGTGGCTAGAAGGATGTGGGGTATCAGGGGTCTAATTCCCTGGAGAATTCAGGAAAAGTTTCATTGAGGTGACATTTAAGCCATTAGAGAGATGCTGTCTCAAAATCAAAAGGACTGAGGAGGTAGCTCAGAAGTAGAACACTTGCTTAGCATGTGTTCTGGGTTCACATGAAGATGGCCTGAGGAAGAGGCTGAGGAGGGCATATCCAGACAGAGAGAACTAGTGTGCTTGGTTGCTGAGTTGAAAGTATTTGAGCAAGTCTAATGAACTGCAATCGGGCCAGGCCTGGTAGCACAGGCCTATAATCCCAGCAATTAAGGGGAGGTTCACAAGTTCCAGGCCATCCTGGGCAATTTAGTGACAACCTGTCTCAAAATATAAAATGAAAGGAATGGGGATTGTAGCTCAGTGGCAGAGGGCCTCTGGGTTCAAATTCCAGTACCAGGAAAATAAACACACAAAACAATCTGCAATCAGGCCAGAATGGCTAGAGCATAGCCAGCAAGGGTTTGAGATCCAGTTTTGAGATTCAGCTCTGCTATTTATTGGCCGTGGGACTTTGGGCAGGTCCTTTATCTGAGCTTTAGTCTTTTTGTCTGAGAAGTGGAGATATTGCCATACAGAAACAGCTGAAACAATTAGGAGAATGTGAGAGTTCTTTGTAAATTATGCACCATTAAGGTATTCTGTTTCTGTGCAGATCTAAGTGTAACAAATACTGAAAGCATCTGAAGGTGTGTATGAGTCATGCGGGCTTTTTAGAATTTCAGAGTGATGGTTTGGAAAGATAGGGAAGGAAGAGTAAATTCAGCAGGTGTTTGTTTACTCTCAATTGCTAAAAGAAGCTCTTGCTTCACATCTGTTCCTGGCTTTCTCCTCTGCTAGGATCCAAATGGCATATGTTATTCTCTGGGATAGTGCAGGTCCCATCTGCCCTGGTGTAATAGGGTCATGGGTATGGATGCAATTAGATTTGCATTTAAGGCCTGATGGAATCCTTGCTGGCAGTTTGATGGTATGTTCATGGATAGAATTTCCAGTCTTTTGCCTCAAATTTGTTCATTTGACTCCAAAACATTGATTTGTAAATATCTTCTCATGTTTGTAAACTTAGTTCCACACATTTATTTTTTTCTTTCTTTCAGTACTGGGGATTGAACCCAGAACACATGCTAAGCAAGTGTTCTACTTCTGAGCTACCTCCTGAGTCCTTTTGATTTTATTTTGAGACAGCATCTCTCAAATTGCCCAGGCTGGCATGAAAGTTTAGATCTTCTTGCCTTAGCCTTTGGAGTAACTGGGATTGCAGGCATAGGCCACCATGCCCAGCTCACACATCCTTTTTCTGCAATTCTGCAATTCTCAATATGCTGAAAACTTAAAGTTTTGTTTCTAACACATTTGGTGGCAAAATCTGGCCCGACATACATTCATTTTGTGGAAAAACCAAATGTGAAGCTATTGTAGTCTTTGTGTATACCTAAAGTCTTACCTTTAATACAGAAATATAATTGTGCTTATTGTGGGCTTCAGATCTGCATACCTATATTAAGTGATTAATTTTTCAGCATCCTGTAAACTTCTCATAGAAAAATCTGGGCGGTGCATCTTTTTACTCTGAGTATTATTTGCCTAGTGTGCTTTGAACAAATGAACAATCATTATAGGTACCTCTGTTGAACACAATGAAAGAGAGAAATCTGTTACAATAAAATAAACAAATGAAAACTCTACCAACCAATTGCACATGCTATGATACATATGCTTTTCAGATTGGCATGAATAATTATGTATATTTATATCAATATACAATTATTTATTTATTTAATTAAACGCAATACTTTAAATTTTTTTTTTTAAAGAGAGAGTGAGAGAGAGGGAGAGAGAGAGAATTTTGTTTTTTAAAGAGAGAGTGAGAGAGGGGGGAGAGAGAGAGAGAGAGAGAGAGAATTTTTAATATTTATTTTTTAGTTCTCGGCGGACACAACATCTTTGTTGGTATGTGGTGCTGAGGATCGAACCTGGGCCGCACGCATACAAGGCGAGTGAGCTACCGCTTGAGCCACATCCCCAGCCCACTTTTAAATTTTGAATTCTTAAAATAATCTAATTTTTTAATAGTTACGATAGTAGCAATTTCACATAACTTGTGTTTATGTGAATTGAATCGTTTCTGTTAACTTGACCTCATGTACCTCAAATTGTAGAAGAAGAGACAAATAAGCTTACTACTTTCCTTTTTATTGCTTAGATTAATTACATTGTGTTCATTCACTTATATAAGGGTTTACTTATGGCTGCGCTCAGTGGCATATACCTATAATCCCAGGGACTTGGAACACTGAGATGAGAGGATTACAAATTCACAGCCATCCTCAGTATTAAATAAATAAATAATAGTTTACTTATGGAGAAATTATTTATAAAGACAATTCACAGTGTCAAGTTTACAATCTGGTTATTGACTCTTCTTGTCAGTGGGGAAGGTCACTGTTAGAACAGGTATTTTCACAATGTGGCTTTTTTTATTTTACTGAAGCTTTGTGAATTTCAGACAAGGGTCTCCTTTACATGCCTGTACATATATAATAGCAATAACTTTGTAACTTCCTGTCCCTGTACTAGGACAAAGAACCAAGACCAAAAGTGTCAAGAATTGTACACCTGCTATGCTTTGAATGTTTGTGTCTGTCCCCTGAATTAGTTTGTTGAAACCCAATTCCCAATGAGATGGTATTAAAAGGTGGGACATTTTGGGAGGTGATCAGTGTCCTTATAAAGAGGCCCCTGGGAGCTTGTGTGCCCCTTCCACCTGTGAGGACAGAGCTAGAAGGCACCATCTGAGGCAGTGGACCCTCACCGGACAGAATCTGCTGGTGCCTTGAGGATAAGAGTTCCATCTTCTAGAAATGTCATTAATAAATTTCTATTTTTTTAAGGTACCCAATCTAAGACATTTTGTCATAGTGGCCCAACAGACTAAGACAAAAACCAAACTAGAATTGTGCATGAAGAACAATTGAGGGGATTTGGTAGAGATTTTCCTCAATCCCTTTTGTTCTTCTGGCCCAGTCATTGGTCATTCTTCCCTCCCTCCCTTCCTTCCTCTCTTTTTGAGGGAATGAACCCAGGGCCTAGTGCTTGCAAGTCAAGCACTCTATCAACTCAGCTATATCCCAATCCCTGGCACAGTCATTCTGAGTGCCTACTTCTATCAAGAAAGGAAGAAAGAAAACACACAAATGAAAAATGAGGGGAAAGGTTAAATAGGAAAGTGTTAATGATAGTAAAATATGATGGAAAGAGTTTAAGCCCTTATAATAAAGCCAGAGTGACCCTAGAGTCTAAATAACTTCAGTGTTTATTTTTTCCCCCCGGTACTAGGGCTAGAACCCAGGGCACTCTACCACTGAGCTACATCTTCAGCCTTTTCTGTTTTTTATTTTGAGGTAGGGCCTTGATAATTTGCTGAAGTTATCCTTGAATTGAGATTCTCCTGCCTCAGCCTTGTGAGTCTCTGAGATTGGCTCAATGTTTGATATTTATAACACCTTTGCCTCATACATTTTTCTAAATAGCAAGAGCTGTGTAGAGGAACTGGGGATGTTATCCAGTGGTAGAACACTTGCCTAACATGCACAAGACTATGGGTTTGATCTCCACCACAGTGTATATGTGGTGGGTGCTGAGTAGGTTAGATAACTGTTCCTGAAGACAGGAACCTCAATAGGACAGGACACATATATCTTCTGTTCATAAACTGGCCACTGTTACTTCAAGTAAGAAAGCAGCAGGGAAGCATAGACAGAAGAACAGTATAACTTTTGATAGAGAATGCCTTGTGGTGGGTACTGGTGAGAGTCTTAAAATTAAATCTCTGAATTCAGTGCAAAGAATTTAGAAATAGATTAACAGACTTAAGATCAGGTATTGACTCTGTTAACTTTATAGTTGTGTGACTTCTGACTTGCTTTTTTCCTCTAAATCATAGTTTACTCAGCTCCAAATTAAGTACATGAATATCTACTTTGTGTAAGAATTAAATTAGATGTTCCCTGAAGAGTACCTAGCATCTAGCTGATCATCAATAAGTTGAACTACTTTGATTAATATATTTTCAGGGCTCTGCAATATTAATTTCTGGGCTATAGGCTCTCAGGGGTGGGCAGAAGATTAGGCAGAAAAGAGGAAGAAGGAAAGTATGGGAAATAAAATGAACAAGATTAGCCATTCTCGAGTAATCTGAATAGGAGTTCCACCATTTCCATACACCACAGTAAAACTCTAAAAGCAGATGGCATTGCCAAATGCACAAAGTTTTGAGAGGAGGATAGGATCAAGCCCAGGGAACTTTCTAGAGGAGAAAAATTTTGTTTGATGTGAAGGAAAAGAAGGAAGTGGAGGGCTGGAGGTATAGCTCAGTGGAAGAGCACTTGCCTAGCTGTGAGAGGTCCTGGGTTCCATCTCTAGCACCATATCATCCCCTCCCCCCCAAAAAAAACAAATTGGCTCTGGGGAGGGTAGAGTCAGGATACTGAAGTAGGGTGGTGGTGGTGATGGTAAGGAGGACCTCAATAAATGTCCTAAGAAATAGGACCAGGAATCCTGAAAGTGACATTGGAAAATGAAGAAGTGTGAAAGGAAAAAATTAAAGCTACTGGTGGATTTAAAGGGTGAACAGTTTGTACCCTGAGCATAATTGGAGCTCCTGTCTGTATTCTCAGATGCCTCTGTCCCAGTGAATAATAGATTTTGGTTACATTGATTCAATTTGCATGGGAAGGTTTTTAAAAATAAATTCTAAAAATGATTTATAATTTTCACACTTGTGAAAATTTTGAACAAATGTTGAACAAAAAAGTTATACAATAATTCATAACCCAGGGGCAATGATCTATTTTCTTCTAGCTTTTTTAAAAAAATTTTTTATTAGTTGCTCAAAACATTACAATGATCTTGACATATCATACATTTGATTCAAATGGGGTACGTAATCTTAATCTTATTTTTCCGCATGTACAGATTGCAGGATCACATTGGTTATACAGCCACGTTTATACATAGGGCCATACTAGTGTCTATTGTATTGTGCTGCCCTTCTATCCCCCCCCTCCCCTCTTTCTACCCAATCTACTGTGACACGTCTCTCTCTCTTTTTTCTTCCCCCTCACACCATCTTATATGTAATTTTGCATAACAATGAGGGTCTCCTACCATCTTCAGTGCAATTCCCCTTCTCTCTCCCATTCCCATGCACCTCTCATCCCTATTTAATGGTAATCTTCTTCTCATGCTCTTCCTCCCTGCTCTGTTTTGAGTCGCCCCCCTTATATCAAAGAAGACATTCTGCATTTCTTCTAGCTTTTTAACATCTGTATTTACCACAGTTGTACACATCCCATATCTTATCTCCCCTCCCCCAAATTCTCATACTTTCCCATATCAATATCATTTGATACTCTTTCAGACATGTTTTCAAAACTGTTCATTTGAATGGGCACATTCTAATTTATGGAGTCAGTGTTTGTGATTTGGACATTAATGTTGTTTCCTTTTCTGATTTAGCACCAGCAGTATGGCAATGAATATCACTGAACTTTCAATTTCATGGACTATCTTTTCAAGGAGGAGTCTTTTCTTTTATAACCCTCATTCCAGGAAAGACTTCAGGGAAACCAGAAACAAGTTGCAAGAATGAATGACCAGATAAGGTGTGTGTGCGTGTGTGTGGTATTGGGGTTTGAACCCAGGGACGCTCTACTGGCTACATTCCTGGCTCTTTATTTTATTTTATTATTAATTTTTTTAGTTGTTTATAGACCTTTATTTTATTTTTATATGTGGTAGTGAGATTCAACCCATTTCCTCACACATATAAAGCAGTGTGCTACTACTGAGCCTGAGCCCCAGCCCCCTTTATTTAATTTTTAATTTTCCTTTTTTGGTGCTAGGGATCGAACCCAGGGCTTTTTGCATGTGAGGCAAGTACTCTACCATCTGAGCTATATCCTCAGCCCTTTATTTTTAAGACAAGGTCTAAGTTGCCCAGGCTGGTCTTGAACTTGTGATCCTCCTGCTTCAACCCCTGAAGTGTGGGGTTATAGGTGTGTAACACTATGCCTGGCTAGATAAGCCTCTTGAAAGCTGGTTTGTGGCTCCTGAGAGTTCACATGCTCAGGTACTCCCCTGTAGAATGGCCTGCTGAGTCTAGGAAGTGAGTACTCTGAGCAAACAGGAGCACTGAGGGATAGTGTACTGCCAGACAGACAGACCAGTCTGCAGAGTGGGCAGTCAGGAAACTTCCCCAAGCAATATAGGAAACTTCTCATCATCATGACATTTTCTTTGGTGTTAATTATTTTAACTTAGTTGATAACTATATTTATTTGGTTCTGTCCTGCTGAGAGGACAGGCCACTCAGAGGAGGGTGACTATCATTTTGAGTAGTTAGAAATCCTTCCCATTCTCTTTTGCTCTTTTCTAGTTCAATGGCTCTCAACCTCTCCCTAGAGAACATTCTGAAACTTCAGAGGTTTTCTTTCTGTAATTACAGTGGTGGAGGGGGGCACTATTGTCATTTATTGGCAGGGCATGGGCATAAGCTATTCTTCAAAGTACAGTTTGCACAATGAAGAGTTGTCCTTCATCCAGATTCTCAGAAGTCTCCTAGGACACTCATGTACGTAAAAACTCATGTTTAATTATCTGAGTCTAGAACTTAATACAATTTAAAAAAAATTGGTCTAAATATAAGTGAACTTTCTAGGAATGCAATTACTGTTCTGTGTGAATGTAGAGAAGATTGACTTTGCTACCAGGAGTTGCTCAACATTTCATTAAGTCTTTTCATTGATGGCAACATGCTGGAGGTAGTTGAGTCACCGTCTCTGCACCTGTATTAGCTTGTGTTGGTAGCAGTTACATCTCTGTGAGTCTATGGATGGGTGCAAGCATCCCCCTGCATGTAGTGAAGCTGGGCCCTGCACTCACACATTAAAATAATATTTATGTTATTTTATTACAAGTAACTGTTCTTTCATCCCCCCTTTATATTACAGCTAGGGAAGCATTGTGATTTTTTTTTAAAGTCATGTATGTAGGGAAGTTATATCATCTATGAATTTCAATTCTTGATGGGAAGAGGGTCATTACAAAATGCTTATAAAAAGGGTTGAAGGTTGAGAGCCTGGGTTCTAGGTTCTAGTCAGTCTCTCAGCATTTGGCCAGGAAGCTTTCTGTCTTCTTTTTTTGTTCTTCTCCTCTCCCTGCCCCAATTCAGGTCCATAATCATCAACAACCACGACCATAACAACACTGCACACGCCTTCAGGAGCTGTCAAAAGGCCAGCACTTCCCTACCATCTTTAGAGATTCCGGTTGGACCTTAGACAAGAATTATTGATTGCCAGGCTCTGTTGGAGTCAAGAATATTGGCTTCCTCCCATCTGGAGGTTTCTATTCCTATGACCTCCTTACCCCGCGCTTTTCTGTATTTCAATTTCTCTCCTTGATGTCCTCCTTCAATCAGCCCCAGCCCTTCACTCCACGGAGCAGGCAGGCGAGTGGCAGCAGAGCTGTTGTACCATGGAGTCGCTCTGGTTTCCAGCTCTCTCCCCCACCCAACTCTTCGCGCTTAGTTAGCTCCCGGCGGCCCCCTTCGTCCCCGGTATCTTTCTGACCCTGGCTTCTCCTTTCTCTCCCTTGTTCTCACTTCTCCTCCTGGCCCTGGGCCTTTTTCTTCCCTCTCTCCTCTCGCCAGGATCCAGTGTTGCCTTCTCTTTGTGCAACCGTCTTTCTCCACCTTCATCCTAAGCTCCGTCTCAGCGCCAGCTCCCCTGGTCTTTGATTGGGGGCGTTTCACCTCCACCCCGGTTTCCAGCAGTCTCGCCCCTAGGTCGCTCGGTGGTGCTCTGTCCCCACCCGTGCGCGCGAGCACCAGTTTCCCCCTTCTACCTCTCAGCCCCGCGCCTAGCCACCGCTCCCTCCCCCCCCCCGCGCTGTGGGCGGTCCAGGGCGGGGCCGGGATCCGGGGCGGCTCCCGGGGCTCGGGTTGTGGGAGGCGCCCTCTCCCTGGTCTCCCCCTCTCTTCCCCCCGCCCTGCTTCCCCTGCACCCTCCTTCTTCCCTCCGCCCGAGAGCTTTCCCGGTCCCCGGCGCCGCCTCCTTCCCTCCCGGCTCCGCGCTCCCGCGGCCGCCGCCGCCCCGGGGAAGGAGAGACGGGGGTGGGGTTTGGGGGAAGCGAGAGAGGAGGGGAGAGACCCTGGCTGGGCTGAAGCCCGGATTCGAGGGGAGGAGGGACAGGAGGAGGGGAAAGGTGGAGGAGAAAGGAGGGGGGAGCGGGGAGGAGCGGCCGGGCCTGGGGCCTTGAGGCCCGGGGAGAGCCGGGGAGCTGGGCCGGCGCGCCGAGGTAAGAGCCAGGGCCCCGGGGAAGCAGGGCTTGGAGAGGGGCGCGCGGGGGAGGGCCGGCGGGCGCAGGGCCGAGCCGGGGATCGGGGCTGGGGGAGAGGAACTGCGGGGATGGAGACGGGGAGTGATAAGGCGGCCGAACCCGGGAGCGTGGGTAAACCGGGCTCCAGCGAGCCGCGGGGGCCGGGGGAGAGGAGGTGGTGAGAGGTGGAGTCCCGGGAGGGTGGGGGGCCGAGGGAGGCAGGAGGAGGGTGGGGACAGGCTTTCTCTCCTCCTCTCCCCCCACCCCGTGCGGGGCTCCGCCCCCGCCTCCTCCGCGGGGCGCACTCCTGGTCCTTAAACTGAGCGGGGTCGGAGCTCCTAAGGCTTCCGGAGGGAGGCCAGGTCGCCTCCCCTGGCCGGGCCAGGTCGGGTCGGGCAGGGCCGCTCCGGCGAGGCTCGGTCCGGTCCTCACGGTCGCCTCTCACTTAGATGCTGCTGCTGCTGCTGCTGTTGGCGCCTCTCTTCCTCCGCCCCCTGGGCGCTGGCGGGGCGCAGACCCCCAACGCCACCTCAGAAGGTGCACCCTTCGGTGATTCGGGCCCTCATCCGATCCTACTTCCCCTTTCCCTTCACCTCCTCCTTTCTGCTCCTCATCACTATTTCCTCAGCCCTGTAGAGCATCCTGATAGCCAACCCTTACTCCGCGCCACTATACACTACTCCTGACCTCCTTTCTATCACCCCACATTACTACTTAGCACCCCTTTTCTCTGCCCCACATTACTAGGCTATACCACCTTTCTGTGACCCCGAATCATTTTCTCAGACCCACTGCCCTTTCTCACATTGTCCCCACTTTGTTACTTAGATGGTCTTGTAAGGTCCCCCTCTTTTTCTAATTTAAATCAAATATCCTCGTTTAGCCCCCGTTTTTTAAACCAAGCTCCGGCCATATTTCATATCCTTCACGATTTCTTAATTGCTTTTCTCCATTACCCCCAACCAGCATTATTCCCTCCCAACTGGTGGGCTCTGTCGTCAGCTTTAACTTAGCCCATTACTCACTGTCCTTTAGCTCAGGGTTCTGTATCTGCCCTCTCATCTGCCGTCTAGTCCCTAACCTCCCCCTAGTTCCCAGCCAGTCCACTGACCACACCCTGCTTTTCCCTGCCTCCCCAGCAGAAGTTGGGCTTTCCCTCTTTCCCACCATTCCTCTCAGTATTGCCTCCCCAACTCACCCTTCAGGTTGCCAGATCATACACCCTCCCTGGGAAGGGGGCATCAGGTACCGGGGCCTGACTCGGGACCAGGTGAAGGCTATCAACTTCCTGCCGGTGGACTATGAGATTGAGTATGTGTGCCGGGGGGAGCGCGAGGTGGTGGGGCCCAAGGTGCGCAAGTGCCTGGCCAACGGCTCCTGGACAGATATGGACACACCCAGCCGCTGTGGTGAGTAGCCTTGGGAAGCCCCACCCCTTCTCAAGACCATTAATTACTTTTCCTGCCTTAGGCTTAGCATTACTGTTTCCAAGTCAGCATAACCAAATTTACAAATACATTTAATGAACAACTACTATGTAAGATGTTGCTGGGTAGTTAGAGGTGGCAAAGCACGCAGCTTGCACATTTCATTTCATCCTTTCCTTAGGCCAGTGATCATTGGATGAAATAACTTTGATTTTTTTTGTCTTATGCTATTCTCTTTAAGGATTTTTAGTAGCAGATTATGCCAAAAAATGCTAAAATGATTTCAATACATTGCCCAATACCTGTCCATTCCAATGACTATATGCCCAGGGAACAAAAGACAATTTAATATTAACCAACCATATTAAGAAAAGCAAATCTGATTGTGCATTCAAAGTTATCCACACATTTCAAAGATAGAGAACCGCCCACTATAGTGGATTGTGGAGAGATCCCATTTTGTGTGCTTATAGCTCCATCTTGGGTTCCTACAATGGAAATACTTTTTCTTATTTTCTTTTGAGAATGTGTGGATGCTTTCAGGGTTAAGGGGGGAGTAGAAGGTAGGGATGCTAATCCTTTTCACAGCTTATTTTCTGTAGAGTAAGATACTGTGGGATCGAACCCAAGCCCCCTGCTCTCTGTTAAGGGAAAAAAGCCTTCTCCAACTTGCATCTCTTCTCATTTTCCTATCTCTCCACAGTCCGAATCTGCTCCAAGTCTTATTTGACCCTGGAAAATGGGAAAGTTTTCCTGACGGGTGGGGACCTCCCAGCTCTGGACGGAGCCCGGGTGGATTTCCGGTGTGACCCCGACTTCCATCTGGTGGGCAGCTCCCGGAGCATCTGTAGTCAGGGCCAGTGGAGCACCCCCAAGCCCCACTGCCAGGGTGAGGGGAATAGCTGCCTGCATGCAGCTGATGAGGATGCTTGTGCAAGAAAGGGAGTGGGGTGGAGTGGGAATAGATGGTGGGAAAGGATGGGGTCCTATGAAGAACGTGGAGGAGGGCCTTGGGAAGGCAGAAATGAAAGTCCAATTTTTTCCAACATCTACTTGCCTCAAACTTCTGCTATCCCCAGTATTCAATTTCCCTATGTTGGGGGATGTCCTTTCTTTGCTTTCCTCTTTCTGTAAAGTCCCTGCTTCCAGTTCTTGGGACTTACATTTTCTTTTTTCCTTTATGAATCGAACCTTCCCTTACCTTCACAAGGTTTAAATACTCCAAGTTTCCCTAGATCCATTCACTTTCTCTAAATTTAGAACTTTGTATGCATCACCCTCTTCTAGAATTGACTCATCACCATTCATTCTTTAATTGAATTTTTGTAAATATAAAGTCATGCACAATGTAGAAAAATTGGCAAGAGGAGATCCAAGAGTGGAAATATATCAGGGTAAAATGATTTAAAATTGGGGGCAGAATTATCAGAACATTGACAACTCAGAGATGGAATGGGAAGACTATAGTCCTTTTCTGTCCCTCCTCCTAGACAATTTCCAGCTTTCCCTGAGGGAATAATTTTTGTGTTTACCACCTTTTTTGCTATCTAGTTCTGCAAACTTCTCCTTTTTCTGGGCACTCAAACTCTCCTTCTGCAGTCTTCTCTTCTAGAATGTAGGCATCTATTCCTATGCCTCATGCTTCTGCTACTCTGTAGACTATTTCAAGATCCTTGGCCTTGTCTTTCTTCAATTAACTCAAGTTATTCCTCTTCTAGTTTACCATTCCATCCCGGAAATGGGTGTCCTATCCAGGGGTGGATTTACTATTAAGCTAATAAAGCTTAAGCTTCAGGGTTCCTCACTTACCAGGCCCTTTTCCTGTGCTCTAATAATGTAGTGGGCTTTAAGAATGTGTTCACATGCTACTTCATTTTTGTCAAAATTGCAAAAACTAGGTATTTTAATAGTAATTGCTTAAAATCCATTGTAATTTTTTTCTCAGAGACCCTTATGCTTTGTAATATTCAGGCTCTACAAAACCAGAATCTGTCCCTGCCTTAACCGTTGCTCCTCCTGTCTCAATTTCTATGTCCTATGAAAAATAAAGGAAGAAAACCAACAAGTCCTGACCCCCAGCCCCACCTTGCTCTTATCCCCAGGCACCCTCCCCTCAGAATCGCAGGCTTCTGCCCTCCCCCATCTTCGGCATGGAGAGGTGTGGGAGGGGGCTGGGGATCAGGCCTGGGAAGCTGGGCGCCAGTGGTAACTCTTCTCTGATCCCGGTCTTTCCTGCTGCCAGTGAATCGAACGCCACACTCAGGTGAGATCAGAAACCCTAATCGCGTGCACCGCAATCCCTTTACCCTTAAGTCTTCACCTTCCACCCGCAGGAGTTCTGCCCCTAGGCTATGGATGTCCTCCTTCACCCATCTCCCCCCACCCACCCTTTGCGACCATCCCCTTCTTTCCCTACCTGTTTCCTGCCTCCAGTCCCGGTTTTCCGCGGTCCCTCCCTTGCTTGGCTGCACTTCCCTGGGCTCCACCTCCTCCCAGATTCTGCTTCTTGGCCAAATGGCAGAGCCCCGGCAGGGGGCGGCAGCGTGCTGCGAACCTGAGTTTCCACCTCGTCTTCCCCACGGGGTTCCTTCCGACCTTCTCTGGAACCTTTTCCTGCTTGCCCCCCTTTTAGGATTTCACCTGATGGACTCCATCAGCCCATTTCACCCACCTCCAACCCTGGCCAGGGCCTCTCACGCTTCCCCCAATTCTTTCCTTCCTATACTCCTCTTTATTCTCAGTTCTGTTTCCCATCACCCTTTCTCATCTACCTGCCCCATGTTCCCTTCCTCTATCCCCAACACTGCCCCCTATACCAGTCTTCCCTTCCTAACCCATTTCTCTCTTCCCAAACTCTTCCCACCTCTACCCCTCTCTCAGCACCCTCAGTTCATATCCTCCTTTCAGATCTCGGACGCCAGCCCCTTTTCTGTCCTGTCCCATTCTCGTTCCCTTCCCCATCCCTCTCTCGCTGCTTCAGCCTCTCGAGTTGCTCCCTCCGCCCACCCTGCCCTCCTAGCACGCTCCATCTCCTCTTTTCTCCTCCCACTAATATCCCCTTGGGTGGGTGGACCTCTCCCATTCCATCTCTCCATCCATCCCTATACCTCGAGAGGTTGCACCCTCTTTCCCTAACCCTCCCCTCCTTTCTGGCTGTGGTTCCCACCTCGAGCTTGCTTTCATCCCCGCCCCCTTCCTCCCGCCCCATCTCCTGCCCCCCCCCACCACTGCCGTGCCTCTCGCTCGTGACGTCAGAGCCCCCTCCCAGCCCCACATCTCCCTCCTCCTCCCCTCCCTCGGTCAGTCAGTCCGCGAGGAGAGTCCGCGGTGGCGGTAGCGGTGGCGGGAGTAGGAAGCCCACCTTCCCTGCTTCCGGGGGGGCCCTAGACCCCTCCTCCCCACAAAACCGGGGATGGAGGTGCCTGCCCGACACCCCCTCAGCAGCCCTCCCCAGAAAAAGTGTCCCCCCTGAGCTCCTCCCAGCTCTCCAAGCTGCCACCCCGCCCCCTCCCTGCCATGGGTCCCGGGGCCCCCTCTTCCCTAGTGGGGTGGCCACTGCCTCTCCTGGTGGTGATGGCAGCTGGGGTGGCTCCAGTGTGGGCCTCTCACTCCTCTCATCTCCCACGGCCTCACCCGAGGGTCCCCCCGCACCCCTCCTCAGAACGGCGCGCAGTGTACATCGGGGCGCTGTTTCCCATGAGCGGGGGCTGGCCAGGGGGCCAGGCCTGCCAGCCCGCGGTGGAGATGGCGCTGGAGGACGTGAATAGCCGCAGGGACATCCTGCCGGACTATGAGCTCAAGCTCATCCACCACGACAGCAAGGTAGCACCCGACAAGGGAGTGGGTGAGAGGTGGGGGCTTGGGGGGGCAGGGGGCCAGCTGTGTTAGTGCCTGAGTCTGAGTCGCTTTGAGATTGCGAGGCAAACCCCTCCCTTGTGTGACTAGCAGGAGAGGGACTGGAAGTGCAGGAGCTTGGGGAGAATAGCAGGGGCTGGAGGTTCAAGATGAGGGTCTGGGGGTTCAAGATGGTTAATCATGGTTAATCACGCTGTAAGACAAACCCTTTGCTCTGCAGTGGGAGACTCATGAAAGTGCAGGGGTGTTGAGAAAACTGGTGATGGGTTTAGGGTCCTAGCTGATACTGGCCTTCTCAGGGAGTAAACTAACCCTGGACTGGGTTGGGGGCAGGAGGGAATGTCAGAGGTGGTGAGCTGTATCAGGGGTTTACATTTACCATGGTAACAAGGTAAGTGTGGCCTATGTTAAGGATGGAAGGAATAGGGAGAGAATGAGAAAATTTTGAGGGACTTGAGAGCTCTAGTTTATTTATCAAAACAAACAGGAAGGTAGCTTCTAGCCCTACCTGACTCCTTATCCCTCCATCCCCAGTCCTATTGAAGATTCCTAGACTGTGAGAATGTATGGCTTATAGCTGTTGGGGAAGGATAATGGTTTAGAGGTGAACAGAGACACTGGAGGATAAATTGGATTAGGGGTCCACATGAGGAGCCCCCACCATAACATGGTGATGGAGAGGAATGCCTAATACAGGGAGAGGAAAGAACAGAAAAGAAAGGAGTGGGGGTGGGGGGCAAAGAGGAAGGATGGGGATAGTGAGGAATCTTGGGGCATCTTGTGGAGCTTGGGGGTCCTGATTTTATCTTCTCTTTTAGCATTATGGCCTTTAGATGTGAGATTTAGGGTTAGAGAGGAGAGAGAAGGAAGAGGGGGAAGGAAAGAAATTTGGGTCCAGGGGTGTTAGGGATGATCTCTGATAAGATTTCTTTACCTTCCCTCTCCACTACATGAATAATTGGGTAATGGAGAAGGTATGACACAGAGAAGGAAGGAAATTTGGGATCCCCTAAATTTCTCTGACATGTGGCTCCAGAGATTTAAGGGACTAGGTTAGGGAGGTAGGGTACAGTGGGTGCAGATTTGGGGATTTTACACTTGGAGTGTGCTGAGGATTTATATCCATTCTCTAGAACATCAATATATATCTAAAGTAAGTGGGGGAAAAGGAAAGGGGATAGAAGTGGGGCTGCAGGCAGGGTGCTTGGGGGAGAGGAGAGCATAAGGATTGGTAGGCATTTGGAGACAGAGCTTAAAATCCTTTTGGACTGTTACCTTCTCTGTATTTCTCAAATGTCAGTGTACATAAGAATCACCAGAGGGGTTGTTAAAAATACAGATGCTAACTCCTGGGTCAGGGAGGAATCCCAAGAATTATCTACATTTTACCAACAGAAATTCTGCTTGAGTTGTAGCTAACACTAGGATGCCTATGGAAAGAGCAGCAGGGTTCAGGAAAAGAATTAGGTATTAGGGTAGGGAAGGCATGAAGAGAAATAGAGGGTCACATCTATCGGAGGGGTCAGACTTGGGAGACTTTGAGAGTTATTGGTCAGGGGCAGGGGTATGAGTGTGGGGGAAAAAGATTGGGAGAGATGGGGGCAGGCTTTATGAGGGGGCATCACAAGGAAGTAGGGGAGGCCTGTCTGTGAGCTTGAATTTACCCATCATGATAGGTGATTCCCTGAAGTGTTGGGGAGCAGCTGGGGGACCCAGGATAAGGCAACTAGAGAAGTTAGCAGAGGCATAAAAGGAGGGGATGAGAAGGCAGAAACTGGAATGTGTCCACTAGAATGTGCCTCTTTTCTGCCTGCAAGTCCAGATCCTTGCAAGAGCAATAGGAAGAGGGAGAACTTCATGAAGAGGGGATCTGCCATGATGTCCACATGTTCTTATTAACCATTTCTTCAGACAGGAAGTAGAGGGGCACTGAGGAGGCTTTGGAGAAGCTGGGGGCAGGATCTGGAATAATAGATGCTGAGAAAATTCAGGATATTTGGACCCCAGAATAGTAAAGATATACTGAGATGCCCAAATGGGAGACATGAAGAGAAAGTCTTCAAAGCAGTTGAGCAATACCCTGAGCAGGGGGTGAAGGTGGGGTGGGCATCAGGGCTCAGTGTTCTCTAGCTTCCACCACCTTCCCCTGGCTCCCCTGGCTCTCTGGACTCTAACTTCCCACTGTGTCCCAAAGGTCAGGCCTCAGTAGGGAGTGAGCAGGCTCTAGGGAGCTTTCTTTATTTCCTTTCTACTTGTACCCCCCAGTTCACCCTCCCCAGTTGCCTATGTCTCCTATCTGTTTCCCCTCTTCCCCGGCTCCCCACTGGCTGCCATTTATTCTCCACTTCCTTTGGGTCTCCTGCAGCTTCTGAAATGTCACATTTCAGCAGGAGGGGAATAGGCAGTGGGAGACCCATGACTGTCTCTCCTCCCCCCCATTGCCACTCCTCCCAGCCTCCCGTTCCTCTCTAGCTTTCTGCATTACTTACTTTACCCAGTGCCATGCCTCTCTTTTAGACATCCCTGAAATCATTTATTCTTGAGAGTTCCATTCTATTTATTCTCCCTGTTCTTTCCTCATCTTAGATTCTTTCCTACTTCCACCCCTGAGTGTTTTTTTTTTTTTTCAAATGGACCTGTCAATTGTCAGGGCCCAGCAGGAGGGGATGGGCGAGCTGAGCAGACCCCCTACTGGTCTTGTTCCTGTTCTCTCTTGTTTACTTATCACTAGCCCTGAAAAGAGGGAGGAAAAAAAATGAAGGAGAAAAGAGGGAATTCTTAGAGCTGAAGGAAGAAATTTCATAATATGATTTTTGAGGAAGCTGTCTGGAAACCTGGAGAGAATTTGTGTTCCTGCAGACTTTTCTTCTCAGAGATGTTTGGAACATAGAAACATGGGGTGAAGGGCAGGGGTGACAGGAGAGGTGGACTTGGGATGTCAGTGGATGAACTAAAGGAGAAAAGATACATATCCATGAATACTGATATAGGGGTATGCAGGAGAGGAGAGGGATTCAGTGCCAGATGGAAGACAGAGAATAGAGGTAATTGAAAGAGGAGAAGCAAGAAACTTGACAAGAAGAGATGTCAGGGAGAAGAATATGGTAATAGTGATGAAAGTGGGTAATTGAAGAAGGAACTAGGTTGTCCAAGAAAGATAAGACAGTTGAAATAGAAGGTTAAGAGCCCTGAGGGGCTCCCCAACCCTTCCTTCCTCACTCAGTGTGACCCAGGCCAAGCCACCAAGTACTTGTATGAACTGCTCTACAATGATCCCATCAAGATCATCCTCATGCCCGGCTGCAGCTCTGTCTCCACGCTTGTGGCTGAGGCTGCCAGGATGTGGAACCTTATTGTGGTAAGCAAGGGTGTGGGGGTCAGAAGGGGTGTGGAGGTGGTTTCCTTTTGGGCTGTACTAAGGGAGGATTGTAGGTTTGGGTTTTAAGAGGATTGAGGGAGGGACCCACTTCCAGGATCCAGAACCCTCTGCAGACCTGAGCTGGTTGGCCTCCCAGCAGCAGTGCTTAACCATACTTAAGCTGATCTCAGAAGGAACTGGGTAGTTAGATGAGTGAAGGAGCATCCTAATTGTGAGGAGTGTGTGGGTCTTTGAGAATCACTTTTCCTAGGACAAAAGTGAGGAGGTTTGGAGAGAGTGGAGGAGAAAACTCTAAAGGCAAGGAAGGGATCAAAGGAATTCTTAGTAGCCCTCAGTGGAGTCCACTCTCCTTGTCCCCTTAGCTTTCCTATGGCTCCAGTTCACCAGCCCTGTCAAACCGGCAGCGTTTCCCCACATTCTTCCGAACACATCCGTCAGCCACTCTCCACAATCCTACCCGAGTGAAACTTTTTGAAAAGTGGGGCTGGAAGAAGATTGCCACCATTCAGCAGACTACGGAGGTCTTCACTTCGGTGAGGAGGGACGGGGGAGAAAGTAAAAGGGGGCATCGACTCAAAGTCCTGTGGAGAGAGATGTGACACAGCATTCGTTGTGGGGGAAGATCATGGTTCTTTATTGAAAGAGAACCCATTCCAAGTGGGTTAAGTGCATGTACTTTCTGTAGCTAAGGGAATGAGTGAGTTGAGTTTTTGGGATCCTCTCCATCTTTTTAATATTATGATTCTTTTTCCTTTTGATGCTGTATTCCCCAGACAGATAGGCTCAAAATGACTCTCAGTTCTGTTAAAGTAGGTTCAATCCCAAATTGAGTCAAGAGGAGAGAAAGAATATAAAATAGGAACCCAGGAATGTAGTAGATTCTAAAGACACTGGGTGTGTGTGAGAAAGGGGACAGAGAGGTGGAGCTACTGGTTGGGAGGGGGATGGGGCACAGAGCGAGAGGTAGATGCAGAGACAAGAGACACAGGTCTGGTAGTTAACACTGGGAGAGAAATGCCCATAGACATAGAGGTTGAAGGAGCCTCAGGAAATCTGTGGAAATAAAGAAGAAATTCAAGGCTCTACATCCAAAGAAAGCAGTCTGCTCCCTCCCTTCTATTGTATTCTTTGGGTCCTCCACCCACTCGAATGTTCAGTGGCCCTTTAATCCTCCTTCCTCACTTTTTCTCAGTGACTCAGGCTGTTCTCTGATCCTTTAGTCTGTCTGCTTACCTGCCTCTTGGTCTTTTTTGGGTTCTTCTGTTTTCCCCTTAGGGGTAGAAGTAGGGTGAGTGGTAGGAGTAAGGTCAGTGGAGTGGCTTCCTTCAGACACAGACCTGAGGAAGGGCTCATTATGTGCCGTTCCACTTGGGAAGCCACCTTCTAAGACTGCAGATGCTTTCCTTTGAACTCTTCTAGCTTTGGGGAACAGAGATGTTGGAGGAAGGTTCAGAACACTGCTCTGTCACTCTTGAGATTTCAGTCCCCAGTAAAGGCAGTTAACATCTCTGCTTTACCCCATCGCATGCCCCATGTTTTTCTTATTCATTTCTCGTTCCCACCCAAGACTCTGGATGACCTAGAGGAAAGAGTGAAGGAGGCTGGAATTGAGATAACTTTCCGCCAGAGCTTCTTCTCAGATCCAGCCGTGCCTGTCAAAAACCTGAAGGTGGGTTGGCCAGGGGTGGTGGGCTAGGCCTGGGGAGGGGCTGGGTTGGAGAACCAAAGTCTACTGGAAAGGAGAGTCAGGCGGGGACTGACTGATTGTGTGAGGCAGCAGTGTCTCCTGGGGAGATTTAGCTCCATCTTCCAGCTGACATTTATCCACTGCCCATTGAACATTACTCTGCACTAAGCACTCTGGGATGGGAAATCAAAGCTGTGAAAGCGCCTGGCTTAGCCCCTCAGGCGCTCCTAGGTGTCCCTCAGGAGCTTTGTTTCTGTCTCCATTTTATAGCGCCAAGATGCCCGAATCATCGTGGGACTTTTTTATGAGACCGAAGCCCGGAAAGTTTTTTGTGAGGTGGAGTTGGAATCTGAAGAGGGAGGGAGATTGGGTGGGCTTCTTGCCTTGGTGTTCTCCCAGAGTCTCCTCACTGTATCTTTGCTGAAATTAATAGCAAATGATCTGAGGTGATGATTAATATGATGTCTCTATCTGTTGGCTCTGACTTTATCCCTTCTCCACACACACACAAATTGCACATACCACCACTCCCTGCACACATGTTATATTTAATTTTCCTCCTCCTTTTTTTTTTTTTTTTTTTTTTTTTTTTTTAATTTCCTGAGTAGTCCATGAATGCCATTTCTTCTGACTGACTGGAAAGGCTACTCAGAAACAGAGGGTCTGGGGAAGAACTTGGAAGTTGGGAGGAGGTGTTATTGAGACTTTCCTATCATTGTTAGACTTGTGGATTTCTAGACAAGCACTCTACCACTGAGACATGCCCCAGCCCTAAGACTTGTACATTTCTTTTACTTATTCTGTTGCTCTTCTGTAATTTCTAAGAGGCTGAATAGCTACCATTGAAATAATACAAAAAACAACAGCCACCCCCCTCCCCCCCAAAAAAGCCCTAAACTGTACCCCAGCCTTCTTCTTTGTGTGCAGGTGTATAAGGAACGTCTCTTTGGGAAGAAGTATGTCTGGTTCCTCATTGGGTGGTATGCTGACAATTGGTTCAAAATCTATGATCCGTCAATCAATTGCACAGTGGATGAGATGACCGAGGCAGTAGAGGGCCATATCACCACTGAGATTGTCATGCTGAACCCTGCCAATACCCGGAGCATTTCTAACATGGTGAGACTGTGGGGCATAGAGGCTGGCACCTGGGAGGAGTGGGTGAGGGAGCTTCTGAGGGGAGGGGGAGGGTGTAGAATTTGAACTTATGAAGAGAAAGGGGTCTGTGCCCACTCTGAGCTTGTTAGCATCATGTCTCCTGTGGATTCTACCTCTGTTGTGACTTTTCTTGGGTAGGAGAGAGGGAGAGAGGGAGGGAGAGAAATGATAGAGTGGTATGTTCAGTAGGCCCCTGATGAGTGGAAGGGCTGTTACCATGGAAACAAGGAGCAGTTGGTGTGAAGTCAAATGAGGGAGAGGCGTTAATGATAATATAGACGCTTGTATATGCAAGCACACCTTTACCAAAGCACTGTTCCTGGGCAGAAATGCATTTTATTTTTTTTGGTGACTTACATTAGTATCTTAGAGTTACTTAATATTCACTCATGATGAAATTAGCTTGGATTCTAATGTTTTTTTTTTTTTTAAATGATTCTTTTTTTAGAATTTTAAATGTAAAAATGACTAAATCATTTAGTTCCAGATAACTGGTTAGTGACAGAGTTGGAACTAGAAGCACATTGCCTGACTTGGGAGGGCTGGGGCAGCCTTGCAGGTGGGAGCACAAGTGGGTGTGGGTGTGGGTGTGGGTGTGGGGGAAGAGCTTCACTGCTGCTCAGCACGACATCTTAGAGCACAGAAATCCTAGTGAGCTCAATGGGGTAACCAGCATGTCTACTTATTATATCAGGTACACCCTTAGGTATATAATGCCTGTTTTGGAGAGAAGGCTGGGGTGAACTAATGATGGTAAAATCCTCAAAGTGTTTATTTAAAGGAGTTTTACTAGCAATTGATTTTATTTGGTAAACTAGGAATTTAAAATCAGATTTTTTTTAATATTTATGTTTTAGTTGTAGTTGGACACAATAACTTTATTTTATTTATTTATTTTTATGTGCTGCTGAAGATAGAACCCAGGGCCTTTCACGTGCTATGTGAGTGCTCTACTGCTGAGCCACAATGCCAGCCCCTTAAAATCAGATTTTAAACAATATTCTGATGTATATTTATTATTTGCATCTTATATACCAGAAAATTAAGACTCAGAGAAATTTAGTGACTTGTTCCATGCAGCTATTGAGTTGTCCTGCTGGAACTGCCTCCTAATTGAATCTAATTCCAAACTGCTCTGTTCCATCACTTCTATGGGTAAGCATGAAGCCTGACTGAAATCTTGTATTTTTTTGTGCTAGCACTGTTCAGCTGATGGCAGTTTTTGAGCACGGGAGAAATAATAATTTAGGAAGTTGGTTGTGTCAGTGAATTATGATGAATGGTGAACTGCCTCATGGACTCTGATCATAGACTCTATTCTGGGACATTCTAAAGGGGACTCTATGTTTAATGTATCTTATTTGAAAAATAGAGTGAAAAAATTTTGGAGGTTCACCTCCCTATAGAGTACTGGAAAGGCGAGTCATCCTCCAGAACTGAGGAATTAGTGGTGCTGGTTGCTGAAGATGGGAAGACTGTTTGGTACCCTGAGCCCAGGACCTGCCAATAATGGCTGCTGTTTCATAGCAGGAAGCTAGAGCAGGAAGACAGAAAGCCAAGAATTTTTCACAGATATAGAGGGACACTTGAGCTTTGGAGTAGGATGTTAGAAGATCTCTTTCTGGCTCCTGGTCTCTAGAGGAAGATGGTGCCTGCCTTCTAGACCATAGGGCTTCTAGTGACACCGGGCTAAAATACCAAGTAGAGAAGCCAAGATTTTTCAATAGAGGAATAGAAGCAGCCCTAACAACTGACTCGGGAATCAAATAGCACCAAGAGAAGTGAATCAGAAGCAAGGATTGAAACAAGCAGGACAGAGCTATAGAGACTTAAAAAGAAGCTGAGTTGCTTTCACTCCATACAATGGCCTCACATTTGTTTAAATCAGTATTTCCCAAACTTTAGTTTCCATAGAACTACCTACAAAGGTAGTAGTACACAGACTACTAAGCTGTTTCCCTAGAAGTTCTGAGCTGTTTCCCCTAGAAGATCTGGAGTAGGGCCTGAGAATTTATATTTTTAACAACTTCCCAGAAATGCTGATGTTACTTCTTTGGAAACCACTATTAGGGTAGTAGTTTTTAACCAGAGGTTGGAAATGTCTGGGGATACTTTTGATTGATACAACTAGGGGTGAGGGCTTCGCTGAAGAATAGCTGCTCATAGTGTCTAATGGGTATAGACCAAGGATGCTTCTAAACATTCTGTAATGTGAGCTGTGCATGGTGGTACACACCTGTAATCCCAGCTACTTGGGACGCTGAGGCAGGAGGATTGCAAGTTTTAGGTTAGCCTGCACAACTTGGACCCTTTCTCAAAAAAATAAAAAGGGGTGGGATGTAGCTCAGTGGCAGAGTATCCCTGGGTTTATTCCTCAGTACTGGAAAAAAGATATTCTAAAATGCACAGCTCAACACTGAGAGCAAAGCTGTTCTGTCTAAATTGCCAACAGTGTGGAGATTTGAGAAATCATGATATAGAGAAAGAATCTTTAGGTACAATATAAGAAATGGAGAGTGAATTAGAATGGTTTTGGAGAAATGTAGCTCTATGATTTAGAGGGGAAGATGGGAGGTGGCATACCTTTGAGATGAGATTGTGAATTTATCCTGATTGGGAAGGAGATCTCATCAGACCTGGGTACAAAACAAACTAAAAACCTACCTCAGCACACACAGATCACTGTTAAGCATCCATTTTCACACGTGGAGCCAACCAGACAGAGCTGTTTATAAAAAATGAGGATCATAAATTTGCACTTGGTTAATTCACTAATTTCTGTGAATTGTGAAACTTTTGTTGTTCAGTTTTTCTCAGCAGCACAGTAAAATTTCTCTTTGGAAATTAATAACCATATCTTTGCTGATTGAAAGGGGAAAGATTGTTTTTTCATTGTTTTAGTAATAGGGACACCAGTGCTCCCTTTGGCCAGGAGTGTTAGAGTGACCTGGGGTGAGCTGAGAGTTTGAAGATCTGGGCAGGGGATAGTATCATGCTGAGCAGATTAATCCCTTCCCATCTGAGTGATTTTCTGATGTAATCTTTACTTTGAATTGAGGATTAGATAGACCTAGAAGCTGAAGGACTACTCAGAAAGTCTCAGTTTAGCTGTTGTCTTTGAGCAGGTGCTCTTGGAGAGAGGCATTTCAGTGTATAGAAGAAATATGGGTAGATGGTTAAAGTATAGACTTTGTTATTCAGAAGGCTGAGGCAGAAGGATTGCAAGTTCAAGGCCAGACAAGGCAATTTAGTGAGACTTTGTCTCAAAATAAAAATTTTAAAGAGCTGAAGGTGAAGCTCATGGGTAGAGCACTTTATGCCAAAGTTCAGTCCCCAGTATTGCATTGATAAATAAGACTTTGGTGCCAGACTACCTGGGTTTGAGTCCTAGCTCTGCCACTTACTGGCAGTATAACTTTAGGCAAGTTACCTAGCTTCTGTGTTTCACTTTCCTTTTTCACAAAATAGGGATAATAGTATCTTCCTCAGTGAATGGTTTGAGGATCAAATACATTGATATGTGTGCCTTAGAAAAGTGCCTGGCATACAGAAAGGACACTATAATGTTAGCCACTGCCATTATCATCATCATCATCATCATTATCATCATCATCATCATCATCCTACGTAGAGAGGGATGATACTAATGAAACACCTCAATAAAAGAAGAAAGAGGTTTTGGTGATTTGGAAGAGTCAAAGGTGATTCTAAGGTTTCAATCTCATATAGTGGGCAGTGTTGAAGTGTGAGGAAAAATTGAGCTTAGAGAATTTCTGTATACCTCTACATGGGCAAAGCCTCCCACATTAGCAGCAGACCCCACCAGAATGGTACATTTGTTACAGTTGATTAACCTGGCACATTGTAGTCATCCAAAGTCCATAGTTTACAGAAGTGTTCGTTCTTGGTGGTGTATATTCTGTGGGTTTGAAAAAATGTATAATGGAATGCTTCTATCTTTATAGTATCATGCATAGTTATTTTCACTATCCTAATTTAATGTACATTTATTGTTTGTACATTATGGTGCTAAGAAAAAGAAATAAAACTTGGTTCTGTTCTCAGAAGTAGTAGAGCCTGAGCCCATGTGTGTCTTCAAATCTCAGGCTGTTTCAAGAAAGTTGAACAGAAAAAAAAAATGTGGTCAAGTCATGGAGAACATTTGTTTATTCATCTATTCCTTCCTTCCTTCTGTTAATACATTCCAAATTCAAATAATCATTTGTGTAGTGCTGCTGTGTATTATTTGTGCCTTGCAAGCAAGTTGTTGCTAAGCCTTTGCTTGTGTCTTTTTGGGAGGTGAGGAAAGGAAGATGAGATTTTCTCCATTATACAGAAGGTAGTTTCAAGTTAACCATCTGTGGTTATTAAACCAAATGGGGTTACAATCAAGTATGCAAAGTCAGGTCTCTTGACCTGTTGTGTAAGAGTTAAAGGAACTATCATTCTTTTCAGCTTTCTTGGAAAATATTGAGTGTTGAGAAGTGGTGTGAGTAGGATTGAATGATGGACTTTGGAAGTGTAAAGGGCAGGACTGGGGATGTGGCTTAGTGGCAGAGGGTGTCTAGCATGCATGAGGCCCTTGGTTTGATCTTCAGCACCACATACACACAGAGTGTGAAGGATATTTCTGCAGTTCTCAGTTTTTTGGAAAATCTCTAAAAGGCAACTAGAATGGCAAGAAGTTAACACACTGAAGAAAAATCTTCCGGGTTGACAAGCAGAGTGACAAAGGCTGTGGGTGTTGCCTTTTCTAGGAACTTTCAGTGTTGGAGGAGCTGTTAGATCCTGGGTCAGCTCTACTGAGAGTCTGAAGGATGAGAGGACATCAGTGTCACAACTCTTCATTGCAATATCTGTGTTTTTTCCTTTACTGTCTACTTTTTCTCCTTTGCCACTCATTACCAGAGTGTTTATTCATCAGACTTCTCTGTTTGTAGTTCTGAGCTAGCAGCTGTACACACTAAGACCATTGGGCTCAGCTAATCTCTACTCTAGTCTAGTTGCTTCAAACCTAAGACAGACACATGGGCATAGTTAGAGATTTTGAATGTACATATGCTTCATCTGACAACATGAACACAAACCATCCGCTCAAGTCGAAGTGTTTGAGCCAAAATTGGATGGTCCCCTCCCCCTGCACCCACACACATTCCAATCCTTTTCTCTTGTTCTTCTCTCCCCAGACATCCCAGGAGTTTGTGGAGAAACTAACCAAGCGACTCAAAAGACACCCTGAAGAGACAGGTGGCTTCCAGGAAGCACCGCTGGCCTATGATGCCATCTGGGCCTTGGCATTGGCCCTGAACAAGACATCTGGAGGAGGTGGCCGTTCGGGTGTGCGCCTGGAGGACTTCAACTACAACAACCAAACCATTACCGACCAAATTTACCGGGCAATGAACTCCTCGTCCTTTGAGGGTGTCTCTGTGAGTTACAGCCCCTTTCATGCTCCCCTGTCCTTGCATCGACAGACACCCCCTTAGAGGCTCCTTTAGAAGCCTGCATTCCCCATCTTTCTCAGTTACTTCTCTGCAGAAGTTAGTCTTAGAGGAGGGGAGTGGGGATCCCCAAACCAGAAAATCCCACAAAAGACTACAAAAGAATAAGACTGTATATTTTTCAACCCTTCCTCTCATTTCTTTCAGACAAGTCCAGGTATTTATGAGTCAGATGAGAACTGTAGGATTTTAAAAGAAGAAACATCCCAAAAGTTTATCTCCTTATGCCTTTTAAAGTGAGAAAATAAATGCCCAATGGGATTTGGTGACTTGCTCAGGCCACACAGCTGGAAGCCAGGTCTCCTGGTGTTCTGTCTGGGGATTTTTCCCATTCAAATCTCACGGGTGAAGCTTCTTCTCAAAAGAATAATATTTCTAAAATCTAGGGTATGGGCATCTGGGGTATGTCCTATATGCAGGCAAATGCCATAAATAGTATTCATTCAGAAGCTCAATTACATCAAAAACAGAAGGAGTCAGAAAGTCCCTGATGTTCTCTTTTCACTCCTGCTTTTATCAAAACCCTTTGCTTCCTCCACATGTTTCTCCCCCTCAGGGCCATGTGGTGTTTGATGCCAGTGGCTCCCGAATGGCATGGACACTTATCGAGCAGCTACAGGGTGAGCATGGGGGTGGAGGTGCAGGGTGGTGGTGGCGGAGGCTGGGACTGGGCCAGGTCCCTACTTGGAAGAACACTCAAGACATCACGAGATTGCCTGGTGCCTCCTCTCTTGCCTTTCTCTTTCAACTGTGTTCATCAAGCTTTTAAATAACATTAATAAAAAGCTTAGGGAGGGCTGGGCACAGTGGTATATGCCTGTAATCCCAGTGGCTCAGGAGGCTGAGGCAGGAGAATCACGAGTTCAAAGCCAGCCTCAGCAAAGCGAGACGTTAAGCAACTTAGTGAGACCCTATCTCTAAATAAAATATAAAATAGATCTGGGAATGTGGTTCAGTGGCCAAGTGCCCCTGAGTTCAATTCTTGGTTCCCCACTCTGATTTAAATAGAGTTGGGTTTCTTGCTGAGTTGTGTTCTTTAAGGGCATGTAAATTAAAAGCAGTGTTTCTCTATTCTTTCAGTCTCAGAAGTTTGCCTTCTAATAGGTGTGGTGGTGTACCCCTGTAATCCTAGCTATTCTGGAGGCTGAGGCAGGAGGATTGCAAGTTTGAGGCCAGCCTAGGCAACTTAGCAAGACTCTTTGTCTCAAAGTAAAATTTTTTTGAAAGGCTGGGAATATAAGTCAGTTGTAGAGCCTAGCATGCTTGAGGCCCTGGGTTTAATCCTGAGTACATGAAGAAAAAAAGAAAACAAAATTTCCCTTCTGAGACCTGTAGGAGCTGTCAGTGCCTCCTCAAAGATGCAAGGAAAGCTGAATCTAGGAAACCTGCTAGTTTTTTAAAGGGAATGCATTGAATTTTCTTGCTAGGTAACTATCATTCCTAATTTTCCGTAGTTTGACCTTTCTGGATTGAATTTTCTTTTTTTTTTTTTTTTTAATATTATTTTTTAGTTCTCAGCAGACACAACATCTTTGTTTGTATGTGGTGCTGAGGATCGAACCCGGGCCGCACGCACGCCAGGCGAGCGCGCTACCGCTTGAGCCACATCCCCAGCCCCAATTGAATTTTCTTATAACTTAGCATACTTAAGTATTTGAAGAACTTTGGTGAGTTAATTTTTCAGTTCCTTCTCACTTGCAGCCTTTTATGGGATGGACAAGAGAGCTATTTCTTGGCCTTCTGTGAAAAGTTTCTTTCTTCCTTCCTCCCGAACTCCCACATTCTCTCAGCTTTTCTTTGTATCCAAGAGAAGAGGGAATGGATTCATTGGTGAAAGCTGTGTGAATTGGCTTTCGAAAGAAAAGTTATGTTAACTGGGACAGTTTTAGAACAGAAATCTTAGGAGTGACCGAATTTCACATAGTGGCTCTTTAAGAGGCAGATGTAACTTATCCAAGGAATTAGAACCCAAGCCAACGGGAGAGAAATTTCTAAAATTAAAATGAAAGCCACTGGGAAAACAGATTCTGTGATTCTGTCCATCATGAGAGAATAAACGGAAATATGTTTAAAGCTTTCCAAGCCAGAATCAGAGTGAGAGACATCTTGCTGAGAGAGCTGTGAGGCAGTGGAATAGGTGGCAGACGTACTGTGGCGCCTTCCTCAATGAAGAGTTTTAAACATATAAGATGTTAATTCAAGTGCCTTAGGAATCACTTTTTTTTTTTTCCTTTTCTGTACTGGGTTTTATAGCCAGGTGCGCTCCACTATTGAGCTACATCCCAACCCATTTTATTTTATATTTTGATATAGAGCCTTGCTTAGTTACCCAGCTGGACTTGAACTATCCATCCTTCTGCCTCAGCCTCCTAAGTTGTGGGGACTATAGGCATGCACCACTGCACCCAACCACTGCACCCAGCTACACCTTATATTGCTTTTTTTTTTTTTTTTAGTTTTAGTTGTAGATGGACACAATGTTTTTATTTTTATTTATTTATTTATTTTTATGTGGTGCTGAGGATTGAACCTAGGGCCTCATGTGTGTGAGGCAAGCGCTCTACCGCTGAGCTACAACCCCAGCTCCTATATTGCTTGTAAGTGAGATTGTTTCAAGCAACTTCTGTGTCCTTCCAGGTGTCCTTTAGTTGCTTAGATAAAGATAGTGTCACATGCAGTCAAGAAAGGCAGCTTTAGGAGTGTGGGAAGTTGGCAATACCCAGCATGGCTTTTTACCTACCAATGGCCACTCCTCTTTTTGCTCAGGTGGGAGCTACAAAAAGATTGGCTACTATGACAGCACCAAGGATGATCTTTCCTGGTCCAAAACAGATAAGTGGATTGGTAAGTGCTCTCCTATATATTTTCTTTTAATCCCTCTGAATAATTGAGGAGAATGGTCATGCATTTGAATGAGGGTGGGGTGGTGGGTTCCATAGGGTTGAAATATGGCAGGGAGAGGGACCACAGGCAGGGATTAAGAGAGAGCAAATATAACCTTCAAGAGGGGAGAGGAGATTGGTGTATTTGGAGAGGGACTAGGAGGTGGGTAGTACTATTTTTAATAGCACACTGCTGGGGAAACTGGGGATTAGAGGCAGGGGGCGGGCAGGGGGTGGGAAATGGAAACTCCATTTGGTTTCCAGATGTCCTGGTGCCTTGATATATCTGAACCAGCTACTTTAAGCCTCGAGCTGTCTCATTGTCTCTGTCAGGAAAACATTAAACTATAGGAGAGGACACAAAACCTCCGATCATTGTCATCTGCTACAATGTACTTTTAAAAAAGGGGAAAGTGAGGAATTATTGATAGTGTACTTGGTGGGCTAAATGATAAGAAATTGAAAGATCCTGGAGGTGGGCAAAAAGAAGCACCAACTGCTAAAAGAAGGGGGGTTAGTACCTGTTGAAGGTAGCAGCTGCTACCTGGCCCTGCCCAACAAAACCTACTTGTTCCCAGCACTGCTAGAGTTCCGTTTTTTTTTTTTTTTTTTTTTTTTTTTTTTTTTCTTTTAATAAAATTTGAATTTAGGACAGTGTTCTGTACTGCCATAAATGCTGCATGGCCTAAATTAGGTTTTTTTTTTTTTTTTTTTTTTTTAATTAAGCAAATTGCAATTAGGTTTTTTGGTGAACTCTGACAAATTTGAACTTCCCCTTAATAATAACTGAAAAACACTTTAGGGAATATCATTCTGCCAGGGTTAAGATTTCAGACTAGTTTCTTTTTGTTTGTTTTGCCTAAGGTTAGAAGGCCGCATTAGATATTTAAGGTCCTTTTAGCTTTCTCACAGAGTAATTGTCTTTTGCAGCTTTTGACTTGGTGATAAGAGACCTCATAAGTTTATTTTTCAGCTAGCTAGCCCCTTCTTTCCTCTCCCATTTTCCTTTGCTGTTTGCTGCAAGAAAAACAGAGAAGCAGGAAGAACAAATCATAACAAAACAAGACTCTACGATTTTGGTGAAATACCCCAGCATTCACTATATCTTTCTCATTTATTTCGGTTGCTCCCCAAGGGCCCCAGTGTCTGTGAGCATTCATTCTGCCAGTCACACCTGTGCAGAGTATGAGGGCCTTAAGTCCTCTGCCGGCATCCTTGTCCTTCACCCCTTTCCATTATCTCTTCTTTACCCTTTTCCTCCCTGTGCATGCAGGAGGGTCCCCTCCAGCTGACCAGACCCTGGTCATTAAGACATTCCGCTTCCTGTCACAGAAACTCTTTATCTCCGTCTCCGTCCTCTCCAGCCTGGGAATTGTCCTTGCTGTGGTCTGTCTGTCCTTTAACATCTATAACTCCCATGTCCGGTAAGTTTCTCTTTTCCCATGATCCTTGTCCTGTCTGCCTCTCCAAGGTAGCGATCATGCTCCTTAGAGGGAGTGAGACTAAAACCTGAGTTTATTATTCCTAAAACCATCTGTTATAGAAGGTTCCATTTGGACTTACTGAGATTGCGAGAGGGGGATTCAGGTATAACCCCCACCCTTGATCCAAAGCAGCCAACTGGAAGAAAGGAAACAAACCCCTCTGGAGCTAGGTAACACAATGTTGGGCTCTAGAGCAATAGATTGTATTTCTGAGAGGGCCTGTGCTAGGGGAGCTCTCTATAGCTCCATCTCCAGCCCCATGAGCCAGCTCATTGTCTCTCAAGACTGCCACCTTTCTTTTAGTAGTCCTGCGGCCCTGGAGTTGAGGTCATGCTATTGCATGACATTTGGAGGGCTGAGCTTCCTTGGAGAAGAGGGGTAATTCTGCTCTCTTCTTCTCCCACCCTCTCCGCCTCTGCTCTAGTTATATCCAGAACTCCCAGCCCAACCTGAACAATCTGACTGCCGTGGGCTGCTCACTGGCGTTAGCTGCTGTCTTTCCCCTTGGTCTGGATGGTTACCACATCGGGAGAAACCAGTTCCCTTTTGTCTGTCAGGTGAGGAGGGCATATACCTTGCAGAATGTGGTTTCCCACCCCTCTCAGGAGCACCTTCCACCATGTATACTTCCCTGCCTTTCCTTCTTCTTATCTTTCCCTGATTCTTGTCCCTGTTGCTTCTTCCTAGCATCACCCCTCTGGTCTCTGTCTGGCTCTGTCCCTTCTCTCTGGGCCTCTAGACCTTTTTCATTCTGCAGTTCACTTGCTAGTACCAGGAGGAAGGAGGTACTGAGGACCAAGGAAGGGGGTCTGCACAGAGAAGAATTGTGGCTCGTCTGTGGTGTGGGGGCTGAGTACCAGAACTGTGGGCTTCCTGTGGGAGCCTTTGTTGGGGTTTAGAAAAATGAAGGCAGAATCTAAGTTGTCAGCTAAGAGAGCTGGTGGGGGAAGGGGTGCCATCACACAGGGAGGAGGGCCTCTGGGACTTTAAGTATATGAAAGATTCTGAGGCTGTGGGAAAAGGCTGGCTTCAACAATGATATTTGAGTGGTTCTCTATTATGCTGCAGGAAACACCCACGCTTCCCCCTGATTCTGCCTATCCGTACTCTTGCTTTCCTCCACTTCCTTTCCTGAACTGATCACGTACTATGCACATGGCGTTTGCACTCACATGTATGCAGTTCATCAGGAATTATCTGCAGCCAGAAAGGGAGACAATTAACTGCAGTGCAGTAGGAGAGGTACAGGAATAGGGATCTGCAGAATGTGCTGTGGGAGCAAAGAAGGGAAGCATCTTACAGTCAGAGTGGCTTGGGTGGGCTTAATGAAGGTGGTGGCCTTTGTGTATTGAAGCCTGCATGAGATTTCCCTGCTGGAGAAATAAAGGAAGGTTATTGCAGGAACAGAGAATGTCATGTGACCAGCAAAGATATAAAAGAGAGTAGATAGGAGAGCACTAGTAGGTCATTGTGGCTAGAGCATGCAGTAGGTGAGGGCCTGGGAGATGAATCCAGAAAGGTGGATGGGATCATGTTGTGAAGGGTTCTTGTCACACCTGAAGGTGTTTAGGCTGTCACCTCTAGGCACTGGGGAATAATCAAGTAATTTTAGTAAAATTGTTCTGGTTGTGGAGAAGTTATAAGATGGATGAGAGGGATGGTAGGAAGTAGGGAGACCTGCCCTGTGCTCTTTTCCCCACACACCTCATTACTTACTGACTGCGTCCTGCCTGCTTTGTCATCTGCTCACTGCCCACATTCCCTCCTACATCCCTGAACATCCTCACCAAAGCCCTACCTCCTACCCTGCCCCCTTCTGTCTGAGTCCTCTCTCCCTTTCTAGGCCCGCCTCTGGCTCCTAGGCCTGGGCTTTAGTCTGGGCTATGGCTCCATGTTCACCAAGATCTGGTGGGTCCATACAGTCTTCACAAAGAAGGAGGAAAAGAAGGAGTGGAGGAAGGTGAGCTGCTTCTCAGTCTCCTTGGCTCTAGGAGCTTAGAGAATTTCTCCTGACCTGCCTTCTCTGAATGTTTGCTTAGACTCTGGAGCCCTGGAAGCTGTATGCCACAGTGGGCCTGCTGGTGGGCATGGATATCCTTACTCTTGCCATCTGGCAGATCGTGGACCCCTTGCACCGGACCATTGAGGTACCACTTGAGAGGAGGTATTGGGGTCAGGAGGTTGAGCCCCTGTCTGTCAGTGTCCCCAAGGTTGTGTGTATTCTTGAGGGACAAAGCTACACATGGAGAGTGTAGGGGAGGAGGGCAACCATCCATCTTCCTTGTGGTCCCTTTTCTCCCCTAGACTTTTGCCAAGGAGGAACCAAAGGAAGACATTGACGTCTCTATTCTGCCCCAGCTGGAGCACTGCAGCTCCAAGAAGATGAATACATGGCTTGGTGTGTGAATGTGGAGGAGAGGAGGGAAAATTGCAGCAGAAGCAGGAGGAATGGGCAAGGACATTAGGTTTGAAGGGAAAAGTGTCTTTGGGAGAAGAGACAGAGAGCTTGTCAACCAATTTTACTGTTCTTCTCTTTGTTATTGTGCTAATCTTTTTTTGAGAATAGTGGAGAGTTGGTCTTTGCTATAAGAGCTTAGGATACAAAGCAGGGATGAAGAACTTCTGTTCTTTATCAGTGGAGATAACCCCATCCCCTGGCTTGACCCCCATCTGTATTTGGTCACCTCCTTCAAGTAAGACCAGGATTGTGAGGTCATGCATGGATTTAGGCTCCCTTTGGCCTTATTAATGTTTCTTTGATCTGTAACCACACTTGGTAAATATGCCCTTAGCCTGGAAAGCCATCTTCCCCCTGGAGAGAAAGGGGTGAGACGTTATATATGGCCTAATCTGGCCCATTTCCTGCTGGCCAATCAGGCTTTTGCCTGACTGACAGATACTGATGAGCACCATTTTCTGGTGTGAAATGTGTCCGTTCATCACAGGGAATGCTTGCTAGGTCAAAGTAGCTAGACTGGAGAGGAGATCTCCCTTTCCATTGAGAGGCTCCAAGAAGGAGCATTAGTGAGTGATGGGCAAAGAGAGAGGACAAAGATTGAGTGAGTAGCATGAAGGTCCTTGATGCCCAGGTGACCCTTTCCTGCTATCCTAGGTATTTTCTATGGTTACAAGGGGTTGCTGCTGCTGCTGGGAATCTTTTTGGCTTATGAAACCAAGAGCGTGTCCACTGAGAAGATCAACGATCACAGGGCTGTTGGCATGGCCATCTACAATGTGGCGGTAAGCTCCCTGGATACCTGGCATTGATCCTGTATGATGACCATGGATGGCAACTGAGATGTGATGGCCTAGGGAGAATCAGGCACCATTTCTGGTATCACTGTGTGTAGGTGTTGAAAAGTTTGCTTATGTTTGATTTACAAAGCTAAGTATAGATATTATATCATTAATTTTCTTGCATCTACCCAGTGAAATAGATATATAGGTGAGGAAACAAGCAGAGATGTTAAATTGCTTGCCTGTGTTTCATGGGATGAAATCTGAGTACACTATTCCTCCCAGGAGTCCCCAGGGGCTGACTGAATGGGTGCAGAGAGATCCTGGGAGTTTCTGTTTGGGGAGAGGGGTTAACCTAGAGTTGAGGACTTGTTTGGTGCAGTTTATTTGGCATTTTTAAAATTTTAACTTTAATTTTCTTTTTCTCTTTTTTGGAACTGGGGATTTAACCCAGGGGTGCTTTTTACCATGGAGCCACATCCCCAACCCTTTTTCTTTCTTTTTTTTTTTTTTTATTTTGAGACAGTGTCTTGCTGAGTTGCTGAGACTGGCCTTAAGCATGTAATTCTCCTGCCTCAGCCTTTGGAGTTGCTAGGATTACAGGCATGCACCACTGTGCTTTGGCATTTTTGTTAATCTAGAGTTGAGAATGATTCTAGATTTATGGAAAATTCACCAGGATCTCATCCTCATAGGATCCTTCCTGAGGGAAGAAGACTCTAGTAGATCCCATCTGAGCCTGCAGATCTGAGTCTCTTTACATATGTTCTGATCCCCAGGTCCTGTGCCTCATCACTGCCCCCGTCACCATGATTCTGTCCAGCCAACAGGATGCAGCCTTTGCCTTCGCTTCTCTTGCCATCGTGTTCTCTTCCTATATTACTCTGGTTGTGCTCTTTGTGCCCAAGGTGATTTTCTGACTCTTCTCCTGCCCTCTCTAGTCCCATGCCCCTTATATCCTTTCTTCCTAGGACTCTGTTCCCTGCCCTTCCCTGCACCCTCCTCCCACTCCTTTCCTTGTATTGGGTCTAGCTTGTTCCTCTTTTGTTCATTCCTTCCTACTCCTACCCACCACCCTCTGATCACTGACACAGCCCCTGCTCCACCATCCCATGCCCAAACATTTGCCCTCAGATGCGCAGGCTTATCACCCGAGGGGAATGGCAGTCTGAGGCACAGGACACCATGAAGACAGGGTCATCTACCAACAACAATGAGGAGGAGAAGTCCCGCTTGTTGGAGAAGGAAAACCGTGAACTGGAAAAGATCATTGCTGAGGTATATGGATGATGGCCAGGGTCCAGAAGGACTCTAACTTAGGTCTGGTTGTCTGAAGTAGAGCCTGATATGTAGGTTCAAGTGTTCATGCTTTATGGAGGGAGGGTCTCAGAAACCCTGCAAGGGAGTGAGTGGAGCAGGATAGGGAAGGGAACAGGATTGAGCAAGAGTCTGTCTTAGCTAAAATCTAATGTTTATCTGATGAGGTGGAGTGGGAGCTGCATTGTTGATTTGACACTCCTGAGGCAAGGGGTGGCTGTCCACGTGCTGGGTAGCAACCAGTGGGAAGCAGCTGTGAACCATTAGCAGCCAATACTCACAGCTGGGTGTTAAATGTGCCCACAGCAAAGGAGGTCTGGGCAGGTGCCCCGTCCACTGTGCCCCAGGCTGCAGTTAGGGGTTAGTTCAGTGCCAAAGAGGGAGATATTCCAACTGGGTTTACATAAATATCCATGTGATTTATTAGAGCCTTTGTGTACTGACTCTTCTCTTTTCCATTTTCTCCTTTTGTTTTAATCTCATTTCCCTGATCTCTTTTCTTTTGTTGGTGCTCCTGTTATGTTCTTTTCTTGATTCCACATTTTATTTTTTTTCTTTCAATTTATTCTATCCCCCACCCACTCTTCACTTTTCCTTCCCCTGCCTCACGACCTCCCCTTTTCCTGTTCTCCCAATTGTGTTTCTTCCTCCAGAAAGAGGAGCGAGTCTCTGAACTGCGCCATCAGCTCCAGTCTCGGCAGCAGCTCCGCTCCCGGCGCCACCCCCCAACACCCCCAGATCCCTCTGGGGGCCTACCTAGGGGACCCCCAGAGCCCCCTGACCGTCTTAGCTGTGATGGGAGTCGAGTCCATTTGCTTTACAAGTGAAGGGGTATCAGGGAGGACAGGCCCAGTAGGGGAGGGAAAGGAAAGGGTGGGGGACTGGGTTGGAAGCAGGGGACCCCTATCCTCAGTCGGAAAGAACATGCTGTCAGTTCCATCTCTTGTAAATTCATGTCCCTCTGTGAGTCCTGGGGTTATTTGAGTCTCCAAATACTCTGGGAAATAGATCTTTTTATCTTATTCATTGATATAATTTTATATCACTACTTTATAATTTAGTTTGTGCCTCACTTGAAGCTACTCAGTCATGACTCCTCAGCAGCCTCACTACATCTTTGTCTCCCATGACAGCCCTCTGTCCAGTTACCACGGCAACCCTGCAGCTCCCATCCTGTTTGTGCTATGCTCTCTCTGCTTCTGTCAGCAGGGGTCTCTCCCCACTAGTGCTCTTTCCACCCCAGCAGGGGCTTCTCCATCATAATTCCCTTCCTCTCATCCTACTTGCCCTTCCACATGTTCCCATGTTTTCCTTTTAAATTTTGCTTCTTTTGGGGATTCATTCTTTTCCCCCAGAGCTTGAATGCTGCTTGCCTCTACTCTGTGTGTGCTCATTCTTATGCATCTGCTCTTCTCTTGCTTGTGCCACTGGTGCTCCTGTGCACGTGTGCTTGACCCATGTGCTTTGTCATGCTGCAGTCACAGCTATGTGTTCTCCTCCTGTGGTCATGGGTTTGCCTCAAGTGGGTCTGGGTAGGATGTTCCATTTGTCTAGCATGCTAAACTTTGTCTTTCTACTTGCACACATTCATGTTTATCTATATTTTCCCTGTGTACCTATCCTCAGTGTACCCTTATACCTTCTCTTTGCACAGTATTCTTCCAGCAGAGCCATATGTAACCTCCCTGCACATTATTATGCACTTTCCCCCATCCGTGTTTGCTAGGGCCATCCTCACTGTCTGCTTGTCATGTTCAGTTTCCACTCATACTTCCCCCTCCCTCCTTGGTATTCAGTCCTGCACCACCCTCAAATCTGCACACACAATCATCCTCTCAAGACCGCTCCCTTTAATTTTTTTTTCCTTTTTTGCGGAAGCTAAGAAAAAAAAAATGGGGGCAGGTTTGGGGAACTGTTTCCAATGAATAGATGAAGAGAATTCCGACCATGGAAGGTACCTCTGACTGTTGATGGACAGATGGACCTATGGGGCGGGAGGTGGCGCCCCTTTCACACTGTGGTGTCTCTCCGGGAAGGATCTTCCTGAATCTCAATAAACCAGTGAACAGTGTGACTCAGCACCTCACCCTCTGTACTGTGAACAGAGCCGGCTCCCATCCAAGGAGGGAGGCTCAGAGAGCTCCAAGTTAATGAAAAGGCTTTGAAGCAAAGGGGTGGAAAGAGGTGTTTTATTGATCCACTGAGGACTTAGCAGGGCAAAGTAGGACATGATTAAGGCTGAGATGAGTGAAAGATGACATTATTGGTTAAAAGTGTGGGCTCTGGAATCAGACTGCTAAGGTATCAGATCCCACTGTATGTAAAAAAAAAAAAAAAATCCTTTATCTTTATTCTTCATGCCCTCATTTGTGAAGATAGAATAGTAACTACAGCCATATATTTTTTCATATGGTGGATGCAAGGACTAGGTTAATTATGCATTCAGGCCCATGCTGTATGTTGGGTAAATGCTAACCTCTGTCACTACTGTTTCATGGATTCCCTGACAGTGTGGGTATGTATTGGGAGCCTGGAGCAGGTGGCTGAACAGATGTGAGCACTCTTCCTTCCCAGGAAGTTAGAACAAAAGAATGATGACTGCTCAAAGGTTTTGGATGATTTGGCCTGAGTGCTTCCAACCTTATACATCTTTGTTTAAGGAAGTCTGAGCATCTTGGGAAGAATTTGCAATCAAAATGACAAAAAAAAATTTAAATGGCCAAGGGAGAAAAAAAATTGCCTGGAACTTTATAAGTCTTTGTGTTTTTTTGGAGATAACTTTTCCCTTTCACTTGGGCATTGATTTTCATCTCACTTTTTTGCACAAGAGCTGTAAGGGTGATTGGACCCTGTCATTTCATTGTCCTGTTTATGGGTAGTTTAAATCTTAGGTCAGTATTTGAAAAACCTTTCACTGTGATTATCCACCTCAGATCAGTTGGAGTTAATTTGAGTTTCCTTTCTTCCCACAGTGGAATATGCTCAAGGAAAGGGGAAGAAGTCTATGGGGTAGAGAAACCTGCAGCGTGAAAATGAACAGTTGGCTTTAGAAACAGCAGCAGGAGCTATGTATCAGGCCTAGGTAGAACCTAAAAGATCCAAATTACCACTTCAAACTTGCATTGCACTTAGATGGGGTGTAAATTATAAGTAAAGGGTCAGTTGTTCTTCTGTGGCTTAGAGTGAACCAGATACTCTTTGCTAGCAGGAGGGCAGAAACAAAGCCAAACAGTAGAACTGGCAGAGGTGCCTGATGCAAAAGGTGTGAGGGGATGAGTTGCTGGGCAGTGAGGCCACTGCTTTGTAGTTCAGGCATTAGTTGCTTCCCTCATTCTGGTCTTGAGGCAGGCTCTGCTTCGCCTGCACTGCTTCAGGGTGGGACTCCCCCTTTGGCATCAGGTCTCTTTCTGACTTGAAAACATCCCAGACTCCTGATTGCATGCCAGGACTTGGTATTCTCTGCTCTCCTCTGTGTTGGTCTCTTGCCTCCCTACCCTAGTTCCTGTCGTGTATAGAGAGCATTTTTTCTTTCTTTCTTTTTTGTATTGGGGATTGAACCCAGGGGCACTTAACCACTGAGCCATATCTCCAGCCTATTTTTAAATTTTTATTTTGAGACAGGGTCTCACTAAGTTATTGAGACGGGCTTTAACTTGAGATCCTCCTGCCTTTGCCTCCTGAGCCCCTGGGGCCGTAGGCATGCATCACTATGCCTCACTAGGGAGCATTTCATGAACACTTTGCTCTTGTGTGATTTTCATTGTCTTTTCCATCCATCAACAGGTTTTGATTGGGCAAGATGCTGTGGTGGGTGCATTTTTAGGCACTGAAGCAGAGAAGTGAACAAGATGGTTTGCATGGGACACATGTTCCCATGATGGGATGATGACCAGTGAAGATGAACAAATAAAAAACTGAGATAGTGTAAGAGACCAACCAGGAACACTGGGCATCTCTTGTCATTAGCTCTAGTGCTCAGGACAACCCTGGGGGGAGGAGGTTGTATGCTCAATAGATGGCAAGGAGACTGTGGCCTGGGAAAGAAAGAATCCTGTGCAGTGTCATACAGCTAATAAGAAAAAAAAAAAATCAGTGTTTAAACTGTGCATTATTATCAATTGCTGTGTAACTTATTACCCAAAGTCACTTAAACAACAAAAAATTTCTGGGTCAGAAATTGAGACAGGCTACTTACTCCACAGTGGCTAGAAGGTTTGAAGACTGGGAACTGGAGTCATGTGAAAATTCCTTCAGTGTGGAAAGGTGGTTTTTGGCTCAGCAGAGAATTGGACTGGGGCTGTGGGCTGGAACCTTTACACGTGGCTTTCTGTGTGGCCTGGGGATTCTTCATGATGTGGTGACTGAATTCTAAAGGTGAGTGTCAGCAAGAGAGATACAGAAAAGAGAATGAGAGAGTATGTATTATCTTTTTTCCTGTTGAAGCTTTGGAAATGACTAGCAGGGCTTCTGCCCTATTGGTCTGCGTAGTTATAAGCCTGTGTCAGATTCACGGGGTGGAAATACAGAATTTATCACACTATAAACACCATACATGGAGTGGGATAAATATATTGTTGCAGCCTCCTTTAAGAAAATAATCCATGGGTCTAACCTGCTTACTCCAAAGCCAGTGTTCTTTACGGCTCATTCCACTACTTGTCTCCGAAGTTGCTGGCATTCAGTCTTTTATGAGGCTCCCTATTCCTTGTGGAAATTTCAGGGCCAGCTGTTGTCACATACCTGGCCTTTCTGTCTACAGTGTTGAAGATGGCCCTGTCAACTATGGATCCTCTCATGGTCCTTATTAGTTTTAGACCATCCTAGACAGGCAAACTGTTTTTTCTTCTTGGGATTTTTTTTTTTTTTTTTTTTTTGAGATCAGTGAATTTATTTTATTTATTTATTTATTTATTTTTATTGGTTGTTCAAAACATTACATAGTTCTTGATATATCATATTTCACACTTTGATTCAAGTGGGTTATGAACTCCCATTTTTACCCTGTATACAGATTGCAGAGTCACATCAGTTACACTTCCACTGATTTACATATTGACATACTCTTGTCTGTTGTATTTTGCTGCCTTTCCTATCCTCTACTATCCCCCCCTCCCCTCCCCTCCCCTCCCCTCTTCTCTCTCTACCCCCTCTACTGTAATTCATTTCTCCCCCTTGTATTATTTTTCCCTTTCCCCTCACTTCCTCTTGTATGTAATTTTGTATAACCCTAAGGGTCTCCTTCCATTTCCAAGCAATTTCCCTTCTCTCTCCCTGTCCCTCCCTCTTCTTGGGATTTTTGAGCAGAGAATTCTGTTTTTTTTTTTTTTTTTTTTTTTTTGGCTTTTTTATGGTCCATTAACTTAAGGGCAATCAACATGGGCTTCATATCACATGACAGCTGGACTTCTAATAGGTGATATTCAAAATACTTTAACAATATAGAATCCACTTATATGCTCCTTGGAGTAAGACATGTACCACCATACTCTGTGATATTACCAATTTTTGACTGCAAAGGCTGGATCCTTTTTACCTCTTAGAATTATGGAACCACAGTAATGATTCATGGCAGATGATACCTAGCATCCTGGCAGCTGCGGTGGAACACAGGTGAAAGCCTATATGGGGACACTTCTAGGGACTGTGAGTATAGCAAAGTGAGGAACATTTATGTATCATGCATGTGCATCTTGAGGTGTGTGTGTCAAAGGGTATTGGAGAGGGAAAAAAATCTTTTTCCTATACCTATCTACCCATCTACCCATCTTAGGTCCCCAGCTGAGACCCTGTAAATTAGATTGGTAAAAGACATTAACAAGAGAAAGCTGGGCATGGTGGTGCAACTCTGAAGGTTAAGGCAGGAGGATCACAAATTCGAAAACAGCCTCAGCAACTTAGTGAGGCCCTAAGCAACTTAGCAAGACCCTGTCTCAAAAAGGGCTGGGATGTGGCTCAGTGCTAGAATACACCTGGGTTCAATTCCTCGTGCCAAAATCCAAAATAGAAGTTTACTAACATGCTTTGTATGTGTACAAATGGCATTACCATTTTTTTTTTTCTTTTTTGGTATTAAAGATTGAATTCTAGGACACTTTACCACTGAGCTATGTTACCAGCTCTTTAAAAAAATTTTAAATTTTGAAATAGGGTCTCCCTGTGTTGTCAGGGGCTCACTAATTGCTGATGCTGTTCTTATGATCCTCCATTGGAATTATAGACATGTACCACTACACTCTGTGATATTATCAATTTTTGACCCCAAAGGCTGGATCCTTTTTACCTCTTAGAATTATTGAACCAATATAAAGCCTAAGCTCCAATTGAGCAGTGGAGGAGACTTGATTATTGGCCAGGAATAGGAAAAGTGGGAGATGAACTTGCAAAGCAACTTCTTACCTGTTGGGGGTTGGAAGATTATAGATATAAGGCAAAAGTAATAAAGGAGAAGGAGGTGATATCTTCTGGGAATGGGTGGAGATTTTCTGAGAATTCAAGCACAATTATCAGTTGTCATGGTGCTGGGGGGAGGGTTGTCATTTAGCAAGCAGATGAGGTTATAATGAAGTTAGAGATCATTTGATGCTCTCCCTAGCATGTTTTCTGATAGACTACCTGAAGAGGGACTTCTGGCCTTCAGACATCTTGTCCTCAAATATTAGGGTGGGGTAAAATTCAGCTAGGTCACCTAGGCAGTACAAGCAGTGATAACAATCTGGGCTCTATACTGTCTTAGGCTATGCAAAGCAGAAGGGGGTTGGGGCTTCTGGGTAGAAAGCTCTGTTAGTGAAGCTTGTTATGCAGATTTGAGCTAGTGCTTTCTCCATAGATAAAACTATACCTTTGCAAATGTAAATTTCCTTTACCAAAGGAAAAATCTCTTCCCTGTTTTGAGAGCATTCTCTCTGGCCCTTTGGTTCTCATGACCTTTAGCTCAATCCATATTCTAAAGAGGCATATTTTGAAGCAACTATTCTGGTACTCTTCTAGAAGGGGAGGGGTGTGATATTCTGCATTGAAGAAATTGGGAAGGCTGCTTTCATGCTGGGTCGTTGCGGGATACTACAGGAGCTGGACCCTGTCAGTGGGCTAGTGACCTGACTTGAACTTCAGCTAAAACCCCAAGGTTCTGGAATAAAGTTCCTTTTTTCAACACAAATGTTATATTAGGTGGATAGTTAAGTACATGCTTTCTGGCATCCTAAATCCTGCAGGCTTGAAACATTTGAGGGGATCCATCCCCCGCTTTTTTAGTTGAATCCAATCCAGTAACTTCTGTGCATTTCTAAAATACTTTCCTACTTAATCTTTTGTCTCCCTGGCATAACTCCTTATACTTACCCTCCCCCACTTAGTTTGCAGTGTTGGGATGGAGTCCAGGTCTTTCTATCACTGAGCCACATCCCCAGTCCTCCTTAATTTATTGAGATAGGGTTTCACCAAGTTGTCCAGGCTGGCTTTGAACTTGGGATCCTCTTGCCTCAGCCTTCTAAATAGCTGGGGCCTTCTTGAAACAAGTAGTGCAAAGGCTTCTCAACCCCAGATTCTTGTGATTAGGCTGGAAAGATTTCAGGCCCGTTGCTCAGAGCTACAGGCATGAGCCTTATTAGAAGGAATCCTGCCCTTTGATTTTATTGGGAGCTGGGGAAGTTTACAGCGCCCTGACCAAGTCCACTTTTAGACTTTTTTTTGACAGTATGTAAACTGCATGGACTACCTCTAAGAGAGAGGTATTATGCTCAGAGTTGGAATTTTTAAGGAAATTGAGTCCCCTGTTTTTGTCTCAATTTCCAGTTCCTCTCTTTTTGACTCAGTGTCCTTAATCAGTTTTTTATCCTTTGAATAGCTCCCATCAAGCTTTCTTTGTGAGGGTTGATGTTTTGGCTATGGGGAGGTTGGGGGTTGTGACTTAGTATTGGTGATAAAAAAGTTCCTGGATACTTGGTTACAAGAGATAATATTTTCTTTATTAAGACTGGGTGAAGTTTTAACATATCAAGCTTCCATTTTCCAGGTACATATCTGTCAGATGTGCCTCCCTGTGGCTTTCAGTTACCCTTCATTATCTTTTCCCTGCTTATCTATTTAAATGACTGAGTAGCTACCAACTGTGTTACAGGATACCTTGCCACTAAGCTGAGTCAGCCATGGCAGACCTCTCTCACTTCAGTTCTTGTAATCATGCCAGAAAACTTTCAGACATCCCTCAGAGTAGCAGGCATGAGTTTACTGCTGAATAGGGAAAGGGAAAAGGAGATACTCTCAAAGGTGAGACTGGGTCACAGAGAAGACAGGGATGGTGTGCCTCTCCTGCCCTCCAGTTTTATTGGGGTCCCAGGGAAGTTTCCAGAGAGTTCTGCTCTTGTCTACTTCCTAACTCTTGACTGTTGGCAGGGTGACTTCAGACTTTCAAGTTTCCACTATGCATGACAACTCTAGATCACTTTGGCCCATGATAACTGGTTCTAATTGGAACCTGTTCTTACAGGTTTTATGGTTTGGGGGCATTCTCATCTCCCTGAATTCTGGAATCCGGTCTGCATAAAGGTCACAAAAGTCTCCCCCTTTAGGGTAATTTGTGTTATTGGAATTTCAGGCCTACATTCCTCCTGCAAATAACTGGTTGTTTTCTGAGGAATATAACATATACTATTGACTTAAGCCAGGCAGAGCTGTATGTAAATTGCTTGTTAAAAATTGGGTGGGGGAAGGGAGCAGTGGGGGGGGTAGGAAAGTTGGTGGAATGAGATGGTCAACATTTACCCTAAGTACATGTTTAAAGACACGAACTGTTTGAATCTACTTTGTGTATAACCAGAGACATGAAAAATTGTGCTCTACCTGTGTAATATGAATTGAACTGCATTCTGCTGTCATATATAACAAATTAAGGTAAATAAATAATTTTAAAAACTTTGGGGAGGGGTTAGCACAGAGGGCCCAGTGTATAGGGCCTGTACACTTCCCCATCTCTTTCTGGTACTGAGGATCAAAGCCAGTGCCTCAGGCATGCTAGGTAAGCACTCTACCACTGAGCCACATCCCCAGCCCACACCTCCCCATCTTTTTTTTTTTTTTTAAAAAGAGAGGGAGAGAGAGAGAAAGAGAATTTTTTTTTAATATTTATTTTTTAGTTATCGGCGGACACAACATCTTTGTATGTGGTGCTGAGAATCAAACCCGGGTCGTACGCATGCCAGGCGGGTCGCACGCATGCCAGGCGAGTGCGCTACCGCTTGAGCCACATCCCCAGCCCCACACCTCCCCATCTTAATGGGTAACATGTATAAGCCCTGCCTTTACTCCTTTCTATACAGTAAGCAGCAAATATTTCAAGTTAATTTAGTTATCCACCATGATTCAAACTTCTATGGAAACTTCTCTGACCAACCACACCTCCTTTCCAAGCACTCACACCGTATGCATTTTTAGTTAAACACACAGTATCTTTATTAATTTTCATGTGGTGCTAAGGATCGAACCCAGTTAAAGCCCCAGCCTTCATATGCTTTTATTGTACATTCCTTTAACCTTTTATCTGCTCCCAACTCAGTTGTATTACTGCTACCTGTGCTGAAGATATGTCTTTGACTGTCCCTACTATTTAGGGTTGTGATTAAATAAACTTAAATGGGTTTTTTCTTCTAGAGTATCAAATATATAACTTTTCACATGGATACTGGATGAATTTAGAATAAGAAATGTTAGTCCTAATGCCTGAGTTAAAGCATTTATTTAATGAAGCAGGTTTCATTAAAAAGGATTCCTATAAACTGCTTCACTTAATTCTCTGTTGTATTTCCCCTAGAGTCCATCTAGAAACAATTGAGCTTCTGGGTTTAGGGAGCTGATAAACAGAAGGAAAAAGTAGAGGTCTCTAGGTGCCAGTGAGAGAAGATGGAGCAGGTCTTGAGAAACAGTATTACATAAGAGCCTTGAAAAGTAGAATTAACATTAGTGTTGCTTATGGAGCTGAGATTAGAATTATTAAACATAAAATGAGGACCCTACTTTAAGATTAATAATTAGACTGAGGAGAAAATAAGATTAACACATGAATGGCTAGGATGAAGATTAGGATTAGAATAGAGTTAATGCTGCTGTTCTGGACTGATAACAGGATAAATGTTGGATCAAGGCCATTTTATGTAGGGACTAGAAATGAAACTAGAATTTTCATTTTTCTTTGTTGGCATGTACTCAAGGAGAATTTGCCCAGCCTGGACAACAGGAAGACCTTGACACAAATAAAACTAAAAAAACTGGTGATGGAGTATTGTGCAATGGTAGAGTTCTTGCCTAGCAAGCCTGAGGCCCTTTGATCCCCAGCACTCCCCCCCACCCCCCAAAAAACCCCAAGTGTGTGTGTTTGTGTGTGTGTGTGTGTGTGTGTGTACATGTTTACTTATTTTGTGTGTGTCTGTGGTACTGGGTTGAACCCAGGGACACTCTACCTCGGATCTACATCCTCAGCCCTTTTTTATTTTGAGACAAGGTCTCTGTTGACCAGGCTGGCCTTGAACTGGCAATCCTTCTGCCTCAGCCTCCTGATTTTGGGGAATTACAGGTGTTCATCACCATGTCCAGCTTAGAAATAGAATTTGGTATTGCTGTCAGTTCCATGGAAAAGCTAGGCAGAGGAATCTGTAGGATTAGGACTCCACAACTATTTACATTCTCTGGAGGGAAAGATTCATTCATTCGCTCACTCACTTATCCATAGAATCAGGTGCCAATTATCTGCAAATTTTTCTCTGCTTTATGGGAGCCTGAAATCTCGTGGAAGAACAGGAGCACAGAGGAACACAGAGGAAGGCAGGAGCACAGAGTTGTAAAAATACTTACAAGGGTTTTTTTTGTTTGTTTTTTTGTTGCCATGGGATGATGATTTGAAGCATTTGAAAAACTATTCGAACTGATCATGGTGGCACACACATGTAATCCCAGCAACTTTGGAGACTGAGGCAGAAGATCAAAAGTTCAAGGTCAGCCTGAGCAACTTTGTGAAACCTGGTCTCAAAACATAACAAGGGCTGGTAAAGTGGGTTCTATTGCTAGTACTAAAAACAAACAAAACCCCCAAAGCAACAATGTATTCTGAGATTCAAAACGTAGTGACCATGGTACATGTGTTGCTAGATTGGGATGATGCTCTCAAGTTTGTTGAGAAATTGAGGTGTCTCACCTGGGCTGGGAGGGCAATAATCGTACCCACAGGCAGAGCTAAGAACGTGGAATCTGGTCAGTTCTCCTGGTTCCAAATCCTGTGTCTTAGTTTCTGCTTCTGAAAAAAGATGTATTATTTGCTTCATATTGTTATTACATGGGTTAAATGCATAAATGTGTGGAAATTACATTAAATAGTGTCTGGAATCTCATAATTGGTATATAAACAGTTCCTGTCTGAGCAGAGCACAGTGTGTGCTGATCATGAAGTTTCAGGTCATGAGCCAGGGATGGCACATGCAATTTCACATTTGGCCAATAGATGGCATCAGAGTCCTCATTGTACAAATTATCCTGCCTGCCTAAACATGAAGACTTTTCCCTGAGCTTGTTGCTGGCGTTGTAAAGAAGAAATGCCAGGACTGAAGTTAAGGTTTCTTCCCAAGGCTCTGTGCTGGCTTCAAGCCTAAGGATACTAGAGTATCTGATTATGGGTTTGAAAACAACAATGTGTATTTGAGAATTGCCTGACTGGATGTCAGGGGTCCTTTAGTTCTCACACAGTGTGTTGTTGGGTGAGTTTCTGAACTTACAGGCTGCCCATCTCTCTTACTAATATTTGAGGGACAAATCAGAATGGGAATATAAACCAGACATATATAAGTAAGTGGAAAAAAAAAAAGAGAAAGAAAATAGGGTAGGAACTAGAGATAAGAAATAGTGATAATATGACAACGGAGGGGAATTGGAAATGATAACATTAGGAACATGATTTTGAGGGCAAATTGTTGAAAATAAAATAGAGAAAAAGAAAATATTAAATTTGATTCATGATAAATGTTTTATATAGATACTTATCTCCCTATCTGTATTCTTTCTCTTGTATAGTGTATGCGCGTACACACACACACACAAAATCATCTATTGCTGTGAAAATATGGGTGTGAAGAAGACAGAGGGCTGCAAAACTCAATCTTCCTGATGAAATCATGTCAAATTTCAATTTTTTTAAAGATGTTGATGGACTTTTATTTTATTTTTTTATTTATATACAGTGCTGAGACTAGAACCCAGTGCCTTACACATGCTAGTCAAGTGCTCTACTGCTGAGCCACAACCCCAACCCCCCAGATTTTTTGTGGTGCTGGGGGTTGGACCCAGGGCCTTGTGCATGCAAGCACTCTACCAACTGAGCTATATATCCCCAGCCCCTCTTTCAATTTTAAAGCAGATTGATCAGCACTCCCTCAGTTTTGTCTGGGCTCCACTTCCTTCCCCAACAACCTCCTGAATGCCCTCTTTACCTCCTTGTTCCTCAGGGTGTATATGAGTGGGTTAAGTGAAGGAGTGCCCACTGCATAGAAAAGGCCAAAGAACTTGCCCCTCTTTTGGGCATAGGGATTTTTAGGCTGGAGGTAGACAGCAATGACTGAGCTGTAGAAGAGGGTAACCACAATGAGGTGGGAGGAGCAGGTCCCAAAAGCTTTCCTCCTGCCCCTTGCAGAGTTAATCCTCAACACTGCCCGGGTAATGGCACCATAAGAGACAAGGATGAGGCTGAGTGGCACAACCAAAATGAAGACACTGGCTACAGCCATCTGGATCTCATTGTAGGTGGTGTCCCCACAGGAGAGCCGAATTAAAGCTGGGACCTCACACACAAAATCATCCACCTGATGGTGGGGACAGAAGGGTAGGTGGAGGGTGGCTGGTGTCTGGATTACTGACTCCACCAATCCAATGATCCAGGCAACAGCTGCCAGCTGCAGGCACAGGCGGGGGTGGATGATGGTGGCATAGTGGAGGGGCTGGCAGACAGCCACATAGCGGTCAAAGGCCATCACTGTCAGGAGGATGCATTCAGTGGTCCCCAGGGACAGGAAGATGAACAGCTGGATGAAGCAGCCCAGGAAGCTGATGGTCTTGGGGCCCCAGAGGTTGACCAGCATCTGGGGGACACAACTTGTGGTGAAGCAGAGGTCCAAGAAGGAGAGGTTGGAAAGAAAGAAGTACATTGGAGAGTGGAGCCTGGGGTCCAGCACTGACAGCAGAATGATGAGTGTGTTGCCCACCAAGGTGAGGAGGTAGGAAGTTAAGACAACCACAAAGAGAATCCTTTCCAGCCCTGGGTGTTCAGAGAAGCCCAGAAGGAGGAATCCCACTGGGGAGCTTTGGTTGAGCATGGCCTGTTCCTGTTCAGAGCTAGAGGGATGAGTGTGTCAGATTAGTGTGTTCCAGTTTGTTTTGTAAAAACACTCTGGATGCTCACTCCTGGTCAAATGTCTAGTGGGAATGGAATGTGGTGGACAGTGGTCAGAGACCTTGTGCTGATGTTTCTGACTTGAGTGAGGGCAAAGGAGGCTGATGTCAAATGTGGATCCGTTAACTCATTCTTTCAGCAAAGGTTTATTGGGTGCCCTATGTTCTGAGTGCTTTTCTAACTGTTGTTCTTAATTTATTTGTTGGAATAAATAGCAAGTAAATATATTTTGAATGAATGTTCTCTCTCTATATATATTATTTCTGTCAGCTTGATTATTTTTTATTGGCTAGATGAATTTTGTAGAACTTCATATTCTATTTTATGCTTCATTTGCAAGGGAGATTATTTGAGAGAGAATGCATTATCTATGGGAGAGATTTTCTTTCATTTTAAGAGATCCGCACTTATAGCAAGATCAATTCAGTTACCTGGGTCTCTTTAGCAACCTAAGTCACTCAGATGACTGATTAGGAGAATTGCTTAGTCCCAAGGGAAGTTTACCAGCGGGAGGTGAGAATGACCCCATACATGTTAAAAATACTGAGTTCATAACATTATGAACAAGAATAACTTTTGTGTGTGTGTGTGTGTGTATGTGTGTGTGTGCGCTGGGAATTGAACCCAGGGGTGCTTTACCACTGAGCTACATCTTCAGCCTTTTAAAATTTCTTATTTTGAGACAGATTCTTGCTAAATTGCCTAGGAGAATTTGCGATCAGTCATCTGAATTGCTGGGATGACTGGTATGCAGTACTGTGCTTGGTCTTAAAAATAACGAAGTCAATCTGTGTGATGCCCACCACCCAGATTAAGGAACTGAACAAACGTTTCAGGGTCTTCGAAGCTCTTATGTACTCCTCCCTGACTTCTTAATTTTCCACTTCCAGCACAGAACTACCTTCTGAATTTGTTCATTTGTTTGTTGAGATAGGGTCTTGCTATGTTGCCCAAGTTGGGCTTGAAATCCTGGGCTCAAGTCATCCTTCTGCCTCAGCCTCCCAAGTGCTGGGACTCTGGGTGTGCACCACTGTGCCTGGCTTTGAATTTTTAATTCTCTTTCTCCCTCTCTTTCTTTTATTTGAGATAGAGTTCACATATCAAACTTAAGAGTTTTCAAGTATATTCACCAGTTATGTAATTAAACACCACCTACCTCCAGAACATTTCACATCACCCCAAAAAGAAACTCCATGCCTGTCAGCAGCCACCCCTCATTTGTTTTCTTTGATATATATAATTCTTTGTATGCAACTTAAACAATAGTCAACTATTTCTTATTCATTGGTCAACTATTATCCTAATCAGTTTTCTGCATTTTTAAATTGGTTATTCTCTTGTTACTTCACTCTCTTTTTCTACCTTATTTCTGGATATCCATAGGATACATCTTGTTTTTTGGGGGGTGGGGGTGGGAAGGAGTACTGGGGATTGAACCCAGCAGTGCTTTACCACTGAGCTACCTTCTCAGTTCTTTTAATCTTGAGACAGGGTCTTGCTTAGTTGCTGAGGCTGGCCTCAAACTTGTGATGCTCCTGCCACAGTCTCTGGAGTAGTTGGAATTACAGGCATCTGCCAGTGCACCCAGTTTAGATTATATCCGTTTTAGGGACTCTGTACTTTTTTCTCTTTTGAACTCTTTCATTTACTACTTATAATAATTCTTCTTCATATACATTCATTTATTGGTTTGTGCTTTTATTTGTTTCTTGAGACCATAGTACCAGGATTATGAGAAGATCCGGGTTAGGGATCCTCCCTAAAGGGGTCTACGATAGTTCCATAGTCATTACCTGCCATTGCTATTGGTGGCTACTGTATGTTAAGTGCTTCCTATGGGCCAAGTGTGGTACTAAGCAGCTCCCTGAACCTCTGGTTCTCATAGCAATATGCAAAGAAGATATTATTCCAGTTTTACCAGAGTGAACAGTTTCAGAAAAGATAACAACTTTCTAAAGTCACCTAGTCAATAAGTGCCAGGATAAGATTCTAGAGACTTTTTTCCAGTCTTGGGAGTTCAGAAAAGCCCAGAGGGAAGGAGCCCACTAGGGAGCTGTGGTTGACCATGACCTGTTCCCATCCAGAGCTGGAGGGATGAATCTGTCAGGTTGATTAAATGTGTCTTATAAAAATCCCTCTAACTCCAAATACAATGCCTCACTGTTGTGGAAACTGATAGCTCACAGGAGAACAACAAACATTTTACTTACCGTTAATCAAAGAAAAATCTCTTTGCTGCCAGCAAACAACCATGACAAAACTCGTAGCTGGCACTTAGTCTCCACTTGGACATCAAGAAGATAACTAAAGGGTTGGTGATGTAGCTCAGTGGTAAAGTGCCTGTCTACAATGCATTAAATCCTGGATAAGATCCCTATCCCTGAAAAACAAAGCAACTAAAAATTAAGAAGAATAGGCATCATTGGGCAACTAAATCTCTGGTTCTAACAAGAATTGCTAATATTTACTAGCAAGCACTTTTGAAGCACATCTATATGTGATGTGCTAGAGCTGGCTCATGCTATCTTTTGATTATTAAATTTTCAGAAATTTTGTGAGATACTTATTAAGCCATTGGTAGTTTGAATCAGCTACAGGAGGAGTATTTACACTATGGAAATGGACATCACTACAAATTGGCTCTGCCTCCCCCCAACCCAACTGGTTGTTAAACATTTACCAGCATACCTCTGATTGTCCTTCACAATTCTATGTGTTAGTATTATCTTTCCTTTAATATGAAGAAATTGAAGCAAAGAAAATTTAGGCAATATAGTTAATAAGCACCCAAGCTGATGTGTGAACCCAAGTATGTTGGCTGTTCACCAACCACAGCCCACCCTATCTCTGCAGAGAAGATGAGGCCAAGAGAAGTCAGAGATACCTCTTTGCTAAGAAGGTCTACCAACCACCCCTCTCAGTCAAGGAGAACTTGGCTTCTGCTTTAGTGATACTGGAGTTAGGTAGGTTGATGTTGTGTGACGGTAGAGGGAGAGATCCCAGGACTCTCATCCCATAGAGAGAAAGAACTCATTAATTCTGTTAAGACCCTAGGGTTCCACAGCCCACAGACAATTAATTAGCCACTGATGATGGTAAAGGGGGCAGGGGAATATCTATAGAAAATATGCCAGCGAGAGTCCTCACCACAGTGGTAGGTACAAAGGTCACTCACTGCTTCTCTCTGAGAACAGTAAGAATAAGGACAATGCATCTCCTCCTTTCTACTTCCAGTGACTCCCAGCATCCAGCTCTCCCCCTCAGGCCTCTGATTCACCTACTCAGGACCCCACATTTTTGTTTGTTTGTTTGTTTGCAGTATTAGGGATTGAACCCAGGGCCTGTGTGTCTAGGCAAGTGCTCTATCATTGCACTACATCCCCAGCCCTTCATATTTTATTTTGAGAAAAGGTCTCACTAAGTAGCTTGAGGCAGGCTTCAAATTTGCAATTCTCCAGCCTTAGTCTCCTGAGTGTCTGTGATTACAAGTGTGTAGTACCATGCCTGGCCTAGGATCCACTGACCTACTTATTTTTCCATTCAACACTTCTCTCTGAAGGGGACCACACTGTACTAACAGAATTATAACACCCTGGGGCTATAAGAATACTTAGAACATTTAGTCTCACTCTCATATGGTTCAGCTGAGTCATTACCATACCTCTCTTCCATTACAGCTGGGGCCTGTGGGCTCAGCTGGCCTAGGTCCAGATCAAGTGAATGTACCCGTTGGCCTATCTTAAGATATAATTGGGATGCATGTACTAGGGAGTTGGCAGGATCTCCACATTGGTTCTTTGGTGTATGGAGTAATAGAAAAGTGGGGAAAGCCAAATGATGCCCTGAATCTGCACTCCCTTCTCCACAAATGCAGTAAATCAAGAACAATGTTATGATAAAAATAAATGATTGCCTGATGCCACATTTAAAGGATTCAGGGCTAATTGTCCCTTTCATATGCCCCATTTAATTCACCAGTCTAGTCACTACAAAAACCAGATGGATCTTGGAAGATGACTGGGCTACCACGAACTAAACCAATAGAGAGCAATAATTGCAGTCATTGTGTATTATTAACATAGTTCCAGGTCCATGTTACACAACCATCTATCTGATGAATGCTCTGTTAAAATACTATCAGCAAAGAGGACCAGAGGCAATTTACATTTACAGAGTGTAGATATAAGTTCACATTTGTGATTTTTTGGACTATGTGGCCCAAAGAGACAAGGATACTGATGGTTGCTACTCCAGGTTGAAAAAAAAAAAAGCTTTGATTTGTAGCATTTTACGATTTTCATTGTCTAAAATATTCCCACCATGGCCAATTTTAAACTGTCAATGTGACATTTCAAAAAAAAAAAAAAAAGGTTGAAAAGAGACACATAGTAACATACTACTATGCAGTATATTATATAGTAGTTTTATTATACAGACATTACAGATGTGAATAACCACAAGAGCATAGATAACAGTGAACTATGGTAAAATAACTAGGAAATGTTGAGTTTAAGTACTTTTTACTTTTGTCTTAAAATATAATTTATTTGAATGTAAGTTTAAATAACCATTTTTTTGTGTTGGCTGTTTAACAACTGGTTTCAAAAGTTCTTGAAAATTTAAAAATCAGCTTCATGAGGCAGTATGAACTAGCCCCAGTATACTCTTAGACACGACCTTCTGGACATTCCACAAAACATCACATAGTTTCACTATATAGATGATATTGCATTAATCAAACAGAATGAGATAGAAAGGTAAGTATGTTGGGGCCATTGGTAAGACAAAACACTCCGTGGGTGGAAGAGAAACCCTATAGAGATTCAAGGCCATCTATAAAATTTTTAGAGATCTAGTAGTCTGGAGCCTGTTGGGACATTTTCTTTCTTTCTTCTTCTTCTTCTTCTTCTTCTTTTTTGTTTAATTTTGGAGTTGTAAATGGATAGCATGCCTTTATTTGTTTCATTTTATGTGGTCTTCAGGATCGAACCCAGGGCCTCACACTTGCTAGGCAAGCGCCCTACCACTGAGCTGCTGCCCCAGCCCCGGGACATTTTCTTTTTAATTGAGTATTGAGGACTGAACCCAAGGGTGTGTACCACTGAGCTACATCCCATGCCCCTGACCCTAACTGCATTTTTTTTTTTTGAACAAAGATCTTGCTAAATTGCAAAGGCTGGCCTTAAATTTGCAATCTTCCTGCCTTAGCCTCCTAGTTGCTGGGATTACAGGTGTGTCCCACTTCTCCCAGGTATTCCTCTTTATTTTTTGAGACAGGGTCTCATTAAGTTACCCAGGCTGGACTTGAAGTTGGGATCCTCCTGCCTCAGCCTTCTGAGTAGCTTGAATTACAAGTGTGTGACACCACTCCTAGCAAGGACATTCCTTTGAAATAAGGACAAGTTATTGCACTTTACAGCACTGATGGTAACACCACTGATGCTTGATAGTTTTTTGGTTCTAGGGGAAGCACTATCCACATTCATAGGGTTACTGCATGGAAGTGTTCATTAGTAACTGACTGGAGCCCAGAGCAGGAAGGGTTCTGTGGCTATTCTAGGCTGTTCTACACAGCCCTGTTACTTTGGTTAGCTGATCTAACAAACTCTAGAGTACTAGATACTAGAGGTATCAGTGATGGTAAAAAATGCAGTGTGACACTACCAAAGGAAAATCACAACATAGACTTCAAGTCTATGCTGTTAGAAAAGTGTACTCCATTAGGAAATCCTCCCAGCTTGCTACTGGGTCTTATAAGAGACAGGATTCCTGACTGTGGGGCATCAAATGACTATGAGCCTCGAAAGGCCTATGATTACCTGGGTACTGTCAAACCAATCAATATGAAAAAGTCACACAGCCATAGCATCATCCATTGAAATACAGAAGAAGTACATTCTAAATATAGCATGAGCAGAACTGGGGTGCAAAAGTAAGGTGCATAAGCTTGTGGCCCAGATCCTCATGTTGTCCATGTTGCCTCAGGATCTCTGCCTTTGCTTTCATCAGTGGCTCATGGGAGGTGTTCCAGTTATCTATTATTATATTATAAAATCTCCCAAATCTTAATTTTTTTTAGAAGAGAGAGAGAGAGAGAGAGAGAGAGAGAGAGAGAGAATTTTTTTAATACTTATTTTTTAGTTTTCGGCAGACACAACATCTTTGTTTGTATGTGGTGCTGAGGATCAAACCTGGGCCGCACGTATGCCAGGTGAGCGTGCTACTGCTTGAGCCACATCCCCAGCCCCAAATCTCCCAAATCTTGATGGTTTAAACCTACCACAACTTCATTGTATCTCACAGTATAATTGGCCGAATTCAGGAAGGTCTTGGCTAGGTGAGTCTTATGTTTCATGATGGGTCATCTGGGATCGCTTGGAGGTATTCAGCTGACAGATGGACTGCTCCATCCTGGCACCTTGATGGGTTTATTGCAAGTTTGGGCTCATCTTGACCTTTCTGTTTTTATATTATCTCAGGATCTTACAAATGATCTCTCTAGCATAAAAGTCAAGTTTTTTACATGGTGATTTGGGACTCCAAGAGCCATGCCAGTTCTCTTACAGACAAGGCCCAGAACTGGCATGGTGTCACTTCTGTCACATTATCTTGGTCAAAATAGCCATAGACCAGTCGTAGATTCAAGAGGATGGGAAATAGATACCCTCCCTGATGGGAGGCTTGTAAGAGTTTATAAGCATCTATAATCTTTCTTAGTGGGAAGGAGAGGTACTTTATGAGAAGTTTACAGAGGGAAAAAAATGCTAATTTTAGTTCAGTTCAAGACATTGGTCTGAGCTTAAAATGGACTGCTTTTTTTAAAAAGCATATTTTTCTCTAGTCCATCCATTTACCAGTAAATGCCCTAATTTCATTCTTCTTTATGGCTGAGTAGAATTCCATTGCATATATATAAGACATTTTCTTTATCTATTTGACGGTTAATGGGTACCAGGGCTGGTTCCATAACTTGGCTGTTGTGAATTGGGCTGCTATAAACAAACATTAGTATTCATGTTCTATAGTATGCTGATTTTAGTTCTTTTTTTTTTGAGAGAGAGAGAGAATTTTTTAATATTTATTTTTTAGTTTTCAGTGGACACAACATCCTTGTTTGTATGTGGTGCTGAGGATCGAACCTGGGCTGCATGCATGGCAGGTGAGCGCACATCCCCAGGCCCTGATTTTAGTTCTTTTGGATAAATACCAAGGAGTGGAATAGCTGAGTTGTAGGTGGTTCCATTCCCAGTCTTTTGAGGAATCTTAATACTGCTTTCCAAAGTGGTCATATTAATTTACAGTCCCACCAACAATGTTTGAGAGTATGTTTTTTCCCCACATTCTCACCAGCATTTATTATTATTTGTACTCTTTCTTTCTTTTTGGTACTGGGGATTGAACCCAGAAATGCTTTATCACTGAGCTGCATCCCAGCCCTTTTTATTATGTATTTTGATAAAAGATCTTGCTAAATTGCTGAGGCTGGCCTCCAACTTGGGATCCTCCCACATTGCTGGGATTACAGGCATGTGCCACTGTGCCTGGTTATTATTTGTATTCTTTTTAAAAATTTTTAGTTATTGATGGACCTTTATTTTATTCATTTATTTATATGTGAATCGAACCCAGTGCTGCACACATACTAGGTAAGCACTCTAGTGCTGATCCACAACCCCAGCCCATATCATTTGTACTCTGGATGATTGCTATTCTAACTGGGGTGAGATGAAGTCTCAGTATAGTTTCGATTTGCCTTTCCCTGATTGCTAAGAATGTTGAACGTTTTTCATATATTTCCTGGCCATTTGTAAGCTACTCCTCACATCAGGAGGATGAGAAATGCCTGTTTATATAATTTGTTTATTTGTTTGTTGGTATTAGGGATTAAACCAGGGGCCCTTAACCAGTGAGCCATATTCCCAACTCTATTATTTATTTATTTGCATTGAAGATACCATTTTTAATGTTCCTGGAATGGCTGGTACTGGTAGATAATTAAAACACACATTAATCGAATGAATACAGGGTTTCTTACACTGTTGATTGCAAATTGAGTATTTGTCTCTTAATAAAATCACATTTGACATGTATCTTACGATCTACAATACAATTCAAATTTAAAAGGTGTATACAAACAAAATAATACAAGATACTCAGCATCTTCCCTAGGCTGTCAGTGCCACACCCACATGCACTTGTGTACTGAATATTTCATGAAAATACTTTAGAACCCAGTGCCAACTCTCCCTCTTAAAGCATTCTATGTTGATAACACCTTTCTTTCTATATCCATCATGCCTTTGTTAACTGTACTGCAACACATGGAGTGCTGTTTTAATTGTTTCTTGGTTTCCATTTTTGAACAGCACATACTTCGAAACTATGAGCCATGTATTGCCCATCTGTATTAACTTATCATTTTATAGTTTATGACAGATATTGGGTAATCAATGTGACTATTTAATAAAATGAGTAAAAGTGAGCATTCAGGTAAGGGGCACAATATTTAGAAGATTTCTATATAGATTGGCTTAACTGATCCTGATATTATTTTTTATTTAAAGACCGGGTCTCGCTAAGTTACTGAGACTGGCTTTGAACTTGTGATCCTCTTGCCTCAGTCTCCTGAGTTGCAGGGATTACAGTGTGCACCACTGCACTTGGCATTTGTCCATTTATTGATTGCATTATTTGTGGGTGGTTTTTTTTTTTTTTTGTGTGAGTGTGTGTGTGTTAAGTTTTTTGAATTCTTTATACTTTCTGTATATTAATCACCTGTCAGAGGAGTAACTGGCAGATTTTCTCAGATTCTGCCTTAGCCTCCTGGTTCCTGGGATTTCAGGTATGCACCACTTCTCCCAGGTATTCCTTTTTATTTTTTGAGACAGGGTCTCATTAAGTTGCCCAGGCTGGCCTTGAAGTTGGGATCCTCCTGCCTCAGCCTCCTGAGTAGCTTGGATTACAGGTGTGTGACACCACTCCTAGCAAGGACATTCCTTTGAAATAAGGACAAGTTATTGCACTTTACAGCACTGATGGTAACACCACTGATGCTTGATAGTCTTTTGGTTCTAGGGGAAGCACTATCCACATTCATAGGGTTACTGCATGGATGTCTAAACTGTTTGCTGTGAAGATGCTTTTTAATTTGAAGTCATTTCATTTATTGATTCTTGGTTTTATTTCCTTGAGTTTTGGGAGTCTCATTAAGGAAGTTGGTGTCTGCATTAATATGTTGAAAATCAAGATTGAATGTTTTCTCTCATAACTAGAAGCTGGAGAGAAATAAGAAATTTTTAAAAAGATGGGATCCCATGAAAATAGAAGGAAGACTAAAAGAGTGGAGGAAGGGAATCAAGGGGGAAGGAAGAGGTACAGGAAGGGGGAGGAACCACAGAATGAAACTGGTTCTATGCATCATTCTGTGTGCATGTATGAATATATCACAATAAATTCAACTTTTATGTATATCCATAATATATCAATTAAAATACAATAAATTAATAGAAGGAAGACCAAGAAAGTAGGGGAAGATGGTAGGGGGAGGGAGAAGGGGAGGGAGAGGGGAAAACTGAGGGTTGAAATGGAGCAAATTATATTCTACACATGTGTTAGGAAACAGATGAGGATGGTGGGAACATGAGGTTGAGAGAATTATTCTATAAAATAGGCCCACTGTGCTGACCCCCCACATGTTTTCTTTGCCAAAAAGCAATTTGGCTATGGCCCTGCCTGGCCTAAGTGGATAGGATATGTCCCATTCCTCAGCAAACTGAGGCAGGGGCAAAGGTCAGGCAGTCAGTGTAGGTAATGAAGGATGGAAGGCAAGAGAGTGATGACTGGTTATCAAAGAAAGAACAATCGTTTTGCTGGGTCAACTGGGATTGTGTTCCTGGACACTCTGGGTTACGATCAATTAATCTCCTGTGCTCCTGCTTCTAGTCATGTATACAGGGAAGAAAGAGAAGACAGTGATTAAAGACATGGGTATTGGGATTTATAAGAAAGCTAGTTGCACCCTCTCCCCTTGGCTTTTTGTTCCAAGGCCTCCTTCTCTTTGTGGAGTCTGTCCTCTATCACTTTCCTAAATACAACTTGCTTGCTACGCTTGCTTCAGTGTTATTCTTCAACCCTGGGAACAAGAACCCATTTCCAAACTCCACCAAACTGGTATCACATGTCACAATGAACTTCACAGTTATAAATAAAATAACAAAAAAATAAAGAAGAACATAAAATAAATAAATAAGAATCAAACAAAAACAGACTGCTGCTGCACTATAGCCTCAATCAAAAGTAGCTGTGGAAGACAATAGTGATGGGAAATCTTCCCAAAGGACAGGGCTTTGGGTGATGCACCTGGCTATACGTTTTGTTTGGAAGGAGAAGGGACTCAATGGAAGAACAGATGTAAATAGACAGTGGCAAATGGCTTAGCTAGTTGACCAAAGGCTTGGAAGGAGAAGGTTTGGAAGATCAAAGATTAAAATTCAGGGAAGAGACACACAAATGATTCTGTGAAAATGCAAAAGAAAGTGTGAGTATTTTTGTATTGTATGCTAATGCCCATGGGGGCACATCCATAATTTAAGAAGCACTCAACCACCAAGTAAGAGAATGAGTACTTCACTTCAACCAGCCTCTGCATAGGTTACCCCAATGCTGCACAATGGGCTCACGAAAGCAGTGGCTATGGTGGTGGGAGGTACAGATGGGCCCAAAAGCATGGGCTTCCACTCACCACTTAACTTCTGCTGCTGCTGCTGAATGTCCAATGTGCAAGAAATATACAAACATTATATATTGGTGCCATATTCTGAGTAAGAATTCATAGGCCTAAGAGTCAAATTCAAGACAATCTGTCTACTGCAAAATTGGTCATGATCCTGTATAACAGGAAAAAAAAAACCAAAACAAACAAACAAAAGAACCTTAGCTGTTTTCTCCACTATGCTCTCAACCCTAGACAATTCTTTTTTTCTTAAATTTTTTTTAGTTGTAGATGGACACAATACTTTTATTTATTTTTATGTGGTGCTGAAGCCAGATTTAAAGTTAGGTAGTCAGTGTAGTTAGGTAAATCGGGTCTAATACAGAGTGAAATCTAAAATGGAGGCCATGCTGGGAATGACTCAAGGAAAATACAGGACAATGAAATGTTAATGAAGTCCTGAAAAGGCCCTAGGCCAAAGTCCACCTCAAAGAAGTGTTAATGAACAGCCCCCAACAAACTTAAAGATACCCCATCCCAAAGAAATGATAATGAAGTCCTTCCTGCCCAGATGACTTCTTTGGCCCACCTGTGTCCCAACCCCTCCCACCTACATTCCATCCCCAAAACTATAAGAAAGGGAAACAACCGCACTTCCACGGATTCCACCTCTTGGTTCCCCTTCTTCCTCCGGGAGAAGTCTTTTCTGCTGTCCTTTAATAAACTTCTAATTTCTACTCTGACCTTGCCTCGGCGTGCTCCTTTGGTGTTATTCTTCAACATCGGGGAAGCAAGGACTCGTCACCGGTCAACAGCGGTATCAGTGCTAAGAATCAAACCCAGTGCCTAATACATGCTAAGCAAGTGTGTTACCACTGAGGTACAAACCCAGCCCCAACCCTTGACAATTTTGTTCACTAAAATGCGTTGTTTTTCCTCCCACATTGACCAAGAAATTCTCCAGTGGACACTTACTGGACACCCTGTAACTTAATTCAAGTCTGTACTATATACCTGGATGTTGAGTCAGATCCCATAGGTTAAGGTATCCCACAAGACTGCCATGCACTTCAAATACTAATTTTAAGTCCAGGCTCTGGAAATTCTGACTTCCTGGATAGATATCAGGGGTTCCCACAATCCTCCCTTTAGATTCAATCATTTGCTAGAGTGATCCACAGTACTTAGGAAAGCTCTTAGGTTTATCAGTTTATTATAAAGGGTATTATACAAAATGTAGCTGAACAGCCAGATGGAAAAGATGCTTAGAGTAAAGAATGTGGGAAAGGACAGTTTCCATGCTCTATCCAGGACATGCCGAGTGGAGAATAACACCTACATGTGTTCAGGAACCTGGAAGCTTTCTGACCTCATAGTTCAGGAATCTTTCATGGAGGATTCATCATGCAGGGATAATTATTAACTCCATCTCCAGCCCCTCTCCAGGATGTGGATGTGGGATGTGGAGCTGAAAGTTCTAAACTTCTAATCAGGGTTTGGTTTTTCTGGTGACTAGGACCCATTCAGGAGCTCAAGTGACATCTTACTAGGACAAAAAGATGTTCTTTTTTTTTTTTTAGTTGTAGTTGGACACAATACTTTTATTTTATTTATTTATTTTTATGTGGTGCTGAGGATTGAACCTTGCACCTCGCACATGATAGGCAAGTGCTCCACCACTGAGCCACAACCCCAACCCCAAAAGATGTTCTTTTTAACAAAGAAATTCCAAGTGATAAGGAGTTCTGTGTCAGAAACCAAGGTCAAAGATCAAATTTTAGTTTTGAAATAAAGATTCTCCTAGCATTCCTATTGTTTAGAAAATTACAAATTTTCAGGAGCTCCATGCCAGAATCTGGGAGAAGAGATAAAATATTTCTTATATCACAATATTGCAGTTCCTTGGCCACCACATTATTCTGCAGCCCTTGACTGCATTATCTTTTCTGATTTTACATATATGCTTTTCAAATGTTGTTATAGGCACAAGCACAAAGCCAGTTCAGTGATGATCTCAGGTTTGTGTTATTTTGTTGATTCTCTCCCAAATTTAGCTTTTTGAAATTCTTTTGGCTTTATATTATAGGATGTGTTTTAGTCAACTTTTTTGTCATTGTGACCGAAAGACCTGACAAGAACAATTTCAGAGGAGGAAAAGTTCATATCTCAGTCCATAGATAACCTGCTCCATTGCTGTGGGCCCAAGGTGAGGCAGGGCATCATGGCAGAAGAGTGTTATAAAGGAAAGCAGGTCAGAACACAGGCACCAAGAAGCAGAGAGAGATATATAACACAAAATCACATCCTAATGACCCACCTCCTACTCACACCCTACCTGCCTACAGTGGCCACCCAGTTGATTCCTAACAAGGGATTAATGCACTGATTAGGTTAAGGTTCTCATAACCCAATCATTTCACTTTTAGACTTTCTTGCATCATCTTACACATGAGTTTTTTTGGGGGACACTTCATATCTAAACCACAACAGTATGGGATGTATTAGTAATCTCTGATAGTTTTGTGGCATATACAATATTCATGGATAAAGCAACTTTGGGAGTGGATAAGGAGCAAGATGTTTATAAATTTAAATTTGTTTTTATTTTAGTTACTGCTTTGTTATGGCCATTTTGCCTGACCATTAGTGATAAGCACTGCAACTGATTCCTACTGGGGCATATATTTGTAGCCTCTTCTGTCCCGAGCCTATAGCAGCTTAAAATTTTCTCTTTTACACATGCACACACACACACACACACACACACACACAAATAGGTAAAGCATGCACAGCTGGAACATTCAAAAGTCAGTCAAGGACATACTTAAAAAAATAGATTTCCTGCTAGGGTGTTTGGTAGTGCACATCTGTAATCTCAGTGATCCAGGAGACTGAGGACCAAGAATCACAAATTTGAGGCCTGCCTAGGCAACTTAGCAAAATCTTATCTTAATATTTAAAAAAAAATAAAAAGGACTCAGTGATGAAAGAGCCTTGAATTCAATCCCCAGTGCTACTCACACACACACACACACACACACACACACACACACACACAAAGAAAAAGCATATTTCCCTCCCATGTCTGTTCAAACTATTCCCTTTTCTTAGGTGTAACAGTTGTGACCAGTTTCTTATTTCATTTATATTATACTGGTGTATATTCTTGCAATGTTTTATTTTTATTATACTGTATAGGCCCAGTCAGGAGACAGAAATCACAGTGTTTCAAACAGGAAGTTTACTATAAAGCATTGTTAAGCTATGCTATAAGAGTAACTATAATTCTGGGCACAATGGCACATGTCTGTAATCCCAAGGCAGGAGGATTGTGAGTTCAAAGCCAGCCCCAGCAACTTAGTGAGGCCCTAGAGCAATTCAGCATGACACTGTTTTTAAATAAAATACAAAAAAGGGCTGGGGATGTGGCTCAGTGGTTAAGTGCCCCTGGGTTCAATCCCTGGTACCAAAAAATTTAAAAAAAGACTATAAGGTATAAAGATAAATCTATTGGATACTCTTGGGCTGAGGGAGAGTTTAGTTCCTTCTCCCAATGCAGAATTCACACTACACTAAAGAAGGGGTAGTTGCAGCTTACTGGAATAGCAGAAAAGTTTTATAGTTTTTCTAGTTCAGAGCTGGTCCACAGGTGCTGATAAAGCAGGAAATCCACAGTTGGCAAGAGGATACTTGGCATACAAAGAGTACGAGTGCCACCATAGTTGGGAGGACTTGTGGTCCTCTTTGAGCTGGGAGAGCTGTAGGGGAAAATCTTTTGGGGCTGCAGGTGATCAGAGGGAACTGTGGGTGAGAGATCTGTAGCATGGGGTGTCTATGATGAGATGGCTGTAGGAAGGTGATCAACAGCTGGGTTGGGCTGTGGGATTGCTATGTATTCTAGACACATGGAAGGGGCAGAACATAACTAGCTTACCTTTACACCTGCACCTGGCAACAGTGGGTTCAGAAGAGAAGCCCCTTTCTCCTGTGATGTTTTCCCAGAGCTCTCTTACTTACTACAAAGGAGAAATATTTGAAGGATTTCTGTCCATTAATGCAGAGAAATTATAGAAGTTGAATTTGGAGTGGAGAGCCAATATGTTGATATTTGGCACATGTACAAATATAAATAACTATAAACATGTAATGTCCTTACTTTTAGACCACAATACAGGCATATTACCTCATTTGGTTCATTTGCTAAGAGATTGTTCCATATGAATGTGTTTGAAGTTACCTCTTTTCAAAGGCTACATACATATTCCACTGTATGTACCTTTACTTATTGTACTACTCTCTTATTAATTTTATTTCTAATAATTTGCTATTAAAAATAATACTGCAGTAAGTATCCTCATACATCTGCTATTTTATACCACACAAGTATACCCACATACAATTCTATAAGTAGAATTTCTGGGTCAAAGGCAGGCACATAAATATATGTAAATTGTATTTTTAAAATTTTTTAAAATTAGTTTTATTTATATATGACAGTGGAATGAAAATTGTATTTTTAACAAAACTTAATACACAAAAAGAATAAATATCATACAAGTACAAATTATATCACTAATGATCAATCACATACTTATTAACCTTCTATGGATCCCAAGATCTAGAACAAACCACTGACTCCATCTTGTGTCCACTTCTCTGTCCCTCCTTACTGTTTCTTCCTTGAAGGGATTCACTACTCTGTGCAGTGTATAGTTTTCTTGTTTTTTATTTTAACAGTTTTATCACATTTGTATAGATATCTAAAAAGAACATAAAATTTCCCCTATCCTTTATAATCTTTTTGTTCCTGCAAAGTAACAGCATGCTTTATTTTATAACTACTAGGTAATGAAGCAGTGGTATTTATGTTAACCAAGTATTGAATAATGGTACCAGTTTCATTCAACATGTTGTTTCGTATAAACATTTAGGCTCTTACAGTTGAACTTTAGGTTTTGAATATGATCTGATGAGACAGTATCAGGAGGATCTGTATTTACTACTGAAAAATCTTTAAGCCAGATGTAATGGTGAGTGCCTGTAATCCTAGTGATTTGGGAGTCTAAGACAGGAGGATTGCAAGTGTGAGGCCAGCCTCAGAAACTTAGTGAGACCCTGTCTCAAATAAAATTTTAAAAATAGGGTGGGGATGTAGCTCATTGGTAAAGTGACCTGGGTTAAATCTCCAATACTGCTCCCCACTCCACACACACACAAAGAAAAGAAACTCTCATATCTCAGCATTTAGATTGGGCTTTACCTCAGAATTATTGGCTTCTTCTATGTTAAAAAGAAAACTGAATTTAAAAATCTCTTATCTTTTTTCTCTATGAAATTCCAGAATTAAAAAATATATATATTTTAATTTGTTATAATTAGTTATACCTGACAGTAGAATGCATTTTGACACATCATACATAAATGGAGAACTTTTCATTCATCTGACTGTACATGATGTACATAGTCATGTAATCATATGTGCACAAAGGGTAATGTCCTATTCATTCTACTATCATTCCTACCCCCTACCCCATCCCCTCTCTTCACTCCCCTCTATTTTGAATTAGCATCTGCATATCAGAGAAAACATTTGACTTTTGGTTCTTTGGGATTGGCTTGAAATTCTGGAAGTTTGGTAAGAAAATATCATATTTTGAATTCTGAATGTGTCCTCCCAAAAGTGTATATTGGAAACTTAACACTTCTGTGCAACAGTGTTAGGGGATGGGTCCTAATGGGAGGTAATTAAGTTATGAGGACTCTGACTTCATGTATTAATGCCTTAATTGTGGGAACATTTCCTCATAAAAGGGCAAGTTTGACCCCCTTTTGTCTCTTGTGTTTTTGCCTTCTCTATAGGATAATGCAGCAAGAAGGCCCTTGCCAGATGCTGGCTCCTTCTCCTTCTTCTCCTTCTTCTCCTCCTTCTCCTCCTTCTCCTTCTCCTTCTTCTTTTTCATTACTGGGGATTGAACTCAAGAGTATTTTACCTCTGAGCCACATCCTTTCAACCATCTATTTATTTATTTATTTATTGTTTGTTTGTTTGTTTGTGGTACTGGGAATTGAACCCAAGGGATGCTTTAGCACTGTGCCACAGCCCCCATCCTTTTTAAATTTTGAGATAGGGTCTTGCTGAATTGCTGAGGCTGGCCTTGAACTAGTGATCTTCATGCCTCTGTCTCCTGAGTAACTGGGATTACAGGTGTGCACCATTGTTCCTAACCTTGGTGAAGTTTTAAAATCTCAGTTACTGCACTTTTAAACTCCAGATATTCTATTTAGTCTCTCCTTTGGTTTCTTCCTTCCTCCCCACCTTTATTTAGTATCATTTAATGTATTAAAAAACAGCTTTTTAAAAAAATTCAAAATAGGAAATGTCGGTCTCAACAATAGTTTTTTTTTTTTTCAGTAGATGGACACAATACCTCTATTTGATTTTTATGTGGTGCTGAGGATTGAACCCAGAGCCTCATGCATGCTAGGCGAGCACTCTACCACTGAGCCACAACCCCAGCCCTCAACAATATTTTTTAAAACATTTATTTCATTGGTTCTTCTTAGTTATACATGACAGTAGTGTGGGAAGCCATTCTGACACGTGATTGGGTGACTCCGTTAAGGGCCTGAGGCGCTTTGGCTATGTCGAAGCTTTCCCGACCCTTTCCTGATGAGAGAGCCCATCCGTGTGGGGGTGTGCCTGACCACTGACCCTGGGGACCCAATCACTGACCCTGACCTTGGAGTGCAGCCCCCACTCAACCTTCATCGGATGGAATTCTCCCCTGAATCTCTTGTTCCCCAATAAAAGGCTACTCCCCGGCGTGTTCACTCTCTCTCTCTCCTGCTAGCCCTGAGTAATCCTTGCTGCCCTGCTGGGCGGTTAGAGGAGGGAACCAGAGAGGGGAGCCCTCTGGGACCTAGCAATAGAAATAAGGTAACTGAGCCTGTGTGTTTTATTTCCATCTCTTCTAACTAACTTTATGCCTAGAACCTCATTAATGAAACCATTGCGCAGGCCGCGTGGTAGACAGTAGAATACATTTTGATAAATTATAAAAGCATAGGATATATGTTATTTTAATTACAACTCCATATTTGTAGGTGGGCATGATGGTGGTATGCATTTAGGTATTTTCATATGTGTTCATAGGAAAATTATGCTAGATTTATTCTACTGTCTTTCCTTTCCTCATCTCCCTTCTCTTCCTTTCATTCCCCTTTGTCTAATCTATTGAACTTTTCTTCTTCCCCTTTTCCCTGCTTTATTGTGGTTTAGCTTCCACATATCAGCAAAAACATTCAATTTTTGGTTTTGGGGGACTGTCTTATTTCGCTTAGCAACATATTCTCCAGATCTACCTATATATTGGCAAATGTCATAAGGTCATTCTTCTTTATGGCTGAGTAATCTTCCATTGTGTATATATAGCACAATTTCTTTGTCCATTCATCTGTTGATGGGCATCTAGATTGGTTGGTTCCATAGCCTAGCCATCAACAATACATTTAATACAATCACAGATTCCAAATGAAAAACATAAATGACTCATGATACAAGTTTTCAACCTTTCTTAGACAACACAGAAACAAAGTATTCAAGTTGTGTTTTAATAAGAGGAAAATGAAATCTAATTTCCACACAAAGATAGTTTAAAAAAATAAAACCAATGTTGAACTTCTTTAAATCCCCGCCCTATCCCATTTTTTTTTCCCTATCCCACTCTTGATCTTACTCAGCCAAGTTCTATGTCAGCAAATGCAACCCTCTGCCTTCACATGTCTCTCTACCCAAGATTTCAATAAAAAATTAAATATTAGTGGTGTTATTGAATAAAAACTACAATATGCTTAAAAAAGCCAGCTTATTTGTTGAATGTTGAAAGAAGGGACTAAAATTGGGTGTCATGAAAGGGTAGTCGGGAAATGGCAGAGCTTGTTTAATTTGCTTCACTCTGATTTTTAGATCATGGGATTATGTCCAAAGAAATTAATGATGCTAAGAAACATCCCAACCATTCATTCATATGTATACCAATGTCTATGAAAAGCTTAAAATAACATGGGAAAATATTTAAATTATAAAGTTAAAGAAAAAATAGGATACAAAAAACTGTGTATACTGTATGATAGTAACTCTATCAAGATAACCAACCAACCTGGGCTAAGGTACAGCTCAGTGGTAGAGCACTTGCCTATCATGTGGGAGGCCCAGGGATTTCATCCTTAGACACAACACCTTAAACAAAACCAAACAAAACACCTACCCAACCAAAATATGCCCTATGAGAAGTTGAAATAAAATGGTTCAGAAAGTTAACCATGGTTGTATTTAAGTAGTGTATCTACAGAGAACTTTCTTTTACTTTTCTTTTTAAAGATTTTCTCCATTAGGAAGATTTTTTAAAAAACTGTTACAAAAAGTCTGATAGAAGTATTGAATCTGAGTTAATGACTAAGTCCAGCTTATAAGAAAGGATGTGTGAACATTTATTAAACTATAAAACATTTCAGGCTTCTCCATCTACCCACTCTGGCCTAAGGATGGAGGGCTTCAGCCTCTCCCCTACCTGGGTGAAAAGTGTGACTAGGTTCTGTTGAAGAAAAATGCTGACCCAAATCCAAATGGTAATGCTATGAATTTATAGAAAGCAACAGAAAATATCAGACTTGGGAGCAATTTATTTACAATACAGGAGTGTTTTAATATTAGAATTAAACCCGAGGACAACTCTTTTTTGCTGTATTGTGTAGATATCAAGTTACAAAATCCAGTCCTGGTTTAGAAACTTAAACAAAACAACATTGTAATAAGAGCATACCAAGAAAAGTGTGAAACTGAGAAAAACTGCTTCTGTAAAAATAATTTCCTTTAAGACTTTTGCTTACTCACAACTTAAGGCCTCCCACTTCTCCCCAACAGAGGCCAATCCTCTAATACTTTCTACCAAAGCATCCAATGGTTTGTCCATCCAACAAATACTTATGAACAAAATAAAAACCACCATTTCAGGACTCTAATTTAACTAAAGGCATTTTCCAAGTCACACACAGATTTATCAGCAAAGGGTGGGGCTTTACTAGCTTAAAGCACACCTTCCAACCAATCATGGCTCACCCAAAACTTTGCTTTCCCTAGGGAAATACTAGGAAACCAAACTCTAAATAAATAAATAAATAAATAAATAAGGGTTGGGGGAATCCCAATGGTAGAACACACGCTTAGCGTGCACAATGCCGTAGATTCAACCCAAGCACCAAAAAAATAAAATAAAGGGAGAAATTTGTTCATAATGTGCTGGACACTGGAGCCTTAAACAGATGAGAAACCTGTCCCTGCCTTAAGGACATTTCAACTTTCCTAAAATGGGAGATAGATATCAACCACAATCCATTAAGAGCAGACATCATCACATTCTGACTATTAAAAATACACTGCAATTCTCATTGATTATTTATTTAAACATCCTTACACTGAAACTTTACTGACTTACTAGAGTGCGAAAATGCAACTACTTTCTCCTGATGAGTACTTCTAAAAAGGGCAGTTATTTAAAGGACACTTTGTGATGTTTGCCCCTAAACATCACAATTCCTAGTGAAATTAAGAAATGGCGCATATTTTACTCCAAGAATAAGACACTTTGCAACGAGATTAAGCGACCAGTCCTATTATCTAGATCAAGTCTCATCAGTACCCTGAAAAGCTGAGTCGTAAGAATGCTAACTTCAACTATCTTCAGTCTTCTCTTCCAACTGCTGATTGGCAATGTGCTCCTGTGTCAGCAGCTCCAAGTCTCTCTGTATACTCGGTGGTCTTCCAGATCTTCACAGAGTGATCTGACGATGTCCAGTCTCCTGTAGTTCTTGACTGGGCTTCGCACCACCTGGAGGCATCACTCTTTCAGGGTATACACTGGCAGTGTGATGTTGGCAAAAGTAGGCTATCCATCAACGGTGGCAGATGGCACAAATAATTCAGTTAACCAGAAGCCCACCGTGTGTTCCTACACCTCTGAAGAGCCAAATATGGTCTCGGGAGGTGTGGATGCGGAGGTGCTGCCCGGCTGCAGCGTCCCATAGGGCTGCGGCTCACCGCGGAAGTTAAGCCACACCAGCAGCACAGCCTGCGGGCTGTGGTTGCGGAAGATGCCCCGGGAAAGCTCCCGCAAATTGAACGAGTGCAGCACCGGCAGAGGCTGCCCGGCCTCCATCTTCTCTGCGCCACTGGCCTCATCCGGACTGCCGCACCCTGCTCCTTTCGGTAGCACTCTTCAAGGTTGAACAATCTGCACCCACCGCCTTGGCAGACTCTTCTGGTTCCTCACCTTCCTGGCTTCACCTTCCCAGCCTAGAGGACCGCTTCGCTGCCAAGGGATTCGCCAGCCTGAGCGGGTCAGGCCGGAGCCGTGGGTGCGTGCATGCGCGTGCGCGCTCCCGGCTAGGCTTGCGTGCTCTGTGCGCGTTCTCAACTGGGATTAAATGGGCGGTCCCCAGAATGGCTGGCTCCCTGTTATAGTCTTTATAATAAAATTTTTTATTTGCTGAGTTTTTGATGTTATCTCTTTACTTCTTTGCATATATATATTTAGTTTTAGGTGGAGGCCATGTCTGTATTTTACATTTATGTGGTGCTGAGGATCAAACCCAGTTCCTCATGCATGCTAGGTGAGTACTCTACCACTGAGCCACAACCCCAGCCCCTGATGTTATGCCAGATTCGTGGGACCCCAATAGACCTCCAGGAGCCAAATCCTATGCAAGCACACAAGAGTCTTTATTGCAAGCTAGAGCCTGGACTCACAACTGTTCCCAATGCAGTGGTCCCAGGGAGTGAGTCCTGGTCCTTTGTTCAGTGAGATTTTATAGGTTTTGGGGGGATACTCTATGCCTCACTACATCACACAACAAATCATTCCATACTGCGGGAAAATCAAACATTGATTAGCACATTCAATGGCGGGAACAAGATGGGTGATTGGTTAGTACAAGAAGGGGATTTTTTTTTTTTTTTTAAGAGAGAGTGAGAGAGGAGGGGGAGAGAGAGAGAGAGAGAGAGAGAGAGAGAATTTTTTTAATATTTATTTTTTAGTTCTCGGCGAACACAACATCTTTGTTGGTATGTGGTGCTGAGGATCGAACCCGGGCCTCACGCATCCCAGGCAAGCGCGCTACCGCTTGAGCCACATCCCCAGCCCAGAAGGGGATTCTTTTGAACTGATTAGTTTAGGCCAGGAGGTGTGTACGTGCTAAACTACATGGTTTCCCAACTTGTTATCAACCACCATAAACTACTTGGGGGTCATCTGGCATTCCAGGTATTCTCCCTGTCTCATACTGATTGGTAGTCGCTAGGGGGTTGCTATGGGTCCTCACCTAGCCTAACTGAGTCAGGGACACCTGGCGCCTCAGACCTCTCCTGTTATTTGCAGACAAACAACTCAGCAGAGTGGGTATGTGCTTAGGAGTGCTCTGTGGGTTTTTCCAAGGACAAGGGTCACGCCCCCTTCCTTAGGACAGGCCTTGAGGTAGAAGCTGCTGTTATTTATTTTTAAAAATGGAGTCACATTAGTTTCTCCCTACAAGTATATTTAATAAGTGCTTTTGAAATATTTTTGTCCAACATCTGGGATCTCCAGAAACAGGTTTTATTGACTGTCCCCTCCCATGTATGAGTCACATTTTCATATTTCTTTGCTTGTTTCATATTTTTTGTTGTTAATGTTAGTGGCACCCCTTTCTCCACAGAAAATCTTAACTGGATTCCTCCAGAAATCTTCACCATGGCTGATTTTAGGACTGTCAACAAAAGAATCTCTACAAAAGTTCAATGTAGATAAACTTCCTATTTTTGTGTTGCTCTATTTTACTTGGCTACTGGCCTGGAAGAAATTGGCACTCCAGGTGCTGAACACCCCTTACTAGTTTTTCCACAAATATGTATCCAGTATAGTAGTTTGTAGAAATGTGTAAACAAGGCCTCTAGCCTTGAGCTGGAGCTTCACAGAGAAGTCTACTTCTTTTTTTAAAAATTTTTAAAAATTGATTTTTAATAAAACAAATGACAGCGGAATACATTACAATTCTTATTACACATATACAGCACAAATTTTCATATCTCTGGTTGTATATAAAGTATGTTCACACCAATTTGTGTCTTCATACATGTACTTTGGATAATGATGTCCATCACATTCCACCATCCTGGTTAACCCACTGCCCCCTCCCACTCCTCTGCCCTATCTAGAGTTCCTCTATTCCTCCCATGCTCCCCCTCCCTACCCCACTATGAATCAGCCTCCTTATATCAAAGAATATAAAGAACTCAAAAACCTAAGCAAATAATAATAATAATAACAACCCAATCAACAAATGGGCCAAGGACCTGAACAGACACTTCTCAGAAGAGGATATACAATCAATGAATAAATATACAAAAAAAATGTTCATCATCTCTAGCAATTACAGAAATTCATCAAAACTACTCTAAGATATCATGTCACTCCAGCTAGAATGGCAGTTATTATGAAGACAAACAACAGTAATTGTTGGCAAGGATGTGGGGGAAAAGGTACACTCATACACTGCTGGTGGGACTGCAAATTGGTGCAGCCAATATGGAAAGCAATATTGAGATTCTTTGGAAAACTGGAAAAGGAACCACCATTTGACCCAGCTACCCCTCTCCACATTCTATACCCAAGGACTTAAAAACAGCATACTACAGGGACACAGCCGCATCAATGTTTATAGCAGCACAATTCACAATAGCTAAACTGTGGAACTAACCTAGATGCCCTTCAGTAGATGAATGGATTAAAAATGTGGCATATATACACAAAGGAATATTACTCAGCAATAAAAGAGATGTCTACCTCTCCAAGATAAGAGAAGTTACTAATTGGGCTCCATGATAATAGCTGGTAGGGTGAGGAAAGAAAGGGGAGAAGAAGCTGTCCCCTTCTTAGGTGTTATCCTTGAAGGGTTAACTTGCCCAAAACAGTGAAAGAAAAATTTGCTTTTATGTGAACTTCTGCAGATTGTGAACTTCTGAGCCCCTCCCCTTACATATTGGGTATAAAATTCTGAAAATACCTTAACTTGGGGTTCAGGGGATTATTTGATTACAGCAAAAGCTTTGCCTTCTGAATCTGGCTGGAATGCTTTGCCTTGTCTGTCCCTACAACATTAAAATTGGACACTTTAGATAAAACTATTGTATCAGCTCTAAATTATAATCACCCTATTTCTAAGAGATAGAAACTGTTGCTACTTTTGTTTGTTTAATTACTTTTGTGGACAAGTTCTATGAAATATGTTTCCCTTGCTGTGTGTAGCCATTTACATAATCATTTAGTGATTAGTCATCTTTTAAAAGAAATTTCATCATTTTATTTTTTGGTGCTTGGATTGAATCTATAGCATTGTGCATGCTAAGCATGTGTTCTACCATTGAACTACCCCCACCTTATTTATTTATTTATTTTTAGTTTGGTTTCCTGGTATTCCCCTAGGGAAAGCAAAGTTTTTGGTCAGTCATGATTGGTTGGAAAGTGTGCTTTAAGCCTGTAAAGACCCACCCTTTACTGATAAATCTGCATGTGACTTGGAAAATGCCTTTGGTTAAATTAGAGTCCTGAAATGGTGGTTTTTATTTTGTTCACATATACTGGTGACTTTTAGGGAGAGAATTTGCCATACTTTTCATTCAACCAATCTGTTTTCACTGAATTTTAACTCCAACCCTCAGTAAATAAGAATTCAAAGTAGTTTTGGATTGAGTTTGATTTGTATTTCTAAAGCATTATTCATTCTCAAAGCACTTTGAGAAATTTTTTGTGGGGCTTTACTCAAAGAAGGGAGCCACCCATCAGCTTGGGGCAACATGTGAGTTTCATGGACTTCTGGGCCATTTGTTCCATCTTCTTAACCTATCAAAATCCCTAGTTCTGGGGAAAAAAAAAAAAAAAAACACAAAATCTAATTCTGCACTTTTGTCTGGCCTCTGATTTTGTTAAAAAGCAAATAAGGTAAGAATATTTTGTCTTTGCTTGGTGTGGTAGTGCCCACCTGTAATCCTAGCAGCTCATGAGAGTTAGGCAGGAAGATCACAAGTTCAAAGCCAACCTCAGCAATTTAGTGAGGCCCCAAGGAACTCAGTAAGACCCAGTCTCTAAATAAAATACAAAAAAGGGCTGGGGATGTGACTCAGTGGTTAAGTGCCCCTGGGTTCAATCTCTGGTATTAAAAAAAAAAAAAATTCTGTCTTTGAGAGAAGTTATGACAAGAACAAGAGCATCCTCTCTAACATGGACATTAGGAAGCAAAAATGTCAGGCCTCCAAGAAGAAATCCTTCCCATATTTGGGAATGGGGACACTCAGGGAGTCTGGAATACTTCTTTCCTTAGTTTCAGTTAAGGAGGGAAGAGAAAGAAGTCTATAGTCCAAATTTGTTGTTCAAATTCTTTGAAAGGGCATCATTTCTCTGAATCCACATCCTCTCTAGGTAGAGAATTCCCTGAATTAGTTTTTCCATGCAGGATCCCAGGCTTCCTTGTGCAATTACTCCTCAGTGGAAATCTCCAAATCGTGTATGTGATTTTTTTGTTACCATCCAGAGTCTGAGAGTATGGCTCAGTAGTAAATTGCTTTTCTAGAATATGCAAAGCCCTGGGTTCAATCCCCAGTCTCTCTCTCTCTCTCTCTCTCTCTCTCTCTCTCTCTCTCTCACACACACACACACACACACAATCAACCAACCAAACAAAACCCCAGAACCTGAGGATGTGGAGGTTTGACTGTGCCTATTGTGCCAGGTACTGTGCCAGACACTAGAATATAAAAGTGTATGAGACATAAGTCCTGATCTTCAATTCCTTACTATTGACGGGCGGTAGACAATAAAAGGTGATTTATTTTTTATTTTTATTTTCTTTTAATTTTTATTTTTTGATGGTAGAGGGGAATTGCAAGGGGGAATTTTTTTTTTTTTTTTTCCAGAAAAGGCTAGAGGTGACAGAGAGCTTGGTGTGGTTCAAGGACTTGCAGGTAGTTTCACGAAATTGCAGGATTCTAAGTGGTTCAGTCATGGGAGATTGGAATCGTAAAGTTAGGAAAGCAGGAGCCTGATCTAAGAGTTTGGGTTCTATGTTTAATAACATGGAATCCATTTATTATTTTTGGCTAAGAGAGTACTATGGTCAAGTTTGTATGTTGGAGTGATTTCTCTGGTGGCAGTATGGATAATAAGAATTGGGCAAAACAAGAGGAAAGAAGGCAGTTAGTAGTCATTCATATCAATTAAATATTTCTGGTCCTTTCCTGGCACATGGTTGGCTTATTTGCCCTTGAAATTAGATGTGGCCACAAGACTTGCTTTGGTAAATGACAAGTGGTTGGACTGTTTTCCACTTCTGGATGGAAGGTTTAAGTGTCAGTTTACCATTTGTCACACTTACTCTTTCCTTCTGCCCTAAAAACTAGCAATATTCAAAATAGAGGCGGAGGGACGCGGTGCTCCGGGGGACGGGCTGAACCTCTGGCTAGGCCGCCTGCTCTGCCACGCTGCCCGCCCGGGGATCTGATCGAGGGAGTAGAAGAGAGGTGCACTGGTGCTCCCGCCCCAGGAGGCACCGAGAGCTGGTGCCTCAGAGAATGGCTTTCTTGCTGGCCACTTACGGAGGATTCAGGATTTGTTCCTAGTGTCCAAGACTTTGACAAGAAACTAACATAGGCAGATGCTTACCTACAAATCTTGATAGAAAAACTAAAGCTTTTTGATGACAAGCTTCAAAACTGTGAAGATGATGAACAGAGAAAGAAAATTGAAACTCTCAAAGAAACAACAAATAGCATGGTAGAATCTATTAAACACTGCATTGTGTTGCTGCAGATTGCTAAAAGTACTGTTAATCCTGTAGATGCAATATATCAACCCAGTCCCTTGGAACCTGTAATCAGCACAGTGTCTTCCCAGACTGTCTTACCTCCAGAACCAGCTCAGTTCTGTAAGTCAGAGCAGCGTCTGTCTTCCTTACCCGTTGGACCTGAATTAGCTACCTTGGGACATCATCACACTCCAACACCCAATAGTACAGGCAGTCGACATTCACCACCTAGTAGCAGTGTAACTTCTCCATGTCATGTCACCTTGTCTCCAAATACAATCCCAGAGTTTTCTAACTGTAGCAGTGAAGATGAATTCTATGATGCTGATGAATTCTATCAGAGTGGCTCATCCCCAAAACGGTTAATAGATTCTTCTGGTTCTGCCTCAGTCTTGACACATAGCAGTTCGTGAAATAGCCTAAAGCACCCAGAAACCACAGAATCACTGAATTCTTCCATGTCCAATGGTACAAGTGATGCTGACCTTTTTGATTCACATTACTGATAGAGACCATGATGGGGAGGTAGGATCAGTGGAAGAGCACAAGAGTGTTATCATGCACTTCTTGTCACAGGTTAGGCTCGGAATGGATCTTACTAAGGTAGTTCTTCCAACATTTATTCTTGAAAGAAGATCTCTTTTAGAAATGTATGCAGACTTTTTTTGCACATCCGGACCTGTTTGTGAGCATTAGTGACCAGAAAGATCCCAGGGATCGAATGGTTCAGGTTGTGAAATGGTACCTCTCCGCCTTTCATGCAGGAAGGAAAGGATCAGTTGCCAAAAAGCTATACAACCCCATTTTGGGTGAGATCTTTCAGTAACACTGGACATTACCAAATGACACTGAAGAGAACACAGAGCTAGTTTCAGAAGAACCAGTTCCCTAGGTTTCCAAAAACAGTGTAACAAAAGTGGCTGAGCAGGTTTCCCATCATCCACCCATTTCAGCCTTTTATGCTGACTGTTTTAACAAGAAAATCCAATTCAATGCTCATATCTGGACTAAATAAAAATTCCTTGGGATTTCAATTGGGGTGCACAACATAGGGCAAGGCTGTGTCTCATGTCTAGACTATGATGAGCATTACATTCTCATATTCCCCAATGGTTATGGAAGGTCTATCCTCACAGTGCCCTGGGTGGAACTAGGAGGAGAATGCAATATTAATTGTTCCAAAACTGGTTATAGTGCAAATATCATCTTCCACACTAAACCTTTCTATGGAGGCAAGAAATACAGAATTACTGCTGAGATTTTTTTCTCCAAATGACAAGAAGTCTTTTTGCTCAATTGAAGGGTAATGGAATGGTGTAATGTATGCAAAATACGAAACAGGGGAAAATACAGTCTTTGTAGATACCAAGAAGTTGCCTATAATCAAGAAAAAAGTGAGGAAGTTGGAAGATCAGAATATGAGTCCCACTGCCTTTGGAAGGATGTCACTTTCAATTTAAAAATCAGAGACATTGATGCAGCAACTGAAGCAAAGCACAGACTTGAAGAAAGACAAAGAGCAGAAGCCCGAGAAAGGAAAGAGAAGGAAATTCAGTGGGAGACAAAGTTATTCCATGAATGCTGGGTTTATGATGAACCATTACTGAAACGTCTTGGTGCTGTGAAGCATTAGGCTGGGAAACAAAAGTTTATACCCAATGACCAGGGCAAGTTGTCCAAATTAAGCAACAATCTTTCTTTGGGAGAACCTATCACTCCCTTCTTATTGCAGTGGTTCCTATCTCAGGGATACTGAACTTTCTGATGCAGATGAACAATTAAAGCTGGAAAAGCTTCCCTTTCTCTATGGCAGTTAAGATTTTGACTTCAGTCCTGAGAAAACTTTAAATTTTGAAACAAGATGTCAGCTCCCGTTCCAGACCCCATGCTTTGAAATTTTTCACACCCTGTACTTTTGTTCTGCTGTTAAATATGACATACAGACTCTTATTTCCTCTTTCATGTAATCTCTTGGGTTCTATATATACAAATATATACACACAAAAATATACCTGGTGGAAGATTTTTCATAAATCTTCCATCTATTGTAAATATTGGTTTCTCAGAATTGTTTTAGAATATTAGTACAATGTATTAAAATCAAGTGTTAGGAAATTTCATGGTTTCACTTATGATAGCTTTTATTTTGGAAATGAACTATTATTAAATTGTATCTAAACCTGGAAAAAAAAATGGAGGCTATTCTGTCAGTTTACATTCTTGAAAAAGAGTGACATGGCAAAAATTCTGGATAGATGGTAATAGGCATGTGCCAACAGCAAGAGATAAACCTTTTTCTTGTCACTAAGATTTTGATTTGGTTATCACAGCATAATCTATCTGCATGGCATTACTCATTGATATGCTAGTGATGAAGCTATTACAGTAAAAATGAGCAACACTCAGACCTCAAGTAAATTGGAAACAGTGAAATGGAGAGAAGTGGATGGATGTAAGAACTGATGAGATAAAATTGACTGGATGTGATGAATGGGATGCAGGAGAAGAAATAGGTTCACATGAAAAAAGATAACAGTTCTAAGTGGAGATGTCAAGTGGGTAGCTGAACTTATAAGGGTGCAACTCAAGAGAGATACATCTGGACTATCTGAATAACAGGACTGACATCAAGATGGTGTGAGCTACTGAGGGAAAAAGGCAAATGGGAAGTGGAAAGAGGTGAGCATGGTTCTATTTTAGACAGGTTCTTTATTCTCCATTCCATTCTTGTGAGGCTTTGATAAGTATGAGTGTAGACAGGCATTGAAAAGGAAATAGGATTTCATAGAAAATGGGGCTTATACTGCTGTTCTTTTTCCTTCTTCCAAAGCTCGCTCTCCATTCATGCTCTATCAAAATACTTTATCACCTACAATCTGAATTTGTGTTTATGTCTGGCCATTGCAGGCTGGTCAGAAGCCCAGAATTCCACTGGAAGATGAATTCAGAACAGCTATTATCCACTGTGTAACAGTTGAAGATAGATCCAGGGTCATTGTCATACAAAGAGATTGAGAATAGAAGAAAATCAACTCTAAAAATGGGGTTAGTGTTGTGATCCTTGGAAAGCTGGATGGTCAGGAAAATGCTAGGGCTGAAGTAGTGGAACTTTCTGCCTGATAACCAATTTTGATGTAAATTATAAGTTGCTGGTACATTTGATAACGTTGTAAAAGCAACAGCATATACTTGGAAAGTCATTGGATTAAATATCTCAGTTAAGTTTTAAAATATTGCTGTATATTCTTGGGTGAAATCATTAAATTCTCAGAGCTTCAACTTCCCCATTAATCTTCCTCAAGTAAGGGAAAATAAATAAATTCCTGATGAAGAAGGAAAGAAGACATGGTAAGAATTAGAAGTGATGATGACAAGACAATTAGAACAGAATGGAGAAATCTATAATGGAGATGAAAACAATTAAAAATGGAATGGAAAAGAAACAAACATATAGAGATTAGATATTAAGAATTGTAGGTATGAACATGTTTTTCAGTTTCAGATATGAATTAAAGATACTTATCTTTTCTTATCTGACTCTTTAGTTTCCCATTTTCTCTTTTTTGCATCAGTCTCTCAATCTCTCTCTCTCTCTCTCTCTCTCTCTCTCTCTCTCTCTCTCTCTGTCTCTCTCTCTCTCATACACACACACTCACATACACATGTACACTATGATCCACTGTAATGGTGTGGAAGGGTGTAAGGAAAGAAGTGAACTTGGAGCTCAAACTTGTTTGCAAAAGCATGAAAAATATTTCTTAATTCACAAAACATAAAAAATGCTTCTTAATTCAGAAAGTAGATTAAGTAGTATTTGGGGCATAAGGATATTTGGGCTGCAGTTAGACAGAAATAACTAAGTTAATGTGCAAAGTTTCCAGAATGCTGGACTAGTTCTTCTACATTGGACATGAAAAATGGAGAGAGACGATACAGAAATGGGCATGGCAGAGTTAGGGAATCTGTAGAAGTGAGGGCAGTAAAGACAGGATGGAGAAGAAAGGAAATACTTATCACCAACAGGAATGATCATGTTTGAATTTAAGATGTTTTGTGTAGATATACATCTTAACTGGGCCTCCATCTCTCTCTTAGATACCACACAGTGACACTGACCCTCTGCAGGGGCCTAGGTGTGTGACCTAGGGAATTGAACATTAAAAAAATAAATAAATTATGAAGAAACTTGTCTTTCCCCTCATTTCTCCCTGAAATGCCCTTATTTCCCCAGCAACCTTCTGAGTGCCCTCTTTACTTCCTCATCCTCAGGATGTATGTGAGAAGTTAAAGTGAAGCAGTGCCCAAGAAATAGGCTAAAGAATTTGTCCTTCTCTCAGGCATAGGGATTTTTGGACTAGAGGTAGACAGCAATGACTGAGCTATAGAAGACAATGATAACCATGAGACGAGAGGATTAGGTTCCTAAAGCCAATACTCTTTCTGCATCCCTTACTTATTCTCCTGTAAACTTATGATCTCCCTCTATGCTATATGTTATTTCTCAATCTTTTCCACTTATATCATTCTTTGACTTCCCTTGTGTTTCTCTTTTGGGGGGGGGGGGTTGTGGGAGGATGTGCCAGGGAATTCTCAACCAATAGCCATATCCCCAGCCCTTTTTTTTTGTGGTGTGGGTACCAGGGATTGAACTTAGGGGCACTCGACCACTGAGGCACATCCCCAGCCCTATTTTGTATTTTATATAGAAACAGGGTTTCACTGAGTTGCTTAGTGCCTTGCTGTTGCTGAGGCTGGATTTAAACTCACCATCCTCTTGTCTCAGCTTTCCGAGCCACTGAGATTGTTACCGCTGTTGACCTGTGAGGAGTCCTTGCTTCCCCGATGTTGAAGAATAACACCAAAGAAGCACGCTGAGGCAAGGTCAGAGGAGAAATTAGAAGTTTATTAAAGGACAGCAGAAAAGACTTCTCCCGGAGGAAGAAGGGGATCCAAGAGGTGGAATCCAGTTGGCGGGCAAATGTGTTCCCCTTTTTATAGGTTTGGTGATGGAATGTAGGTTGGAGGGCCCGAGGGGTGGGACACAGGTGGACCAAAAGGGCAGGGAGGACTTTTGGGATGGGCTTATCACTCCTCTGGGATGGGCTATCTCCAAATCTGTTGGGGGCTGTTCATTAATACTTCTTTGAGGTGGACTTTGGCCTAGGGCCTTTTCGGGACTTCGTCAACATTCCATGAATTGTCCTGTGTTTTCCCTGAGTCATTCCCAGCATGGCCTCCATTTTAGATTTCACTCGGTATTAGACCCGATTTACCTAACTACACTGACTACCTAACTTTAAATCTGGCTTCAAGATCACAGGTGTGTGCCACTGCACCCTGCCTTTGTTTTTGTCTTATTCTGTGTTTCAGAACATCTCTTTTTTTCCTGTTTTTTTTTTTTTTTTTTTTTTTTTTTTGTACAGGGATGGAACCCAGGGGTGCTTTACACCTGAGATACATCCCCAGTCCCTTTTATTTTTTATTTAGAAAAGGTCTTGCTAAATTGCTGATGCTGGCCTTAAACTGCAATCCTTCTGCCTTAGGCCTCCAAATCCCTGTGATTACAGATGAGTTGCTGGAATTATAGGCATGTGCTAGGAGCCACAAGCAAATAATATGATGCATGGCACTTTCGGTTGTAAGCTAGCCATTGAGATGATATGATTATGTTAAGATTTACATTCATATGGAAATTGGACTCCTGCTGTTCACTTTGGCCTGCTACGGGACTCATGTTACGGGACTCCTGGAGAGTTCCCATTGGTTGGGGAAGGATAGTAGGAGGGAATTCCGGGGGAGGTTGGGCCCCCCCACCCCACCCCCGGTTCCGGTAGACGCACGCGTGGGTGGACCAGGTTTGGCTTGCCGGAGCGTAGGGAGTATTGGCGGCTTTTTCAAAAATAAAGTTTTGTTCCTGCTTGAGTGGCTCGTGATTCTGTGCCCAGCCAAGACATTGGCAGGCATGTGCCACTTCACCACACTAAAACATCTTTTTCTCTTGTCCTCTTTCTCCTGATGTTTTTTTCTGAGATACCAGCAAAATTTGAGTATTATTTTACTTTCTTCCCATTTGTTCTGTATTCATGGATGCATTTGTTTCTTCATTGAAGACTTAGCCATGTAAAGGTGTCACAGGGAATGAGATTCCTGTTCTGTGCTACAACCCAATAGTGATAACCACATTATTATTTGATCAGTTATAATGTATTGAGTTATAATGTATTGAGTGCTTTCTATGAACCAGGGATCATTGTAAACATTGGGCTAAAACTTCTTGAATGTCTGGTTATCTAACAACCTGCAAAGTAATTAGTATTATCCTCTCTTTATAGAAGAAGAAATAATCTCAGAAAGGTTAAATAACTTGTCCAGGGTTTTTCAGCCAATAAAGGCCAGAACCTGGATTCTAAGCCAGTTTAATTTTAAATATGATGGTCCTGGTGGCTTCACTATTGAAGACATGCAGAAACAGATAGGCTGTAGAAGAAGAAAAAATAGATTTTTAAACTGGTCACGAAACATGTTTAATCAAAGAAACAGATAAATGCAGAATATTTAGTCATTTATTTTTCCCACTTTTTTGGTGCATTAAGGTTGTACATAATGGTGGGATTTATTGTTACATATTTATATATGCACACAATATAACACTATAATTTGGCCAATATTATTCCCCAGTATTTCTCCTTTTCCTCCTCTTCTCCATCCCCCTGTTCTGTTTCCTCTAGTCTAGTGATTTCCCTTTGATTTTCATGAGATCTACCCCCATACCTCTCTTTTCCCTTTTCCTCTCTACCTTCCACATATAAAACACATCTCTTGACCTTCTGAGTTTGACTTATTTTGCTTAAAATAATTGTTCTCAAGTTCTAGCCATTTTTCTGCAAATGATATAATTTTATTTTTCTTTATGGCAAAATAAAACTCCACTATGTATATGTTTCACATTTTCTTTATCCTTTCATCCATTGATAGACACCTAAGCTGATTCCACAGTTAGGCTATTGTGAATTATGTTGCTGTAGACATGATATGCATGGTGAAATGACTTTAGTTCTTCAGGATAAATACTGAGAGATAGTATAGCTAGGTCATATGGTGGTTCCTTTTCTATTCTTTTGAGGAACATTCATACTGATTTCCATATTAGTTGCACTAAGTTACAGTCTCACCAATAGTGTGAAAGTGTTCCTTTTTTCCACATCCTCTCCAGAATTTATTATTGTTGGCATTCTTGATAACTGCTGTTCTGACTGGTGTGAGATGAAATCTCAGTGTAGTTTTGATTTGCATTTTCCTAATTGCTAATGTCATTGAAAATTTTTTCCATGTGTTGATTGGCCACTTGTATTTTGTATTTGAGAAGTATTTGTTTAATTCATTTGCTCACTTATTAATTGTTTTTTTTTTTTTTGGTGGGCTTTTTTGTTAAGTTTTTTTGAGGTTTTTGTATATTCTAGATATTAATAACTGTCAGAAGAGTAGCTTGCAAAGATTTTTCTCCCATTCTTTAGGTTCTTTCTTCAAATTCTTAACTGTTTCCTTTGCTGTGCAGAAGCTTTTTAATTTGATGCCATTCTACTTATTAACCCTTGGCATTATTTACTGAGCTTTAGGGGTCCTATTGAGAGAGTCATTGCCTGTGCCTTATATACTGGAGTATTGGTCCTACATTTTCTTCTAGGAGTTGCATAGTTTCTGGTCCAATTCTTAGGCCTTTGATCCATTTTGAGTTGTGGGTTTTTTTTTTTTTTTTTTTGTGCTGGGTGAGAGATAAGAGTCTAGTCTCATTCTTCTACATATGGATGGTCAGTTTCCACAGCACTGTTTGTTAAAAAGGCTGTCTTTTCTCCAATATGTTTTTGGCACCTTTGTCAAGGATCAGATGACTGTAGATGTGTGGGTGTGTCTTTTATTCTGTATCATTGTTTTATGTGTTTGTTTTAATGCCCATAACATACTGGTTTTGTTACTATAACTCTGTATTATAATTTGAAGTCAGTTATTGTGATGCTTCCAGCATTATTATTATTATTATTATTATTATTATTATTATTTTGGCTTAAAATTTCTTTGGCTATTATAGGTTTTTATTCTTCCAAATGAATTTTAAGACTGTTTTTTTCTAGTTCTGTGAAAAATGCTATTGGTGTTTTGAAGGGGATTGCATTGGATCTGTATATTGCTTTTGGTAGCGTGGCCATTTTAACAATATTAATTCTGTCTATCCATTAACATGGAGGTCTCTTCATCTTCATTGCTTTCTTTAATGGTCTACAATTTTCACTGTAGAAGTCTTTCACCTACTTGGTTAGATTTATTTCTAGGTAGTTTATCTATCTATTTATTTTTTATTTTTTATATATTTATTTTTTAAGTTTTAGATGGACACAATATGTTTATTTTAAATTTATGTGGTGCTGAGGATCGAACTCAGTGCCTCATGCATGCTAGGTAAGTGCTCTACCACTGAGCCACAACCCCAGCCCCTATCTATTTATTTTTGAGGCTATTGTAAATGAGATTGTTTTCCTGATTTCTCTCTCAGAAGATTCATTGTTGGTATATAGGAAAACTATTGATTTTTTAAAATTGGTATTGGAGATTGAGCCCAGGGGCACTTAATCACTGAGCCTATCTCCAGTCCTTTCTTACTTTTAATTTAGACACAAGGTCTTGCTAAGTGGCCTAGGGCCTTGCTAAAATGCTGAGGCTGGTTTTGAGCTGCTGGGATTACAGGCATTCACTACTACACCTGGATGTATGTTGATTTTGTAAACTGCTATTTTGCTGAATTTATTAAGTCTCACAGCCTTTTGGTAAAGCTTTTTGTACCTTCTAAGTATAGAATCATATTATCTACAGTGATAATTTGACTTCTTTCTTTTCTATTTTTATCCCTTTTATTTCCTTCTCTTGCCTAATTGCTCTGGCTAGAATTTCTAATACTACATTAAGTAGGAGAGTGGTGAGAGTGGACATTTTTGTCTTTTTCAGATATTAAAGGATTTTCCCTATTTATTAGTGAGGTTGGATTTTTTTTCTTCTATGTAACATTTACAATGAGGTAGATTCCTTCTGTCCCTAGTTTCTTCAGGGTTTTTATCATGAATGGGTGCCAAATTTTGTCAAAGACTTTCTCTGCATCTATTCAGATGACTAAGTGATTTTTTTTGTCTTTTAGTTATGTGATGAATTAAATTTATTGTTTTGCATATGTTAAATCATTCTTGCGTCTCTGAGACAAGACCAACTTAGTCATGATGTACCATCTTCTCTTTTTCTTTTCTTTTTTGTACCAGGGTTGCTTAACCACTGAGCCATACTCCCAACCCCTTTTATATTTTATGTAGAGACAACATCTTGCTAAGTTGCTTAGGGCCTCACTAAGTTGCTGAGACTGGCTTTGAACACACCATTCTCCTGTCTCAGCTTCCTGAGCTGCTAGGATTCAGGTGTGCACCACCATGCTCAACACAATCTTCTTAATATGAATATGATTTGCTGATATTTTATTAAGTATTTTTGCATTATTTCATCAAGAATATTGGTCTGTAGTTTCCTTTCCTTATTTAGTTTTGGTATGAGTGTGATACTGACTTCAGAGAATGACTTTGGAAGTGTTCTATCCCTTTATATTTCATGGAATAATTTGAGGAGCATTAGGATTAGTTCTTCCTTAAAGATCCAGTAGAATTTAGCTGAGAATTCATCTGGTCCTGGGCTTTTCTTTGTTGGAAGTCTTTTAAAAAAATTATTGCTTTTATCTCATTGTTAGTTATTGGTATGTTTAGTTTTTATATGTCCTCTTGATTCAATTTTGGCTGGTCATATGTGTCTAGAAATCCATTTCTTCTAGTTTTTCCAACTGATTGGAGTATAAGTTTTCAAAGTAGTTCCTAATGATCTGCTGGATTTTTGTGGTGTCTGTAGTGATTTCTTCTTTTTCGTCTCTAATTTTATTAATTTGGATCTTCTTTTTCTTTTGGTTAGTTTGGCTAAGGACTTATCAATCTTGTTTATCTTTTCAAAGACCCAATTATTCATTTTATTAACCCTTTGTATTTTTTTATTCTCATTTTCATTGATTTTGGCTCTGGTCTTAAGTATTTCCTTCCTTTTATTAGTTTGGGAATTGGTTTGTTCTTATTTTTCAAGAGCTGAGATGCATCATTAAATTGTTTATTTGAGATTTTTCTGAATTTCTTATGTAGGCACTTGGAGCTATAAACTTTCCTCTTAGAACTGCTTTCAGAGAGTCCCAGAGGTTCTGGTATGTTGTATCACTATTCTTATTTGAATTTAAGAATTTTTAAATCACTCATTCCCCTGATTTCTTCTTTCACCCAGTCATCATTCAAAAATGTATTATTCAATCTCTATGATTTTATATTTTCTGTAGGGTTTTATGTCTTTGATTTCTATTCATTCCATTATGATCTGCTAAGATGCAAGGATTTATATCAGTTTTTTTTTTTTTTTTTTGGTATATGCTAGGAGTTGCTTTGTGTTCTAAAATATGGTCTATTTTGGAGAAGGTTTCATGAGTCTGTAAGAGGAATGTGTATTCAGCTATTATTGGATGAAATATTTTATAGATATCTGTTAAGCCCACTTGATTTGAAATAATTTTCAGGTCCTTAGAGTCTTTACAGAGTTTATGTCTGGATGACCTATCTATTGATGAGAAAGCTGTGTTGAAATCACCCAGTATTATTGTACTGGGATCTCTCTGAGGCTTTAATTCAAGTAGTGTCTCTTATGTAATTTGTTGCACCCACATGAGATAGCATAAATATTTACTATCATTATATCTTCTTGTTGGATTATTCCCTTTATCAGTATGAAGTGACCTCTGTCTCTTCTGACTAATTTATTTTTGTTTGGAATCTGCTTTGTCAAATATGAAAGTAGCTTCCCTTGCTATTTTTCAGGCTCCTTCACATGGTATATCTCCTTATACCCTTTCACTTTCAGCCTGTGGCTGTCTTTGCCTGGTATATCTCTTGTAAAGAACACATAGTTGGATCTTTTTTTTTTTTTTTAACCATTCTTTCAGGCTATGTCTTTTAATTGGAGAGTTGAGACTGTTTACATTCAATGCTATTATAGAGAGATGTTTATTAATTAATTCTCCCATTTTGATTTATTTCTAATGTTTAATTTGGTCCTGTTTCTCATTTATTTAGTCACATTTTTTTTTTTTGAAATTTTTTTTTTTTTTTAGAGGAGAGAGAGAGAGTGAAAGAGGGGAGAGAGAGAGAGAGAGAGAGAGAATTTTTAATATTTATTTTTTAGTTCTCGGCGAACACAACATCTTTGTTGGTATGTGGTGCTGAGGATCGAACCCGGGCCGCACGCATGCCAGGCGAGCGCGCTACCGCTTGAGCCACATCCCCAGCCCTACTTAGTCACATTTGACATGAGATTTATTCATTTGTGAGTTCTAGTGTTTTTGTTTTGTTTTGTTTTATTTTTTAAATTTAGGTGAAGAAAAATATTATGATTTACCCACAGTCAGGTTAGAAACTCTTCATCTCCTTGCTGCCAGAGCTTCCCATGATAAGAAATTTCTGGACTGGTTGCTGCCTTCACTAGGTCCTCACAATGAAAACTAAGAGTAAACTGAGGAGAGTTGGCCACTTTCAAAGAAATTAGAGGTCAGGGATCAGGGATATTGTTGATCCTAATGTTACTGCCACAGTTTTCAAAATACATCATAGCAAACATATTACCTAGATACTACTACTATATTCTATCCTTGTTTTCAGACGAAGAAATAGAAGCACAGACAGATTAAATACTTTGCTCGGGATCATGCAACCAGAGCTGAGACTTGAACCCAAGCTTAGCATCATACATTAATCAAATTCCACTGCCATCATTCTGTTGGACAAATAAAGAGGCCATTGTTTGCTCTTTGCCAGCAGCTTCTTCATTTTAGTCCAGTATATTGACTTCTCTTTTAAGCATGGTACAGTGGTGGAGGGAGGGAACCCAGGATTCCCATCTTATGGAGAGAAACAGCTCATTAATTCTTCCAAAACTCCTGGGCCTCAAAGGCTATAGACAGCTAATTAGTCCCTGGCACTAATGATTGTTAAGAAGGAAGGAGAAGATTCAGAGAAAATGTGCCAGCAACAGGGCTCCCAGTGGTAAATGAAAAAGTCACCCTCTGTTCCTCTGTGTCACTTGGGAGTACAAAGATAATTTTTTTTCTCAGTGCCACCTTCTTGGGTATTCTATCATTTCCTTTCAAGCCTCATTTGAACCTATTAAATACTTTATTATTATTATTATTATTATTATTATTATTATTATTATTATTTTGTGGTACTAGGAATTTAAACCAGAACCATTCTACATCTGAGCTACATCCCCAGCTTTGTTTTTCACTCTTTGAGACAGAGTGTCACTAAGTTATAGAGGCTGGCCTTGAACTTGGGATCCTTCTGTCTCCTGAGTCACTGGGATTATAGGTGTGTGCCACCATTCTCAACTGTATTGTTTTTATTTCTTATTTCATGGTTAAAATTGAGACACAGTTTGTGTATAATAAAATGCACAGATTTTAGCTGGGTGTTCTTGTGCACATTTATAATCCTGGAGGCTGAGGTAGAAGCATGGCAAGTTTGAGGACAACCTGGGCAACTTAGCAAAAGCCTGTCTCAAAATAAAAAAAAATAGAAAGGTCTGGGGATGTAGCTCAGTGATAGAGTAACCTCTGATGCAACAAAAAAGGACAGATTTAATTTTGTTTAAATTTTCCATTTTATTTATTTAGCAGAGATTGAACCCAGGGGCAACTAACCACTGAGCCACATCTCCAGCCCTTTTCATTTTTTATCTTAAGACAGGATCTCACTAAGTTGCGTAGGCCTCAATGAGATGCTGAGGTTGGCCTTGAACTTGTAATCCTTCTGCCTCAGCCTCCTGAGTTGCTGAGATTATAAGTGTGCACCACTGTGCACCACTGTGCCCAACTAAAAACAGACTTTTTTTTTTTTTGTTAGTGGGATTTGAATTCAGGGGCACTTGACCACTGAACCACCTCCCCAGCCCTATTTTGTATTTTATTTAGAGATAGGGTCTCACTGAATTCTTAGTACCTGGCTTTTGCTAAGGCTGGCTTTGAACTCACAATCTTCCTGTCTCAGATTCCCCAGCTGCTGGGATTACTGGCAACCACTACCATGCCTGGTTTAAAAGCAGATTTTAGGTGGATAGTTTGGTAAATTTTAATGACCTCAATTTCCACCTTCTGTCACGGCCCTTGGGATGTTTTCTCAGTTTCGCGAATGGGGCGGTGAGAGGATTGGAAAAAAGACAAATACAAATATAGAGAAAGTGGGACAGAGTGGATCAACCAAACTCCTGATAGGGGAGAGACTGACACTGAGTAGGCTCTGCAAGTTTGTTATGTAGGTTTAAACATCAAAAGAATTTACTGTGAGAAAGCTTCTTCAAGATAAACAAAACAGAGCAGAAGTTGTGGCTCAGGGGTAGAGCACTCACCTAGGACATTCGAGGCACTGGGTTCGATCCTCAGCACCACATAACAATAAGTAAATAAAATAAAGGCATTGTGTCCATCTACAACATATATATAAAATTTAAAGATAAACAAAACAAAGTTGTGAGCAAAAGCAGCCCTGTTAAAATGTATCAGCTTGGGCTGGAGTTGTGGCTCAGTGGTGGAGCGCTCATCTAGCACTCACAAGGCCCTGGGTTCCACCCTGAGCACCACATAAAAATAAACAAATAATGTATTGTGTCCAGCTATAACTAAAAAATAATATTTAAAAAAATGTTAGTTTTTTTAAAAAATGTATCAGCTTGCACCCATATCTCTTCTACCTCCAGGGTGGAACTCAAGGCTATTGAACCAATAAATTCTGTGGAGGCATGTAATCTTCCCTTTGAACAGGACGTTGCCAGCAATGAACAATCTTGATCAGTGCCATTCCACTGAAAGTGTTCTTAGAAGGGCATCACCTCTGTCTTGGAATAGTTCAAAGAAATCTGTAATTCATTTCCTGCTCCTGCCAACCTCGTACAACCTTGTTTTTGCCTCTTTCTTCACATGCAGCGCTGCTACTCTTGTCCAGGGACAACCACTATTATGATTTCTGCCATCATAATTTAGTAATACAATATGTACTCCTTTGGCTCAAGTTTATTACATAGTCAGTGCAAATTACCCATTTCATTTCATATATCAGTAGTTCATTTCTATTTTAAAAATTAACTTAATTGGAGTACAATTTACATGGAAGAAATTGCTCACATTTTAAATATAAAGTTCAGTAAGTTTTGACAAGTAGATCTACCTAGAAAACGGTTGCTGTTTTGGAGGTGTATGCAGGTGTGTTAAAGGCTTGGAGGGCTATTTGGAGGTGGTGGAACCTGGAAGAAGTTGGAGGTAATTAAGTCACTAGGGGTGTGCCCTTGAAGAGGATATTGGTGCACCACCCCTTCTTGTTTCTCTCTTTGCTTTCCAGCTGCCATGAGAAGAATTCAGCTCCTCTGCCATGTGCTGCCATCATGTTGTAATCTATTACTACAGGCCAAAGCCAACGGGCCAAGTGACCATGGACTGAAATCTCTGAAACTGTGAGAACCCAAATAAACCTCTCCTCCTTTAAGGAGATTATTTTAGGTATTTTGTCACAGTGATAGAAACTTGACTAACAGACCCACCCCCCAATTTAAGACAAAGAGCATTCCCATTACCCTGGAAAGTTCCCACATGCCCTGACCCAGGCAACTAATTATCTGATCCTTCCTTCCTCCCTCCCTCCCTCCCTCACCTGGGCACCATTTTCTCCTCTCAGAAATCCACTTAAGTGTAAATTGTCATTTTTACAAGGCAAGAGGAAGAAATTCCTAGAGGAAGTAGCAACTTTAGGGAAAAGTTGAAGTTGAATTCTTTTTTTAAAAAAACTTGTTGTTAGTTATATATGACAATAGAATGTATTTTGACATAAATTATACATATATGGAATATAACTTCCCCTTCTTCTAGTTGTACATAATGTGGAATTTCACTGGTTGTGTATTCATATATACATAAAGGCAAGTAATGTCCATTTCATTCTACTATCTTTCCTATTCCTATCCCCCCTCCCTTCCCTTCATCCCCCTTTGTCTAATCCACAGTACTTCTATTCTTCCTTACCCCCATTATTATGAGTTAGCATCTGCATATAAAAGAGAACATTTAGCCTTTGGTTTTGGGGGATTGGCTTATTTTGCTTATCATGCTGATTTCCAGTTCCATTCATTTACTGGCAAATGCCATAATTTCATTTTTCTTTATCGCTGAATAATATTACATTGTGGATATATGCCACATTTTCTTTATCCATTCCTCTGTTGAAGGGTACCTAGATGGTTCCATAGTTTAGCTATTGTGAATTGAGTCGCTATGAATATTGGCATGCTGCAACACTGTAGTGTGCTTTGGGTATATGCTGAGGAGTGAGATAGCTCTACCAAATGGTGGTTCCATTCAGAGATTGCTGAGGGATGTATATACTGCTTTCCAGAGTGATTGCACCAATTTGCAGTCCCACCAGCAATGTATGAGTGTGTCTTTTCCCCCACATCCTCGCCAACATTTATTGTTACTTATATTTTTGATAATTGCCATTCTGACTAGAGTGAGATGAAATCTCAGTGTAGTTTTAATTTGCATTTCTTTAACTGCTAGAGAAGTTGGACATTTTTTCATATATTTGCTGACCATTTTTTCTTCTGTGAAGTGTCTGTTCAGTTCCTTTGCCCAGTTATTAATTGGGTTATTTGTTTCTTTGGTGTTAAGTTTTTTTGAGTTAATTAATCCTATAGATTAATGCTCTATCTGAGGTGTAGGTGGCAAAGATTTTCTCCCATTATATAGGTTCTCTCTTCACATTCTTACCAATTACCTGATTTCTATCATGCTAGGTTAGTTTTTTTCTGTTTAAGAAACTTTCTGTAAGTGGAATCAGATAATATATATTCTTTGTACTTGAATTTTTTTTCTCAGCTTTTTATTAAGATTAATTGATAGTTTCTCACATATTAGTACAGTGGGTTTCTTTGTATACTAATAGTATCTCATTATAAGAATTATGCCACAATTTATTTATCCACTCACCTGTTTTTTTAAAAAAGATATTTTTAGTTGTAAATAGACATAATACCTTTATATATTTGTTTATGTGGTGCTGAGAATTGAACCCAGTGCCTCAAATGTGCTAGGCAAGTGCTCTATCACTGAGTCACAACCCCAGCCTTACATTTACCTGGTGATGGGCCTTTGGGTTGTTTTGAGCTATTATGGAAAAAGCCACTAAGAATAGTTGTATACAGTTCTTTGTGAGGACACATGTTTTCCTTATCTTGGGCAAATACCTAGGAATAAATATTTGGGCCATATGATATGTCTTTTTATTTATTTTAAAATCTTTTGGTGGGGGCTGGGGATGTGGCTCAAGCGGTAGCGCGCTCGCCTGGCATGCGTGCGACGCGGGTTCGATCCTCAGCACCACATACCAACAAGGATGTTGTGTCCGCCGAGAACTAAAAAATAAATATTAAAAATTCTCTCTCTCTCTTTCCTCTCTCACTCTCTCTTTAAAAAAAGAAAAAAAAAATCTTTTGGTGGTGGACATTGAGACCAGGGTCTCTGCTCTTACATCAAGCTATGATCCTAGCCCTATATCTGTCTATGACTGTTTATCTTTGTAAGAACTGCTGGACTGTTTTCCAAAGTTATGCTGCTTACATTGCCTTCAGCAATATAGGAGAGTTCTAGATACTTCACAGACTTGGTAATACTCGCTATTGTCAGACTTTTAGTTTTAGTCATTCTATTGGGTATCGAGTACTCTCTCAGTAGAGTTCTGTGATGATTAGTGATGTTTAGCATCTTATCATGTACTTATTGGTCTTTTATTCAAGCTTTCCCACACCCATTTTTTTAAACTCTTATTTGTCTTATTAAAAGTTGAAGTCCTGAACTGAGGGGTGTAACTCAGTGGTGTGTGCCTGCCTTCCATGCATGAGGTTCTGGGTTCCATCCCCAGCACCACAAACACACATGCGCGCACATGCGCACACACACACACACACAAAGTTGTAGTCATAACTTCTAAAAATATAATAAATACATATCCTTTGGGAGATACTTTGAGGGCATGCAAATATCTTGCTTCTCTTCATAATTTGTCCACTAATGTTAGCTTCTACAAATGATTGATAAGGATTGTAAGGATTATTTGCTGGACTGTTTGCCTAGTGATAATTTTCATTATTCCTTCAATATTTATTATTTTGAGCTCTTAAAGGTAGAGCTATTCATTTTCTTCTAATTATTGATTTATTGTTTGCTTTTATTCATATCACTAAGGACTCCTGGATATTTATTTAGTATCTCTCCATTATTGTCATTATTTATTTTGTTGCTTAAACTGTCCCAGATTTGAATATTGGAAACTCCTTGAACTTGGTTCCTGTGAATTTTTAGTGCTTCCTTACTTTCTGACAGCATTTAATATACCAGGTTTATCTTGTATTTTCTCTTTCCTGTCTCTGAGATCAACTACTCTTCAAGGACTCCTGGTTCTTTTTATTGAAGAATGGTGTTTAGAAAGTGAGATCTGTGCTCATTGCCACTGTGGTGTCATTGCTTCAAGGACCTCTTGGTTAGTGTGTGTGTGTGTGTGTGTGTGTGTGTGTATACTTAGCCTCTGTGTATCAAACAAAAGGACAGCATACTGGTGCCTCCAAACCCTATTTGACACCACAGGCTTCATTCATGTTGCATCTCTTTTCCATACCTGTAATTCTGGTTCTTCTTATTCACAATATATTTAATTATTCAATCAAGCCTCAGATGTACATAATGTAATTTCAGAATTGCTAATCCATACCTCTTTCAAAAAATCAGAGTGCAAGTGTGGTGAACAGTTATTCACATTTTTATAGAATCTGGTCAAAATACTGTTTTCCAAAGATACTTAGGTTAGTTGTGTTTATGGGGTATTCATTAATAATACAGTTAATTCATTTTTTTGTCTCTTGTATTCTATTTTGGATTTTCTACATATCTTGGTTGATTTAATTTTAATTTACTAACTAATTGTTTAATTTGATTTGGGGTATGTGAAACTACTCCTTTGAAGAGTCAGAGCTGCACAAAACTAGGTATGAAAGGAAATGTCCTGCCCCTTTGTCCCTAGTACTGGGTTCCCATCCCTCATTCATCCGTTCTATTCTACTTACTCTCTTTGTGGTAACTCACTACTAACTCCTGACAACCACTAATTGTTGTCTATAATTTTGCTTTTTATAGGCTGTTATACAAATGGAACCAACCATACAGTATGTAATTTTTTGAGCCTGGCTATTATCACTTGCCACAATGCCTTTGAAATCCATCTAGGTTGCTGAATGTATCAATAGTTTTTCTTCTTTATTGCTGATTAATGTTTCCTTGTATTGAATATGCTACTGTTTATCTATTTACCTGTTGAAGGACATTTGGGTTTTTAGGTTTCGGTGATTATGAATAGAACCACTATAAACATTTGTGTACTGATTTTTGTGTTAACATAGGTGTTTATTCCTCTGGTGTGTGGGATTGAAAGGTCACCAGCAAGGTTTGTAATTACACTCATAAGATACTGCCACATTATTTTCCAGAATGACTGCACCCTTTTGCATTCTCACCAGCGGTAGATGAGAATTCTGGTAGCTCTACATTCTTGCTAACACTTGGAAATATTCATTTTTGTATTTTAAAAGTTTTAGCCATTCTAACAGATATATATTATGGTATCTCATCATAGTTTTAATTTGCATTTTCCTAAATCAATAGTTCTGAGAATCATTTAACATTTGATATGTTTTAGATAAAAGTTCTATAAAGTACATGATTTGTAGGTAGTTTCTTCTGTTATGTAGGTTATCTTTCTACTTTGTTGATGGTAGCCTTGAGGCACAAATTTTTTAAAATTTTGATTAAGTTCTTTTACTTTTTTTGTTGTTCATATTTTGGTGTCATGGTTTGTCAAGATTTTTACTTTCCAAATCCAAGATCATATGTTTTCTTCTGAATTTAATAGTTTTTGTTCTTGTATTTAGATCTTTGAACCATTTTGAGCAAATTTTAGTAGATTGTGAGAAAAGGGCACAACTAATTCTTTTATCTGTGAGTGTCCAGTTGTCCCAACACCATTTGTGGAAGGCACTTTTCTTTCCCCACTGAATAGTCCAGGCACCTTGGTGAAAGTCAATTAGCCATAGATTTATGGGTTTATTTCTACATTCTCAGTTGTAGTCTGCTGACTTATATCTGTCTATCCCTGTTCAGTATCTGGGTTAGTGTTTCTTTTCTTTTTTTTTATTAGTTGCTCATGACAATACAAGATCTTGACATATCATACCACAGTCACATCAATGTTAATAGCAGCACAATTCACAATAGCTAGACTGTGGAACCAACCTAGATGCCCTTCAATAGATGAATGGATAAAAAAATGTGGCATTTATACACAATGGTTACTGTTTCTTTATGGTAAATTTTTAAAAGAGAAAAATGTGAATTATCTTACACTATTCTTTTTTTTTTCAGGATTGATTATCGTAGTTCCCTTACAATTCCATACGAAGTTTACAATTAGGTCAAATTGTATAAAGAAGTCAGCTAGTTTCCTGATAAGGATTATGCTGAATCAGAAGATCAGTTTGGGGTATGCTGTCATCTGAACAATATTGTCTTTGTATTCATGAACCATTTCTAAATTTAGGTGATCTTTAATTTTTTTTAACAATGTTTGCTGGTTTTCAGAATATAATTTTTGCAGTTTTGTTAAATTTGTTCCTAAGTATTTTATTCTACTTGATGCTATTATGGATTTTTTTCTTTACTTTCAGATTGGTCATTTTATTTATTTATTTATTTTTTTAATTTTTTATTGATTATTTAAAGCATTACATAGCTCATGATAGATCATCTTTCATACATTAGACTCAAATTGTGTTTTGAACTCCCATTTTCACCCCAAATATAGATTGCAGAATCACATCTGTTACATATTCACATTTTTACATAATGCCATATTAGTGTCTGTTGTATTCTGCTACCTTTCCTATCCCCTACTATCCCCCCTCCCCTCCCCTCCCCTCCCATCTTCCCTCTCTATCTCCCCTGCTGTTGTTCAATTCTCTCCCTTTTTTTTCCCTCCCCCTTGCCCCTCATAGCCTCTTATAATTTTATGTATCCTTGAAGGTCTCCTACCATTTCCATATGCTTTCCCTTCTCTCTCCGTTTCTCTCCCCCCATTCGTCTTTGTTTACTGTAGTCTTTTCCACATGCTCTTCCTTCCTGTTCTGTTCTTAGTTGTTCTCTTTATATCAAAGCAGACATTTGGCATTTGTTTTTTAGGGCTTGGCTAGCTTCACTTAGCATAATCTGCTCTAATGCCATCCATTTCCCTGCAAATTCTATGATTTTGTCATTTCTTAGTGCTGCATAGTATTCCATTGTGTATAGATGCCACATTTTTTTTTATCCATTCATCTATTGAAGGGCATCTAGGTTGGTTCCACAGTCTAGCTATTGTGAATTGTGCCGCTATAATCATTGATGCAGCCGTATCCCTATAGTGCGCTCTTTTAAGGTCCTCAGGGAATAGTCCGAGAAGTGCAATAGCTGGGTCAAATGGTGGTTCCATTCCCAGCTTTCCCAGGAATCTCCATACTGCTTTCCAAATTGGCCTCACCATTTTGCAGCCCCACCAGCAGTGTACAAGTGTACCTTTTTCCCCACATCCCCGCCAACACTTGTTGTTGTTTGACTTCATAATGGCTGCCACAGATTGGTCATTTTAAGTGTGTAGAAATATAATTGCTTATTGTATGTTGGTGTTGTGTCCTGCAACCTGCTAAACTCAGTTGTTGTAATATCTTAACATTTTCTATATCATGAATTTATGTCATCTGCAAATAGAGATGGCTTGGCTTCTTTTCTAATTGGGATGTTTTCTCCATTTTCTTGGCTATTTGCACTTAGAACAGATGTAATGAGTGCAGACATTTTGTTTTTTTCCTCATTTTAATGGGGAAGCATGCAGTTTTATAAGTATTCTTTTAAGGTGTGTATATACTTTTTGTGTGTGTGTGTGTGTGTGGTACTGGGGACTGAACCCAGCGGTACTCTACCACTGAGCTATATCTTAGCCGCTTTTATTTTTTGAGACAAGATCTCCCTAAATTGCTGAGGTTGGCTTGGGGAACTCGCAAACTTCCTGCCTCAGGCTTCTGAGTTGCTGGGATCATAAGTGTATACTGCTGCCCGACTCTAGTTTTTTTTTTTTTGGTACCAGGGATTGAACCCAGCAGTGCTTGATCACTGATCGACATCTCTAGCCCTCTTTATTTTTTTTTATTTTGAGACAGGGTTTTGTTGAATTGCTCAGGGCCTTGCTAAGTCTCTGAAGGTAGCTTTGAACTTGGGATCCTCTTGCTTCAGCCTCCCGAGCTACTGGGATTGTAGACATGGGCCATCACACCTGCCTCCTAATTCATTTATGAAAATTAGTTTTTCTGGCTTTATACTCATTCATTGATAGTAACTTTCTTTTAGTATTTAAAATAAAAATATAATTTCCATTTTATTTTTCTTTTCCCAGAGGACAGCTTTTCTTCAGGTGTTAAGGATTCAGCTCCTTATGTGGGTTTTAGTGGAAGTCATGGAGCAGCACCAGCTCATCTAAATTGAGGTGGGGGTCTTGGGTCTTTCCTGATTTAAGAGATTGACTCTTGACCATTTTGCTGTCACCACTCATGCAGTGATGTCACGTCACATAGCTTGGGAAGGACACAGGCATCAAAGACATTTTCTTTGGAAATGTCCCTGATGGCTATGGTCTCCACTATGTTTTCAATGACAAACTTTTATAGCTTTGTCCTTGGATACCCATAAGGTGCAGGTTAAGCAGTGAATAGGCTGCATGTGGCCTCAGCCCTTTTGGGCACTATTATGGTTCTTTATTTTTCATTTTGGAAGTGAGGACAGAGACTCTTTTAGTACTTTAAATACGTCACTCCTACTGTCTCCTTGACTTTTGTGAGAAATTAGTTGTTGTTATTGTGAGAATCCCTAGAGCAAGATGAGCCACTTTCCTTTTTTTGTCTACAAGATTCTTTGTCTTTGACAGTTTATGAAGTTTCTATATGAGGATTTCTTTGAATTTATCTGGCTAGAACTTTGTTGAGTTTTTTGGAAGTGTAGATTGTTTTTTGTCAAATTTGGGAAGTTTTCAGCCATAATTTCCTTAAATATTCTTTGTCCTTTTCCTTTTACCTTTTTCTGGAAATTTCCTTATCTGTGTTTTGGTTTACTTCAGATCTCTGAAGCTGTTTATTTTTTCATTTTTAAAAAATTTCTGTTTCTGAATCATGTCACTTGATTCATCTTCAAGTTTACTGATTTGTTCTATTCCTTGTCCAAATCTGCTGTTGAGCCCATTTAAGTATTCATTTAAATGATTGTAAATGAATGTGTGTGTATGAATGTTTATATATGCATACATACATATATATATATATATATATATATATATATATATATATATATATATATATATAATTATTTAATTTCTATTTGGTTTGTTTTAAAAAGCTTTATCTTACTGATATTCTCTAGGGAGCTATCATTCTCACATTCTTTAGTTTCTTTTAGTTCTTTGAACATATTTAAAATAGTTACTTTAATATCTTCAATGCCTAGTCTTCCTTAGATATAGTTTCTACTCATTTTCCTATATATGGGCTTTACTTGATTATCATTTCTCCTCTTTCTCCTCCTCCTCTTCCTCCTTCTTCTCCTTTTAGTGATACTGGAGATTGAACCCATGGGGGCTCTTCCACTGAGCTATGTCCCCAGCCCTTTACATTTTTTGAGACAGGATCTCACTAAGTTACTCATTCTGACCTCAAACTTTTGATCCTCCTGCCTCAGACTCCTGAGTTACTGGAATTATAGGCATGTGCCATCACACCCAACTGAATTGTGATAGACCCAACCTGATCTTTTATTAAAATTGGGAGCCATCTTGCCACAAAGCCATGAAAAGCTAATTTCGGCTTTACTATAAATTACTGCAAATTCTGAACCTGCTTGGTATGCCTGCCCGTGCCTTGAACTCACCCATGCCTGGCTCTCTGACCAGATAGCAGCCCTCTCTGAAACTTTAGTGACACCTCATAAATATTGGCCTTCCCTGGCCAGACAACGACCCTCTCTGAGGCTCTAATGGTCCTCATAAATTCTGATGTTGGGGTCAGCAAAAAAAAAAAAATGTAAACTACCATCAGTGTGATGCTTGTCAGAGTTCTGTTATCTGTAACCCCCCTTTTGTGTAACTTTCTGGGCTATAAAGCTGGGCTATAGGAAAGGTGGGGTGGCTGTCTTGTTCCCGCCGTTTTGGGAGGGAAAGGCAGCCCAGCTGGTCGAAATAATAAGCTTGCTTTAATTTGATTTTAATTGGAGTCAGTGGTCTTTTCTTGTGTCCTGGTCTAACATTGTTTCTCTGTGTGACATTTTGTTGTTGTTGTTGAAAACAACATTTAAATAACATAATGTGGCAACTCTGAAAGTCATATTTTTTCTGTTCCCTAATTTTGTTATTTATGTTGTTTGTTTAGTGAGTTTTCAGAATTATCTGTAAAGTCTATATTCTTGTTTTAGAAGGTCATTGAAGTCTCTGTTTGATTAGCTTTAGACAAAGATTTTCTTAGATTGCTGGAAGCAATTAGTCTTTCAGTGCTCTGTGCACATGTTGTGACATGTACTCAAAACTCAGGCAGTTTACATCTGTCTTGGATTTCACTTCCTGTCTGAGCAGTGCCTCAAACTTAGAGTTTAAGGCGCTTTCATGTCTGATCAGAGCATGCACACCACTCTTACCATTCCCACAGTCCTGTCATACATGTGGCCTTTTGGAGTTCCTGGGGTATGTTAGAGCTTTTCAAGGCTCCCTATGGGCATCTTATTCCCTGATATTTGGTTTAATCTTCTTGGTTGGCATACTGTTTGTATCAACTTTTATCTACCACCACAGGCCTCCATTATGGTCAACAATTGCCTAGGATTCTTTTCAGTAATTATCTACAGGAAAAAGGCTGTTTTTTCCAGGCTAACTCAGAGACAGGTCAAGTAAAAACAGCTTTGTGAGTTCCAGGGAACAACCAGGCAAGTTAAAACAATGAGTTTTCTAGAAACAGGGTGTGGAAGGATCTCTAATTCTTTTGTGCCTTCTCCAGGGACTTCCCGTTTGCTACTTTTTGCTAAGATGGTGGTGGGCTGTTGGTTTTCACTTACTGTGGAGTTGGGAAGGGAGAAATGGGATAAGGCATCACTGTTGTTAATGATATTAACCATAATTCTTAAAATCTCCCCAGGTTTTGGCAAGTCTGGTTAATTTTGGGGGGTTCTGGAAAATATTAATTCTTATAGTTTTGGGGGGTTCATTTTGCTTTTATGGAGGAGATAATTTTTGGAGGTCTTCTGTCATTTTTGCTGATGACACTGTATATTTTTTATTTTATTAGATGCTGTTGGAATTTCAATATAAATACTTAATTTTTCATAGTTTACTTAGAATTAATAGTCCAAAACTTCATGTGGAGTATGAAAATCTCATTACCAAATAGATGCCTTTATTGTCATTACTTTATTCCATAATTATCATATGTATCACCTATATTTACATTGACACCCCATCAAGTTTGTACTTTTTGGTTCTAAAAATGATGTTTATTTTAAAGAACCCCCCAAAGATTAGTAAATTACTTTATTTACCCAAATACAATTAATTTCAAGTGTTTTCCCTTTATTTGTGATATTGAAAGTTTTTTTCTCTCTGGTTTCAATTCCTCTTTTTCTTAAGAATTTTCTTTAACTTTTCTCTTAGAGTAGGTCTGCTGGTGATAAATCCTCTTTATCTTCTTTCACTGAGAATATCTTTATTCCACCTTCATTTCTCAATAATATTTCAACTGTATATAAAATTGCCAAGATAAATGTTGATTCTGAGGAATGTGAGTAATGGATTTTGCTGCAAACCTGGGAAAAGATCAGTAAGTGTGTCTGGAGGAGCAGGTCCTTCTGCTGGGTTCCAAGATCCTAATTCCACAACAATGTCATGATAAGGAGGAGACCATCCACCTGAAGGTGGATCCCCATGTGAGGGTGTAAACTCATGATTAGTAGTTACCCATGTTTCTGGTGGAGTCAGGTGATAGGGGACAGAGACACCTCCTCTAGCTATGGCATAATGGACAGAAATTATGATAGATTAAAAAATAATAAAAAGTCAGTTAGCTTTTCTTGATATACGACTACATTGATGGTGACTCCCCAGGGGTATAGTGGCAGTGGAGGAAAAGGTGGTTCACTTTCTTCTGGCTTATGGTCTATAACCTGCAAACCCAGATACTTTGATCACAGAGACTCTTTACCCAGGAGACAGAATTTCCCCATGCTCTATATTGTGTGGTCATCTGATAGTAACAAAGTCCCCATTGCAACATCTTGTTAGAACATTAAGATTATATGATGATTCCCTTGTTGTTCTGTGCTCCTTGGTGTAAAAGGGAGGAAATACTGTAATTAAGATACAGTAATATTCTGAATGTGGTGGCACATGCCTATAATCCCAGTGGCTCAGAAGGCTAAGGCAGGAGGATCCCAAGTTGAAAGCCAGCCTCACCTTAGTGAGGCCCTAAGTAATTACTGAGACCTGTTGCAAAATGCAAAGTAAAACAGGCTGGGGATGTGGCCCAGTGGTTAAATGCCCCTAGGTTTAATCCTGGTACCAAAAACCAAAACACCCAACCAATAATATGTTGCTAAACAATGGGAATATATTCAGAGAAATGAATCATTAGGTGATTTCATCATTGTGTGAATATCATAGAGTTACTTACACAAAGTAAGATGACTACCACATCACTCAGAGATATAATCTATAGAATCACTATCATATATGTGGTCCATTGTTGATCTGAACATTATTATGCAGCACGTGGAGTCTTTGAGTGGTGATTAGTTCCTGAAGGAAAACCCCTCATAATTGGTATCAGTGACCTTATCATAAAGCCCCCTGGCTAGCCCCTTTCACTGTGTAAAAACACAGCAAGAAGTCACCATCTATAAGTTAGAAAATGGGCCTTCACTATGCATGAATCTTAGTCTTGAACATCACAGCCTCTAGAACTTTGAGAAATTAATTTCTGTTGTTTATATGCTATCAAGTTTGTAATATTTTGTTATAGCAGAGCAAATAAGACTGAGACAACATGGTAGGAACCAGAAATAAGGATAGAGTGTTGTTGATGATTATTAGACACTCCCATACAATGAAGGCTAACACCTGATCAATTTGACCAATAAAGATATAAGGAACCACTTTAAAATTAGACAGTTTGTTATTTACATACAAATGAAAAGGAGGAAAATCCAAAGGTACCAGCTCCCTAGGTCCTTGTTCCACACACCAAAAAGGGCATTGAAACCAAAGTGGCCAGGTGGCTGCAACACTTTTGTGGGATACCCCATTGATGAGGAAACAAGTCTAGACTACAGCTAAACCCCATGAAATTTTGCACCTGATCTTAATAATATAGAGCAGGATACCTCATGCTTCATCATAACTTGGGAGGCAATAACGTGACATGCCTCTGAGGGTATAAGGAAGAGAATGAGAGATGGTCTTGAGGCAAGTCCTAACAATCCTTCCATAATCTGTGAGGGTCAGTAGGCATCCTTTCAAGTGTCAGAGTAACTGTGGCTCAGGCCTTTGCTTGCATGGCCCATGTAGATAGGTGCAAAGCTCTGAAATGCAATGGTGGACTAGTTCTCCTACACTGACATGATAAGTGAAGAGAGATGATACAGCCAGAAATGGGCACCACAGGGTTAGGAAATCTGTCGAAGTGAGGGCAGTAAAGACAGGATGGAGAAGAGAGGAAATATTGACAGAAATGTTAATGCTTGAATTTAACATGTTTTATGGAGATATCTTTTTTTTTCTGTTTTCATTTTTTTTGGTAACGGGAATTGCACCCAGGGGTGCTTAATCACTGAGAAACATCACCAGACCTTTTTATGTTTTATTTTGAAATGGGGTTTTGTGAAGTTACTGAGGCTGACATCAATCTTGCTATCCTCCACTGCAGACTCCTGAGTTGCTGGGATTACAGTTGTGTGCCATAACAGTGATATCTTTTCTTTCTTTCTTTCTTTTTAAATTTATATATGACAGCAGAATGCATTATAATTCTTATTACACATGTAGAGCACAATTTTTCATATCTCTGGTTGTATACAAAGTATATTCACATCAATTTGTATTTTCATACCTGTACTTTGGATAATAATAATCATCACATTCCACCATCATTTATAACCCCATGGCCCCTCCCTTCCCTTCCAACCCCTCTGTCCTATCTAGGGTTCATTTATTCCTCCCATGCTCCCTTTTCCTTTCCCACTATGAATCAGCCTCCTTATATCAGAGGAAACATTAGGCATTGGTTTTTTGGGATTGGCTAACTTCACTTAGCATTACCTTCTCTAACTCCATTCATTTACCTGCAAATGCCATGATTTTATTCTCTTTTATTGCTGAGTAATATTCCATTGTGTATATATGCAACAAAATGAAATCAAACCCCTCACCATGCACAAAACTCAACTCAAAATGGTCAAGGATTAGGAATAAAACCAGAGACCCTGTGTCTAATAGAAGAAAATGTAGGCCCTAATCTCCATCATGTGGGATTAGGCCCCAACTTCCTTAATAAGACTCCTGTGGTACAAGAATTAAAATCAAGAACCAATAAATGGGATGAACTCAAACTAAAAAGTTTCTTCTCAGCAAAAGAAACAATCTGTGAGGTGAATAGAGAGCCTACATGTTGGGAGCAAATCTTTATCCCTCACACATCAGGTAGAGCACTAATCTCTATGGTACATAAAGAACTCAAAAAGCTAAGCACCAAAAAACCAAATAACCCAATCAATAAATGGGCCAAGGACCTGAACAGACACTTCTCAGAAGATGATATAAAATCAATTAACAAATATATAAAAACGTGTTCATCATCACTAGCAATTAGAGAAATGCAAATCAAAACCACTCTAAGATTTCATCTCACTCCAGTCAGAATGGCAGCTCTTATGAAGACACACAACAGTAAGTGTTGGCGAGGATGTGAGGAAAAAGGTACACTCATACACAGCTGGTGGGACTGCAAATTGGTGAAGCCAATATGGATCGCAGTATGGAGATTTCTTGGAAAACTGGGAATGGAACCACCATTTGACCCAGCTACCCCTCTCTTCAGACTATACCCAAAAGACTTAAAAACAGCATACTATAGGGACACAGCCACATCAATGTTTATAACAGCACATTCCACAATAGCTAAACTGTGAAACCAACCTAGATGTCCTTCAATAGATGAATGGATATCTTAACGGGATGTCTCTCTCTCTTAGATACCACATAATCATGCTGACACACTATAGAGGCTCAGTTGTGTGGCATGGGGAGCTCAACATTTTTACAAACCATGAATAAACTCTTCTTGATTAGGAATATATCAAACAGTTTTTCCTCAGTTCTCCCTGGGTTCCCCATCTTTCCCCAGTAACCTCCTGAATGCCCTCTTTACCTCCTTGTTCCTCAGAGTGTATATGAGTGGGTTAAGTGAAGGAGTGCCCACTGCATAGAAGAGGCCAAAGAACTTGCCCCTCTTTTGGGCATAGGGATTTTTGGGCTGGAGGTAGACAGCAATGACTGAGCTGTAGAAGATAGTGACAACCATGAGATGGGAGGAGCAGGTCCCTAAAGCTCTTTTCCATGCTTGGGCAGAGTTAATCCTCAGTACTGCCCGGGCAATGGCACCATAGGAGACAAGAACAAGGCTGAGAGGAACAACCAGGATGAAGAAACTGGACACAACTAACTGGATTTCATTGTAGGTGGTGTCTCCACAGGATAGTCTAATCAGAGAAGGAACTTCACACAAAAAGTCATCTATCTGCCGGTGGGGACAGAAGGGCAGGAGGAGAGTGGGTGGTGTCTGGACTATGGATTGGGCCAGACCCAAAACCCAGGCCACAGCTGCCAGCTGCCAGCACAGGCGAGGGTGGATGATGGTGGCATAGTGGAGGGGCTGGCAGACAGCCACATAGCGGTCAAAGGCCATCACTGTCAGGAGGATGCATTCAGTGGTCCCCAGGGACATGAAGATGAACAGCTGGATGAAGCAGCCCAGGAAGCTGATGGTCTTGGGGCCCCAGAGGTTGACCAGCATCTGGGGGACACAACTTGTGGTGAAGCAGAGGTCCAAGAAGGAGAGGTTGGAGAGGAAGAAGTACATTGGAGAGTGGAGCCTGGGGTCCAGCACCGACAGCAGGATGATGAGTGTGTTGCCCACCAGGGTGAGGAGGTAGGAAGTTAAGACAATCACAAAGAGAATCCTTTCCAGCCCTGGGTATTCAGAGAAGCCCAGAAGGAGGAATCCCACTGGGGAGCTTTGGTTGACCATGACTTGTTGTTACTCAGAACTGAAGCACTGAGCCTGTCAGCCCAAAGTGACGTTAATGTCAAGTGCTTTTCATTCCTGCCATGTGGAACTTCCTCTCCCTCCACTGCTCTTCCAGGCACACCACCACCCAGTGTTGCTTTCCCTTTTCTTGCTCCCTATGGCCAAATGTTATTTAGTGGCAGGCAAAACCAGGAATGTTCTGGATAATGGATGGAACCTCACACTGGTGCCTCTGGCTTTCTGGTTGAGGACAAAGAAAGTTGAAATGAAACATGGTTTAATTAACTACCCATGAACAATAACACATTAAATATCCATTTTGTCCTGAATACTACCATAGTTCTCTGAGTATTCCATTATGTTTATCTAAGAAAAATTAGCAAAGAAATCTTTTGTTAGAATTTCTCTATGAAACATATCTATTGAGATTATTTTCTATTTGGGGTTATAAATTTTTTAGAACCATTCACATTTTATCTATTTTATTCTTGTTTGTGGGAGAACTAATCAGAGACAGAGTACACACACACACACACACACACACACACTGACACACACACAAACACATATAAACACATTTATATATATATATATATATTTTCCATTTCATATAAGATTATATCAGTAGCAAAATAAACTAATTTACTATTGAAATATTTACATAGAAATTGGAATTTTAATGCTGCCTTAATTTCACTGTTTGGAATTGAAAACATGTTTATATAAAAACTCAAAGTTACAGAAAATTTCTAAGAATACTCTAAAAACCTTCTGAATATCCTTTACCTATATTAATAACTTATTAATATTTGTCAATTTTTATCATTCCATTTTTTATTTGTATATGTATTTATATTTATTATGAGCTATGGAGTGGGTAGCATATAATGCCTGTTTACTAATTCACATTTCTAAGAAAACAAATATTCTTCTTTGCAAAATGAACAGTTACTAAATTTAGAAAATCCAACAATGATAAAAACTAATATTTAGTCTGTAGATTATTTCCATAATTTTACCAATAATGATCTTTATAGAAAAATTTTTCATGGAGAATTCAGTCCATATCCTGTATGCCTAACCATAGCTTCTGTAGTAGCCTTTCCTTAGTCTCAGAGACATTGGGCCTTAAAGGGCAGTTTGATGCATTCAGCAACCACCATGAGAAACTGAGAGGCTGTAGGAGTGTGGCCTCATGTACTTAGTAAACACTGGGGAATCATGAAAACTGTTGACTTCTAGAACTGAAGGCAAATATCTTCATAGTGAAGGAGGTATCTGGGTGTATGTGTCCAGGAAAGCTTTGGGGAGAAGAGGACATGAATTTTTGCCATGTGGGACATAGATGGTAAGCTCAAAGACAGGGGTGAGATGGCAGCCTCCCTGGCAATTACGAGGCAGGAGCTGAGGGTCTTCTGAGCACAGACAATCTTAGGAAGACCATTGAGGGAAGAGAGGTCTGGTGAAAGTGCCTGGGAGTCTGTGGCATGGCATGCTCACCTCCCCATCCTGGGGTATCCATTCTGTGTTAAAAGACACCTTTCATTTCTTTTTTTTGTGCAGATCTTCTCTTTCTGGTCTTCTATTTTCCTTCCTTCATCATTGCCCTTCTCCTCTCAGATAAGATTTGTATCCCTTTTTAAAAAGTAATTATCCTATGGGCACAGTGGCACACCCTTGTAATCCCAGCAGCTCTGGAGGTTGAGGCAGGAGGATCCTGAGTTCAAAGCCAGCCTCAGCAACTTAGAGAGGCCCTAAGTAATTAGTGAGAGCCTATCTCAAGACAAAATATTAAAAGGGTTGGGGATGTGGCTCAGTGGTTAAGCCCTCTTAGGTTCAATCCTCAGTACCAAAACAACAATAAAAAATAACTTTATAAACAAAAGTGCATCTAACACATACCTATGGATTGTATGAAATAATAAAATGAACACATGGTGTCTCAGTATTCCCCCCACCCCTGAACCAATTTAAGAACACAACAAATGTTACCAGAACCTCAGGAGTTTTCTAGGCACTGATAACATCCCTTTTTTTCCCTCTGGAGATGGAAACACTGCTCCCATTACTTTTAGTCATTAGTTTTGTTTAATTATTCCTTTTAAACTTCACAGGGCCTTATCTTTTCTATCTCAGCAACTGCCTACCCATTTTACTAATCCTTGAACTTAATCATTTTTCACATTCTTGCTCTCTTGACAACTTGTCTCACTTTATACTTTTTCAGAATCTCTTCAATTTGTATCTTCCTTTGACTTAGTTATTTCTTATTTCTACATGATCCTTCTTTCTGGCACTAATATAAAGCAAGCACTACTTTTCTTGTTAATTTCACACACATGTTCATTCATTCGTTCCCTTATTGGTTACCAGAGAGTCAGCCATGAACTATCTGCTACAAGGTAATGAGGTTTAAATTCTGTTCTATAATCCCATAATGATGACCTCCTATTATTTTAACAGTTACTATTTGTTAAGTGCTTCCTGAATACCAGACACTGTGCTGAATGATTTTCTAGAATTTTTGGTTCTCATAACCCTGAAAGCTAACTAACATTATCATCCCTCCTTCACACAAGAAACAGTCTCAGAGGGGTGAAGTAAATTGCTGAAAGTTACCCAGCCATTAAGGATCCTAGATTCTGTTTGATACCAACACTATTGAGTACATGTGCAAACTGATGGGCTGTAGGAGAATAAACTTGAAACTTACTTGTGATTAAAGACAATCTCCTTATCACCTTCCTGTGAGAACTTCCTGGTACAAGGAGATAGTTTCTGGACTGGTTGGCTTCTCCACTTGATTCTCACAATGAGAAATAAAAGCAAACTTTGCAGGAATATCACACCCTTGAAACTGAGTAGAGCTTAGATTTGGGGGAAGAGTCATGATTGCTAGTGTTTATTTCCCTGGGCACTTTATGTTCACTGCTTCTTACTATTATTATCCTCCATTTCATATAAAGGAGTGAAGGCACACAGAGAAATAGCTTGTTCTGGAAAGTGTAGCTAGGCAGCACCAGAGCTGGGCTGAGTCCCTGTGGGGTTGAAGAGGCTGCACACTAACTATGTGCCCCCCGCCCCTCAGCCCAAGTGCCAGCCAGAGGCAGCTCTTTACTGTGGAGCTCTTTGATGACAAGCCCTTTCCTTCAATCCAGTAGCTAACTTCCCTTCTACTGGGACTGGAGGTGGAAAGGGAGGCATGGTGAGCTTGTGAAGGGAGGGATCCCAGGACTCCCATGCCCTGGGGAGAAACAGCTCAGCAATTCTGCCAAAATGAGGGGCCCCACTGCCCACAGCCAATTAATTAGTTCATGGCACTAATGATGACTAAGAAGGGAGGAGAAGATTCAGAGGAAATGTGCCAGTGAGATGCTCCCTGTGGGTTATTAAAAGGCCACTCCCTCTGTTGCTCTGCCACTGGGGAGTACAAGGGCACCATTGTCTCCTTACCTACCTTCTGAGTGTCCCTCTCTGTTTCCAGTTTTTCCTCTCATGCCTCTAATGTACATTCAATACCTCCTGAGTTGGTTTATTTCCTTTCTCTTCTTACATAACACAGATATAGTTTATATAATAAAATTTGCGTATTTTAATGTTCAGTTTACTGAGATTTGACAATTGTGTATATACAGACAACCACCACCCTAGTGAAGATGTAGACTATTTGCATTACTTCAGAAAATTCTTTATACCAATTTACAATAATTCTGTCCATCTGTGCTCTTGGCAACCAGAGCTTTGATTTGTGTCACTTTAGGTTGTTTTTATCCTCCTAGAACGTCACAGAAAGATCCATTCAATATATATATGCTCCTCTGTGTTTGATTTCTTACACTCTGCACAACATTGCCAACATTCATCCATGCTGCTTTGTGAATCATTAGTCCATACCATTTGTTTTTATTCCTGAGAGATATTCTGTTGGTTAATTATATCGCATTTTTTTTTCATTCATTCTCCTGTTGTTGTATACTTGAGTCTGTAGTTTTAAATTCCCCAATTTTCTGATATTCCTCCTTCTCATCCCTTTGAATGTGAGCTGTACCTAGTGACTCACTTTAACAAACAGAATGTGGCAGAAATGATGGAGCGTGACATCCAAGACTAGGTCATAAGTACCATTGTGACTTGCATAGAAACTGTGAGGTCATCTCCCCAGAAACCCGGTGACATTGTGAGACAACAAAATTATATTGTTTGAAGCCACTAAATTTTGGAGAGAATTTGTTATGTAGCAGAAGATGGTTGGGTGGTTTCCAATATATGCTGTTATGAATAAATCTGCTATGAATTTTCATATACAAGTAATTTGTGAATATATATTCTCATTTCTTTTTGGAAAAAGACTGGAATATCTGGGTCATGTGTTAGCCATTCTACTGAGTGTGATGTTTCATTATTTAAAATATTTTAATTAAAAAGATTTTATTGTGTGAATTTAAGTTGTATACCCTGATATGTATATATGTATATATGAATATAGTCATATAAGCATATACATGATTATATTCAAATATATATGATTGGTATATTATTATATTCATATATATGTAGTCACATATACATATATGATTATATTCAAAACACATCAACTCACATGATTACTTTTTTTTGCATTTAATAAGATTGCTAACATCTACTCTTAGCTAATTCTAAAATATAATACAATATTATCAACTACAGTTATCATACTGCATGTTAAACCTTTAGACTCACTATTCTTATTATAGTTTTAATTTATAGTTCCCTGATGATTCAAATGTTGAGCATCTCTTCATTAGGCATACTTATCCTCTTTTGTGGAGATTCTGTTGAAGTCTGTTGGTCAGGTCAGGCTCTGTTGAACCCCAACACAAAGAAAATCATTAACTGGCTTGGACCTAATCGTGGGATTTATCTTCCATCATTTGCAGCTTGATCTCTACTTCATTTTAGAAACTTTGTTTTTAATCTTTGAGTCCAGCAGTTTCCCTTGTGCTTGTATAACTTCATAGTAGGTTAATGACTGGTAAAGTTTTTTTCTCAAATGCTTTGAGTTCAGAAGGCTTCCATCCACTGCAGAAGGATTCGTGTTTGTGCTGACAGCAGATTCAGACAGGGAGAGCCTTATGTCTGCCTTAGCTTTTTACTTTGTGCTGAGTCCTCTCAAGTCTCTTCTGCACTGGCCTGTATTTTCCCAGCCAAGCAGCAATTGTGGAGATTTTATCAAATTCTTCTGCTATCTCATTCCCAGTATCTCCCCATTACTCTCCACCTTCTTGGAACTAACACTGGACCTGTAATGTCAGGCTTGCAGAAATTTCAACACTGCTGCTCACTTTACAACTTTTACTGACCTTAACCCTGAAGATGAGTTTCCATCTTTGCTCCAAATAAATCAGCCTTCTTTAACAGTGAAGTTGTAGGTTTTTATGGCTAGCCCTGACCCGAAAAAATACCCCCAACTGAATCAGAATATTTGGAAGCTGTCCTGGTCAGAGAGTCACTGATTTCCATAATTCTTGATATTCTAGTAGAGTTTCCTGAATAAATGCTTCTCAGTTTAGTGTTTGCTTTGATTAATTTCTAGAGCCCCCAAATGGTTATTTTTGACAATCTTAACAATCTTGACAGTCTTGCCTGATTGTCTACTTTTTTGGAGGGAGGAAGAATTTTCTGTCTTCTCAATTCTAATATATCTGAAAGTTCCCTCCATCTCTTTACTTTTGACCTATTAATGTATTTGTACTTAAAGTGTGTCTCTATATTTAAAATACAAGGTATTATTCATTTGGCTATAGTGCATTCTTCTTCTTCTTATTATTATTTTTTGTGGTGCTGGGGATTGAACCCAGGGCCTTGTGCATGAGAAGCAAGCATTCTACCAATTGAGCTATATCCCCAGCTCTATAATATGCATTTTTAAAAAATATTTTTTAGCTGTCAATGGACCTTTATTTTATTTATTTATATGAGATGCTGAGAATCGAACCCAGTGCCTCACATATGCTAGGCAAGTGCTCTATTGTGGGAGGCCAACCTTACACGTGACTGAGTTTCACTCCCTGGCTGGGTGCTGAGGCTCTCAGTCACAGAAATGTGGCACCCTTCTTGGATGTGAGGGTTGGTGTCTCGTGCATGGGTGTGTCTTGCTACAGCCCCATGGGTGAAGCTATGCTCACCTGTTCCTTTGTAATATAGCCCCTTGCCTGTTTGGGATAGAATCTTCCATGGAAGTGCCTTGTGTGTGTCCCCTTCTCTTACCGTGCCCTTGGGTGTGGCCTACCCAGGTGTTAGTCAACCTGCTGACAGTGGACATCATGAAGATACTCAGCCCCCTGAAACCTGACCCCTTGCCTCATTTGAATAGTTTCTCCTTAATAAAAGGGGTCAGAGTGTGCTCTCACTCTCGCTCTCGCTCTCTCTCTCTCTGCGGACCCTTAAGATCAGAGGAGCCGTCACAGCGACCCCAAAGAAAAAGGTATTTGTGTTTCTTGTGTGGTTATTTTGTGAAGCCCAGTTAGCCCAGTTTAACTAGAGTGACCCCCTGAGCCTTTTAGTCGCGAGAACAGAAACCTGGCACTCTACCACTGAGCCACAACCTCAGCCCCAATATGCATTCTTAATCTATCATGACAGAATATCCTTAATATTGAATGTAAAAATCTTAGTTCCATTTGTAGTTCTTCTCATCCTTTATGCAACTGTTGCCACATTTTACTTTAAATACACTATAAATATTGCAAAATATTGTCATTATTTTTAGACTTTTAATATACTTAAGGAAGAAGATCACTCATATATTTACTATTTTGAGTAATTTTCATTCCTTGCTGTTGATTTGAGAGTCCATCTATTTTGATTTATCTAGACCCTGAATGAATTTCTTTATCATTTTGTTTTATTTTATTTTTAGTCAGTATCTTCTGGCAACAAATTTTCTCATCTGTTTTTTATTTAATTCCAGTTTCTTTATTTTGTTATCATTTAAGAAAGAATTTCCCCCCCACTGGATAATTCTAGTTTGGCAGTTCCCAACCCCTCTTCAATATTTTAAAGATATTTATCTTCTTTTATTCCCTCCCTCCTTCCTCCCACCCTCCCTCTCTCTTGTTCTCTCTTTCTTCTCCATATTGGGCATTGAACCCAGAAGCATTTTACCTCTGAGCTACATCATCAGTCCTTTCTACATTTTTTTTTTTTTAAATTCTGAGACAGGGTCTTACTAAGTTGCCCAAGTTGGCCTTGCAATTCTCCTGCCTCAGCCTTCAGGGTGGCTGAGATTACAGTTATGTACCACCAGGAGCATCTGATTTCCTTTGTTTTTGATTATTTAGTGGTCATTTTTGTATTTTTTATTATATGTCTCCCGCCTCCACCTGTTTTAATAAGAATTTAAAAAAATCTTTAGCTTTCATAGTTTACCTATAATGTATATAGATGTATTTGCATTCAACAACAATGACATTTGCTAAGTTGTCTGTATTACTGTTTTGTTTGTTTTTGGAGGAGGAGTGCTAAAACCTAAGGGTGCTCTACCACTGACCTTCAGGCTCAGCCCTTACATGTATTTGTTTTTGTTTTTGTTCTTGAAGTAGAGTCTCACTGTGCCTGGATTGTTTTTATTGTTTTTAATCCAGTTTGGGAAAATTTTGGTCAATCTTTCTTCAATCCTTTTTGTTCACCCCTTTATCTCTCTCCTCTTCTTTTGGTACTCTAATGACAGGGTTGGACAACTTGATTCAATTATATTATCCATCATTGAATCTGGGTTTTTTTTTTTTTTTGAAATCTTTATTTCTTTAGTTTGTAGATGATCTTTATTAACCTATATTCAAGGGCATTTCACTTTTATTCTGTGTGTGCAATCTCCTTTTTAACCTTACTCAATACATTTTTCTATCAAATAGTTTTTAATTTCTAGGATTTCTGTTCACCTTTTAAAAAGCAGTTTCTATACTCCTCTCCTGAAATTTAGGATCTACTTTACTGGTTTTCTAAATCTTTCCCTGTGGATTCCTTAAAATATTATCATCATTTTAAAGTCTTCATCTAATAAACCCTAACATTTGAGTTGTATTTGGTTTTGATTTTATTATTTTAACTATTTGTTTAATATTTCTGTTTCTTCACATGATTGGTTATTTTAAATTTTATACTTGATAGTGTAGATGATAAGTTACAGAGACTCCATATTCCATTGTCTTTCTCTAAAGAGTATTGAAGCTGAGTGCTTTGATCTTAACAACTGGGAGGCTCAGACAGGAAGATCATGAGTTCAAGGCCAGCCTGTGGCAACCTAGGAAGACTCTGTCTTAAAATAAAAAATAAAAAGGCTGGGTGTGGGGAGCCATCCTGACACGTGACTGGGCGACTCCCGGTTAGGGTCTGAGGCGCTCTGGCTGTGTCGGCGCTTTCCCGGCCCTCTCCTGATGAGAGAACCCCTCCGTGTGCGGGTGTGACTGACCACTGACCCCGGGGGCCCAATCACTGACCCTGACCTTGGAGTGCGGTCCCCCCTCAACCTTCATTGGATGGAATTCTCCCCTGAATCTCTTGTACCCCAATAAAAGGCGTGCCCTCGCTCTCTCTCTCTCTCCTGCTAGCCCTGAGTAATCCTTGCTGCCCTGCTGGGCGGTTAGAGGTGGGAACCAGAGAGGGGAGCCGTCTTGGACCTGGTAATAGAAATAAGGTAACTGAGTCTGTGTGTTTTATTTCGATCTCTTCTAGCTAACTTTTATGCCAAGAACCTCATTAATGAAACCATTGCCCTGGCCGCATGGTGGAGCTGGGGATGTGGCTCAGTGGTAGAGTTCCCTGAGATGAATCCCTAGTACCATAAATAAATAAATAAATAAATAGTATTGAATCCTATTTAACAAGTAAACATATTACTGGCTGATCATTCTGATCACTTTAAACTTCTGAAGACTGGTTTTTGGTTTTGCCAGAATGGGTCATTTCAGTTTTTCCCTAGTCTTAGGGTGAACTTCTTAAGCATGGGTTGATATATCATCTACATTATCAAGTATAAAATTAAAAATTACTTCTCAGGGCTGTTCCTTTCAGGGTTTCAGTGGGAAACCCAAGGTGTTTTCCATGCTTCCCTAACTGTCTGTCTGCCTGTGACTAGAGGGTGCTGAAAGTCGGCTTGGTTCTTCCAGCCCTCCAGATATTTGGTTCCTAAGTTCTTCAAAAGCTTACCCTGTAGGTTGGGGGTCAATCAAGGAATTGAGGGGAGTTCTTAAAGTGTTTGGGTTTATTCTTTGGGGATCACTAATTTCTGGAATTTCTACCCTCTGATTTTTAGAGACTTAGGTAGTCTCTAGCTACCAATGGAGGCTTGAAAGTCAGCATCTTTATGCTTGAGCTCTGTCCTCCTGCCATGAATATACTGGGTGGGGAGTGTCCTCAGAGAAAAGTCATATAAACATGGATCTTACCTTTAGGGTGGTTCCTTTTTTTAAGGGTCAAATCTGTTTCCTTTGGTCATTCCCCACTGACTTCAGATAAATGTAGTATTTGTCTCTATTGTCTATATATCTATCACCTACTTATCTAAAGATATATATAGAGATATTAATATTTATATTTAAATAATTCTAGATACAGTTTTCCTATTTATCTATATTCTATCAAGTTTTTTAAAAAATATCTTTTTAGTTGTAGTTGGACACAATTATTTATTTATTTTTATGTGGTGCTAATGATTGAACCCAGTGCCTCATGCATTCTGGGCAAGCGCTCTACCACTGAGCTACAAACCCAACCCTATATTCTATCAAGTTTTTACAGAATTTTAAGTGTTATTGGCAGAATTAGTCCTAGTCAGGCTGCTTTGTTTATTATAAATTTTCAGTATCTATTTTTTTTTCTTTTGTGTTGGAACAGAAAATTGCAGATCCTAAGGTTAGAAGAGCCCCTGTTACTTTTTGTCTCATCTTCATTTGATGTACTGAAGCCTCTTACAACTCACCACATTTCGAATAATCTCAGGATATTTTTCTCTCATTCCATTTTTTTCTATATAGCTTATAATTTCTGTCTCATTTCTACTTCCATTTTCTGGTCTTAATTTTGTTGTAAGAATAATAACCTAACTACATAGAAGTTTCATTTAACCATCTCAACAATCATATGATGTAGATATTTTTTCCCACTTTTTGTCATGACTGTGAGACACACGTCTACCTGTCCAAGTCCAAACGATGGACTGAGAAATAAATTTCAACAAAAAGTGAGCCTTTACTTTAATGATGATCTTGCAAGATTGGGTGCCTGGTGGTCAGGGACACACAGATTTGGAACAACTAGCCTTTTTATCCCCAACATTCCTCCCTCAGTTCCTCATTGGTTGAGGACTATGGAGTGTACAGTCTTCCCAAACATTGCCTAGATTTTACTGTCTTCTATTGGTTTATTTAAAGAAATATACCTTTAGTTGTCCTCACTTCCCTCAGTTCTTTTGTGGTGGGAAAGTCCCCTTGGTTTGAGTGCCTTTTGTCAGTTTATCTCTGTTGGTCAGGTCAGGCTCAGGTATGTTTGAGGTCCCCTTCCTTTCACCTCATTTGTCAAAGGATTGTGAATCTTTACCCTTCAGTATTATTGTTTGTAACTTTTCATTCTGCTCTCCAATCTGCCAGTTGCCTTTCTTTCTTATATCCCAATTTAGTGAGATACAGAAGGGCTTAGCCAGTCAGGACAAGATGGCCAGTGAGGAGGCTGGGGGTAGGTGAGAACAATGAAGCATGGAAAGGGTCTTCTGATGAGGTCAACTTCCTGCTTGTCAAAAGCACTCATGGTCAGACAGACCTGCAGACAGAGGGTGCACCAATCAATAATAGTGAGGAGGGCATGGACAGGGAAGGAAATAAGGAAAGGAGGGAATTCCAGAGATTAAAAAAAAAAAAGACCCAAAACTCCCCCACTAGATTTCCAGCTCTGAGGCACCTTTGGAAAAGACTATCTCTGTGTCTCTGTTGCTTTTGCAAGAAACCTGCTGCTTGCTTGCTATCTCTATTTTTTTTTTCCTGAACAGAGACAACAAACCCAGCACCCTAGATGTTAACATTTTCATTCTACATTTAAAGCTAACTACTCTATTCTGAAATAGAGGAGCTTTTATTTCTCACAAACTTGCTCATTTTTTCTGCCCTCCTCCTAGACAAATCCAGTTAGACACCCCACACCATCCTGCGCCCACAATTCCATGGCATTAGCCATTCCAGTTATTTTGATGGCTTAGACAATTTTAACATATTACTATCAGACCAGGCTCAGGAATCGTCCCAGAATTACCTTTTTATGGGGGCAGGTGGATTAGGTTTGGCCTTTAGCTCATTTTAGATCCATTTGCATTCATAGAAAATGATGGGATAGATTATTCATCTCCCCAAGTGTTTTGGTATGTAAAATATTCGTGGAATGTACTTATTTGGAAGTTGGAGAGGCACAGAAACAAATTAGTTAGCCCTCTATAGCCACTGACTTTTCATGGCCATTGGCCTGACAACTGGTGGTGAGCACTGAAGCTAGCTCTCATTGGTGCATCTATAGCCAGCTCTGTCCTGGGCCAACCAGTGTAGAAGAGTACCTACCCCTTCCTACACTGTAAGCCATGTGTCTGAATAGGTGAAACATGTTCAGGTTACAAATATTTTTAAAAAAGAAAGTGAACAATAAGACAAGGAATATAAGACTTTCTCTGGTTCTGGCACACAGACAACTCAGTTTCCCTTCCCAGAGGCAATACCCCCTCCAGAGATATTATATCCATATTTCAGCATAAATGTATATTTTCTTCTTTTCTACATAACAATATTATACATCTTGCAACTTTATTTTTCCAGTTAATTCCACTGAATTAACTGAAAATTTTATTTTTTCTCTATTGATTTTTTCCCTATCTTTTGATTATAAATACGCAAAAATATCCTTGTATATAGTTTATTTCATATGTATATGAGGAAATCAATAGGCTCAATTCCTAGAAGTGGTTCTTCTGGGTTGAAATATGTGTATATAAAAAATTTAAGATTATATTTTTATCACAAACTTTAATAACACAAATGATGTAAAGCTCTTTGTTTAGTTTTGCATAGTTTTGAGGTTTATAAGAATATCGTACTTTATGTGGTGTTCCTGCCCTTGCTTTCTTTCACGCATTCATTCCTAGCATTTTCCACATTCATCCATATCATTGCTTGAAGGCCCAATCAGATGGATTAATGGCAGCTGATGATATTCTATAATTTAGTTCCCTATTTCCCTGAGCATTTGGGTTGTTTTGGTTTGACATGTGCATTTTTAATTCGATAGGTTCAAACAGTCTTCCTTTGAAGATGGACTATTTTTTTTTTCCAAAGACAATATATAAGTTGTGTTTTTTTTTTTCTTTTTTCCTTTTTTTTTTTTTTTTTTTTTTTTTTTTTGTGCTGAGGATTGAGCCCAGTGAGGCAGGGATAGATCTCCCATAAGCTGTCAGGATAAGGGCACTGGAGTAGGAAATTGGGGGAGGGGAGACATCATGCAAACCTGAAAGGAAGCATTAAGTCTATAGGACAGTTGTGACTTGCTACTCCTTGTCAGCTTTAGCCACAACAACTTCTTTTGAGTTAGAATACCTGTTTCTGTTCCTTACAGTTTCAACCACAGCAACCCTTCCTTAGTTACACTTACCTTACCCCTAGCATTGGCCAACCACTAAGTAGACTCCTACCCCAAATTCTTCCTCTCCCTAAAAGAAGTGTCGAATAAACTGTACTCTTCATTATGTAACTAAGGGATTGAAATTATGCACTTCTGATGGTTTATTAATCTCAGAGTTTGACGAACTTGATTGGTTCATTCTAGCATCTCTCACCTCACCAATCACCTGTGCTGGGCCATCAGCTCTGCCTTAAAAACCCCTAGACAACAGACACCTGTTGGCGTCCCTCTTTGGTAGGTCTCCTTTCTATTACTTGAATAAATCCTATTACTTTGTTCTCACCCTTGGGTCTGTGTATTTCATTCCTCCAATTCATGAGACAAAGAACACAACTGTCTAACTCCGTATTACACTAGGAGTGCTATACCACTGAGTTACCTGCCCAGCCATTTTTACTTTTTATTTTGAGACAGGGTCTCAGTAAATTGCTGAGACTGTCCTTGAATTTGCAATCCTTCTGCCCCAGCCTCCTGAGTCCCTGGGATTACAGAGTTGCAGGGATTTTACAGGTGTTTGCCACCATGCCTGGCTCAGTAACTTTTATATTGAGTTTGGTTGGCATTTCTGAAACAATATTCTGTATTTCAAAGCGGTCTTAGAAACTCTTTCATGGGCATTAAAAAGAGACCATGGTAGCTTATGCCTGCAACCTTAGTGGCTTATGCCTGCAATTTCAGTGGCTTGAGAGGCTGAGACAGCAGGATGGAAAGTTTGAGGCCAGCTTTAGTAACTTAGGAAGACCCTGTTTCAAAATTTAAAAAATGCAAAATGGCTGGGGATGTGGCTTAGTGTTTAAGCACTCCTGGGTTCAGTCTCGTACCAAAAAAGGAAACAAACAAATAACAACAACAACAACAACAAAATACCTGTGCTCTAAGGAGACATCCATGGGGGTAGTGACTGGTTCATCAGGAGGGCCAAGTGGGGAACTTTGTAGGTATCTGAGACATATTTACTGTTATTGCCCAGAATTATTACTGTGGTGGAGGCTGGGGTAGGTGTGCTCATTGTATTCCATAAATTGGCAAGAAAATTAGGTTTTATTTAAAGCTAGCTTTAAAGGAAGATAGAGGAAACTTTTATGTTACAAATTTGCATCTTGACAAACCTGAAGAGCTGGAAAAGCTTTTATTAGGGGTGACAAAGTGGGGCAAAAGGCAAGAAAAATACATGTGTAGATTTAGTTAGACTGTGCTGGGCAGGGAACATGTCAGTGGGTCAAAAGGAATAAATTTCTATTCTCAGCTTCCTTGGTGTGTCCTTGGAGTTGGGGAGGAAAAATTCTTCAGTCGTACACTGAATATGAGGAAGTTGCCCCTAATTTCAGTTTGCTGGCAGCTGGAAGTTTGCTGGGGCCCCTTTGGCTGCAACATCTAGCTGATTGGCTCCTCCACGGAGCTGCTCATTAGGGGACTTCTTTGGCTGTGGCTCTCAACACACCAGGAGTGCTGTACCACTGAGTTACATACCCAGACATTTTTATTTTTTATTTTTTAAATTGCTGAGACTGTTCTTGAATTTGCAATCCTTCTGCCTCAGCCTCCTAAATCTCTGAGATTACAGAGTTGCAGGATTACAGGTGTTTGCCACCATGCCTGGCTCAGTAACTTTTTACATTGAGTGTGGTTGGCATTTCTGAAACAATACTTTAGATTTCAAAGCAGTCTTAGAAACTCTTTAATCAGCATTAAAAAGAGACTAGAAAGAAACCTCTGCTATCAGGTGCCCATACGTATTATCCCAGTGGCTCAGGCTGAGGCAGGAGAATCGAAAGTTTGAGGCCAGCCTCAGCAATTTAGCAAGACCCTGTCTCAAAATTGGAGAAAAAAAAAAAGAAAAGAAAAATGGTTGGGGATTCAGCTTAGTGGTTAAGCAATCCTCAGTACAGTCCCTGGAACAACAACAAAAAAAAAACTGTGGTAGGCTGGGGTTGTAGCTCAGTAATAGAGTGCTCACCTAGCATGCATGACGCACTGGGTTCAATCCTCAGCACCACATAGAAATAAAATAAAGATACTGTGTCCACCTAAAACTAAAATATAAATATTAAACAAATTAAAACCAATTGTGCTCTAAGGAGGCCCCAATGGGAGAGAGGTGACTGGTTCATCAGGAGGGCCAACTGGGGAGCTTTGTAAGTATCTGAGACATTTTACTGTCATTACTGTGGTGGAGGATGGGTTAGGTTCTACTGCTCATTGCACTCCACAAATTGTCAAGAAAAATAGGTTTTATCCAAAGCTAGTTTTAAAGAAAGATTGAAGGAACTTTTATGTTAAAAATTTACATCTTTGCAAACCCGAAGATCTAGAAAAGCTTTTATGAGAGGTGACAAAGTGGGGCGAAGGACAGGAAATAAACGTGTGCAGGTTTAGTTAGACTATGCTGGACAGGGAACACGTCAATAGTGTCAGGAGGAGAAATTTCTATTCTCAGCTTCCTTGGTGTGTCTCTGGGGTTGGGGAGGAAAAATTCTTCAGCCAGTACTCTGAATATGAGGAAGTTGCCCCTAATTTCAAAAGAGCTTTTAATTTTATAGGGCATCTGCTTTGCTGCAATCTGGCAAAGCCTCTTCAACATGATCTTTCACCTTGGCTCGTTTTTGAGATTAGAGGCAAATGAAAAAAAATTTTTTTTCTCCAGAAAGGATTTATTGTGACAGAGGAAAAATAAATGAGACTGATCTTGAGACAAGAACCTAGGAGGAGGCCCCAAGAGGAAATCATGCTTATGGTCAGCAAAAAGGTGCCAGAGTATCTGGCACAACCTTTCCCCTGTCCTTGAGCAGGGTGGACTCCACATAGGAAGGGAAGAGAAGAGAGAGGGATCAGAGTACAGATGTGTTGTTTCTATTCCACGAAAGAGCACTGTTTCTTATAATCCAGGTGACCTTAGGGAAGGGAATCCCCTTAATTTGTTTTTGCTGGGAGTATCCCAGGTTTGTCCTCACAGTAACCTCCCATCCTGCTGTGGGAAATCCCCAACTCCAGTGCAGATTATTCGCTGCCCTTTTCCTTCCATGGAAACAACAAAACATATAAGAAGAGCAGGACTATAAAAATAAAGGTATGCATTTGAACTCTCGCTGACCAGCTGTTACTCATTCATATGACTGTGGGTGAGTTGGTGACTTGTTTATCAGCAAAGATACTACATTTAAGAGTCTTATGAAGTTCCTGAAACATAAGTACTCACTAAACATTATTCACTTATTTATTAATTCATCATGGATTTAGTAAATATTATTTCCTGTGCCAGACAGCACTAAAACAGACTGAATTTGGGGCTTCTCTGAAATTAAGAGCAACTTCTTTACCATGACCTAAGAATGGAAGCTCAGGGTCTGTTCCCCTGAAGAAGCTGAGAATGGAGATTGTCCCCTCCCCAGGTGAGTCTAACACAGGCTAAATCTGCACAGGTACATGTCCTGCCCTTGTTCTCACTTCCCTGCTGCTGCTTCTTTAAAAGCTTTACTCTCCTTTCGAGATTTCAAAGATGGAACTTTTGAAATAAGTCTCTTTTACCTTCCTTTAAAGCTAGCTGGCTTTGAAGAAAACATATTTTCCAACCAATTTAACTCCGAATATTTTTGGAAGAGTGAGTGTTACTGTAGCCTAGCCTCTTCCCCTGGTCTACTATTGATGCCTCAGCACTAGAACAGAGCTGAGGATAGAAGTTCACTACAACACAATCACAACCCTTCAGATTCCTACTCCCTTCAGACAAGCATATGGTCCTGCCGCTTGGAAAATGTGCCCTAAAAGTTTTTTGTAGGAAGTATGGGAGGACAGAAGAGGGTCACATATCCCCAAATTAGAAAGGAGTAGAAAAAATTTCCTGAAGGAGATGCTGCTTACACTGTGGGTTCACATACTTTGAGGTGTGAAGATAGACTTGGGGGGAAGGCATGCTCACTGGTTGAGGATGTCAGAGGGCTTAGTGTGTTCAAAGATGTGCAAGGAATTCAAGGAACCATGAATGGATGCAGCTATGTAGAAATATGCAGCTTCTGTTGGAGCCATGAGCATAGATCTGGTGGCAGTAGGAGATCAATATCATTCTTAGAAAATGTCATCCCCAGGAATGGAGCCCTGGAGTGAATCCTCCTTGTGCCTCTTGCCAGTGTTCCTGCTGCCTCTGATATTGCACTTGTGGGCACCAAGATACTGTCAGGAACTGAGGCAAGAAGGGCAGAGAATGAAAGGGCATGAGGAGAGAATGATCTGATTTACAGCTGCTTTACCACCTACTCTCCCTCTCCCTATTGACTTCCAGCAAAGACATGAAGGTGTAAAAGTAAAAGAAGTTTACTCAAGTCAGGGTTTGTGTAGCTTTTCCTTTCTTTTCTTCTTCTTCTTCTTCTTTTTTGGATCAGCAAGCTTTACTTTATTCAGTATTCAGTGGCAGAGTCAATTGGTCAAACACCTGGCATGGCTCATTTTGGGGGCAGAAAATGTTTTTTACTTTCTTTTCTTCCAGGCTCTTTCTCCATCCCTACCATACTGCATGGCTTTCTGTTTCCCATTTGCACTTAACCTAAGTTGACATTTTTTTGCCTGGAAACTAGGGACGTTTCAGAATGTCCAAATCCTATTGGACAGCGGATGCAGGGCAGCCAAATGTCAGCACCTTGATTTTTAATCACAGGATAACATGGACCTGAAGCGAGTTCTGAAATGAGAACAGCAGGGTCCAGTGGTTTTCTGATATATTTCATCAGCATTCTTCCCCTCATACTTATCCTATGTGCTTAAAACAGTTGTCCAAGTGTTGGGGATGTAGTTCAGTGCGATGGTGCTTGCTTATTGTGCATGAGGTTCTGGGTTCCATTCTCAGAACTGGGGGGGGGGAGTAAATATACTCCAAAAAATACATAAAAACACTTAAGTAATAGTCTTTCTACTTTTATTAACTATTTAATATTATAATAAGAGCTTCACAAGAAAGATGTGATTTATATTAGGCTTTTTAGGTATTGGAATGAACTGTTGGATTTCCTTACTCTCTATTTTACTTCTGTAAAATCCAAGTTCTCTGGGATGGAGCCCCTTCCCCCCAGAATACAGTGAGATAATTTAAGATCTATCATTTAGTGAAGGTACAATAGGTAGCCACTACAAACACACACAAAAAAGATGATACATTGGAATTTTTATAGGCTTCTTACTTTGAAAAATCAAAGCACTTTTAATAATTTTTTTAAAACTGTTGGCTCCATGGCAATGTCCTGAGAGTTTGTGAAAAGGCAGTGATACATTTGGAATGTCAGAAGGAGGGAGTGATAGAGTTAATTTCCTGAAGCTACATATTTGCATATATGCATGCTCCTTTGGTCTCAATCCAAATCTGAAGAATGAGGGAGTTTGCAATGCCTTTAGATATCTCTGAGTTCTCAGTTCTAAGGAGCTTCCAGGAATAGAGGTGGAGAAATAAAGGCACTGTGGTATAAGTGTGTATGTGGACCGTTTTGGTATGTGGAAGGTGGAAGTCAGCAATTATTTGTTGGCTTAAGATTGTTCTGACATGGTGTATTTGGTTTGTAGAAAGTGTGTGGGAGAACTTAAGACCCAGGAATCCCAAATTCTTTGTAAATCAGGCACAGTGGCACACACCTGCCATCCCAGTAACTTTCAGTAACTGGGGAGGCTGAAACAAAAGGATCACAAGCTTGAAGCTGGCCTGGAAAACTTAGCAAGACCCTTTTTTAAAAAAAAATATACACACACACACACACACATATATGTGTGTGTGTGTGTGTATATATATATTTATATATATGTATATGAATTTTATAAATGTTTTTAGCAAGTTTTTCTAAGTCTATAAGACACTTTAGAATCCTCTCCAAACATCTCATTTTATTTTTTCCAGTTTTCATATTTTATTTTTTTGCATTACAATTCTTATTACACATATGGAGCACAATTTTTTATATCTTTGTATATAAAGTATGTTCACATCAATTCATGTCTTCATACGTGTACTTTGGTTTTTTTGCATTACATTTCTTATTACACATATATACCACAATTTTTCATAACTCTGCCAAACATCTCATGACAAAAAAACCATCAGTTACACATCACATTTTTACATACTGCCATATTAGTGACTGTTGTATTCTGCTACCTTTCCTATCCCCTACTATCTGCAATCTGTATTTGGGGTAAAAATGGGAGTTCATAACCCACTTGATTCTAATGTATGAAATATGATTTGTCAAGAGCTTTGTAATGTTGTGAACATCCAATTAAAAAAAAAAACATCAGTTAAAAGAGATGAGCCAGGCACAGTGGCGCATGCCTGTAATTCCAGTGGCTCAAGAGGTGGAGGCAGGAGGATTGAAAGTTCAAAGCTAGCCTTAGTAATTTAGCAAGGTGCTAAGCAACTCAGTGAGACCCTGTCTCTAACTAAAATACAAAATTGCGCTGGGGATGTGGCTCAGTGGTCAAGTTCCCCTGAGTTTAATTCCCATGGAGAGAGAGAGAGAGAGAGAGAGAGAGAGAGAGAGAGATTGATTTGCCTGATGTAATGTATGTGGCACCCTCAGGACTTGAACTCATGTCTCATTTAAGGATTATTTTTCCTGTGTCTTCTCCAGGTATATTTCATGTATCCTGCCCAGCTAGAGTGAACAGGCATCCTGCCCAGCTAGAGTGAACAGGCATCCTGCCCAGCTAGAGTGAACAGGCTATTCACAGCCACATCACTCCACATCAGCCATGACTGTCACCACCTGGGTGCTCTTGCTCTCAGGAAGGCAGTGATTGATGGAGTGTTCCTAAGAGCAGTGGGAGAGGGTAACCAATATCACAGATATTGAAGACAGTGAAGGACCAGGGCTGCAGAGTAGATAGTCACAGGCAGAATCAAGAGTGCATGGGGGAAGGAAAAAATTCTCAGCATCCAAGGACCATCCATGCTTAGAACAAGCAGAGCAAATGGGTTGCCCCAGGGGAGAAAGTCCTGAACAGAGAGTATTCTTTGTTTATCAACTCCACTCCAGCAAAAGTGAAAGAAAATTCAGGAGAACATTCAAGACCAAAGGACACAGCCATATAGGGACAATACAGCAGTCCAGCAGGGGATTTCCACCTCAACTGCTCACATATAAGCTGGACACACGGTCCCTTTTCTCACTCTCCTGTCTGTTCCCTTGATTGCAGAGATGGCTGCCTGTGAAGTACTTTCTGTAAGTTGGGATTTGATAAAGAGACTGGGGAAAGGAAAATTACTTCCAAGAGTTGAGGAAACATCTAAGGAATAGAGGAGGGACTGTGCTCTGGAAGTGAGGTGGCTGGGAGGCATCGTGAAGGAGTGGAAGCAGGTGCTGGGAAGGAAGGTACTCTGAAGAGAAGCCAGTCATCTGGTTACATGGCTCTGGAGTTCTCTTTTGAATCAGAACTTGGACTGCCTGCCCTGAGGGAGAACTGGTAGTGTAATGTGGAACTTGGTTGGATGAGTTCTTTGTCTCCTGAATTCAAAGAATGAAATCCATGAATACAAGGGTGAGAGCAAAGTCACAGGATTTGTTAGAGTAATAGAAAGAAAGAAAGAAAGCAGAGCTCCCAAAGCGGGTGGTGTTCCAAGAGAGGGTTGCTAAAGGTGTCTGTTGTCTAGGGGCATATATGAGTCTACAGGGTTAAGGAAGTCAGTCCCTGGCCCAATTCTGGGTAAGGCACGCAGGGCCCATGAGCTCTCATGAGCCATTTGGTCCAATCAGGTTACTGTGCTGTTTTGGGGAGGGGTTCTGGGAACTAGGCAATAGCTGTCTCACTATTAGTTTTTCTTCTTACATAGGAATGAGCCTGACCTTGATGAGGCCTAATTTTTGTCTGTGGTCTCTCAGCCTTGCTACACTAAAACCTGACCTTGAAAGGTCCCAAATTTCCTATCTTCCTATTCCAGCCTTTTCTCCTACCTTAGTAGGAATTGAGGGAGGGAGGATTATGCTCAACAGGAATGGAAAGAGTTGAGATTTTAAAATATTACCAGAGTTCTTAAACTTAACTTTCCCTCTTTTCCTAAGGAGAGTTGATGGAAATTCATTTACCTTTTTGTTAATAACCTAATATATGACATTAAATAAGAATATATAGAGAGGCTGGGTGTGATGGCCCACATCAGTGATCCCAGTTGCTCAGGTGCCTGAGGCAGGAGGATTGCAAGTTGGATGCCAGCCTGGGCTGCTTAGCAGGACTTGGTTTCAATAATTTTTTTCAGAGGTCTTGGTAGAACACTTGCCTAAAAAGCCTAAGGCCCTGGCTTCATATCCTAAGTATTGAAAAAAAAAAAAAAAGATTCTCAAGGCCAGAAGATACCCTCTGTGACTATTTAAAAGAACACTGTGCTAAGGATAAAACACTTCTGTATTGTTAGTCTCTTTCTTAATATGCCATTCTTTATAATAGCTTACATATTACAGTGATACTATGCTCAGTGTTATTTATTCATCCATATTTCTTGTATTTTTATACATATACCTACTGTATTGTGGTATATGATCTTTTAAAATTAGACCAGGGCCTCACTCACAGAAGGTAGCACTGTACCTAAATCTTGCTACAATTACAGGGAAAATATGAAAGATAGAGAAGATCACCCCTGTATAGCCTGAGAAAACATCTCCTATATGTCACACAAAAATATATAAATCAACCTAGATCTACACCTATTTCTTCACTGTAGTGTCTCTTCTCTATGTTAAGTATTGCCATATTCCCACAAGGCTACCAAGTCTTAGAAATTTGCTTTGGGAGTTATTTTCAGAATCTTTTGTACATCTTTTTGAAGCTTTGTATGGTTAACTTTTGACACTTGACAAACTTGATCACTGGATAAGTGAGGCAGGTAAAATAAGGTGGGAAATAATTCATTGCATTTTGAGATGGATAAGAGGTATTGTTCAAAAGGAATGAGACTAACGTTCATGTTTGTGTTATAATCTGGGAAATCCAAACCAGAAATTTCAAGGGGAGGAGGGATACAGATAATTGGAGAAGAGTTGGAGAGCCACACAGACAGTGGAAGGGTAGGACAGCCATTAGGGTGAGAGAGCAAGAGGTTATAAGAAGTGGCAGTCATTTTAGGCAATGTCTTGTGGTTTTCTTTTCCCAGGTGAATGTCCATTCTGAGGAAAGGCCCTTAATGACCTTTGCTGCCAGCTTGAAAGACAGCGTGAAGAAGATCAATGAACACATCAGGTCGAAGACCAAGATTCCTGTTCAGGACCAAGTCCTTCTGCTGGGCTCCCAGACCCTAGAGCCACAGAAACCACTGTCATTTTATGGTATTGACAAGGAAAACACCATTCACCTCACCCTGAAGGTGGTGAAGCCCAGTGACAAGGAGCTGCCTTTGTTTGTGGTGGAGGCAAGAGATGAGGGGCAGAGGCACCTCCTGCAGGTGCGAAGGTCCAGCTCAGTAGCCCAGGTGAAAAAGATGATTGAGACTGTGTCTGGTGTGACTCCTGAGACCCAGGTTGTGACTTGCAATGGAAAGAAACTGGAAGATGGGAAGATCATGGCTGATTATAGCATCAGAGAGGGCAATTTACTCTTTCTGACACGCTATTGTATTGGGGGTTGACTATCTTGGGGACCAGGTGGTTACCCAGAGTAGAGTTTATTTTCTTAGCTCTTACTCAGTAACAACATTTTTCATGATTTCCCAAAATTAATGAGAATGAGAGAACAGAGAAAGTTTGGGGGGTGGGAGGTAAATCCTACCATAATTGATTGATATGATTCTACCATAATTGATGGCAGGATTGTTACTAAGAATAGAAGATAATGTTTTCATTTTAGAGATAGCATTCAAAGCTGACTTGAAATTTGTTGTCCAAATCCCCATTTCCTTTCCAATAGGATAAGATATTAAGCTTAGGTTGTGATACAATTCTACTGATTTTTAATGTTTATATGTCAAGCTTAGTGCTTTATCTGTAATATCACTCAATAATCAGTGAACCAAAATAAATTTCCACTTATTATGAATTAACTTTTTTACTTCAACATGATTACAATCCAATTAATAAGTAATTTAGAAATTCAATCTAATTGCACTTTTCTTATTTAAAGTTTCTTGGTATGAAATGAAATCTGGCACCATGCTCCTTTTTCTCCATGTCCCATGCCCAATCAAAATTCTTCTTATTTCTAGAAGCAGGAATGGAAAGATAGTTTCCATGGGGATCTAGAGATTTTGTATCTCTAGGGTGGCTTCTTGCAGGTAGATATGCTTCTGTAGGGAATGGGATTCCTGAAAGTTGGGGGATGTGTACCAGTGTTGGCTCCGCTGGCCTTAGGTTCTAGGTTGGGCATTCGGCTCTAGATGGAGGAGGCTAGGGCTTGGCTTCCGTTTTTACCCCAATGTTCCCTTCATCACTCTGCTCCTTTCTTGGGAACTTGGTTTCTTTCCTACCTCTAATGTACTGCTCTATCTCATTCTTTATTTTATTTATTTATTTTTACGTGGTGTTGAGGATCAAATCCTGTGCCTTACACACTACTAGGCTAGCCCTCTACCACTGAGCTACAACTTCAGCCCCCTCATTGTCTCTCTCTCTCATGTTTCATTACAGATCACTTGTAGGTTTTTCTTACAACCCAAAACAAGCCTGCTTTCTTCTCCATCAATTCTGGTTCCTTCTTTTCTTTCAAACTTGTTGAAGACCATCTCATGCAAAAGAGTTTCTCCATGTTTAATCTCTTTCAGCATAATTCCCCAAATTTATGACTGTTGCTCATAGCCTATGAGCCAAACCGCTGTGGTGGGTACTGCCCACCTGTCTAGGTCTGCATTAGGTTGGGCTGGTTTCCCAAGAAGAAAGGCCATGGTCCTTTTTCTGGATGGGTAGGGCCTGTGCTTCCCTTTGTTAACTTGAGAGATGCCTGATGGCAGAGCCCTCAAAATCTTCCATAGTCTTCCATCAGACTGCCAGAAAACATCCTGTTGTTCATCATCTTGACCACATGTGAACTCCTGAGTATCTCCTGAGGATGAGGAAGTCCATGCCATCATGTTTCTTTTCTTCATTGGTGTAGGAGAAAGCCTGCAGGTGTTTTCCACTGGGGGTGTGGAGGGAGTGTATTTGCATTATATGATACAGGCATTTTCTCTGAAGAATTTGACCCTTACCTGGTAAACGGAGGGAATCTCCCTTCAGCCTTAGTTTCCCTGAAAACAAATCTTGTTGATTCTTTTTAAGAAAATGAACTCCTGAAGGCCAAAGTGACTGATTGTCTACTGGGAATTTCCATCCATGAGACCTAGGATAAAACATTTTCCCCTTCCCAAGCCACTTACTGCCCGGCTTGAGCTCTCCCCCAGTCTCTCCAGGAGCCTTCTGGGTGCCCTCTTCACTTTCTTATTCCAGAGAGTTTGTGACCATAGTGTAGAAGAGCAACATGAATTTGCCTGGCCCCTGGTTGTAGCTGTGCGTGGGCTGCAGGTAGGTGTAGATTGCGGAACCATAGAACAGACAGACGGCTGTCAGGTGGGAGTCACACGTGCCCACAGCTTTCCTCTGGCCTCCGCTGGACCGCATGCTTCTGATGGCTTAGCCCACCGCGCCATAGGAGGCCAAGATGACGGTGGGTGGCACCAGCAGTATAACCACTAGGGCGGGGAACACGGGTGGTGTTTCTGCCGCCGCCACAGGCCAGCTTGAGCAGCCCGGGGAGCTCACAGACCAACGGGTCCAGCTGGAGGGTAGGGCAGAGCGGCCTAGCGGCCGAGAGCGCGGTTTGGGTGGCGGAATTGGCGAGGCCGCCCAGCCAGGAAGCCCGGGCCACTGCGAGGCAGAGGCGGGGCGAGGCGAGCACCGCAGAACAGCTCAGTGCCATCACCGCCAGGAGGACACACTCAGAAGATCCCAGAGCCAGGGTTGCACACAGCCGCTCCATGCAACCGCCGCGGGGCAGCCTAAGCGCCGATCAGTGCAGGTTGGTCAGCAGCGGGGGTGCCACGCTGGTGGTGAAGGTGGCGTCCACCAGGGCCAGGGGGCAAAGGAAGTAGTACATGGGCGTGTGCAGACGCGGGTCGCCCACGACCAGCAGCACAAGCGTGCAGTTGCCCATTAGGGTGAGCAGGTAGCAGAAGAGGACGAGGGCGAACAGGACTGGCTGCAGGGAGGGCCAGTCAGAGAATCCCAGCAGGAGGAAGAGCTCCTCTGTGCTGTGGTTGGCCTAAAGGAGGAAAACTCCAAGAATATTTGGGAGGACGAAATAAAGGGTGACACTACTCTTACAAGTGAAGGAAAACCCGGGATGTGGGACTGGGGAAGAGCTGAAAGCATACAATAGTACCGATAATACTTTATGGATAGTAGTCTCATTTACAGATCTGAACCCTTAGTTTGGTTGCCATGTACCCAGTATTCCTTGTTTTATATATTTACAGCATCCTCTGGAGGAGATAAAACGTCTATTTAATGGATGCACAAATGTGGGCTCATAAATGCTGATTAAGTTGTTCTAGGGTCATATTAAGTTAGTGGCCTTGTGTGACTTGTACTCAAGTCCTGTCTGATTTCCAACTCAGTGGTATTTCCAGCTGCCTCCCTAGATCTGGTTGCACTCCCAGGGACCAAGGAAGAAATCTGATCTTCCTTCTACATTAAAGGCCTTCACATTTGTGAAGACAGATTTCACTCTGAGCCTCCTTTTCCCTCTTTTCTGGTAATTGTGTGGTCCCTAAAAATTAGGACGCTATCCCATGCTTGCCCGAACTAAGAATTTATAGATCAGAATTATCACCTTTCTTGTTTTAGGTGCTTCACTTTTATGGAGCTGGGATCAGAAGAATTTCTGAGCAAAGGCTGTTAGGCCTCATAAAGTGCCTTAACCTTGTTTGACTTGTGAACACAAGCGAGACTTCATTAGAGCTATTTCTAGAAAATACCTAAAGAAAAAGAGAACTCAAATCCAATCACTTAGAACCAGACAGTGGATTTATATACCTAAGCTGTTTCCAATAGGACAGACTAAATAGTGTAAATGTATAATTATAATAAAACATTTTCTTTGATTTACTTCTGTGTTTTCCCTATTAAACTCTCCCTCTTGAGTTGCCTCTTTGACTTTACTGAACTACTTCTGGACTGGAGCTGCCTTAATCATGAATAGCTGTTTGTTGAAATAAACTTTAAAATGTTCTTGTGCCTCAGTTTACTTTATTTCTTGTGGTGCTGGGGATGGAACCCAGGGCATGGTGCATGTGCTATTCTGTTGAGCTGTGTCCCCAGTCCATCAGTCTACTTTTAAACACAACCCATGATTCTGCTGACTAGTGATGTCTATTCTGTTTTTAATAAAGTCTGCTTTACAGTGTCCCTGCCCCTCTTGCCGCAGAACCTGCATGCTAGCCTTGAAACCAAGGAGGAAACAACACTTTTTGGTAGACCAGAAATTGGGAAACCTTAGTCCTACCTACCATAGCTTCCTCTGGATGATTATTTGATATGGGGAAGTCACTTCATATTCCTCTGCTTCAGTTTTATCACTTGTAAATTCAGGAGTTTGAACTAGATGACCTTTAAGGTTTCTGTCCTATCCTGAAGCTTTATTATCAAGCATTTCTCAAAGTAATGGAAAGGGAATGTGGGGAACAAAGGGATGTCCTCTTAGGACATTTTGAATCAAATATCCTAGTGTGCAGAAATGATCATGATTAATAAAGTTTACATAGAAATCTTTCTATTGTGGGTTTCCTGTCAAATATTATGATATAAATAACTTTAAATTTTTTTTTTGGTCATGGTACTGGGGATTGAATTCAGGGCTTCACACATGCTAGGCAATTACTCTACCACTGAGCTACATCCTCAGCCCTAGATAACTTAGTTAAACATCACATTCACTGCTTATAATTTAAAAATTATAATCCTACTTTTTTAGGAAAAACATTCATTTTCCCAACAAAGCATCTTGCTTATATGGACCTCTCATTTTAGGCTCATTAGACAGAACAAATATTAATGTGAGTAAAAACAGGGCTTAGGAGCTAGATTGCTTGGGTTTAATTCTGCTGTTTCCCAGCTGAACAACCTTGGGCATGTAATTTAACCTCTCTGGGCCCCCAGGTTTCTCATTTGAAAAAGTAGTGGGTGAAGAGTTAAACACACAAAGTACTTAATACAGTACCTCACACATATAAGGTGTTTATTAAATGTTAATTAGTATTATTTTACAAATCAGGAAACATTTTTGTTTGTTTTGAACCCAGGGCCTCAGACTTGTGAAGCACACATTCTAACACTGAATTAACACTGAATTTCCTGCAGCCAGAAAAAAATTTTTTTAAGGATTCCCTCATGATATGGTAACAGAACTGATATTAAAAACTTCATATTCCTTTAATATGTTAATATTAATCTTTGTTCATTTGAAATATAGGCAACAGTCTTATTTTGTAGAGGATAGGAAGGTAATCGAAATTAAATAACTTGTCCAAGGTCACATTATGTATAAATATATATCAGGATTTTGACCAATCTCTGACTTACTCCAAGGTCTTTGCCTTTTCTCTCTCTCTCTCTCTCTCTCTCTCTCTCTCTCTCTCTCTCTCTCTCTTGATGAGCTATATTCTATTATGCTAAAGATTGTGGAGGATAAAGGGGATATGCAAGGTGTGAACTTTATGTTTTTAGATAATTTTACAGAACTGGGGTCCTACTGGGTATGGATGAAGTACAGGAAGTTACCTTTCAGGTTTCTGAATCAATTGTGGATAGAAATGTTGAGTTACAAAAAGTCAGATTCTTTAGTCAGGTAAGTTCCAAAGTGCTCCCCTCCAAATATTTCACACCATGAAAACAGCCACACACTCATAAAATTGCACAGATAATATCCTATTGCATTTGAAAGAAGGCACCTAAGTCTGTGAAACATGGACCCAGGGCAGAGGTGGTGATGTCTGTTAGTGCAGAGCCCTGTGGTGGGGTAAAAACAGGGCAAGGGCTTGTGGTGGCAGCCAATCAGCATTAGCTGGTGGTGGGGACAAAATTATCCTTTAGAAGTCTAAGGAATATAGCATTTGGAGCAAGGGGAAGATGTTGAAGAGACTCTCACTAGGGAAACAAGGGACTCAGCTTTACCTGTTATTTAGAAAAGATGCCAGAGCTCTGGGGAATCTGCATCCTGCTCCCATCAATCATGCTTTCTTGGAGGTGTCCAGAGAAAATTCCCCCAAGATGAGTAAGAGGAATTCTGCAGAGAAGTCCCTTCAGGGCATGGTGTCTCTGGCAGGTGTTGAGGCCAGAGGCAGCATATTTTTTTTTTCATTAACTAGTTTAAAATTTCATTCTTCAACTAAATGACTTTAAACTGGCCTCTTCTCTTCTGTGATTCCCACCGTCATCGTTTGTAAACCATGGAAAACAATGCTGACTTGTCAGAGAGGTAGATTTGTTGCACTCATTCTCAGTTTTGAATGCTGTTGTGACTTATGTCCCCAACTTCTGCCCATGACACTTCCTTGTTAATGTCACCTCCCTCCTCATCCCCTTCACTGTACTTCTTTGGTCTCATTCTATTTTACATTGGCTCCAGTAAATCTTCCATACTGAAACTACATTTATTAAGAGTTGCAAATGATCTCTGCATTGCTACACCCAATGGATATATTTTTGTTCTCATACTATGTGACAAATTGGGAGCATGTGTTAGAACAGGTCTTTCCTTTTTGGAACACACTTTCTACTTGGCTTCTGCTATGGTGAGGCAGAGGCTGGCTATCTGGTGAGGGTCTTTGATTTTCAGCATTTCATGGTGGAAGGCAGAAGGGCAAGAGAATGAACATGAGAGAGCAAGAGGGGTCCAAACTCATTTTGTAACAATTCACTGTCCTGATAACTCACTTCTGCAATAATGACATTAATCCATTTTCATAGACGGAATCCTCATGACCCATCACCTCTTATTAAGCTCCACTTCCCACCAGGGTTATATTTAAAGTTAAATTAGCAATACATTCCTTTGGGTGGACAACTCAAACCATAGCACCCCATTTGTAATCTGAGTATAATACCTTCCTGCATGCAAAGTTGCTGGGAGAATTGGAGATGACATATTTAAAACTCCTGACTCATAGTAGGAACTCAGTACAGGACAACTCTTCAAAAGAGTTGTGCTTCTGTATATTTCTATCATCCATGTATGGTGTTAATGTTTCCCTGACACTTTACAGTCATCACTAAACATTCTCATTCCAATAAAATATTTGCCCATCTGACTAGAAAAAATTTAATTCCATTTTATTTTTATGATTAATGTTGCACTGTATATATAGCTTTCAGCACCAAGAATATCTAAAATTCTATGCCTGCCTGAGGTCGAAGGACCAGGTTTACCAAGCTATACCTGTTTAAGCTCTTGTGTATTTGATCAGACTTGCTGTTATATGTCTTGGTTATATGAAACCACTAGGCATCTCCTCTTCTCCTTAAACACACTAAACTCACGCTAAACATATACTAGCTGTGTTTTCTTCCTGGAATACTTTTCCCCTTTTCTTGTCCAGGACTGCCCCTTTCTCATTTTTCAGAATATATCTCAAATAGGAGTGGAGGCTCAATCCTGACTTAGGAGGGGATAAGAAGAAGTCAAGCAGAAAAGTCATGGCAGGAAGGATCTGCAGGTGAGAAATGCTTGTGGATATTGGGAGGTACAGGTGGACCCTGTGTATGTTTCCTAAGGAAAAGTGTTAGTTTAGGGTATTTGCCAAGCCCTAAGGGAGTTAGCGATAAATTTTTATTATAATGAGAGGAAATCCATCAAATTTTAGGACGCTACAGTTAGTAAGACCCTTTATGCACTTTAAATTATTCCCTGCCCTGCCTTCCAATTCCAAGTTTGGGAGAGGTAAAAAGGCATTGTGGTAAGTAGGGGAGGAACATAGAGCGACCTCTTCTCCCAGTTCTTCTGTAGGTGGGCACTAGTTGGCAAATGGAAATGCAAAATATTGCTATAGGATTTCCGTCATTTTATTTATGTAAGTCCATTCTTGGGACCAAAAGTTACCAAAGAACTTTTATTATCTGAGTTATCTGCCCAATATTGCAGCCAGTGGGTTTGCCCCTGGTTTGCCCATACAATAGAGGAATGGAATGCATTTGTTTTCTGGTGGAAATCTTACTCTTTGGAATTCTGCTAGTTCAAGGCATTTGCTATCTTGTCTTATTGTTTCCCCCCACTAGGACATAAAGTCTGGCAGAGCAGGTACAAGGTCTATAGCTTACAGCTGTATTTTTAAGTGCTTGTAAATTAAGATGAACAATCTTTCTTCTTTTAGATCAGCATTTAAAAGTACTGTATGAAATAGAGTGAGGCATTATTATGGTTGGTATATATTTTGGTGTTTTAATAAATTTAAATAATCTTTATTAGATCACAAATTACATCCAATAAATGCATCTATTTAAAAGTACAGTCCAATAATTTTGATATTCTGTGAAAACACTGCTGTAAAAAAACTACATAATTTTTTTTATCAACCCAAATGTTCTTCTTACCCATATCCCTCTTATCAAGGGGATTTAATCCCAGACAACCATTGATCTTTTTATTTTTCCCATGCTGGAGATGGAACCTAGGACGGCATAGAGGTTAGGCAAGTGCTCTGCCACTGAGCTACACCCCCAGCCCATGATCAACTTTCTTTCACAATGGTTTGCATTTTCTAGAACTTCATATAAAGGACTGACATTATGTGCTCTTCCATGACTACTTTATTTCACTTGGTAATCTTCTGAGATTCTTTCAGGTTGCTTCATGTATCAGTCATTCATTTCTTTTCATTACTGAGTGGTCTTCATTGTATGATGTATTGTAAGAGATTTACTAGATTGACTTATACCAGCAAAGACTGAATGGTCCCCCAATGGCCATGGACAGGCTGGAGAGCTAGAGACACAATCACTTTTCAGTCCAAGAAGCTGGAAACTCAAATAAGTAGGACCAATGATGCACCATTATGAATAATTGTTGCTGTGTTTTGATTGACTTGGGGCGTGAGAGAAGATGGTGAAGGGATTGTCCTCAAAGAATCTCTTGTTACACAGGAAAAGTAAAGGTTGTTCTGTGAAGTTGCAGGGTGAATAAGTGGTAACTCCCGAATCTGGAGGACTAATCTGCTTTTCTGTATCTAAACGTAGATATGAGCAGGCGGACAGAGATATTTTCAAGTGTACAAACTTTTATTTTTATTATTTTAATTGAAGGACAAAGGATTGAAGAAGGAAAACTTCTATTATCCTTGCTCCTGCCCTGTCTACAGAACCTTCTTCCTAATTCACTCGAGTTTGTGTAAACACCCCTTTTCCTCTTGAAATCTCTGGACATTGTCATCCAAGTTTAGCTTTCTAAACAACCTCTCGGTTCTCTGCTTCAGCCCTTAGAAATCACTCATGCCAGCTCCTTTTTCTTTCCGCTCTCATTCATTTCTCTCCTGGCTTTGCTCCTCTCCTGTCTTTCCCGTTTCCAGTACTCCTTCAAAGAGTTCTCTGCTTGGATTGCAGGACCAACCAGCTTCCCACAGTTTCCTGTTTTATTTTTGCCATCTCACTTCTCACTTGTGCTGAGGGTATAAAGGCGCCTTGAGGTCGCCCAACTCCCGGGAGGGAAGCTAAGCAGGAAGTTGGAGAGAAGGGTTAAGACCACCGACGTCAGTCCTCCCGCGCATCCTAGAGGGGCCCGCTGCCCCGCGAGGTGGGGGTAGGGCCAGGAGGTGGAGGCGAGTTCCGCTTTGTGTGTGTGTGTGTGTCCGGGGTGGAAATGTAGGCTTGTGGGATTGATGGGCATTTTAATAGCAATCATTGTTGCATTTCATTATTTTTAAGGATTCTTTGAACATCGTGTGTCTTGGCTTCCTATAAGAACGTGCTGCAACAAGCATATTTTCCTGCTGAAAAAGCCCAGGAAATCAAGAGAGTTTCTCCAGTGGATATTGGAAAGGACATTCAGTTGTGAAGAAGAGAATATAGAAAATCTGGAGAAGGAGCATAATGTTTGTAAGGAAGTGTTGAGTGATTTATGTTTGATATTTGATGTTTTGAAATATTTTTTCACCTCTAAGAATACGTAGAAAATAGAGAATTTTAGTAATTAGGAGAAGACAAGTTTGCAAGAATCATTTCACATATGATTATGGAGAGGTACTGAGGTTTTCTTTGTTCTTACTCTTCACCTTTTAAATAGATTTTATTTTTAGAGCAGTTTTAGCTTCACAGTAAAACTGTGCAGAAAGCACATTTCTTAAATTACAGGAATACTTTCCCCTCTTCAGTCTTACCCACTATCAATATCCCACTCCAGAATCATAGTTTGCTATAATTGATGAACCTACATTAACATATCATTAAAGCCCATTGTTTATGTTTGGGCTTTTTCTTGGTGTTATACATTCTATGGGTTTAGAAAAACATATCATAGTACATACCAACTAATTTTATGGACTTATAAATTCTCTTTGTCTCCTCTTCATCCTTCCCTTTCCCTTTATAGCCCTTGGTAACCTCTGATCTTTTCACTGTCTCCACATTTTGCATTATCTGGAAGGGTTTTAAGGAAGATGGATTGGAAGAAGACAGAAGGGAAAGCAAAATAAATAAGAGGTCATGATTAATGAAAAATAAAGCAATAGATCATTGAAAGAAGGAAAAGTATTGGGAGAAGTTATCATGGAAAACATAAGTATCTCAAAGGGAAATAGAGATGGGATTTATTGGGTGATACCAGGAAATTTTAAAAAGGAAGATGGTTATTGGAATTTTATAAGAAGTAGGAATTATAGCATACCAGATATTGAACTGTCTAGTTGATATTTAATAGGAATATGGAAAGTTTAAAGAAGAATGGAAATTCATTAAAGTTGCTGCGTGGCATTCAGACTAGGCACAACAAATTACCTGAATAGTTCAGCTAGAATATGAGGCTTCTGCCAAGAGGTCAGTTGCCTATTGAAGAAGAACTAATCACCTATTTGTTAGACATCATCCTGTATTGGTAGGATTTTACAGATCTACCTTTGCTTTTTTCTAACTTTGTGCTTTTCTCAGCTGATCCCTACGGGGCATGAAAATGGGGCAATATAACAACTTGTGGACTCCAGAATTATCCTAGAGGGAATGGAGAAACTGAAGTGTTGGAGAGCCATCTAAGACTCCTGCCCCAAGAAGTCATTTTTGTTCTTGGTAAATCTGTCATTCTAGTTCCCTGATAATGGGTCATGTTGATTTCTTTTTAGTCTTCTTTGAGTAATAATAAGGGTGTGGCAGACTGGCTGAAAGAAAAACTAAAAGAATTATTACTGGTTTACTTTCTGTGTAACACCAATCAGAAAGTCAAGGAATATAGAGAAAGACAAGGAATGAAAAGAAAGTATATCCAGTGTTGGGGAGAAACTAGGAAAGAGCTAAGTCATTGAGGAGACCAAGCCACTATATAGGTTCTTCATTTCAGTAATAGTTTTTCTCTGCATAATACACAAGAATAACTAACCCTACCAAGCCCCAGTATACTTCCAGTCTACATGTAATAGTGATTCCCCAAATAGGATATGGCATATGTGCTCATTCCCATTTGGGGTGAATGCCTGTATTTATCTTTAGGTCCCTTTCAGTTAAACTTCACACCCATGCTGGTGCAAGACCTTTCAAGCACTCCAGCCAGAAGAGTCTTTCACCACCATTCAAAACTTCCCAACCAACCCAAGGAAAAAATTCTGATTTTGCATCAGTAGTATAAAACTGCCAGTACAAACCTTATTTTTCAAGCTGATTATTTTAGGAGCCGAATGAAGATTGAAATGGTGAGCTCAACATGTATATGTATGTGTAGTCCCAGTGCAAAAATTCTTTGATTTCCCAATCACTACTTCAGAAAGTTTCCCAATTGGTACAAGAAAGTAAAGAAGAGGTATTATGTGGGGCATGGTGGCCCATGCCAGATGTAGTGTTGAATGCCTGTAATCCCAGAAGTTTGAGGCAGGAGGATGGCAAGTTTGAGGTCAGCCTTAGCAACCTGGTGAGTCCCTGTCTCAAAATAAAAAATAAAAGGGACTGGGGATGTAGTTCAGTGGTAAACTGACCTTGGGTTAAGGGGCAAAGTCACTAAGTTTTGGAGGGAATTTGTTATGTAGCAATAGATGGTTAGATGGTTTCCTGCTTTTGCTGTTATGAATAAATGTGCTATGAATTTTTATGTACAAATCCTTTGTGATCATATATTCTCATTTTGGGGGGTAAATACCTATGAGTAGACTTTGTGGATCATATGGTAGCCAATTTTGTGATTATAAAGTGATGTCTCATTTTTAATTTTTTATTAAAAATTTTGTGTTACTTTAGGTGTATAACATGATATATATATGATATATATGTATAATGAATATATATATATGTGTATATATATATATGTGTGTGTATATATATATATATATATATATATATATATATATATATATTTACTATTCAGTTGACATCTGGTTATCTGATAGGAACAAAAGCCTCAAAGAAGCATCCTGTTAAGTGCCAGTGTCTTGGCTGGGCACAGAATCACAAGCCACCACACAGCTTTGTAGATTCAAACAGCAATTCTTTATTCCCGAACTCACACCGGCCTCCACACATGCTCTGGGGCAATCCCAGTTCTCCTCCGCCCAATTCACCTACTCCATGAGGCTTTTTTTCCAAAATCCCATTTGAATCTCCGGATAACTCAATGGGAGCTCAGGCAGCAGGAACACCCTAATCCCAGCAGCAATAATCCTCAACCTCCAACTTCCCTAAAACCCCTGTTGTCTTAAACGGGGAATGCCTTAAACTCAAGGACTGGGATACTTCCTCAAACCTGATCAGCTCTAAACCCGGATCCGCCTTGGTCCTTGAGCAAGGTCACCTTACATGCAATGTCAACAGCGAATTTCCAAGGCAAGTCCATTTAACATGGGGTACGCTGGCAAGGAAATATCGATGTGTCATTCCTACTTGGCAATGGCCTTCAGCAGTTAAGCATCATATAGCCAATATGATGATTTCCTTGTTTTTCTGGGTTCCTTGATAGAGAAGAGAGGAAATATTGTAATTAAAATAGAGTAATATGTTATTGAAAAATGGAAATATGTTTGGAAAAAGGAATTGTTACATGTTTTCATCATTCTGTGAACATCATAAAATTTACTTATATAAAGTAAGTGACTCCCACAAAACTAGCAGATAAAATCATGCATTACCAGCATATATGTGTTCCACTGTTGAGCAAAACATCGTTATGCAGCACATCATTGTGGCAAGATTCCTCCTAATATCCCAGTGTTATTATAATCTGATGAAAACTGTTATTGGTGATTATAGTAAGGCAGTAGCTGTGTACATTAGATTGATAGCTGTATTTTGGTTTTAAAAAACAATACGTTTATGAGGTGATGGATTTGGTTGAGTTTTAGTTTCTCTTCCCTGTGGCTGTTACTTGAAGGATAAAGAAGAAAGGGAATGCAGAATATGGTAGCCTATCGTCTCATACTCCATGGGAAGTAAAAGGCATCTTTCTAAGTCTCAGATCAGCTATGGCTCCAGTATTTCCTTGTATGGACTTCTTGTGAGCAACATAAGAGAGGAAATATTAAGCATTGACAGACAGGATCATATCTGAATTTAAGATATTTTATGAAGATATACATCTTCTCTTAACTGGACCTCTGTCTCTCTCTGAGATACCACATGGCCGCACTGACCCTCTGCAGTGGTTTGGGTGCATGGCTTGGGGAACTCAATATTTTTACAAATCATGAAGAAACTCATCAAAGAGTCTCATGAAGAGAAATCATGAAAGTATTTGAAGCAGATCTCCCTCAGCTCTCCCTGGAATTGCCTTCCTTCCCCAGCAATCTTCTGAATGACTTCTATACCTCCTCAGGGTGTATATGAATGGGTTAAGTGAAGGAGTGCCCACTGCATAGAAGAGGCAAAGAATTTGCCTCTCTTTTGGGTATAGGGATTTTTGGGCTGAAGATAGACAGCAATGACTGAGCTGTAGAAATAGTGACAGTCATGAGATGGGAAGAGCAGATCCCTAAAGCTCTTTTCTATGCTTGGGCAAAGTTAATTCTCAGCACTTCCCTTTCTATAGCAGTGTAAGAGACAAGGTTGAGGCCGAGAGGAACCACCACAAAGATGACCCTGGACATAGCTAATTGGATTTCATTGTAGGTGGTATCTCCACAGGATAGTCTAGAGAAGGAACTTCACACAAAAAGTCATCTATCTGTCGGTGGGGACAGAAGGGCACTAGGAGAGTGGGTGGTTTCTGGACTATGGATTGGGCCAGACCCAAAACCCAGGCCACAGCTGCCAGCTGCCAGCACCAGCAGGAGTGGATGATGGTGGCATAGTGGAGGGGCTGGCACACAGCCATATAGTGGTCAAAGGCCATCACTGTCAGGAGGATGCACTCAGTTGTTCCCAGGGGCATGAAGATGAACAGCTAGATAAATCAGCTCAGATCAGGATGGCCTTCTTGGGGCCTCAGAGATTGACCAGCATCTTGGGGATACAATTTGTGGTGAAGCAGATGTCCAAGAAAAAAGAGGCTGGAGAGGAAAATGTACTTTGGGGAGTGGAGCCTGTGGCCCAGCACTGACAGCAAGATGATGAATGTGTTGCTCACCAGGGTGAGGAGGTAGGAAGTTAAGAACCCATAAAGAGAATCCTTTCCAGCCCTGGGTGTTTAGAGAAGCCCAGAAGGAGGAATCCCACTGGGGAGCTTTGTTTGACCATGGCCTGTTCCTGTTCAGAAGTGGAAGGATGAGATGAGTGAACTCCAACCTGTTTTGTAAAAAGTCAACTCAGATGCTTGTCAGGCCACATTAAGTGGACATTTCTCCCCTCCTTCTCTCCTAGGCTCCCATTCCCAGTACATCACCATCCAGCACCTCTGTTACCTTAATCTTCCTGGTCAAGCTTTGTCTAGTGGGAGGACGGAAAGCAGCAATATGGTAGACAATGGATGGAGCTCCACTCTGGTGCCTCTGACTTTCTGGTTGAACACAAAGGCAATTGACATATATCGTGTATATTATTCTTCATTAATTCTGCAGTAACTTATTGAGCATGTATCTTCTGGATGAACAGAATGAATACTGTAGTCATTCTGTACATCCAGAAAGAGTTAGAAAAAAAATTTTGTTGTTTACGTATGCAGATTTAGCAATAAAATTTTATTTTTTGGGTCTGGAGATTTCACCCAGGGATACTACATCACTGAGCTAAATTGTGAGCTTTTTTATTTTTTTATTCTAAGTTGCTCTGAGGTTATATATATATATATATATATATATATATATATATATATATATATTTCAAATTTTGTTTTTCTACATAGCAGTAGAGTGTATTTTGACATATATACACACATGGAGTATAACTTATTCTAACTTGGATCCCATTCTTCTTGTTTCAATTTTTTATTTATTCTTTTTAATTATACATGAGAGTATAATGTACATGATGTGGAGTTTCACTGGGCATGTGTTTGTATATGAACATAGGAAAGTTATGTTCGATTCATTCTGCTGTCTTTCCTATTTCACTTCCCACTCCCTTCCTTTCATCTTGCTATATTTCTAAGGGCGGCCTTGAACTTGAAGTCCTTCTCTCTCAGCCTCTCAAGTAACTGAGATTACAGGTGTGTCTTATGGTGCTTGGCCAGATTTAACAAAACTTCAAAGTAAAAAATACCAGACTACAGATTGTTTAAATTTAATTTTTCTTTCCCTGAGGCAAAACCATTTTCCCAAGGAAATGATACAGCCATAATTTTGCCGATTGTTTAAGGCAAGGGAGTACAGCTCTGCTTGTGTTTCTGCTTGGTCATCCAAGAACCATTGTAGCTAGTGTGGTGGTAAATGGCATGTAATTTCAGCTCTTTGGAAGGCTTAGGGAGGAGGTTCAGAAGCTGGAGGACAGTCTAGGCAACCTAGTGAGACACTGTCTCAATAAAATAAAAAGGGCTGGGAATATAGCTCAGTGGTTAAACATGGACAGATGCACAGATGGGCGTGTGCTTCCACATCCAAATACACACATGGAGCACCCCCACTGTATAGCAGTCCTTGAACACTTCATAATGATGCTCTTGGTTTTAAGAGTTAGCATGCCTCAGGCCCAGCATGAGGCAGTGTGAAAGAAATGATTGTACCTCCGTGGGGGCTTCACAGTCAATGAGACCTACCTTGAAGGAATCAAATAGGAACATGGGAAAGGCTGGAAGTTTCATTGTGCAATAACTAAAATGTAGAGGATTCATGACAAAAACTACCATGTTCCTTATAAAACAATTGCTGACAAACCTGCAAAGCAGCATCACCACTGCTGGTCACCAAGCCTTTTCCTTGTACCATAATGCAAGTTTGTACCTGCTTTTGTTTGCAGTGGAGCCAACCAGAGGCAGAATATATGTATTAAGGAAGAGAGGTTTTGCACTCTATATAATGATAGTGTATACACAGACAGATCAGCTAGATGGTTTTGTCCCTTCCCTGTTTAAAAAAATAATTATGACTGATTAACATAAGAGTTTTCTCTACAAATAAAAAACCCTAAACTCAACATTTTGTGCAATATAGGCAAATAGGATGAAGGAGAAAAAAAAGCTGCCAATTATTTTGTTCTGGGACATAAGGGTGGGGTGGCCCTTTTTTCCTCTTCAGAAAGACTACATTGGGGCTGGGGATGTGGCTCAAGCGGTATCGCGCTCGCCTGGCATGCGTGCGGCCCAGGTTCGATCCTCAGCACCACATACCAACAAAGATGTTGTGTCCGCCGAAAACTAAAATAAATATTAAAAAAAAAAGACTACATCACTAGAAAAATACAGAGTTGCCTGTAGTGGTGTTCAGGCCTGTGATCCCGGGGAGGATGAGGCAGGAGGATCACTAGTTCAAAGCCAGCCATCCTCAGCAAACAGGCGGGACCCCAAACAACTTAGCCAGACCCCGTCTCAAACTAAAAAATAAAGAAAGGGCTGGGGGTATGGCTCAGTGGTTAAGGACCCTTGGTTCAACTCTGGATACAAAAACAAACAAACAAAAAACACCACTGGGTTGATAGTGGACATTTTAAGCAGAAATTTGAATTTTTTTCATACTGTCTTTATTAACTATTTGAGACTTCAGACTTTTTATATTAAAATTCAAACCTTCAGAAATTTAAAAAATATTTTTTAGTTATAAATGGACACAATAGCTTTATTTTATTTTTATATGTGGTGCTAGGATTGAACTCAGTGCCTCCAATATGCTAGGCAAGAGCTCTACCTCTGAGCCACAACCCCATCCCCCAGAAGAATTTTAAGAGTAGTGTGAAGAGAGAACTCGAACATACCCTTTATTTCAATGTTATTAGAATGTGCCACTTTTTAATCATTTCATTTTTGCCTTTGCATTTTCAATTGTATTTATTCTATGCCATTGAAGAGTGGGTAGCATATATAATGCCTCTTCATTGCTTCATGTTTCTAGGAAAACAGAAGTTCTTTTATTTAAGAACAGCAGAATATTGATAAAATAATTACTCAGTAGACTATACTCATAATTGTGTCAATAATGTCCTTAACAATTTTTTTTTCTTTAAGAAATATACTGTATGCCTATCCTTGGCTTCTCCTTTTCCTTGTCACAGAGATCTTGAGCCTTAAAGTGCAGGCTGATGGGTTCAGGTTCTACACGAGAAGCTGAGGGTTTGCACGGGTGTGTCCTCTTACTCTCAATAAACACTGAGGGATCAAGAAAACCGTCGAGACTCCCAGAATTGAAGGCAAATAAAGATAATGTATAGAAGAAAGAAGTCTTCACAGTAAAGGAGGCATCTGGCTGGATGGGTCAAGGAAAGCTTTTTGGAGGAAGGGACATGAATTTTTGCTGTGCAAACAGTGGGGGACACAGATGGCGAGCTCACAGATTAGGGATGGGATGGCAGCCTCCCTGGCAATTATGAGGCAGGAACCGAGAGTCTCTGAGCACAGACGATCTTAGGAAGACCAGTGAGGTGAGAGGTGGCAAGCTGGTAGTCTGGTGGGCAGAAAGTGCCCTGGGAGTTTGTGGCATGGCATGCTCATCTCCCCATCCTGGGGTATCCATATGTGTTAAAAGACACCTTTCATTTCCCTTTTTGTGCAGATTTCTTCTTTTTGGTCTTCTATTTTCCTTCCTTCATCATTGTTCTTCCCCTTGCAGATAAGATTTGTTCCCTTTTAAAAAGTAATTATCCAAATAAAAGTGCAACTAAACCTTACTTATGGATTGTATGGAATAACAGAATAAACACATGGTGTCCCAGTACTCTCCACCCCCATTTAAGAACTCAACACCCCAGGAGTCTTCTGGGCACCCCTCCCTGATAACATCTCTTTCTTTCCCTCTGGAGATGGAAGCACTCCTCTCATTAGTTGAAGTCCTCATCTTTTTAAACTCCAGTGTCTTATCTTTTCTATCTCCGTAACTGCCTACCCATTTCACGGATCCTTGGACTGCAGCATTTCTCATATTCTTGCTCTCTTGACAACTTGTCTCACTTTATACTTTTTAAAAAATATCTTCACTTTAAATTTTTCTTTGACTCTGTGTTTCCTCTTATTTCTACATGGTCCTTCTCTCTAGGCCTAATATAAAGCAAGCACTACTTTTCATCCTTCTTGTTATTTACACACACACACACACACACACACACACACACAGACAGACACATTCATTTATTCCCTTATTGATTACCAGAGAGCCATCCCTTTACTAGTTGCTGCAAGATAATGAGTTATAAATGCTGATCTACATTCCAATGATAACCTCCTATTATTTTAGCAGTTTTTCCTTATATTCCAGACACTGTGTTTGGTGATTTCCTGGAATCTCTGAAATTTGCAATTTAACTAATACTAGCCCTTCTTTATAGAAAAAGAAAGTCTCAAAAGTGTTAATTAACTTGCAGAAAGCTACCCAGTCTCTGGCACTTAAGCCCCAGTTCAAGAAAGCTGGGTGTGGTGACACCTGCCCATGATCCTAGTGATTTGGGAGACTGAGGCAGGAAGATTTCCAGTTTAAGTCCAGCCTCAGCAATTTAGTGAGAACCTGTCTCAAAATAAAAAGACCTGGGAATGTATCTCAGTGGTAAAGCACATGTGGGTTCAACCCCCAGTAACTAACTCCTCATCAGGCAGGATTTCCAACACTATTGCGTACTTGTAGAAATTGATGGGCTGAAGAAGAAGAAGAAGAAACTTATAACTTACTTGTGATTGAGGTCAGAATCTCATCATCATCTTGTTGCCAGAAATTCGTGGTGACAAGGAGGTAGTTTCTGGACTGGCTGAAGTCTCCACGTGACTCTCACAATGAGAAATAAAAGTATTATCACACTCTGAAATTGATTTGAGCTTAGATTTTGGGGAAGAGTAATGATTCCCAGTGTTTATTTCCCTGGGCACTTTATGTTCACTGTCCCTCATAACAAATCCAAGAGATGGGTATTGTTATTATCTTCCATTTCAGATAAAGGAGTGAAGGCACACACAGGAGAAATAGCTTTATGGAAAGTGTAGTCTAGGCAGCACCAGAGCTGAGTTGAGCCCCTCTGAGGCTGAAGAGGCTGCTCATTAACCATGTGCCCCGCCCCTTAGCCCAAGTGCCAGCCAGAGGCAGCTCTTTACTATGGAGCTCTTTGGTGACAAGCCCCTTCCCTCAATCTCAGTAGCTAACTTCCCTTCTACTGGGACTGGAGGTGGAAAGGGAGGCATTTTAAGTTTGTGAAGGGAGGGATCCCAGGACTCCCATGCCCTAGGGACAACAGCTCAGAAATTCTGCCAAGATGAGGGGTCCTACTGCCCACAGCCAATTAATAGTCCCTGGCACTAATGATGACTGAGAAGGGAGGAGAAGATTCAGAGGAAATGTGCCAGTGAGATGCTCCCTGTGGGTTATTAAAAGGCCACTCCCTCTCTTGTTCTGCCACTGGGGAGTACAAGGACACCATTGTCTCCTTACCCACCTTCTGAGGGTTCCTCCTGTGTTTCCAGTTTTTTCTCTCATGCCTGTAATGTACATTCAATACCTCCTGTGTTGGTTTATTTCCTTTCTCTTCTTACATAATACAGATATAGTTTACATAATAAAATGTGTACACTTTAATGTTCAGTTTACTGAGATTTGATAAATATGTATATCCAGGCAAAGACCATCCTAGTGAAAATGTAGAACCTTTGCATTACTCTGGAAAACTCTTCATGCCAATTTACAACAATTCTGTCCATCTGTTCTCTAGGCAATCACAGATTTGATTTTGTTGTAGGAACAAACAAGGAAAGGCACTGAAGATAGCAGAAAGTTTTATTTGGCTGCAGCCAAGTTCAGAGGTCACAGCTTTTGCTGTAATCATCAATCCCTTGAGCCCTGAGTTCAGGTAATTTCAGAATTTTATACCCAGCATGTAAGAGGATGGGCTCAGAAGTTCACAGTCTGTGGAAGTTCACATAAAAGCAATTTTTTCTTTTACTGTTTTGGGCAAGTTAACCCTTAAGGACAACATCTGAGAAGGGAGAGAGCTTTTTCTCCCCTTTCTTTCCTCCCCCTGCCAGTTGTTACCATGGAGCCCAATTGGTAACTTCTCTTATCTTAGAAATGTAGACTTCTCTGTGAAGCTCCAGCTCAAGGCCAAAGGTCTTGTTTACACATTTCTACAAACTACTGTACTGGATAAATGTTTGTGAAAAACTAGTAAGGGAACTTCTAGCCCTTGCAGTGCTGATTTCTTCCTGGCCAGTGGCCAAGTAAATAGAGCAAAAGGAAAATAGAAAGTTTATCTATGTAGAAATCTTTTGTAGAGACTCCTGCTAACAATCCTAAAATCAGCCATGGTGAAGATTTCTGGAGAAGCCCAGTTAAGACTTTTTGTGGAAAAGAGGGTGCCACTATAATCTGTGTCACTTTAGGTTGTTTTTCTCCTCCTAGAACTTCACAGAAAGATCCATTTAATACATAAATGCTTCTCTGTGTTTGATTTCTTACACCCTGCACAACATTGTCAACATTCATCCATGTTGCTTTCTGAATCATTAGTTAGTTAGTTAGTTTCTTTCTTTCTTTCTTTTCTTGAGAGGTACTCTGTTGGTTAATTAAAATTACAATTTGTTTCTTTGTTCTCCTGTCTATTCGAGTCTGTGGTTTAAAAATATATTCCCATTTTTCTGGCATTCCTGCATGAACAAGGTAGAGCCCATTTCCCTTCCCTTTGAGTATGAGTTGTACCTGGTGATTTGCTTTAATGAACAGAAATGATGGTGTGTGACATCCAAGACTAAGTCATAAGTACTATTGTGACTTGCACTGATACTTGAGATCATCTCCCAAGAAACCCACTAACATTGTGAGACAAAAAATGTGTTATCTGAAGGTATTAAATTTTGGAGAGAATTTGGTATGCAGCAATATATGCTTAGATGTTTTCCAAGTTTTGCTGTTATAAATTAATCTGCTGTGAATTATCATGTAGAAGTCATTGTGAACATTTGATTTTTTTCTTTTTTTTTAATTGGTTGTTCACAACATTACAAAGCTCTTGACATATCATATTTCATACATTAGATTGAAGTGGGTTATGAACTCCCAATTTTTACCCCAAATGCAGATTGCAGAATCGCGTCGGTTACACATCCACAATTTTACATAATGCCCTATTAGTAACTGTTGTATTCTGCTACCTTTCCTATCCCCTACTATCCCCCCTCCCCTTCCCTCACACCTTCTCTCTCTACCCCATCTACTGTAATTCATTTCTCTCCTTGTTTATTTTCCCATTCCACTCACAACCTCTTATATGTAATTTTGTATAGCAATGAGGGTCTCCCTTCATTTCCATGCAATTTCGCTTTTCTCTCCCTTTCCCTCCCATCTCATGTCTCTGTTTGATGTAAATCTTTTCTTCCTGCTCTTCCTCCCTGCTCTGTTCATAGTTGCTCTCATTATATCAAAGAAGACATTTGGTATTTGTTTTTTAGGGATTGGCTAGCTTCACTAAGCATAATCTGCTCTAATGCCATCCATTTCCCTGCAAATTCCATGATTTTGTCATTTTTTAGTGCTGCGTAATATTCCATGGTGTATAAATGCCACATTTTTTTATCCATTCATCTATTGAAGGGCATCTGGGTTGGTTCCACAGTCTAGCTATTGTGAATTGTGCTGCTATGAGCATCGATGTGGCAGTATCCCTGGAGCATACTCTTTCAAGGTCTTCAGGGAATAGTCCAAGAAGGGCAATAGCAGGGTCAAATGGTGGTTCCATTCCCAGCTTTCCCAGGAATCTCCAAACTGCTTTCCAAATTGGCCGCACCAATTTGCAGTCCCACCAGCAATGTACAAGTGTACCCTTTTCTCCACATCCTCGCTAGCACTTGTTGTTGTTTGACTTCATAGTGGCTGCCAATCTTACTGGAGTGAGATGGTATCTTAGGGTGGTTTTGATTTGCATTTCTCTGACTGCTAGAGATGGAGAGCATTTTCTCATGTACTTGTTGATTGACTGTATGTCCTCCTCTGAGAAGTGTCTGTTCAGGTCCTTGGCCCATTTGTTGATTGGGTTATTTGTTATTTTATTGTCTAATTTTTTGAGTTATTTGTATACTCTGGATATTAGGGCTCTATCTGAAGTGTGAGGAGTAAAAATTTGTTCCCAGAATGTAGGCTCCCTATTTACCTCTCTTATTGTTTCTCTTGCTGAGAAAAAACTTTTTAGTTTAAGTAAGTCCCATTTGTTGATTCTTGTTATTAACTCTTGTGCTATGGGTGTCCTATTAAGGAATTTGGAGCCCGACCCAACAATATGTAGATCGGAGCCAACTTTTTCTTCTATAAGACGCAGAGTCTCTGATTTGATATCAAGCTGCTTGATCCATTTTGAGTTAACTTTTGTGCATGGCAAGAGAAAGGGATTCAGTCTCATTTTTTTGCATATGGATTTCCAGTTTTCCCAACACCATTTGTTGAAGATGCTATCCTTCCTCCATTGCATGCTTTTAGCCCCTTTATCAAATATAAGATAGTTGTAACTTTGTGGATTAGTCTCTGTGTCCTCTATTCTATACCATTGGTCCACCCGCCTGTTTTGGTACCAGTACCATGCTGTTTTTGTCACTATTGCTCTGTAATATAGTTTGAAATCTGGTATTGCTATACCGCCTGATTCACACTTCCTGCTTAGAATTGCTTTTGCTATTCTGGGTCTTTTATTTTTCCATATGAATTTCATGATTGCTTTATCTATTTCTACAAGAAATGCCATTGAGATTTTGATTGGCATTGCATTAAACCTATAGAGAACTTTTGGTAATATCGCCATTTTGATAATGTTAGTTCTGCCTATCCATGAACAGGGTATATTTTTCCATCTTCTAAGATCTTCTTCTACTTCTCTCTTTAGGGTTCTGTAGTTTTCATTGTATAAATCTTTCACCTCTTTTGTTAGGTTGATTCCCAAGTATTTTATTTTTTTTGAGGATATTGTGAATGGAGTGTTTATCCTCATTTCCATTTCAGAAGTTTTGTCGCTGATATACAGAAATGCCTTTGATTTATGCGTGTTGATTTTATATCCTGCCACTTTGCTGAATTCATTTATTAGTTCTAGTAGTTTCTTTGTAGACCCTTTTGGATCTTCTAGGTATAGAATTATGTCATCTGCAAATAGTGATAATTTAAGTTCTTCTTTTCCAATTTTTATGCCTTTAATTTCTTTCGTCTGTCTAATTGCTCTGGCCAGTGTTTTGAGAACTATATTGAATAGAAGTGGTGATAGAGGGCATCCCTGTCTTGTTCCGGATTTTAGAGGGAATGCCTTCAACTTTTGTCCATTCAGAATGATGCTAGCCTGAGGCTTAGCATAGATAGCTTTTACAATGTCAAGGTAAGTTCCTGTTATCCCTAGTTTTTCTAATGTTTTGAACATAAAGGGATGCTGTACTTTGTCGAATGCTTTCTCTGCGTCTATCAAGATGATCATATGGTTCTTATCTTTAAGTCTATTGATGTGGTGAATAACATTTATTGATTTCCGTATATTGAACCATCCTTGCATCCCAGGGATGAATCCTACTTGATCATGGTGCACAATTTTTTTGATGTGTTTTTGTATTCGATTCGCCAGAATTTTATTGAGGATTTTTGCATCTAGGTTCATTAGAGATATTGGTCTGTAGTTTTCTTTCTTTGAGGTGTCTTTGTCTGGTTTCGGAATCAGGGTGATGTTGGCCTCATAGAATGAATTTGGAAGAGCTCCCTCTTTTTCTATTTCCTGAAATAACTTGAAAAGTATTCGTATTAATTCTTCTTTAAAGGTTTTGTAAAACTCCGCTGTATACCCATCCGGTCCTTGGCTTTTCTTGGTTGGTAGTCTTTTGATGGCTTCTTCAATTTCATCCATTGATATTGGTCTGTTCAAATTGTGTGTATCCTCCTGACTCAGTCTGGGCAAATCATATGACTTAAGAAATTTATCGATGTCTTCACTATCTTCTATTTTATTGGAATATAGGTTTTCAAAATAATTTCTAATTGTCTTCTGTATTTCTGTAGCATCTGTTGTGATATTGCCTTTTTCATCCCATATGTTAGTAATTTGAGTTCTCGCTCTTCTTCTCTTCGTTAGCATGGCTAAAGGTCTGTCGATCTTATTTATTTTTTCGAAGAACCAACTTTTAGTTTTGTTAATTTTTTCAATAGTTTCTTTTGTTTCAATTTCATTGATTTCCGCTCTGATTTTTATTATTTCTTGCATTCTGCTACATTTGCTGTTGTTTTGCTCTTCCTTTTCTAGGGCTTTGAGATGAAGTGTGAGCTCATTTATTTGTTGGTTTTTTCTTTTTTTGAGGAATGACCACCAGGCGATGAATTTTCCTCTTAAAACTGCTTTCATTGTGTCCCATAGATTCCGATATGTTGTGTCTGTATTTTCATTTATCTCTAAGAATTTTTTGATTTCCTCCTTTATGTCTTCTGTAACCCATTGATCATTCAGTAACATATTGTTCATTTTCCATGTGATGTAGGATTTTTCCTTCCTTCTTTTATCATTGATTTCCAGTTTCATTCCATTATGATCAGATAAAATGCATGGTATTATCTCCACCCTTTATATTTACTGAGGGTTGCCCTATGGCATAATATATGGTCTATTTTTGAGAAGGATCCATGTGCTGCTGAGAAAAAAGTATATCCATTTGATGATGGTTGATATATTCTATATATGTCAGTTAAGTCTAGGTTATTGATTGTGATATTGAGTTCTATAGTTTCTTTATTCAACTTTTGTTTGGAGGATCAGTCCAATGGTGAGAGAGGTGTGTTGCAGTCACCCATAATTATTGTGTTGTGGTCTATTTGATTCTTGAACTTGAGGAGAATTTGTTGTATGAATGTCGCAGCACCATTATTTGGTGCATAAATATTGAAAATTGTTATGTCTTGTTGGTGAATGGTTCCTTTTAACAGTATATAATGTCCTTCTTTATCCCTTTTGATTAACTTCGTCTTGAAGTTGATTTTATTCGATATGAGGATGGCCACCCCTGTTTGCTTACGAGGACCATGTGCGTGGTATATTTTTTCCCATCCTTTCACCTTCAGCCTGTGTATGTCTTTTCCAATCAGATGTGTCTCATGAAGGCAGCATATTGTTGGATTTGTTTTTTTAATCCATGATACCAGCCTATGTCGCTTTATTGGAGAGTTTAAGCCATTAACATTCAGAGTTACTATTGATATATGGTTTGTACTTCCAGCCATTTATCCTTTTTTTAAAAAATTTAGTTTGTTTCTCCATGATTATCTTTCCCCTCGACCTCTGTCTTTACCAAGGCACTTCCCACTGATGGTTTTGGTTATTGTTTTTCATTTCTTCCTCGTGTAGTGTTTTGCTCAAAATGCTTTGCAATGCTGGTTTTCTGGCTGTAAATTATTTTAACTTTTGTTTATCATGAAAGATTTTTATTTCGTTGTCATACCTGAAGCTTAATTTTGCTGGATACAGAAGAGAGCGCGGGAATTATTGCGGGCGACGGGAACTGGAGCGCCGGGTACTCGGAAACAGAGCAGCCAGCCTCCGATGTGGGCAGTGTGGAAGAGGCCGTGCACACTTAGGCACCGTACAGTTGCCAATTAAAAGCAAACAATCACTTCTTAAAAATCAAGAACTGGGAAGACAATTTAATATTGGTGCTAGGAAATTAGGAAGCCACAGGCAAAGACTGGAGTTTGATCCCACCTGACATTGTACACAAAACTAACTCAAATTGGACCAAAGACATAAATGAAAGAGGTATAAGTATAAACCCTTAGAAGAAAACATGAGATGAAAGCTTCATAACCTTAGATCAAGCAATGACTTATTAAATAAGACAGCAAAAACATAAACAACAGAAGAAAAAAATAGGGGGCTTCATCCAAACTTAGAACTTTGTGCTTCAAAAGAAACCAAGAAGGATTCACGCAGCCTGCCCCGCGGCTACAGAAGGCGTGGCACCGCAGAGAAGGGATTAACTGGTAAGCAGGGAGATAAGTGGCTGCCACACAGTGGTATCCCACCAGCCAAGCCCGCACTGACCCCTGGGCTGAGTTCGGGATTGCAGACGGGGAAGGAAGCAGTACAGTCCCATCCCCTACAAGGGACACTCCACTAAGGCAACCAGTGGCCATCATCTTGGAGAGCTGAAGTATCCACCGCCACTCTCCGACAGATTGCAACAACAAAACAGGAGAAACCAAGACTAGCAGGAGAAACCAGGAGACTGGAGGCCAGGCCCTCGTGACTGGGCAGCTGTAAACTGCAGGCCCGCTGGCGACAGTTCACCCACTGCCCGCGTAACTGGGCGGTAGGAGAACGCCCACCCGCTGGCGACAGATCACCTGCCCGCGGCCTGTGATACTGGGTGGCTGGAGACTGCCCACCTGCCGCGACCGGGAGCTGAAACCAAACAGAGACAGTCCAGTCACCCCCCCCCATTAGGGCACCCCGGCAAGGAGACTGGGGCCCGTCATAGCAGAGTAGTGTTGTCACTGGAGCTCGGACATCGGAATTCCTTCCCAGCGGAATCCACGTTAGCAGGCATAGTTTAACAACACAAAGGAGAGACATCAGAGTAATACAGAAACAAAACAAATCTATAGAAGAGAGCAGAAACACGACAATCAAAAAGAGCTGGAAAGTAATGTGGACAACATGAGAAAACAAGGGAAAAAAGGATTACAAACAATGCAAGACAACTCAGTTCTACAGGAGGACATAGAAACATCAGAAACAGGGATATGGAAAGAACTCAAGGTATACCTAACTCGAATGGAAAGGAATATTAGAGAAGACATGAGTCAGCAAGTCCAAGAAATAAAAGTATATTTTGAAAATGAATTAAACAAACAAATTCAAATGGCAAAGAACGAGCTCTACCAGGAGATAGAGATCTTAAAAAAAAATCAAACAATAATCCTAGAATTGCAGGAAACTATAAACCAAATTAAAAACTCAAACGAGAATATTACAAATAGACTTGATCAAGTAGAAGTAAGAACATCAGATAATGAAGACAAGGTTTATCAACTTGAAAAGAATATAGTCAACACAGAAAAGATGCTTAAATCCCACAAGCAATCTATTCAAGAGATATGGGATGTCATAAAAAAACCAAATCTGAGAGTCATAGGGATAGAAGAAGGCACAGAGATTCAAACCAAAGGAATGGACAGCATATTAAATGAAATAATTCTAGAAAACTTCCCAGAGATGAAAGATGGAATGGATTGCCAAATCCTGGAAGCCTACAGGACCCCAAACATTCAAAACCATAATAGACCAACTCCAAGACATATAATTATGAAGATAGCCAACGTACAGAACAAGGAGAGAATATTAAAAGCTACGAGAGAAAAGAGGCAGATTACATTCAGGGGTAAACCAATTAGGTTAATGACCGATTTCTCATCACAAACTTTGAAAGCGAGAAGATCCTGGAATAATGTATTTCAAATGCTGAAAAATAATGGATTCCAACCAAGAATACTATATCCAGCAAAATTGAGCTTCAAATTTGACAATGAAATTAAAATCTTTCACAATAAACAAAAGCTAAAAGAATTTGCAGCAAGAAAACCAGCTCTGCAAAGCATTTTGAACAAAACACTACAAGAAGAGGAATTGAAAAATAGTGCCCAAAACTAACAGCAGGAGGTATCTCAGTAAAGGGGGAGGAAAATAACCAAAAAGCAAAAGTAGCCAAACTAAAATAAATAAATAAAGAAGCATGACTGGAAGTACAAATCATATCTCAATTGTAACCTTAAATGTTAATGGCCTAAACTCACCAATCAAGAGACATAGGCTAGTAACCTGGATCAAAAAAACAAATCCAACAATATGCTGCCTTCAGGAGACTCATATGATAGGAAAAGACATACACAGGCTGAAGGTAAAAGGTTGGGAAAAATCATACCACTCACATGGCCCTCAGAAGCAAGCAGGAGTGGCCATACTCATATCGAATAAAATCAACTTCAAACCTAAGTTAATCAAGAAGGATATAGAAGATCACTATATACTGTTAAAAGGAAACATCCACCAACAAGACATAACAATCATCAATTTGTATGCACCAAACAATGGAGCTGCAACGTTCATAAAACAAACTCTCCTCAAGTTCAAGAGTCAAATAGACCATAACACAATAATTATGGGTGACTTCAACACACTGCTCTCACCATTAGACAGATCCTCTAGACAAAAGCTGAATAAAGAAACTATAGAACTCAACAGCACAATCAATAACCTAGACTTAACCGACATATATAGAATATATCAACCATCATCAAGTGGATACACGTTCTTCTCAGCAGCACATGGATCCTACTCAGAGATAGACCATATATTATGCCATAAGGCAACCCTTAGTAAATATAAAGGCGTGGAGATAATACCATGCACCATATCTGATCATAATGGAATAAAATTGGAAATCAATGATAAAAGAAGGAAGGAAAAATCCTACATCACATGGAAAATGAACAATATGTTATTGAATGATCAATGGGTTATAGAAGACATAAAGGAGGAGATGAAAAAATTCTTAGAATCAAATGATAACAACATACCAGAATCTATGGGACACAATGAAAGCAGTTTTAAGAGGGAAATTCATTTCTTGGAGTTCTTACCTCAAAAAAAGAAAAAAACAACAAATAAATGAACTCACGCAACACCTCAAAAACCTAGAAAAGGAAGAGCAAAACAACAGCAAATGTAGTAGAAGACAAGAAATAATTAAAATTAGAGCAGAAATCAATGAAATTGAAACAAAAGAAACCATTGAAAAAATTGATAAAACTAAAAGTTGGTTCTTTGAAAAAATAAATAAGATAGACAAGCCCTTAGCCATGCTAATGAAAAGAAGAAGAGAGAGAACTCAAATTACTAACATACGGGATGAAAAAGGCAATATCACAACAGACATTACAGAAATACAGAAGATAATTAGAAAGTATTTTGAAACCCTATATTCCAATAAAATAGAAGATAATGAAGATATCGATAAATTTCTTAAGGCATATGATTTGCCCAGATTGAGACAGGAAGACACACACAATTTAAACAGACCAATAACAAAAGAATAAATAGAAGAAGCCATCAAAAGACTACCAACCAAGAAAAGCCCTGGACCGGATGGGTATACAGCGGAGTTCTACAAAACCTTCAAAGAAGAATTAATACCAATACTTTTCAAGCTATTTCAAGAAATAGAAAAAGAAGGAGCTCTTCCAAATTCATTCTATGAGGCCAACATCACTTTGATCCCCAAAACAGACAAAGATACTTCAAAGAAAGAAAACTACAGACCAATATCTCTAATGAACTTGGATGCAAAAATTCTCAATAAAATTCTGGCGAATCGAATACAAAAACATATCAGAAAACTTGTGCACCATGATCAAGTAGGATTCATTCCTGGGATGCAAGAATGGTTCAATATATGGAAATCAATAAATGCTATTCACCACATCAATAGACTTAAAGACAAGAACCACATGATCATCTCGATGGATGCAGAAAAAGCATTTGACAAAGTACAGCATCCCTTTATGTTCAAAACACTAGAAAAACTAGGGATAACAAGAACTTACCTCAACATTGTAAAAGCTATATATGCTAAACCTCAGGCTAGCATCATCCTAAACGGAGAAAAACTGAAGCCATTCCCTTTAAAATCTGGAACAAGACAGGGATGCCCTCTATCACCACTTCGATTCAATTTAGTTATCGAAGTCCTAGCCAGAGCAATTAGACAGACAAAAGAAATTAAAGGCATAAAAATAGGAAAAGAAGAAATTAAACTATCGCTATTTTTGGATGACATGATAATATACTTAACAGACCCAAAAGAGTCTACAAAGAAGCTGCTAGAGTTAATAAATGAATTCAGCAAAGTGGCAGGTTATAAAATCAACACGCATAAATCAAAGGCATTCCTGTATATCAGCAACAAAACCTCTGAAATGGAAATAAGGAAAACCACTCCATTCACAATATCCTCAAAGAAAATAAGATACTTGGGAATCAACCTAACAAAAGAGGTGAAAGATTTATACAATGAAAACTACAGAACCCTAAAGAGAGAGACAGAAGTAGATCTCAGAAGATGGAAAAATGTACCCTGTTCATGGATAGGCAGAACTAACATCATCAAAATGGCGATATTACCCAAAGTTCTCTACAGGTTTAATGCGATGCCAATCAAAATCCCAATGGCATTTCTTGTAGAAATAGACAAAGCAATCATGAAATTCATATGGAAAAACAAAAGACCCAGAATAGCAAAAGCAATTCTAAGCAGGAAGTGTGAATCTGGAGGTATAGCGATACCAGAGGTCAAACTGTACTACAAAGCAATAGTAACAAAAACAGCATGGTACTGGTACCAAAACAGGCAGGTGGACCAATGGTACAGAATTGAAGACACAGAGACTAATCCACAAAGTTACAACTATCTTATATTTGATAAAGGGCTAAAAGCATGCAATGGAGGAAGGATAGCATCTTCAACAAATGGTGCTGGGAAAATTGGAAATCCATATGCAACAAAATGAAATTGAATCCCTTTCTCTCGCCATCCACAAAAATTAACTCAAAATGGATCAGGGAGCTAGATATCAAATCAGAGACTGCGTCTGATAGAAGAAAAAGTTGGCTACGATCTACATATTGTGGGGTCGGGCTCCAAATTCCTTAATAGGACACCCATAGCCCAAGAGTTAATAACAAGAATAAACAAATGGGACTTACTTAAACTAAAAAGTTTTTTCTCAGCAAGAGAAACAATAAAAGAGGTAAATAGAGAGCCTACATCCTGGGAACAAATTTTTACCCCCCACACCTCTGATAGAGCCCTAATATCCAGAATGTACAAAGAACTCAAAAAATTAAACAATAAGATAACAAATAACCCAATCAACAAATGGGCCAAGGACCTGAACAGACACTTCTCAGAGGAGGACATACAATCAATCAACAAGTACATGAGAAAATGCTCTCCATCTCTAGCAATCAGAGAAATGCAAATCAAAACCACCCTAAGATATCATCTCACTCCAGTAAGATTGGCAGCCATTATGAAGTCAAACAACAATAAGTGTTGGCGGGGATGTGGGGAAAAGGGTACACTTGTACACTGCTGGTGGGGCTGCAAAATGGTGAGGCCAATTTGGAAAGCAGTATGGAGATTCCTGGGAAAGCTGGGAATGGATCCACCATTTGACCCAGCTATCGCACTTCTCGGACTATTCCCTGAGGACCTTAAAAAAGCGCTCTATAGGGATACGGCTGCATCAATGATTATAGCGGCACAATTCACAATAGCTAGAGTGTGGAACCAATCTAGATGCCCCTCAATAGATGAATGGATAAAAAAATGTGGCATCTATACACAATGGAGTATTATGCAGCACGAAGAAATGACAAAATCATAGAATTTGCAGGGAAATGGATGGCATTAGAGCAGATTATGCTAAGCGAAGCTAGCCAAGCCCTAAAAAACAAATGCCAAATGTCTGCTTTGATATAAAGAGAACAACTAAGAACAGAACAGGAAGGAAGAGCATGAGGAAAAGACTACAGTAAACAAAGACAAATGGGGGGAGAGAAACGGAGAGAGAAGGGAAAGCACATGCAAATAGTAGGAGACCTTCAATGATACATAAAATTAGAAGAGGTTATGAGGGGCAAGGGGGAGGGAAAAAAGAGAGAGAATTGAAGAGGTTATGAGGGGCAAGGGGGAGGTAGAGAGGGAAGATGGGAGGGGAGGGGGGATAGTAGGGGATAGGAAAGGTAGCAGAATACAACAGTCACTAATATGGCATTATGTAAAAATGTGAATATGTAACAGATGTGATTCTGCAATCTGTATTTGGGGTGAAAATGGGAGTTCAAAACACAATTTGAGTCAAATGTATGAAAGATGATATATCATGAGCTATGTAATGCTTTAAATAATCAATAAAAAAAAAAGAAAAAAAATTTTGCTGGATACAGAATTCTTGGTTGGCATCCATTGTCTTTCAGTGTTTGAAATACATTGTTCCATGACCTTCTTGCTTTCAGCGTCTGTGATGAAAAATCCGTTGTTAACCTTATTGGTTTACCCCTGAATGTAATCTGTCTCCTTTCTCTTGTAGCTTTTAATATTTTCTCTTTGCTCTGTATATTGGATATCTTCATAACAATGTGTCTTGGCATTGGTCTACTGTGATTTTGTGTGCTCGGTGTCCTGTATGCATCTTCAATTTGTATATCTGTTTCCTTTTTATATCTGGAAAGTTTTCTGTAATTATTTAATTCATCAGGTTACTCATTCCCTTGGTTTGAATCTCTGTACTTTCTTCTATCCCGATGACTCGTAAGTTTGGTTTTTTTATGTTATCCCATAACTCTTGGATGTTTTTCTCGTGATTTTTTACCAGCCTTTCTGAGTTGGTTAGACTCTTTTCAAGATGATTTATTTTGTCTTCATTATCTGACGTTCTGGCTTCTACTTGCTCCACTCTGTTAGTGATACTCTCCATTGAGTTTTTATTTTGGTTTATCGTTTCCTTCATTTCTAGAATTATTGTTTGATTATTTTTTATAATCTCTATCTCCTGATAAAGATGCTTAACTTCTTCTTGTATCTGTTTATGTAATTCATTTTCAATGTGTTCTTTCGCTGCTTGAATTTGCTGTCTCGTATCCTCTTTAAGGTTCCATTCCATCTGTCTAAGGTGTTCCTTGAGTTCTTTATATGACCATTTTTCTGATGACTCTAGGTCCTCCTGAATATTTAGGCTGTCCTGCATTGTTTGTACTCCTTTTCTTCCTTGCTTTTTCAAGTTGCTCATGTTAATTCTTGTTCTGTTTGACTGCTGAGTTACTGTTTACTCCTATAAATTTATTTGATGCTTGGGAGAAAAGGTATTAGAAGGGAAGGGAAGAAGTTATTAAAGAGAATGAGAGTAAGCAGGTAGAATTCAAGGAAGGGGGAATAAGAAAATTGAAAAGAAATGAAAAGACAAAAGTAGAAAAAAATAGGAAATAAAAAAAGAAAAGAAAAATTTTTTTAAATATTAATAAAAAAAATTAAAATTAAAATTACAAGAAAACAAAATTTAAAAAAAATTGTAAAAAAAATTAAAAAACAAGAAAGAAAAATGAAAATGAAAGAAAAAACCCAAATCAAAAAAAAAAAAGAGAAAAAAAAACACTAATAAATGCAGTCTTAGAGTTTGATTAACTTCTCTTCCAGTAGGTGGCGCTGTGCCCACCAGGCCAAGTTTCTCCTGTCAATACGCGAGAACCAATCACTGTGCAGCAGCTCCTCCCAGACTGGGCGAGTCTCCAATCCTGAGTGCCTAGGGCCTCCTCTTGTGTCTAGTCACTTCCCCACTTTTCCTCTAGCCAGGCCCCTCTCACGGGTGCCGCTCACCACAATACTGGCTACATGCCAGGTCTGCTGCTCCCGGGAGCCCTGTTTTCATGAACGACTGGGCACACTCTCCCAGTTTGCCATTCCCTCAGACCCTAAGTTTGTAGAGCTTGGGGCTGAGAATCCTCAGCAAATTTTACTTGCCCTCCGGTAGCCACTGCCCCAGTAGCTGGTGCAAGAGACCTCAGTTGTCAGCACTGGTGGGAGCAGTAGCCAGGAGTTCTGTGCCGCAGGTCTCACGCCACATCTGATTCCCTAGGTCTGGCTATCGCGCTCACGGGAGAGCTGGGAGGGGCCCTTAAGGTTTCCCTGATGTGTGGAGAGGGAAGGCTAGGGGATTACACACCTGTTGCCGAAGGTTTCAATGAAGTTATCTCCTCCGCCGCAGTCTGGTGACGTCAGTTCTCTGCCATGGTGGTATCTCTTGCAAATGGCGACAGTTCGTTTCCCTTTGCCGGGTGACCAATGCAATGGGTGGGTCCTTACTGTCTCTCCCAAGCCCCGTTTCAAACCTGTGGCCACCACTGTGAAGGCTCGGTTGGCATTTACCTCCATAGGAACAGAAGGGCCAACCAGTTGTTTCAGCCGGATGGATTAGTGTTGAGTCACAGCTGTTTGTCTGCGGGAAGCAGGCGAATGGGAGCTTGAATTCAGCCGATCCGGGCTCCTTGATTTCATTTTGGTAAAAAAGGGAACATTTGCATCATGTGTTAACCATTCTAGTGAGTGTGAAATGATATCTCATTATTTAAGAATTTTTTAATTAAAATACTTTTCTACATTGGTTGGCCCAGGGCAGAGCTGGCTATAGATGCACCAATTAGAACTAGCTTCAGTGCTCACCACCAGTTGTCAGGCCAATGGCCATGAAAAATTGGTGGCTATAGAGGGCTAACTATTTTGTTTCTGTGCCTCTCCTACTTCCAAATAAGTACATTTCACTAATATTTTTCATATCAAAAAACTTGGGGAGATGAATAATCTATCCCATCATTTTCTATGAATGCAAATGAGTCTAATATGAGCTAAAATCAGAGGCCAAACCTAATCCACCTGCCCCATAAAAAGCTAATTCTGGGAATATCCCTGAGCCTGGTCTGATAGTAATATGTTAAATTTTGTTGTGTGAATTTGAGTTGTATACCCTGTTATGTATATATGTATATGCATATATATGATTATACATATTATTTATATTATCCATAGATAATATATGTAATCATATATATGACATGTACGATCATATGTATGATTATATTCAAGAATGTATGATTATGATATATATGATTACATTCAAAACATCAACTCATATTGTTACTTTTTTGCATATAATAGGATTGCTAACATTTATTCTCAGCAACTTCTTGTATATAATACAATATTACCAACTATAATTCTCATACTGCATGTTAAATCTTTAGACTCACTATTCTTACTATAGTTTTAATTTATAATTCCCTGATGATTCAAGTGTTGAGCATCTCTTCATTAGGCATACTCTTTTGTGGAGTGTCTGTTGAAATCTGTTGGTCAGGTCAGGCTTTGTTGAACTCTGACACAAAGAAAAGACCACCAACTCCAATTTTAAATCAAATCAAATGTACACTGGGGCTGGCCAGAACTGTCTCTCCTGAAAACCCCGGGGCTAGAAATCAGCACCCTAGCTCTCCAGGAACAAGGTTTTATAGCACAAAAAGTTGCAAAGGTGGGGGGGGCGTGTCTTGAGAATTTACAGCTAACAGGATTTTGACAAGCATAATACAAAGGCAGATAGGTTAATGATCTACATGGCATGATATATCAAGGTAGGGAGTAAATTCAGATCCCAACATCAGAACTTTTAAGGCACTATTGAGGTTTCAGAGAAGGTTGTTATTTGGTCATGGGGAGCCAGGATTATGAGGCACCACTAAGGTTTTAGAGAGGGTTGTTATCTGCCAGGGAAAGCCAGGCATGGGTGAGTTCAAGGCACTGGCAGGAATTCCAAACAAGTTTAGAAATTGCAGTAATTTATAGTAAGACAGAAATTAACTTTTCTTGACTTTGTGATGAAATGGCTCTCAATCTTAAAATGGAATTAGGCTGGCTTCATCAGCTCAGGTATGTGTGGGGTCTCCTTTTTTCTCACCTCATTTGTCAAGGGGCCATGAATCTTTACCCTGCAGTGTTACTGCTTGTAACTTTTCATTCTGCTCTTCATTCTGCCAGCTGTCTTTCTTACATCCCACTTGAGGGAGATACAGAAGGGACTAGGCAGTCAGACAAGATGGCCAGTGAGGAGGCTGGGGGTAGGTGAGAACAATGGAGCATGGAGAGGGTCTTCTGATGAGGTCAACTTCCTGCTTGACAAAAGCACTCATGGTCAGACAGATCTGCAGACAGAGGGGGTACCAATCAATAACAGTGAGGAGGGCATGAACAGGGAAGAAATAAGGAAAGGAGGAAATTCCAGAGACCATTAAAAAAACCCACAAAAAACCCAACAACTCCCCCCCCCACCAAAAAACAAACAAACAAACAAAAAACACAAAAAAAGCAAAAACAAAACAACAAAAAAAACCTAGACCTAAAACTTCCCCACCAGATTTCCAGCTCTGAGGCACCTTTGGAAAAGTCCATCTCTATATCTCTGATGTTTTCCAAGAAACCTGTTGCTTGCTTGCTATCTCTGTGTCCTGTTCTTCAATTCTTTGCTGAACAGAGACTACAAACCCAGCATCCTAGACGGTAACACAATCATTCTATATTTAAAGCTAACTACTCTATTCTGAAAATAGACCACAGGACTTTTTATTTCTCACAAACTTTCTCATTGTTCTGCCCTCCTCCTAGACCAATTCAGTTAGACATCCCACACCATTCTGCACCCATAATTACATTAGCCATTTCAGTTATTTTGTTGGCTTAGACAATTCCTTTGAAGGTGGACTATGTTTTTTCCAAAGACAGGACATAGTTGTGTTTTTTTTTTTCCCAAGTGTTGAGCCCAATATGGCAGGAAGATAGGTATAGGCAGCCAGGATAAGGGTATTGGGAAAGGAAATGAGGGGAGGGAGACATCATGTCAACCTGAAAGGAGACATCAAGACTGCAGGACATTGTGACTTGCTATTCTTTGTCAGCTTTAGCCACTACAACTTCTTTTGAGTTAGAATACCTGTTTCTGTTCCTCACAGCTTCAACCATAGCAGCCCTTCCTTAGTAACTCCTACCTCTACCCTTAGCAGTGGCCAACCACAAAGCAGACCCCAACCGGAAATGCTTTGTCTTCCCTATAGACGTGTCACACCAACTGTCCTCTTAATTATGTAGTTAAGGGATTGAAATTAAGCACTTCTGATTGTTTTATTAAGTTCAGAGTTTGAAGAGCTTGACTGGTTCATTCTGGCATCCCTCACCCCACCAATACCTGTGCTGAACTGTCAGGTCTGCCTTAAAAAACTCCTACAGTTTCTTAAAAAGAAATCTTTTGGCATCCCTCTGTTGGGGCCCCTCCTTTTTGGGAAGTCTTCTTTCTATTACTCTAATAAATCCAATTACTTTATTCTCACCCTTGTGTCTGTGAATTTCATTCCTCAAATTCATAAGACAAAGAACACAATTGTCTAATTCTGTGTTACACCAGCATCAGCTGGCAGTCTGAAGGGTAGGGAAACAGCCCAATGAACATCACCGCAGAGGAGCCAATCAGCTAGATGTTGCTGGGGCCGCTGTGAGCCAATCATCAGCAGGCAGCTGGAAGTTTGCTGGCCGCTGGAAGTTTGCTGGGGCCCCTTTGGCTGCAACATCTAGCTGATTGGCTCCTCCACGGAGCTGCTCATTAGGGGACTTCTTTGGCTGTGGCTCTCAACACACCAGGAGTGCTGTACCACTGAGTTACATACCCAGACATTTTTATTTTTTATTTTTTAAATTGCTGAGACTGTTCTTGAATTTGCAATCCTTCTGCCTCAGCCTCCTAAATCTCTGAGATTACAGAGTTGCAGGATTACAGGTGTTTGCCATCATGCCTGGCTCAGTAACTTTTTACATTGAGTGTGGTTGGCATTTCTGAAACAATACTTTAGATTTCAAAGCAGTCTTAGAAACTCTTTAATCAGCATTAAAAAGAGACTAGAAAGAAACCTCTGCTATCAGGTGCCCATACGTATTATCCCAGTGGCTCAGGCTGAGGCAGGAGAATTGAAAGTTTGAGGCCAGCCTCAGCAATTTAGCAAGACCCTGTCTCAAAATTGGAGAAAAAAAAAAAAAAAGAAAAGAAAAATGGCTGGGGATGCAGCTTAGTGGTTAAGCAATCCTCAGTACAGTCCCTGGAACAACAACAAAAAAAAACTGTGGTAGGCTGGGGTTGTAGCTCAGTAATAGAGTGCTCACCTAGCATGCATGACACACTGGGTTCGATCCTCAGCACCACATAGAAATAAAATAAAGATACTGTGTCCACCTAAAACTAAAATATAAATATTAAACAAATTAAAACCAATTGTGCTCTAAGGAGGCCCCAATGGGAGAGAGGTGACTGGTTCATCAGGAAGGCCAACTGGGGAGCTTTGTAAGTATCTGAGACATTTTACTGTCATTACTGTGGTGGAGGATGGGTTAGGTTCTACTGCTCATTGCACTCCACAAATTGTCAAGAAAAATAGGTTTTATCCAAAGCTAGTTTTAAAGAAAGATTGAAGGAACTTTTATGTTAAAAATTTGCATCTTTGCAAACCCGAAGATCTAGAAAAGCTTTTATGAGAGGTGACAAAGTGGGGCGAAGGACAGGAAATAAACGTGTGCAGGTTTAGTTAGACTATGCTGGACAGGGGACACGTCAATGGTGTCAGGAGGAGAAATTTCTATTCTCAGCTTCCTTGGTGTGTCTCTGGGGTTGGGGAGGAAAAATTCTTCAGCCAATACTCTGAATATGAGGAAGTTGCCCCTAATTTCAAAAGAGCTTTTAATTTTATAGGGCATCTGCTTTGCTGCAATCTGGCAAAGCCTCTTCAGCATGATCTTTCACCTTGACTAGTTTTTCAGATTAGAGGCAAATGAAAAAGAGAGATTTTTCCTCAGAAAGGATTGATTGTGACAGAGAAAAAAACACATGAGACTGATCTTGAGATAAGATCCTAGGAGGATGTCCCAAGAGGAAATCCTGCTTATGGTCAGCAAAAAGATGCCAGGGTGTGTGGCTCAATCTTTCCCCTGTCCTTGAGCAAGGTGAGGACTCCACATAGGAAGGAAGGAGAAGAGAGAGGGATCAGAGTACAGATGTGTTGTTTCTATTCCATGAAAGGGCACTGTTTCTTTTAATCCAGGCCCTCTTAGGGAAGGGAATCCCCTTAATTCGTTTTTGCTGGGGGTACCCCAAGTTTGTCCTCATAGTAACCTCTCATGTTGCTGTGGGAAATCCCCAACTCCAGTGGAGATTATTCTCTGCCCTTTTCCTTCCAGGAAACAACAAAACATGTAAAAAGAGCAGGACTATAAAATAAAGATATGCATTTGAACTCTTGCTGACCAGCTGCTACTGATATGACTGTGGGTGAGTTGGTGACTTTCGTATCAAGAAGGATACTGATGCTTCATGAGCATGCTGGAACCATAAAGGATATGACATTTAAGAATCTTAAGTTCCTGGAACATAAGTACTCACTAAACATTACCTTTTTGTTGTCCACTTATTTATTCATTTATTAATTCATCATGAATTCAATAAATATTATTTCCTGTGCCAGATAGCACTAAAACATACTGAATTTGGGGCTCCTCTGAAATTAAGAGCAACTTCTTTACCATGACCTAAGAATGGAAGCTGAAGGTCTGTCTCTCCTGAAGAAGCTGAGAATGGAGATTGTCCCCTCCCCAGGTGTGTCTAGCACAGGCTAAATCTGCACAGGTACATGTCCTGCCCTTGGTCTCACTTCCCTGCTGCTGCTTCTTTAAAAGCTTTCCTCTCCTTTCGAGGTTTAAAAGATGGAACTTTTGAAATAAGTTTCCTCTACCTTCCTTTAAAGTTGTCTCTGAAGAAAACCTATTTTCCAATTAATTTGACTCTGAATATTTCTGGAGCAGTGGGCATTATTGTAGCCTAGCCTCTTCCCCAGCCTGGTAGCCCCAGCCATCTGTAGCACTAGAACAGAGCTGAGGGTAGAAGTTCACTAAAACACAATCACGACCCTTCAGATTCCTACTGCTTACTGGGGCAACAGAGAAGCAGACGGTCCTGCTGTGTGGAAAATGTGCTCTAAGAGGTTTTTGGAGGAAGTATGGGAGGACAGAAGAGGGTCACATAACCCCAAATTAGAAAGGAGTAGAGAAGATTTCCTGAAGGAGATGCTGCGTACACTGTAAGTTCACATACTTTGATGGCATGGAAACAGACTTAGGGGGAAGGCATGCTTACTGGCTGAGAATGTCAGAGGGCTTAGTGTGTTCAAAGATGTGCAGAGAATTCAAGGAACCATGAATGGATGAAGCTATGTAGAGATCTGCAGCTCCTGTTGGAGCCGTGGGCATATATCTGGTGGCAGTAGGAGATCAATATCATTCTTAGGAAATGTCATCCCCAGGAATGGAGCCCTGGAATGCATACTCCCGTTGCCTCTGGCCAGTGTTCCTGCTGCCTCTGATATTGCACTTGTGGGCACCAAGATACTGTCAGGAACTGAGGCAAGAAGGACAGAGAATGAAAGGGCATGAGGAGAGAATGATCTGATTTGCAGCAGCTTTACCACCTCCTCTCCCTCTTCCTGTTGATTTCCAGCAATGATATGAAGGTGTAAAAGTAAAAGAAGTTTACTCAAGTCTGGGTTTGTGTAGCTTTTCCTTTCTTTTCTTCCATACCCTTCTCCCGTCCTTATGCTGCTTCAAGACTTTCTGTTTCCCTTTCATGCTTAACCTGAGTTAAAGCTTTTTGCCTGGATACTGGGGACATTTAAGAATCCTCAAATCCTATTGGACAGTGGGTGCAGGGCAGCCACAGTTTAGCACCATCATTTTTAATCGGAGGGTCTAGTAGTTAAACAGCAGGGTCCAGTGGTTTCAGATATATATCATCAGCATTCTTCCCTTCATACTTATCCTATGTGCTTAAAACAGTATGTCCAAGTGTGGGAATGTAGCTCAGTGCAATGGTGCTTGCCTATTGTGCATGAGGCCCTGGGTTCCATTCTCAGAAATGAAAAAAAAAATTCAAAAAAATACATAAAATATACTTAAGTAATAATAATTCTTTACAGTTTTATTAACTATTTAATATAATTAGAGCTTCAAATGAAAGATATGGTTTATACTAGGCTTTTCCGATATTGGAATGAGCTGTTGAATTTCCTTATGGACACTCTGTAAATTTATTTTCTACAGGATGGACTTTGCTTCCTCCAGAATAAAATGAGATCATTTAAGATCTATCATTTAGTGAAGGTACAGTAGGTAGCCACTACAAATACAAAAAACAAAGCTGATATATTGGAATTTTTACAGGCTTCTTTGAAAAAAAATCAAAGTACTTTTAATAAATAAATTTTTAACAATATTGGTTCTATGGCAATGTCCTGAGAGTTTGTGAAAAGAGAGTGATACATTTGGAATGTTAGAAGGATGAGAGTGATGGAGTGAATTTCCTGAACCACATATTTCATGCATGCTCCTTTGGTTTCAATCTAAATCTAAAAATGAGACAGTTTGCAGGTGCTGTAGCTGCTGGGAAGGAAGGTACTCTGAAGAGAAGCCACCTAGTTACTTGGCTCTGGAGTTCTCTTTCGAATCAGAACTTGGACTGGGTGCCCTTAGGGAGAACTGGTAGTGTAACAGTCCATCCTGGAGATCGTGGATTCACAGAAATGTCCATATAGAGTAAGGAAATTCAACAGCTCATTCCAATATCTGAAAAGCCTAGTATAAATCATCTTTCATTAAAGCTCTTATTATATATGTTCTTTGTCCCTTGATTTCAAAGAATGAAATCATGGATAAAAGGGTGAGAGCAAAGTAACAGGATTTATTAGAGTAATGGAAAGAAAGCAGAGCTCCCAAAGGGATGGGGTCCCAAGAGAGGGTTGCTAACAGGTTTCTTTTGTCTAGGGGCTTAAATAAATCCATAGGGTTAAGGAAGTTAGTCCCTGACCCAATCTTCGGTGAGGAACTCACTGTCCATGAGCTCTTCATGAGCCCATTGGTCCAAACAAACTGGTAACTGAGCCCCTTTTTGGAGGGGTTCTCTGAACAAGGTAATGGCTGTCTCACTATTGGTTTTTCTACTTACATGGGAATGAGTCTGACCTTGATGAGGCTTTGCTTCTGTCTGTGGTCTCTCAGCCTTGCTTCACAAAAACCTGACCTTGAAGGATTCCAAATTTCTTATCTGCCTATTCCAGCTTTTTCTCCTACCACAGTAGGAATTGACGTGTGTATGTGTGTGTGTGTGTGTGTTTGTGTGTGTGTGTGTGTGTTTTGTGTGTGTGTTTGAGTGAGAGATGAGGGGGGCGGTGGATTATGTTCCACAGACATGGAAAGATTTTGAGATTTTAAAGTATTTCCAGAGTTCTTAACTTCCCTGTATTCCCAAGAATTTTTGTTTGAAATTCATTTATCTTTAATTTTTTCCTGCTCAGGACCAAATCCTTCTGCTGGGCTCCCAGACCCTAGAGCCACAGAAACCACTGTCATTTTATGGTATTGACAAGGAGATCACCATTCACCTCACCCTGAAGATGGTGAAGCCCAGTAACAAGGAGCTACCTTTGTTTGTGGTGTAGGCAAGAGATGAGGGGCAGAGGCACCTTCTGCAGGTGTGAAGGTCCAGCTCAGTAGCCCAGGTGAAAAAGATGATTGAGATTGTGTCTGGTGTGACTCCTGAGACCCAGGATGTGACTTGCAATGAAAAGAAACTGGAAGATGGGAAGATCATGGCTGATTATAGCATCAGAGAGGGCAATTTACTCTTTCTGACATACTATTGAATTGGGGAGTGATTATCTGTAGTTGAGCTGGTTACCTGGAGAAAAGAGTTTATTGTCTTAGCTCTTACTTAGCAACTACGTTTTTCATGATTTCCCAAAAATTAATGAGATGAGAGAATAGAGGAAGATTTGGGGGTGGGAGGAGGGGAAGATAAAGAGTATTTTTCAATTCTGATTCTTCGATTCTACCATAATTGATAGCAGGATTGTTACTAAGAATAGAAAATGTTTTTATTTTAGAGGTAGCATTCAAAGATAACTTGACATTTATTCCTTTGAAATGCCATTTCCTTTCCAACAGGATAAGATATTAAGCTTAGGTTGTGATTCAGTTCTACTGTTTTTTTTTGTGTTTATATATTAAGCTCAGTGCGTCATCTGTAATATCACTCAATATTGGTGAACCAAAATAAATTTCCACTTATAGAGGGTATTAAAATGATTTATTATGAAATAACTTTTTTACTCCAACATGATTGCAATCCAAATAATAATTTAGAATTCTCCTTTTCTTATTTAAAGTTGCTTGGTATGACATGTACAGCCAAAGGAATGAAAAGTTGTGCTGTTTGTGTACAATGTACCAAAATGCATTCTACTGTTATCTGTGACCTATTAGAACAAATAAAAAAAAGAAGCGAGAGCAGTAGAATTGAAGAAGAGGGTCTGGGGGAGGGAGGTGAGGAGAAGGAGAGGCACTAAGGAATAAAATTGATCAAATTATACAGTTTTATTGTGTGCATGTATGAATATATTATAACCCCCCCCCCCAAATAAAATTTGCTTGGTATAAAACGAAATCTGACACCATACTTCCTCTTCTCCATGTCCCACACTCAATTAAAATTCTTATTTCTAGGGCTGGAAATGGAAAGATATTTTCCATGGGGATATAGATTTTGCATCTCTAGTGGACACTTCTTGTGGGTAGATGTGCTTCTGGAGGGAATGGGGTTTCTGAAAGTCAGGGGATTGTTACCAGTGTTGGCTCTGCCAGCCTCAGGGTCTAGGTTGGGCATATGGCTCTGGATGGAGGAGACTAGGGCTTGGCTTCTGCCTTTACTCCAATGTTCCCTTCATCACTGGATTTCTGCTCCTCTCTTGGGAATTTGGGTTCCTTCCTACCTCTAATGTACTCCTCTATTTCATTGTCTCTCTATTTTACTTATTTATTTTTATGTGGTGTCGAGGATGGAGCCCAGCGACTCACACACTGCTAGGCTAGCGCTCTCAATGAGCCACAACCCCAGCCCCCTCATTGTCTCTCATGTTTCACTTACTGGTCACTTGTAGGTTTTTCTTATAACCCCAAACAAATCTTCCTTCTCCATCAGTTCTGGTTCATTCTTTTCTTTTAAACTTGTTCAAGACCATATCTTGTAGGAGAGTTTCTATGCGTTTAACCTGAATTCATTCAGCATAATTCCCTCAATTTATGGCTATTCCTCATAGCCTATGAGCCATGTGGGTACTGGCCACCTGAGCTGCTGTGGTGGGTACTGGCCACCTGACTAGATCTGCATTAGGTTGAGCTGGTTTCCCAAGAAGAGAGACCATGGTTCCTTTTTCTGGATGGGTAGGGCCTGTGCTTTCCTTGTTAACTTGAGAGATGCCTAATGGCAAAGCCCACAGAATCTTCCATAGTCTTCCATCAGACTGCCAGAAAACACTGTGTTGCTCATCATCTTAACTGAGTGTGAAATTCTGACTATCTTCTAAGGATGAGGAAGCCCCATGCCCGCCATTATGGTTTCTTTCTTCATTGGTGTAGGAGAAAGCCTGAGTAGGGGGAGGGTTTCCCACTGTGTGTGTGTGTGTGTGTGTTGGATATGAATATATATGATACAGGCATGTTCTCTGAAGAATTTGACCCTTATCTGATGAAACAACGCAACCTCCTCCCAGCCTTAGTCTCCCTAAGGACAAATCTTGAAAATTCTCATAAAGAAAATGAACTTCCCTAAGACAAATGCAACTGTCTACTGGGCACTTCCATCTGTAGGCTCTGGGCTAAACCTTTTTCCCCTTCCAAAGCCACTTAGTGCCTGGCTTGAGTTCTCCCCAGACTCCCCAGGAGCCTCGTGGCTGCCTCCTTCACTTCCTTATTCCGGAGAGTGTAGATGAGCGGGTTGAGGGCAGGGGTGACCACAGTGTAGAAGAGCGACACGAATTTGCCCCGCCCCTGATTGTAGCTGTGCGTGGGCTGCAGGTAGGTATAGATAGCAGAACCATAGAACAGACAGACGGCTGTCAGGTGGGAGCCACACGTGCCCACAGCTTTCCTCCGGCCTCCGCTGGACCGCATGCACCATATGGCGTGGCCCACAGCGCCATAGGAGGCCAGGATGACGGTGGATGGCACCAGCAGTATAACCACGCGAGCGGCAAACATCTGGCGCTCGATGGTGTCTCTGCCGCCGCTGCAGGCCAGCTTGAGCAGCGCGGGGAGCTCGCAGATGAAGTGGTCCAGCTGGAGGGGCGCGCAGAGCGGCCGCGCGGCCAAGAGCGTGGTTTGGGCGGCGGAGTTGCTGAGACCGCCCAGCCAGGAGGTGCTGGCCAGCGCGCGGCAGAGGCGAGGCGAGGCGAGCCCTGCGTAGCGCAGCGGGCGGCACACGGCGGCCGCGCGGTCCAGCGCCATCACCGCCAGCAGGACGCACTCAGAAGATCCCAGGGCCAGCGAGGCGCACAGCTGTGCCATGCAGCCGCCGCGGGGCAGCCTGAGCGCCGATCCCCGCAGGTTGATCAGCAGCGGGGGTACCACGCTGGTGGTGAAGCCGGCATCCACCAGGGCCAGGTGGCAGAGGAAGTAGTACATGGGCGTATGCAGACGCGGGTCGCGCATGACCAGCAGCACTAGCGCGCAGTTGCCGGTTAGAGTGAGCAGGTAGCAGAGGAGCACAAGGGTGAACAGGACTGGCTGCAGGGAGGGCCAGTCAGAGAATCCCAGCAGGAGGAAGAGCTCCTCTGTGCTGTAGTTGGCCTAAAAGGAAAACTCCAAGAATATTTGGAAGGACGAAATAAAGGGTGACACTACTTTACAAGTAAAGGAAAACCCGGGATGTGGGCCTGGGGAAGAACTGAAAGCATACAACAGTACGGATACATAATACTTTATGGATGGTAGTCCCATTTACAGACCTGAACCCTTAGTTTAGTTGCCATGTGCCAGCATTCCTTGTTTTATATATTTACAGCATCCTCTGGGGGAGCTAAAACGCCTATTTTATGAATGCACAAATGTGGGCTCAGAAATGCTCATTAAGTTGTCCTAGGGTTATATTGAGTCAGTGGCCTTGTGTGACTTGTACTCAGTCTTGTCTGATTTCCAACTCAGTGGTATTTTCAGCTGCCTCCCTAGTTCTGGTTGCACTCCCAAGGACCAAGGAAGAAATCTGATCTTTCTTCTACATCAAAGCCCTTCACATTTGTGAAGACAGATTTCACTCTCAGCCTCCCTTTCCCTCTTTCCTGGTAATTCTGTAGTCCCTAAAAATTAGGTCGCTATCCAATGCTTGCCCGAACTAAGAATTTATAGATCAGAATTATCACCTTCCTTGTTTTAGGTGCTTCACGTTTATGGAGCTGGGGCCAGCTCCTAATAGCAGACAAAGGCTGTTAGATCTCAAAGTCTTGTTTGAATTGTGAACACAAGTGAGACTTCATTAAGCTATTTCTTGTAAATACCTAAAGAAAAAGAGAACTCAAATCCAATTACTTAGAACCAGATATATTCCTAGGCTCTTTACAATAGGACAGATTTACTTCTCTGTTTGCCCTATTAAACTCTCCCTCTTGGGTTGCCTCTTTTGACTTTACTGAACTACTTCTGGACTGGAGCTGCCTTAATCATGAATAGCTGTTTGTTGAAATTAACTTTAAAATGTTCTTGTGGCTCAGTTTACTTTATTTCTGGTGGTGCTGGGGATGGAACCCAGGGCCTTGTGCATGAACTGTGTCCCCAGTCCATCAGTCTACTTTTTAACACAACCCATGATTCTGCTGACAAGTGATATCTATTCTGTTTTTAATAAAGTCTGCTTTACAGTGTCACTGCCCCTCTTGCCGCAGAACCTGCATGCTAGCCTTGAAACCAAGGTTCAGTCTGTGGAGGAAAGAACACTTTTTGGTAGACCAGAAATTGGGAAACCTTAGTCCTACCTACCATAGCTTCCTCTGGATGATTATTTGATATGGGGAAGTCACTTCATATTCCTCTGCTTCAATTTTATCACCTGTAAATTCAGGAGTTTGAACTAGATGACCTTTTAGGTTTCTGTCCTATCCTGAAGCTTTATTATCAAGCATTTCTCAAAGTAATGGAAAGGGAATGTGGGGAACAAAGGGATGTCCTCTCAGGGCATTTTGATCCTTGAGAATGCTATCGAATTAAATATCCTAATGGTGCAGAAATGATCATGATTAATGAAATTTCCAAAGAAATCTTTCTACTGCATGTTTCCTGGCACATATTATGATTTAAATAAATTTGAAAAAAATTTTTGGTGGTGCTACTGGGAATTGACTTCAGGCTTTCACATATGCCGCCACTGAGCTACATCCCCAGCCCTAGATAACTTAATAAAATATCACATTCACTGCTTATAATTTAAAAATCATAATCGTCTTATTTTTTATTTTTTTAGGAAAAGAATTCATTTTCCCCAACAAAACATCTTGCTTATATGGTCCTCTCATTTTAGGCTCATTAGACAGAACAAATATTAATGTTGTGAGTAAAAACAAGGGCTCAGGAGCTAGATTGCCTGGTTTTAAGTCTTGATTCTGCTGTTTCCTAGCTGAATAATAACCTTGGACATGTTATTTAACCTCTGTACCTCCCTGCCCTCCTCCACCCCCATTTTCTTATTGAAAAAAGTAGTGGGTGAAATAAGTTAAATTAAAAAGCCTCTTAATATAGTGCCTGGCACATATTAGGATTTATCAAATGTTAATAAGTATTATTCTTATTTTACAATTTAGGAAACTGATTTCTTTGTTTTTGGTCCTCAGACTTGTGAAGCACACATTTTAATACTGAATTACACCCTCCAACCAAGAAACAACTTTTTAAAGGATTACCTCATTATATGGTTACAGAACTGATATTAAAATTCCATTTTCCTTTTATATATTAACTCTACTTTTCGTTTATTTGAAAAATAGACCACAGTCTTATTTTATAGAAGACAGGAAGGTAATAAAAATTAAATAACTTATCCAAGGTCACATTGTTTGTAAATGTATAATAGGATTTTGACTATGATCTGACTAACACCAAGGTCTTTGCCTTTTTAAAAAATTATGCAAGGTGTGAACTCTATTTTTAGATAGTTTACAGAACTGGATCATATTAGGAATGGGTGAAGTATAGGATGTTACTTTTCAGGTTTCCGAGTCAATGGTGGCTAGAAATGTTGAGTTACAAAAAGTCAAATTCTCTAGAATTTTGATTACATAGCCACGCATTAGTTCAGTTAGGTAAGTCCTAAACTGCTCCTCTCCAAATATTTCACACGATGAACACAGGCACACACTCATAAAATTGCACAGATAACATCCTTATTATATGTATGCACAAATTCCCAAATACAAAGCTCTAACACATGTACACACAAATGCTTACACATACACACCATCATTCCTCTTATGTACTCAGAATGCAAATTGTAAAATACATTGTATAACTTACCTGTAAAGCTCACTTGGCTTTCTATAATATGTCTCTCAGCTGCAAAACCATTTTTCCCCCAGGGCAATGTAATAACAACTTACCTTCATGTCTAAACTCTGGCCCCAATATTTAGACCTTGAGTTTTCAGATTATACTTTGGTCTCTTGTGCCTGGGTTTGAAATGAAAATGAAAGATTAACAAAAGACCCACTTGTATGATTCTGTAGATTTTTGAAATGAGTGCCTGAGGTGACAGCTAGGAACTTCAGTAAGGAGACAGGAGATGGGTGTCATCTTGCCTGCGAACAGAGGAACGTATAGAAAATCTGGAAAGAAGGCACCTAACTCTGTGAAACATGGACCCGGGGCAGAGGTGGCGATGTCTGTTAGTGCAGAGCCCTGTGGTGGGGTACAGACAGGGCAAGAGTTTGTGGTGGCAGCCAATCAGCATTAGCTGGTGGTGGTGGTGACAAAATTATCCTTCAGAAGTCTAAGGAATATAGCAGTTGGAGCAAGGGGAGGATATTGATGAGTTCTCACTAGAGGGGAAACAGGGGACTCAGCTTTACCTGTTAGTTAGAAGAGATGCCAGAGCTCTGGGGAATCTGCATCCTACTCTCATCATTAGTGCTTTCATGGAGGTGTCCAGAGAGAAGTCCCCCAGGGTCAGGAAGGGGAAATTCTGCAGAGAAAGTCCCTTCAGGGTACTGTGTCTCTGGCAGGGTGTTGAGGCCAGAGGCAGCATAACTTCCTTTTAAGTTTTAACTAGTTTTTTTTTTTTTTGTTCTCTGACAAAGTGACTTTAAACTGGCCACTTATCTTCAGTGATTTCCAGGCTCATCATCTATAAACCATGGAGAACAATGCTGAACTGCTAGAGATGTAGATTTGTCGAAATCATTCTCAGTTTTGAGTGCAGCTGTGACTTATGTCTTCAGCTTTTGCCTGCCACCCCTCCTTGATGCTCTCACCTACCTTTCATCCCCTTCACTGTACTTCTCTGGTCTCATTCTCTTTTTACATTGTCTCCAGTAAGGCTTCCATACTGAAACTACATTTATTAATAGTTGCAAACGACCTCTGTATTGTTACACCCAATGGTTAGATTTTTGTTCTAATATCTCATATCCTGAAAAAATCAGGACCATGTGATAGAGCAGGTCTTTCCTTTTTGGAACACAGTTTCTACTTGGGTTCAGCAATGGTGAAGCAGAGGCTGGCTATCTGGTGAGGGCCTTTACTCTCTGGCATTTCATGATGGAAAGCAAAAAGGGCAAGAGATGAACATGAGAGAGCAAGAGGGGTCCAAATTCATTTTGTAACAACCCACTCTTCTCACTCACTTCTGCAGTAATAACATTAATCCATTCATAAAGTCACAATCCTCATGACCCATCACCTCTTATTAAACCCCACTTCCTAACATGGTTGCATTGAGGATTAAGTTTACAATACATGCTTTTACAGAGAACATACTGAAACCATAGTACCCTATTTGTAATCTGAGTATAATGCCTGCCTTAATGCAAAGTTGCTGGGAGGATTGGAGATGATGTATGCAAAACTCCTGACACATAGTAGGACATAGGAAAACTCTTCAGCAAGAGTTGTGCTTCTGTATACTTCTATCATCCATGTACAGTGTAAATGTTTCCTGACAACTTTACAAAGTCAGGAAACACTAAACATTCTCATTCCAATAAAATATTTGCTCATTTGATTAGAAAAAATTTAATTCCATTTTATTTTTTGTTAATGTTGCACTGTATATATAGCTTTCAGCACCAAGAATATCTAAAATTCTATGCTTACCTGAGGTCAAAGGACCAGGCTTACCAAGCATACCTGTTTAAGCTCTTGTGTATTTGATCAGACTTGTCGTTTTATGTCTTGATTACTATTAAACCGCTAGGCATCCCCTCTTCTCCTTAAACACGCTAAACTCATACTAAACATGTACTATCTGTTTTTCTTCCTGGAATATTTTTCCCCTTTACTTGTCAAGGACTGTCACCTTCTCACTTTTTAGAATACATCTCAAATAGGAGTGGAGGCTCAATCCTGGCTTAGGAGGGGATAAGAAGAAGTCAAGCAGAAAAGTCATGGCAGGAAGGATCTGCAGGTGAGAAATGCTTGTGGATATTGGGAGGTATAGGTGGACCCTGTGTATGTTTCCTAAGGAAAAGTGTTAGCTTAGGGTATTGCCAAGCCCAAAGGGAATTAGCAATAAATATTTATTATAATGAGAGAAAACCCATTAAATTATAGGACACTACAGTTAGTAAGACCCTTTATGCCCATTAACGTATTCCCTGCCCTGACTTCCACTTCCAAGTCTGGGAGAGGTAAAGGCATTGTGGTAAATAGGGGAGGAACATAGAGTGACCTCTTCTCCCAGTTCCTCTGTAGGTGGGTACTAGTTGGGAAATGGAAGTCCAAAATATTGCTATAGGATTTTGGTAATTTTATTTACTTAAGGCCACTCTTGGGACCAAAATTGACCAGAGGACTTTTTATTATCTGAGTTATCTGCCCAATATTGCAGCTAGTGGGTTTGCCCATACAATGAGGATGCATTATTTTTTCTGTTGGAAATCTCACTCTTTGGAATCCTGCTAGTTCAAGGCATTCATTATATTTATTGTTTTATTTCATTCTCCCCTCCACTAGGATATAAACTCTGGCAGAGCAGGTACAAGGACTATTTTGCTCATTACTGTATTTGACCCAGCTATCTCTTGTAAATTAAGATGGCCAATATTTCTTCTTTTAGATAACATTTAAAAATACAATATAAAATAGATTATTATGGTTGATATATATTTTGGTGTTTTAATAAGTTTAAGTAAACTTTATTAGAGCACAAATTATATCCAATAAATGCACCTATTTAAAAGTACAATCCAATGAGTTTTCATGTATATTTTGTGAAAACACTGCTGTAAAACATGTACATAAATTTTTTTATCACCTCCAAATGTTGTTCTTATTCTTACATCCTTTCTTTTTTTTAAAAAATATATTTTTTAGTTGTTGGTAGACCTTTATGTTATCTTATTTATATGCGGTGCTAAGAATTGAACCCAGTGCCTCACACATGCCAGGCAAGTGTGCTAACACTGAGCCTGAGCCCCAGCCCCAGCCCCTCTTACCCCACTTCTGAAAGGGGCTTTAATCCTAGAAACCACTGATCTGCTTTTTCTTTTTTTTTTCTGTGCTGAGGATTGAATCAAAGACTGTACAAAGGCTAGGCAAGAGCTCTGCCACTGAGCTACATCCCTAATCTGCTTTCTTTCACTATGGTTTGCATTTCCTAGAACTTCATATAAAGGACTCATATATTAAGTGCTCTTCTGTGACTACTTTATTTTACTTGGTATGCTTCTGTGATTCTTCCAGGTTGTTTCCTGTATCAGTAGTTTATTTCTTTTTATTACTGAGTGATCTTCATAAAATGATGTATTATAAGAGATTTATTAGATTGACTTACACCATCAAAGACTGAATGGTCCCACAATGGCCATGGACAGGCTGGAGAGCTAGAGAAACAATAGCTTCTCAGTCCAAGAAGCTGGAAACTCAAAATAAGAAGGACCAATGATGCAGCCCTGGTTCAAGGCTAAAGGCCTGGCAACCCTCTGGTGGTACAAGTTTGAATTTAAGTCCCAACGAATCTGAAGTCTGATGTGATGTCAGCAGCAAACAAAATCCCATACCCACTCAAGAAGAGTCTGAAGTGGGCATGCTCATGCTTGCTTCCCCCTTCTGCTTTTGTTCCATCTGATCTCCAGCCTATTGGATGGCATTGCCCATGTTCCAGGCAGGTCTTCCCCACTGCTGACCCACATAAAATCTTCTCTGGAAACACCTCATAGACATACCCAGAAGTGTGCTTTACATTTTTTTTTAGGTGCCTCTCAGACCAGTCAAGTTGATCACCCAAATTAGTCATCACATACCATATTTGTAAAACCCATCTTCCTACTGGGAACATTTGAATTATTTGCAGATCTTGCCATTATGAATAATTGTTGCTGTGTTTGACTTAGGGAGTGAGAGAAGATGGTGAAGGGATTGTCCTTAAGCAAGAAAGGTGGTAACCGTGCTATAAACTTTGATGTGGCTGTGTCCCTGTAGTATACCTTTGGGAATAGCCCGAGGAGAGGGATAGCTGATAGCTGGGTCAAATGGTGGTTCCATTCCCAGTTTTCCAAGGAATATACATACTGCTTTCCATATTGGCTGCACCATTTTGCAGTTCCACCAGCTGTGTATGAGTGTACCTTTTCCCCCACATCCTCGCCAGCACTTATTGTCTTCATAATAGCTGCCATTCTGACTGGAGTGAAATGAAATCTTAGAGTGGTTTTGATTTGCATTTCTCTTATTGCTAGCGATGATGAACATTTTTCCATAGATTTGTTGATTGATTATATATCCTCTTCTGAGAAGTGTCTGTTTAGGTCCTTGGCCCACTTATTTAGTTATTTTTTTTGGGGGGTGCTTTGCTTTTTTAAGTTCTTTATATACCCTGGAGATTAGTGCTCTATCTGGTGTATGAGGGGTAAAGATTTGCTCCCAAGAAGTAGGCTCTCTATTCACCTCACAGATTTGTTTCTTTTGCTGATAAGAAACTAAAAAACTTTTTAGTTTGAGTCCATCCCATTTCCCACATGATGGAGATTAGGCCCTACATTTTCTTCTACAGGGTCTCTGGTTTTATTCCCAAGTTCTTGATCCATTTTGAGTTGATTTTTGATAAGAGATAGGGGTTTAATTTTATTTTGTTGCATATGGATTTCCAGGTTTTCCAGCACCATTTGTTGAAAGGCTGTCTTTTCTCCAATGCATGTTTTTGGAACTTTTGTCTAATATAAGATAATTATATGGTCTACCAGTCTGTTTTGGTGCCAATACCATGCAGTTTTTATTATTATTGATCTGTAGCATAGTTTAATGTCTGATATAGTGATGCCACTGCTTTACTCTTCCCGCTAAGGATTGTTTTATCTATTATGGATCTCTTATTTTTTGAGATGAATTTCATGACTGCTTTTTCTATTTCTATGAGGAATATCATTGGGATTTTGATTGGAATTGCATTAAATCTGTTTATTGCTTTTGTAAGTATGGTCATTTTAATAATATTAATTCTGCCTATCCAAGAGCAAGGTAGATCTTTCCATCTTTCCATGTATTTTTTGATTTCTTTAGGGTTCTGTAATTTTCATTATATAGATCTTTCACCTCTTTCATTAAGTTGATTCCCTAGTATTTTTTTGAGACTATTATAAATGGGGTAGTTTTCCTTGTTTCCCTCTCTGAGGATTTGTCCCTGATATACAGAAATACCTTTGATTTATGGATGTTGATTTTATATCCTGCTACATTACTAGTTCTAGAAGTTTTCTGAGTCTTTTAGGGTCTTCTAGGTATAGAATCATATCATTAGCAAATATGCCAATTTGAGTTCTTTTTTTCTATGTGTATCCCTTTACACATCAGCCATATGCTCTGGCCAGTGTTTCAAGAACTATGTTAAATAGAAGTGGTAAAAGAGGGCATCCCTGTCTTGTTCCAGTTTTTAGAGGGAACACTTTTAATTTTTCACCATTTAGAATGATGCTGGCCTGAGGCTTAGCATAGATAGGCTTTATGATGTTGAGATATGTTCCTATTATCCCTAGTTTTTCTAGTGTTTTGAACATGAAGGGGTGCTGTATTTTGTCAAATGCTTTTTCTGCATCTATTGAGATCATATGATTCTTAAGTTTATTGATGTGATGAATTACATTTATTGATTTCTGTATGTTGAACCAACCTTACATCCCTGGGATGGATCCCACTTTGATTGTGGTGCATGATTTTTTTGATATGTTTTTGTATTCTATTTGCCAGAATTTTATTGAGAATTTTTGCATCTATATTCTTTAGAGATATTGGTCTGAAGTTTTCTTTTTTTTGATGTGTCTTTGCCTGGTTTTGAAATCAGGGTGATATTGGCCTCATAGAATGAGTTTGGAAGTGTTCCCTCTTTTTCTACTTCCTGAAATAAATTGAGTATTGGTATTAGTTCTTCTTTAAAGGTCTTGTAGAACTCGACTGTGTTATCCATCCAGTCCTGGGATTTACTTGGTTGGTAAATTTTTGATGGCGCTTTCTATTTCATCACTTGAAATTTATCTGTTTAAATTGTGTATATCATTCTGATTCAATCTGGGCAAATTATATGACTCTAGAAATTTGTTGATGCCTTCAATATTTCTATTTTATTGGAGTACAAGTTTTCCAAATGATTCCTAATTATCTTCTGTATTTCTGTAGTGTCTGTTGTGATATTTCCTTTTTCATCACATATGTTAGTAATTGAGTTTTCTCTCTCCTTCTCTTCATTAGCATGGATAAGAGTCTGTCAATTTATTCTTTCAAAGAACCAACTTTTGTCCTGTCAATATTTTCAATTTTTTCTTTTATTTCAACTTCATTGATTTCAGCTTTGATTTTAATTATTTCCTATCTTCTACAAATTTTGGTGTTGATTTGTTCTTCTTTTTCTAGGGTTTTGAGATGTAATGTTAAGTCATTTATTTATTGATTTTTTCTTTTTTCAAGGAATGAACTCCATGCAATGAAGTTTCCTCTTTCATAATGTCCCAGAGATTTCAATATGTTGTATCTGTGTTCTCATTCACATCTAAATTTTTAAAAATCTCCTCCTTGATGTCTTCTGCAACCCATTGTTAATTCAGTAAGCATATTATTTAGTTTCCAGGTGTTGGAGTGGATTTTCTTATTTTATTATTGATTTCTAATTTCATTCCATTATGATAGTATACAGTGTAGTATCTCTACTTTTTCATATTTGCTAAGAGTTGTTTTGTGGCATAGTATATGGTCTGTTTTAGAGAAGGATCCATGTGCTGCTGAGAAGAAAGTGTATTCTCTCAATGAAGGGTGAAATATTCTATATATGTCAGTTAATTCTAAGTTATTGAGTTGTATAGTTTTTGTTCAGCTTTTGTTTGGAAGATCTATCTAGTGATGAAAGAAGTGTGTTAAAGTCACCCAAAGTTATTGTGTTGTCTATTTGATTCTTGATCTTGAGAAGAGTTTGATGAACATAGACGCTCCATTGTTTGGGGTATATATATCTATAATTGTTAAGTCTTGTTGGTGTATTGTTCCCTTGAGCAGTATGTAGTGTCTTTCTTTATCTTTTTTGATTGACTATAGTTTGAAGTCTACTTTATTTGATATGAAGATGGAAACCCCTGCTTGCTTCCCCAGTTCATGTGAGTGGTATGATTTTTCCCAACCCTTCACCTTCAGTTTGTGGATGTCTTTTCCTATGAGATGAGTCTCTTGGAGGCAGCATATTATTGAGTCTTTTTTTAAAAATCCAATCTGCTAGTCTATATCTTTTGATTGGTGAGTTTAGGCCATTAACATTCAGGGTTATTATTGAGACATGATTTGTATTCTCATTTTTTATTTATTTTTGGTATTTAACGTGATTTGGTTTCTTCTCTGAATAGATTTTCCTTTAGTGTAATACCTTCCTCTGCTGATTTTCACTATTTTTCATTTCCTTTTCTTGGAATATTTTGTTGAGGATGTTTTGTAGTGCAGGCTTTCTAGTTGTAAATTATTTTGTTTATTATGGAAGGTTTTATTCATCATCAAATCTAAAGCTTAATTTTACTGGATATAAGATTTTTGGTTGGCATCCATTTTCTTTCAGAGCTTGGATATACGATCTCCTGGCTTTGAAGGTCTGGGTTGAAAAATCTGAGATACAAATGGTCTCCCCCATATGTGATCTGATTCCTCTCTCTTGTGGCTTTTAAGATTCTATCCTTATTCCGTATGTTAGGCATTTTCATTTTAATGTGCTTTGGTGTAGATCTGTTGTAATTTTGTACATTTGGTGTTCTATGAGCCTCTTGTATTTGGTTTTCCAATCATTCTTCATGCTTGGGAAATTTTCAGATATTATCTCATTGAAAAGATTGTGCATTCCTTTGGTTTAGTAACTCTTAGATTTGGTCTTTTGATGCTGTCCCATAATTCTTGGATTATGTTCATGGTTTCTAACTTTCTTCACTGTGTGATCAACTTTATTTTCCAGATTGTATACTTTGTCTTCATTATCTGACATTTTTTCTTCTAAGTGATCTAGTCTGTTGGTTATGCTTTCTATTGTTTTTTGATTCATTGTATCCTGCATTTCAAGGATTTCTGATTTTTTTTTCAGGGTCTGTATCTCTCTCTCTTGAAGAAATCTTTTGCTACCTGTATTTGCTCTCTTTTCTCTTTGTTGGAGTGATCAATTTTTGCCTGTATTTGCTCATTTATATCATTCTTTAATTCACAGATCATTTTAATTATGAACTTTCTGAACTCCTTCTCTGACATTACATGAACTTTGCTGTCCATTGGTTCTGTTATTATAGTGTCCTGGTTTGTTTGGTGCACTTTCCTCCCTTGTGTTTTCATGTTGTCTATGTGTCTTCCTTTTTTGCAGTGTGGATCTGAGATATTACAGTTTCTTTCCTATATATATATTTTTTAAATATTTACATTTTAGTTGTAGGTGGACATAATATCTTTATTTCATATTTATATGGTGATGAGGTTTGAACCCAGTGCCTCATGTTTCCTAGGTGAGCACTCTACCACTGAGCCACAACCCCAGCCCCTTTTCTATATTTTTATAGTACCCATGCAAATTGTCTGTATCTCACCTTGATGTTGGGTTTCCAGACCCTGGTGTTCTTCAATGTATGTTACTGCACTTAAAGGTGGTGGCAATAGCCAAGGTAACTTGAGATAATAGTTAAGGTGCCCCAAGATGGAAGCAATGGGGTTGAAAGGATGGGCCTCCCTTGGGATGCCTGCTCTGAGATGCAGCTGCTTCTAGGCCCTGTCTGCTGTGAAAAAGTTATGGGATACTGCATGGGAAGGCTATGGTGATGACTGCAGTGTCCCAAGATGGAAGTGGGTTAGGCTTAGGCTCCCAGGTGGGGGGAGGTGAACTTGGACCTACCCTGGATCTGGGTCCTGTGCAAATTGGTATGGATGGATCTGAGCCAGGCCTGAGCTCCCAAGGTAGTCTGCTTGGAATGGGCAGTCCTGTGCTAGAGGCAAGGCTATGGGGGGTGTCTGCCCTGCTGAAGCAGGGGTGTACCCAGGCCTACTGTGAGCCTGGATCCCACAGGGGCTGGTGTAAATGGATCTGGGCTGCTGGGCTTGACCTCCCTCTCTAGTTTGCTGGTCAAAAGGGGCGGTCCTGTGCCAGAGGCTGGGCTCTAGCGGGTGCCTGCTGGTGGAGGGTTGGACCCAGGCCTATTGTCAATAAATGGCATCTTTAAAACCTTAAATCAGCAGTCTCAGCTCTCAGAGGACCAATCCATGAATCTTTGGAGCAGCAAGCCAGGTCAGTTTCCCCCTCCTTCCCTGTCTCTCAGCCTCCCTATTAAGCTTGTTTTCTCCTTGCTTCCTCATTTTTTTCTGCTTTCCACCTTTTCCTAGTTGACCCTGACTGGGAAGACTTAAGGCTAGTGAGAACACAGCCCCTAGAGAGGCAGAAAGGCTGACTGGTTAGGCAGCCACTAAGCAAGGAAGTCATCTTTGTGGGCAAACTCCTACCTCAAGGCACCTTCAAAGTTGTCCTTTCTTTTTTGCCTGAGGTAAATTCTTTTAGAGAAATTTATAAGGGACCAACTAAGGTGACCAGTCACTCCAGATCATTCTTTTAGGTGACCTATCATAAACCTGGCTCACTATAATATTGAAGTGAGCATGCCCACGGGTGATTGTGTCTACCAACTTTCCTTTCTGAACCATGACCTTAAGCTAAGCATGCTCGGAAATGTGCCCACCCTACCTGTGATTTGTTATGTGGCTCTGTATAGTTTCCCTTAATAAAATCCTCATGCTGCTCTCATGGGGAGAGCATGGATTTGTAAGTAACTTCAGTGCTCTTTCTATTGGCTGCAGGTGATCTTCCTCCATTCTTTTATCTTCTGATACTGCTCCTTGGCTTAGACTCACCAAGAGGAGAATCACTGAATCAGTTACAGTGTCCACTCACTTTTCCTGTACTAAACTGGAGTCTGCAGTGTCCATTTCTGCATCCCATATCCTTTTTCTGCACCCTATGTGAGACCCCTATGCTCCAGGCTCTTCTGAATCCCTCCCTGCAGCATTGAATTATGAATTCTAGAGATCCTGGAGAGCAGAGGAAGGGAGGGGAAGGGAAGAGAGGGGACTAGTAAGCCATGGAGAGTAGGAGTGAGGCTGGGGGACCAGTACGCCCAGGCAAGGGCAGTGAACCAGCTCCCTGCCAGGACAAGAGGCTAGCCTGGGGGCTGAAGATGTTGCTTTCTCTTGTGAGCCAGTGAGTTTTCCTCTGCAGTCTTTTTTTTTTTTTTTAATCTTTTTCTACCTTGTGCTTTAGCTTCCTCTTCTCCCTTTCCCTTTTGTCCAACTCTAGTTCTCCCTCCCTGACTCCGAGTCACTTTCTACTTTAATTCTGCAAAGCAAGGGGAAGAGGATACCTTTAGGAGCAGGTATAACCTAGGACTGGGACAGTTTAGAGAGTGAGTCCCATGTACTGGGGGAGTTAAGGGACAGTCAGGGAGAGAGAAAGGCTGGAAAGAGGAAATGTCAGGGAAAGGGCAGCTGGGAGCTCAGGAATAGGGCCAGGGTTTGCCGAGAGACAAGGACAGGAAGTGTGTAGAAAGATAATTCTTAGGTGTCAGGTTCAGTGAGGTGGAAGGTAATGGGAGCCTCAAGATAGGAGTCTCTCTTATAACCTTCCCCAAGCTTGACTTTCCTATGTCTTCATCCTCCACAGACTAATCGTGGTATCCATGTACTCTGCACCTGGAGCTCAAGTAAGAATGTGGCCTCCTGACTTCTCCCTTGTATCTTTTCATTCATCTCTTCCTCTTCCCTATCCCTGTGGCAATTGTGTTTGTTTTGCTTTCCCTTTTTGCTCTGTGGACCTGTACTCAGCCATCTCTTCTGTACTGCACCTCAGAAGCCTGGCCCCTTTTCTTTCTGAATTTAGAGCTTTGACCAAAGTCTCATGATGAAACTGGGTGGGTATGGTTCATTCCTTTGTTCATACAACAAGTGGAGGCAACAGGAACACAAAGGCTGGGCCGAAGAAGACTTGAGTTCTAATTCATGATGTGCCACCTGGTAGCTATGTGACTCTGAGAACACTTTATCCACTCTAGGCCTTTGTTTCCCCATCTCCAAAATAATGGGATTGGACCAGATGAGCTCACTTTTCTTCTCAAAGGCCCTAATGACTTTAGGTGCTCTGGTTCTATTAAACAGCGCTAGACATTTTATTCCTGCTCATCATATTTGGTCTCTTCTCTCTAGGTCCCTCTCTCTGCATTTTCCTGCTCCTCCTGCCACCCTCCTCTCTGTGTCTTTTTATCTTACAAACCTACGTGTTCCTTTTTGTCTTTCAATCTCACATTTTCACGCTTGGGTTTTCCTCCTATTCCAGGGGCTGCTGACATTTGAGAAGGTGGCAGCGAGGTTTTCCCAGGAAGGGTGGGGGTGTCTGATCTCAGCACAGAGGACCCTCTACAGGGATGTCATGTGGAAGAACTGCAGAAATCTGACTTCTGTGATTGAGATTCTATTTTAGAATTCTTCATTAGTTGTATGTAGATTTTTAGCACTACTCAATTAGAGATTTCCACTGGCTCTTCATCCTCAAAAGCAAGGTTAGCAAGAAGGATAATTGATATTGAAGTGGTCTGATGATATTTTTGTCATTATTACTCTCAAAGAACTTTCTGGAAACTTAGGATATACTGGTACTTAAAAAATAAGTTTCATATAACTTTTTTTTTCTAGAAACCTAGACTCTTTAAAAGAAGCTATATTCTTGAATTTGTTAGATATTCAAAAAGCCACATTAGGACCATTATAATGGAATCCTTTAGTCGGAGACTTAGTAGACTTTGTCACTCAGATCAGAGTCTACAAATCAAATTCATTAGCATAAACATGTTGTTCCCCAGCTGTTATAAAAACAGCAGTCTTCTCTCATATTTCTCTTTTTTTTTGTAGCACTAATCCTGTTTATTCTTTTTGCCTCACTCTCCTCTTTCTAAACCTTTCTCTCTCCCTTTTATGTTCTTACTCCTTATCAGTATTCTTTCTTGCATTACCATTTTAGCCATGAAATATCTCTATTCATGGATGCATACAATTTCTCATTTTCTCCATTATATTTTTATTACAACAATATTTTTTTGTTTATGAATAGTCTCATGGGATATGATAGGAAATCCAGCCCAACACTAATGGGCCATGTAAAATAAACAGGCACGGGATGATTCTACTTGGGGAAATGGAGAGTTCTGGGTCAGGAAATCTTCAGATATTTTAATCTCCATAGGGCATGACTTTGAACACATGCCATGAGGAGGTTGAGGCTAAAATCAAGAAAGTTAGGAATCATAACAACTTCAATCAGATCCTTCATTTGCCATCTTAGGATTATCTTTCTGATATTGACATCAAGGTTATAATAGAGGGATCCCATTGTTTTCCATTATATTTTCTTTTACTTCCATTCTGAAACTTCCTCCATAATCCTTTATTGGTTCATCACCATCATCCCATTACACACTTTGAGATGGAGCATTCATAGATAAACCAGAGAAGACCTCTGTGTTCCCCTGGAGGTTTCCTTGTGACTGATAAAATGGGTCCATACAGGAAAATCATCCTTTAAATATAGAAGGCTGAATATGCTTCATATCAAATGAGTAGTCTAGTAGTTTTTTTTTTTTTTGGTATTGGGGATTGAACCCAGGCACCTTTTGCCACTTAACTACATCATCAGCTCTTTTATATTTTTATTTTGAGACAAGGCCTCACCAAGTTGCCCAGACTGTTCTTGAACTTGCAATCCTCCTGCTTCAGCCTCCCAAGTCTCTGGGATTATAGGCATACACCACATTCCTGACTAGAGTAGTGCTTCTCAAAGTGTGGTCTCTGGGCTAGTGCTACTCTGTGAATTGTTTGTTACCAATTTGTGATGGGAAGAGAAAGCATTTAAAAATTTTTAGAGCAACTTGACCTTGCCACAGCACCCAAGCCTGTGATCAGTGGACTTTTCACATTGAGCAAAAGAACAAAACCAAAATGAACCCATGGTCCTCCTGCATACTAGACAAGGGATCTACCACTGAGCTCACAGATAGTAAATACTATACAATTTTGGCTATTACTTTGATTCTAAACCACTGAGCTCTATCAACTTACATTTTTTTTTCTGATTACAAATGTGATGCTTGTTCATTGTAGAAAACTTGCAAAAGAAAAAAAGGGGGGCAGAATTTAATTAAAACATCCATAATCTCACTTAACCAAAACAACTTGTCTTTATATTTTGTGGTCCTCAGACTTTAAAAAAAATTAACATATGTCTAGCGATAGTATCCATTTTTTTATGCAGCCAAAAATGTCTTCAAAAATGAGAATTTGAGAATGACAGGAGGAGGACTGGAACCACAATCAACATGAGGCTCTTTAAATCCAGTGTCTAGTAAGACCAGTTTTTTTAAAAAAGTATATATAATCATTATATTCTAAACTCAATATTTTTTTTTGACACCTTGGTGTTTTAAAGCCCACGAGTTCATTTAGTAAGGGTTGGTAGAAGTTTGGGGAAAAATTCCTTCTATTGTGAGACAATGGAACCAGAATGATCTGGTGTTGTCATTGGCAGGTCATGTGGTGATGTGGCTTCTGGACAGCAGTAGGTATCCTTGGTATTTTTGGCACTTGTTGGCCTCCCATTGGTCACTGGCAGTAGCATGGCAGGTTCATTTGCTACACAACTGAGATCCTGATGAATGAATGGTAAATATGTAGATTATCCTTCTATAAGGTACTTGTGTGTGCATGAATCCTTTCATGCAATGTGTCTGTGCCTCATGCTAAGGAAGAGGAAGTCATACACTAGATGCTACCTTATTTTGAAACAGTCAAAAACTACTCATAGTCACAGACATTGCCTGCTTGCCTATTAAAGTGCCGCAGTCCGGCTGCAGCAAAATAACCGGGGGGTGACGAACAACCTGTGTACGTTGATACAGCAGGAGAGGGAGCCGTTTATTGTAGGACAGGAGCAGAATTTATACATTCCACACAGCTTATCTAATTAACATAAACTAGATACAGCAGTCAACCAATCAGGAATCTCCACACTTAATGGCTCACTGGAGTTACTTCACAAACCACTCCCTCTGGCATTTTGCCAGGCGCCATCCAGACTTGTTTACAGACTCTAACATTTCTCTGGCAAAATGCCAGGCGCCATCCTGACTTGTTTACAGACTCTAACATTAAAGAGATCTGTTCATTTGGTCATTATTTATGCATGTTATAGTTATATGAATAACTGTGTATAGTTATATGGTTCTGCCTCATTTTTTTTTGGGGGGGGGACTCCCAGAGCTCATAGGTTTAGAGGAATTCAAAACCCATCATGCTTTTAAAGGAAACATCAAATTGGCCCAAGGCCTTTTTCAGCATATCTATCAGCATGTCATATCTCAACATGGTTTAGAATCAAAGTAACAGCCAAGATTGTATAGTATTTACTATCTGTGAAGAATTGTTCTTAAGCATATTAATTCATAAATTTGGAACTATTTTGTAAGTTTATGAGTTAGATATTATCATCTTAATCCTATTTTTCAGGTAGGACAAGGAGGTGTAAAAGAGATACGATTCTTTCTGGAGATCACAGAACTAGTTAGTGGTAGAGTTGAGAGTTCTGACTCTAGAAGCTGAGCTTTCATCTTTGAAGCTGTATTACTTCTGCCCTTATTAAACATGAGCTACAGCTGACTGTGGTATAACTTGTAGGGAAGAGTGTGCCATGAAAAATCTTTCTTCCAAGTTCGAATTGAATTTATCTCCTACTTTGTATGAGAGCAAACAATCCGCATCAGGTTCTGGCTTTAGATACTTAATCACTGCTTTTAACTGTGATGATCTGGAAAAATTGCATCAGTTTTTAATGTTTATGTGTGCATCTGTCAATTCCTGGATTATATGTGGTTGTCTGAATCATTGGCTGACATCTCCTTACCATTCCATATCCCAGGCCAATCCACCCATCCCAAAACACCATCTAGACAACTTGTGTCCTGTAAATACATTCTACTGCCTGAAGTCATGAAATGTTAGAAGAAAAACGGACCTTAGAAATAATTTTTAAAAATAGTGTTTTAGTTAGCTTTTTGTTAATGTGATCGAAACACCTACAAGAACAACTTAGAGGAGGAAAAGTTTATTTGAAGCTCACTGCTCTGAGCCCAAGGAGAGACAGCATATGCCCAGAGGAGTAAAGCTGCTCAGCTCATGGTGTGGTCTGTAAGCAGGCTGTGTGTGTGTGTGGGGGGGCGGTGGCAAGGAGCCGGTGCAATAGGGAAGATTTACCCTCCCGAGCACTCTCCCAGAGACCCACCACCTCTAGCTATATACACCCTGGCTCCAGATACGACCCAGTCAGTTCATTCAAACTAGGAGCTCTCATAATTGAATTATTTCACCATCAAATATTCCTGCATTAACAGGAGTTTTTAGGGGACACCTTGTATTTAAACTACAACAAATAATTTTGTTGCAGTATATAACCTATGTATCCCGAAACTCACTCATTTAAAGTAAACAATTCAGAGATTTTTTAGTAAACTTAAAAGAGTTGCAAATGATCAGAACAATCTAATATTAGAGTGTTTTCATCATGCTCAAAAGATCTTTTGATCATTTGCAGTTACTCTTCATTTTTACCCAAGGCCTCAGACAGCTACTATTTTACTGTCTGTCTGTATGAATTTGTCTTTTCTTGGCATTTCATAAAAAGTAGAGTATTACCTTTTAAGATACTGCCAAACTGTTTCCAAAGAAGCTGCATCATTTTATATTTTTGCCAGTAATGTGTAAGGATTCCAGTTTCTCTACATCCTTGCCAGCATGTGTTAAGTGGCTTGACGGCTTTAGTTTTATTTAGAAATCTTTAATTTCTCATTGCCGTTTTAGCTTTCATTTTCCTGGTGACTAATGATGCTGAGCATTTTTTCTGTGTGCTTTTTAGCCATCTGCATATTTTCTTTAAGGAAGTATATTCAAATCTTTGGCCCATTTTATAATTGGGTCATTTGTTATTAAGTTGTCCTTCATATTTTGAATGTAAATTATCCAACATATGATTTGTAGACATTTACTCCAGTCTGTAGCTTATCTTGTCATTTTTTCAGTGTTTTTGGGAAAAGGTTTTAAATTGAATAAAGATCAAATTTATCAATTTCTTTTTTCATTTCTTGCTTTTAGTGTCAAATCTGAGAAATCTTTGCCCAAACTAAGTCCTGAAATTTTTCCTCTTATGTTTTCTTATAAAAGTTTTAGTTATAGCTCTTAGTGTCCTTGAGGAAAAAAAATATTGCTCTTTTATGGAGTGTTTTTTTTTTTTAATCAGTGAGGTTAAGTGCTGTTATAAATCCTTGTTTTTTTTTCATCTTATTGTTTTATCCAGTATTTAAAATTTTTTTTTAAGTTATAGGTGGACACAATATCTTTATTTTATGTGGTGCTGAGGATCAAACCCAGTGCCTCATGCAAACACTCTACCCCTGAGCCACAACCCCAGCCCTGTTTTATCCAGTATTGATAAGGGGATGTTTTTACTTGCCAAATGTTGTTGAATTGTTTTCCCCTCTATTTTATCAAGTTTTTCTTCATGTATTTTGGGAGTCTCTAGTTATGTTTGTATATATTTTATATGTCTATAATTTTTAATCCTGATGAATTCACTTTTTATGTTTTCAGTACTAGAAATTGGACTCAAAGGGTGCTCTACCAGTGAGCTACATCCCCAAATGCTTTTTATTTTTTATTTTGAGACAAGGTTTCACTGAATTGCTCAGGCTGATCTGGAACTGCAGTCTCCTGCTTCAGCCTCCCAAGTTGCTGGGATTACTGGTGTATATACCACTAGATGTGGGTTTCATTTGTGCTTATCTAGTGGAGTTCACTGAGCTTCTTGGATGCATAAATTCATTCTTTTTCATCAAACATTTGCATTTGTAGCCATTATTCTTCAGATATTTTTCTCTTTGTCTTTTGCTAATGTTCCTGTTATGTGTTTGTTGTATGCTTGATGGTGTCCCACCTTTATTTTTGAGGCCTTGTTCATTTTTCATTTCCTTACTGTGCCAGTTGGATAATTTCTATTGATCTGTCTTAAATATGCTTATCCTTTCTTTTGTCTTTGCTGTAGAGCTCTTCTAGTGAATTTTTCATTGCACTATATTTTTCAATTCCAGAATTTCCATTTGCTTCTTTTTTGGTGATTTATTTCCTTGTATATATTTTCTGATAAGTCTTTGTCATCATATTTTAATTCTTCTATCTTTACTTTTTTAAATGTATTTATATATTTTTTTGAGGTCTTTGACTTTTATAGCTAGCATTTGGGCACCCTCAGAGGCAGTTTCTATTGATTGTTATTTTCTTGTACGTGGGTCACACTTTTTTACTTCTTTGCCTTTCTCATAATTTTTTGTTACTTACTAGACATTTTAGATAAAGTAGCAAATCTGAATTCTGATTCCCTCCAACAATGGCTGGTGCTGCTGCTTGTTTATTTGTTCAGAAACTTGCCTGTACTAATTTTGTGGGGTCTCTTTAACCTTCAGTATTGGCCACAGAATTTTTAAATTCTTGTTTTCGTTTTTAACCTTCTTAGAGGTTATTCATGGGTCAAAACAGTTTGTTAGTTAGAGGCTGTGCTTAAACACCTTGAGCTAGTGTGTGGGGAGCCATCCTGACACGTGACTGGGCGATTCCCGGTTAGGGCCTGAGGCGCTCTGGCTGTGTCGGAGCTTTCCTGACCCTCTCCTGATGAGAGAACCTGTCCATGTGGGGGTATGCCTGACCACTGACCCCGGGGGCCCAATCACTGACCCTGACCTTGGAGTGCAGTCCCCCCTCAACCTTCATTGGATGGAATTCTCCCCTGAATCTCTTGTTCCCCAATAAAAGGCTACTCCCTGGCGTGCCCTCTCTCTCTCTCTCCTGCTAGCCCTGAGTAATCCTTGCTGCCCTGCTGGGCGATTAGAGGTGGGAACCAGAGAGGGGAGCCGTCTCGGACCTGGCAATAGAAATAAGGTAACTGAGGTAACTGTTTTATTTCGATCTCTTCTAGCTAACTTTTATGCCAAGAACCTCATTAATGAAACCATTGCGCTGGCCGCATGGTGAACTTCTTAGAGGTTATTCATGGGTCAAAACAGTTTGTTAGTTAGAGGCTGTGCTTAAACACCTTGAGCTAGTGAGTCTTCTACCCTTTATTGATGGATCAGTGTGACATAGAGAATGCATTCAAAGTTCCATCATTTTGCAAGTTTGTCTAGGCTCTTACTTTCTGTGTTTGTTGGAACTCATGTTCAGCCTGAGTTGAGTAGCTGGGTAGTGTATATAGCCTTTCACAGGAGTACAGCTTTTTAGATCATGAAGGATATGTGGAATCTTATCCAGACCTACATTGGATACCTTATTCTACACATCCTCCTATTACATCTGCTTAGACTGAAGGTTTGTTGCTCTTCAGTGTTTTGGTTTCTGACTAGCAGACATGCAGGACGTTTCCTGATTATTCACTACAGAGATAGCTATGTTTTTTTTTTTTTTTGGGGGGGGGAGGGGGATACTGGGGATTGAACTTAGAGGCTCTCAACCACTAAGCCACATCCCCAGCCCTATTTTGTGTTTTATTTACAGACAAGGTCTCACTGAGTTGATTAGGGCCTCACTAAATTGCTGCGGCTGGCTTTGAACTCACAATCCTCCTGTCTCAGCCTCCCGAACTGCTGGGATGCTATTGTTTTTGACAATTCCTTGGGCTTGGGATTTTCTTGGTTCTGTTCCAATTAAAGTCAGCCCTTTTATTGCTGATTCTCATGGCCTGTCTTTTCCTGGCAGAACTTTGGAGACAGAGAGTGGATAGATGGACAATGGGAGAAACTTCAGGTTAAAATGCTGGAGCTTCTCACTGTTCTTGCTGAGGTTCTAGAAATATTCTGGAATGAATGCTTCCTAATTTGTGGGATGCCTCTGGACAATTTCCAGGGTCCTTGCATAGTTGTTCTTGACAAATCTTTACAGCTTTGGTAGAAGGGGAAATTCTGCAGAGAAAGTCCCTTCAGGGTACTGTGTCTCTGGCAGGGTGCTCCTTACTGCTAAATGTCAGGATTATTGTAGTTTTAGTGCCACCATGTGGCCAAACTGAAAAACTGCATGCTGTATAGTACTGGCAAGCATTGTGGCAACGTTTCCTGGAGGTAAGGCCTAAGGCAGTTTTGAGATTTTTTTAAAGTGGATCTTACCCACAGAATTTCTGATTCAGCAGGTCTGAGGTAGCATCCCAGGAGCATCTCTAAGTCCCTGGTGATGCTGTTGCTCCTGGTCAGAGATCACTTTTGATGACCACAGGCAGAGTATAATGACAGGTTAATAGTTTTGAGACCAAGCTCCACCACCATGGCTCCCACCCCATTCTAGATGATCATAGTGTTGTAATATGCAAACTGTTTTGGGGAGCTAGAGTGGTGTATCTCACATGCTCCCTAACCATAGGTGGCGATCTATAAAATTGTCCAATCTATAAAATTGCCCAGGGAAAACTCAGAGAAGGCTTAGGAAATCATAAGAAGAGATGAGGTCCCACCCACCCACAAGGAGTTATATTATTTACAGGGGCAGGGAAGAATCAGACATAACTACCTTTACATCTTTTGAGACTCTTTTGACTTTGGCATGCATCTCACCATTCCCCCCTGCCAGTCTGGGGTCCAGGTCTTGTGATGCTTTGTCTCTAGACCTCTCCCACTGAGCTGTAAATGATAAATGGCTAAGTTAACACACCTTTTCATAAGTTCCTAAAGTAAAAATCAAGCAATAGAACAAAAAATGATGCAAAGAGAGGAGCTTTTAGAGTTTTTACGAGTGGAATTTAGGAACCTAGTCAAGATGCTATGTTAATGTTTCTGGTACGTGTGCCTGATTTACAAATCCACCATATCCTTAGGAGACTGCATTCTAACACTATTCTGCTGATAAGCCCTTTCCCCGCTTTTACCTATTCTCCATTAATAGGTGAATGAAGAAATTGTGGTATATTCCAACAAGATATCACTTAGAAATGAAAAGGAATGAGCTGTTATACACCACAGCATGGATGAATCTCAAAAAATTATATAAGCCCTGAGCTGATGGCCCTATCCCAGATACTGCATTTTCTAGATTAGATGCTGGCTGCTCGATGTAGCTCATACATACGATGAACATTTACCAGAGAGATGGTGCAAAAAGCACACTGGATATTTGGAACAGGTGTTATTTGATCCCTCTCAATTTTGGTGGGGAGTTGGACCTTGGTCACCCAAAGATCCCTCTAATAAGTGGTTCCTCCCTGTGTCTTTGTCTTTACAGATGAGCATGTACACATCGGCTCTTTACTGAAATCTCTGTCAACAAAAGAAACAGAAACTTGTCTGCTTCACTTTTAGAGCTGGGGTCAGAGTTATGAATTTAGAAACTTGCTAATGCAGTTTGCCATAACCACCAAGTGAATATACATATTAGGATTAATTTAGTTCAAGACCTCTTGGTATGGATAGTAGAAGAGCATTCACCACAATCTTCTTTTCGGTTCTCAGTGAGAGAATCAGGTATGAAAAGCAGAGGGTTCTTGGGGAAGTAAACATAAAACAGTGGAGCTGTAACCCAACACAGCTCATTTAATTCAGCCCTTCTGTTTGATGTTGCTGAAAACCAGAAGGCAATGAATGGCATTTACTTCTAGGTCACATAAAATTTTAGTAACAGTGGAGCTTGAAATCCAGGTCTTTAGTCTTAACCCAGGGCTTGCTCCATTCAGCAATAACCCCTACATTTTTTTTTTCTTTTGCCTGCTGGATCTAGCCATGTCCCAGAAAGACTTTAATGTGACTTACATAAATATGTAGAAAAAAGAATGAGGGAGAGTAGAGAAAGAAAAAAGAATAGACAAAATAATGTGGAGCCAGAAATCAGGTAAGTAGTTCAAAGTGTAGTTTGAGGAATTCTGCACATTTCTGGGACACAAGTTGCAAATTCTGGTATAACCTTACTAGCTGTCACACAAAGAGGAACAAGTGATTATTTTCTTTTTACAGGTTAGGCATATACCTCCTGGATGGATGCATGCAGCCATCCACTTCTGTATATTCATTTGAGCAATGAAAGCATACAGAATTTGTACACAAATGTCATAGAAGCTTTATATGTAAGAATAAAAAACTGGAAACAATCTAAATTTCTATTAACAGGTGAATGGACAAATTGTGGAATATTCCAACAAGATATCACTTAGAAATGAAAAGAAATGAGCTGCTGTACACCACAGCATGGATGAATCTCAAAAAATTATATTGAGTGAAAGAAGTCAGACTGCTGGGTGCAGCAGAATGCATCTATAATCCCAGCTACTCGGGAGGCTGCAGCAGGAGGATAGCAAGTTCAAGGGCAGCCTCAGCAATTTAGCAAGACCCTGTCTCAAAATGAAAGGGCTAACTGAACCTCTGAAACCATGAGCCCAAAATAAACTTTTCTTCTTCTTAAAAAAAAAAAAATGAAAGGGCTGAGGATGTAGTTCAGCATTAGAGTCTTTGTCTAACATGTGTGAGGTCCTCATTTCAGTCTCCAGTAACACATAGACTGAAAGATTCCTTTATAAAACTCTAGAAAAGGCAGACTATTGTGATAAAAATCAGATCAAAGATTGTTGGGAATGAGGAATGCCAGTTAGGGTGGAAGTAAGGCCATGAGAAAAACTTTGGGGTGGCTGGTATGTTCTTTCACAATTGTTTGATGGTTTCATAGTGCACACACAGTCAACACAAAATTTACATTTAAGTATGTGCAATTTATACATATTGTTGATGCTTCCTAAAATAGTAAGAAAAAAAGTTATTGCTTATATGACCGGAATGGTATTTCTACCATGGAGATGTGGGATAAACTTTTCCTCTTGAGAATTTCATAGTGTTGCTTCTTGTAATCTTCCCTAATGGCAACCAATGGAAATCAGTGGCAGAATGCCAAATCACCTGTGAGCAAGAACATTTCTACCAAGGGTGGGTATGTGGAGATAATTAGGAGGCAAAAACAATGCATTTTAAATATACAGCTCTCCCATGGTCTGCTTCAGCCTGGAGATTAGATTTTCAGTGATTAGAGGAAAAGCTTATTGTTTTAGCAGTCCTATAGGCAACTCTTCCTAAATGCCATTTCTATCTATGGGAGTTTTGATAAATACTGAAGAGCAATAATGTTGAGGTTTTACTCTGATAAAATAAGTGTGGAGAAGGCCCTGTTGTCTCTCTGGGAAGGGAAGAGTAACCATTTATATACCTTCTCTTTAATGTTTTGAGTACAGCAGTTCTACTTTTTGTGGCTCTCTGACAGTTTTCACAAGAATAAATGTGTTCTCTCCAATCAGAAAAGACTTTCTGGGCAAAATCACCCCCTGTATTTAATTGATATTCACCACAGTGTCAAACAGAGCAATGGCACAAAATAAATGTGTTGGGTATACGAAAAAGTATGTGGGTTATACTTTTAATTATGAATGAATTCTTGCATCTTGAGGGTATTTTTTCACTTTTTTCATTTTTAAAATTTAATTTTATCTTTTTACACAAATGGAGCACAACTTTTCATTTCTTTGGTTGTACATGATGTAGAGTCACACCATTCATGAAATCTGCATCACTGTAGTGTGCTGATTTTAAGTTTTTTGGGTATAGACCAAGGAGTGGGAGAGCTGAGTCAAATGGTGGTTCCATTCCAAGTTTGAAGGCATTTTTTAAAATTAACTAGTTCCGATTATTTATTTGTTCTGAGGGTCAATGACTACTGCATTTCATTGCTATTATATTTGCTCTTCATTATCCTGGTTGTTTCTAGCTTACCTTTGTGCTGTGTGGCAGTTTCCTATAGTCTTGTTGTATGGAGCTTCTTTCTGTACCTTCCTTTGGGTCTCATTGGTCCCAGTGCCACTGACACAAAGAATACCCTTCTTTCCCCAGCAAAGGAATGAAATGTGAGCTGGATGTTATCCTTTGTGCTGATCTGTCTGACTCATTGCTGAGACGGTTTTTGAGATACTAGTTTGTGCCAGATTCTAAGCTTGGTGCTTACAAGTCTATAAATTCTCACAAACCACAAAGAAATAGACTCCATTGTTATTTCAATTTTATGCATAAGGAGATTAAGGCTCAAACAGATTGCATCATTTCCTTGTTGGAAGAAATTGAATTCAAATCTATCTGACATCAGAATCTATTCTCTTAACCACTGTGTTGTGCTGATTTTCATAAGAACTTACCTTCATTGAATGTTTTCTGGCCCTTCTTCACATCTTAGGAGATTTGCTTTTTGTCTAGGAACATTGACTATGACCCAGCTACACCACTCTACAGTATTTATCTAAAAGAATTAAAATCAGCATGCTATAGTGATACATGCTTACCTATGTTTATAGCAGCAAAGTACACAATAACCAAAGTATGGAACCAGTCTAGGTGTTTGTCAGTGGGTGAATGATAAAGAAAATGTGGTATATAGTCACAATGGAATTCTACTCAGTCATAAGGAACAAAATTATGTCTTCTGCAAAGAAAATGGATGGAACCTGAGAATGTCATGTTAAGTGAAATAAGCCAGTCTCAGTGCTTTCTCTCAGATGTGTAAGCTAGAGAGAAAAAAGGAAAAAGGAAAGGGGTTGGTGGAATCTCATGAAGATAGATGAGAGCTCAAAAGAGTAGAGGAAGGGGACTTGGGAAGGGAGGAAAGGTGGCAATTTGAAAGTACTGACGAATGAAATAGACCAAATCATACTGTGTGCATGTCTAAATATGTGACAAGAGAGTTTGCTAATATATATAATTATAATGCACCAATAAAATTTTTTTAAGAGATTTGTTTTTTGCCTGGTGATAGATTTTATTAGGGATAATTACATATTGCTACCATATTAGCCAGGAGTACTACCCAGGAAAAGAATGCCTTCCCTAGAATATAAAAGTGTTAAATGACTTTAAAGATCATTGCTGAAAATTTTATTACCTTGGCAGTCTGGTGGGGTTGTAACTTTTCTCTTAGTTGTCAGATTGTTCTGCTTGTAAAATTGTTCTTCTCTCTTGAATTTCATGTTTGTTTAGACTATGTGAGTATCAAGGGGGTCTTCAGGGGCTTGACTCCAAGTAGTTCTTCAGGCTAAGTCTGTCTTCTTTTTTTTTTTTTTTTTAAAGTTCAAAATTTATTTATTGATTTTGATCTGCAAATCTGACAAGTCACGAAAACACAATTAAAAAGCAATGTAGCAGGACTGGGGTTGTGGCTCAGTGGTAGATCATCTGCCTAGCACATGTGAAGCACTGGGTTCGATCCTCGGCACCACATAGTAAATAAAATAAAGTTGTAAAAAAAAAAACCACCTTATTTCCTTAAAAAAAAAAAAAAAGCAATGTAACAAATATAAATTCTAATCCTAAAACAAAATTTTAGCAAGCGGTTTTTCGAATGTTAGGGATCTTATATGTTGCACAGGATAATGAGTCTGAACCCTCAATATCTCTTTCCCCATTCCTCTTTAGGTAGCAGCCTTGTAGTTCAGTTCTAAATCAACCAGTGTCTTTCCACCCCCGTCACAGAGATTTGTTCACGTGGCTCAAATCAATCAGCACAAGGAATTACCCAGGGCCACAGAGGTTCCAACTAGCAAGGAGTTCAGACCCTGGCCAAGAACTGGCAAACATTCCAAATCAGGCTTTTCCACCACAGAAAGCCCGCTTACGAGAAACATTTACCAGCACACTGCCATGATTTAGGTTGCCCCTCTTTGCCCTTTGCCTTAGGAGACGTTCAACTTTCCGGCCTGTGTGGTAATTAACCATTTCTTGTTGGTCCAGGCTAGTGCAAAGAGCGAGCCATTAGTAGGGGTTTGAGGTGTGTGTACCTGCGCGCTTGCTTTGCAATCTCAAAGAACTGCGTTCCATCCCCAGAACCGCCAAAGAAAAAAGAAACAGGAAAACCAACAAAAGAACAACGAAAAAAACCCAGGAGCCTGTTCTGGCGTGGTAGCGCATGCCTGTAATCCAAAAGGCTCAAGACCCTGAGGCAGGAGGATCACAGTCCAAAGCCAGGCTCAGAAACTTAGCGAGGCCCTAAGCAATTTAGCGAGACCCTGTCTCAAAATAATAAAAGTCGCTGGGGATGCGGCTCAGTGGTAGAGCGATCGAACCCCAGTACCCCGGTCTCCGGAAAATACACGACTAACAACCAAAAGAACCTGAGCGGTTTGAAGAAGACTGAGAGAAACCCGCCTCGTCGCTGGCCTAGATGAGGGGAGGGCTAAGTCTGTCTTCTTGTCAGGGTGGTCCTCCCCTAGGTGAGACCCATGCCTCTTTTGCTCCACCCCTTCCTTTGCTCCTCCGTGTTTTGAGATTTGACTAGGGGTCCTGGCTGCAGTCATCATTGTCGCTCTCCTTGTCAAACCTCTGCAGGCCCCATTTTCTGGATGGTTCTCTTTAGGGCAGCCTTGACATCAGTATTCCTCAGGCTATAGATGATGGGGTTGAGGATAGGGGTGATCACAGCATAGAAGAGAGACAGCAGAGGGTCAGTGGCTGGATCATAGCTGGCCTTTGGGCGAATATAGATAAAGATGGCAGTGCCGTAGAAGAGGGAGACCACGATCAGGTGGGAGGAACAAGTGGAGAAGGCTTTGTGGCGGCCAGCTGCAGATGGGATCCGTAAGATAGTAGCCAGGATACGCCCATAGGAGCTCAAGATGAGGCCAAAGGGGCAGAGGATGATGAGGGCAGCAGCCAGGATAATCTGCAATTCATTGAGTGAGGTGTCTCCACACACAAGCTGCAGGACAGGCTGGATCTCACAAAAGAAGTGAGGGATGGCGTTGGGGCCACAGAAGGGCAAGGAGAAGATGAAGGAGGTATGGCCCAGCCCCACCATGGCTCCGCAGGCCCAAGCTGAGCCTGCGAGCTGCAGACACACCCGGCGGCTCAGCAGCAGCGGGTAGCGGAGAGGCTCACAGATGGCTGCGTAGCGGTCATAGGCCATGGCCGCCAGGAGGCAACACTCAGTGGCACCAAAAAAGAGGAAAAAGAACATCTGGAGAGCACAGCCCCAGCGGGGGATGTGGCGCTGACCAGTGAGGAGGTGGTGAAGCAGCAGGGGCACCGTGACCGACGTGTACCCAATCTCCAGGGCCGAGAGGATTCGGAGGAAGAAGTACATGGGGGACTGGAGTGCAGGGTCCGCTGAGACCAGGGCCACAATGAGGAGGTTGCCTGTGACGGTGAGCAGGTAGACCGTGAGAAAGAGAGAGAAGAGCAAGCCCTGGACGTGGGCCAGGCGGGAGAAGCCTACAAGAACGAATTCAGTTACCACCACAGAAGCGTTCGTGCTCATCCTGCTCACATCCCTTTTGATGGGAAGAAAAAGACATAGCAAAGAAGAGTCGCTACCGTGGAATTGTGACGAGGTCAAAAATGACCTCTCTCTGCATTGGATCAAAGTCCTGGAACTCCCTTTCTTTTAGGCTTTCAGTGTCTTTGAAATGAGGCAGCCCAACTGCCCCCACCCTGGCCCACTCTTGGAACCCTGGGCAAATATTTGTCTCTCTGAGCCCAGCTCTCTTGATCTCTTCCTGACGGTGCCTACCTTCAGATGAAGCATTGAATTTGGTTTGGTTTCTCCTAGGTGAAGTGTTGGATCATTCTAGCCCCCTTTTCTCTGTTTCCCAGCCTTGCTGCAGGGCTGGGGATGGAATTTTCCCTCCCAGAAGATGTTTTTCTGCTCAAAGCCAGACTTTGTTCTGTGTTCAGGACATGAAAAAACCCATTCCAAGTAAAGAGGATTTCCTTTCCTGGTTCTCTCCCTCCTGAAGCCTTTTCTGTTTCTTTTCCTTTTTTCACATGTTTTTCTTTTCTCTCAACTTGGCTTTTCTCTGGCCTAATGTTCACCTCTTCCTGTCTATTTCCTGCCCCTTTCCAGCTATTATTCCAGTTACCAGATGCCCTTTTCTATCATTTCACCATGAGATGAACTTCACGGTTTTCAGTGGGGAGAGAAGGGATTAGATAGATCATTTCTTTTAAGGTCCTGAAGGCAGTTGAGTAGTTCAGTTTTCCAGAGGATCTTCCTAGTTTTAAAAAAATGCTCTGGAAGGAGATAACAAGACCTCTCTCAGTTGCTTATTTCTGCATCTTACAGCCTCTCAAACTTCATCCCTTTATATCATACCACATATACAAATCCCCAGGCCACTCACACATAAACTCTACATATGCATACACTAACATATTGTGTTTCTAAATATAAGCACAGGAGAATAATCTAACATCCTCAGATGCTAGATTCATTTAAAGTCAAATACACACACTGTATACAAATACAAACTTCATTACAGATAACAATGAAAGTCAAAACTCATTTAACATAAAAATATTAACATGGAAAGATATAGACAAATAGATACATAAATCAAAATTCTGTGCAAAATAACCATATTTAAGAATGCATATTAGAAATACAAGTGCACACATATCCTTTTGCAGTTGAGAATCTCTGGTTTATTCCATGTTGTTCAGTGTTTTCCAGGATATTGTTGGAATAGTGTTTCTCTGTTTGGAGAAATAACTAGGCTAAAGGCAGGTAGCATTTGATGACTTGCTTATTTTATCCTCTCTTTACATAGCAGATCCTCATGAGAAACATACTCGTAGGTTTGGTGTCTCCGTAAGGTCTCTGAGGACCTGAGTCTCCAAGTATATTTGACTTTCCAATGGGAAATAACTAATTAATCTGTTATTTTAGAGTTAGTTCCTTAAATCACCAAAAGTATAGGATGACCTGTCAAGAATATTTCAGAGACAATGTCCAGGACTATTGGTTTCTTTTAATTCTCCCATAATACCTCTGGATTGATCTTTTTTATGTTTTTTTCCTTTCTCAAAATTTTCTTCTGTCACTGTCAATGTCCTACTACACCTACAAAAAGTAATAATGCCACTTTACCTATCTTATGGAATTTGATATAGTTTAATAATAAATTTATTTTTAGCTATACACAGAATCTCACGTATTTCAGTTATTTTACATAGAAGAATATAGATGATACGTAAACATATTTTGACTAGTGAGCTGATTGATAATTGTTATTTTCTTAAAAATTGATCCTGAATTTTTCTTGCTTGGATTTTTTTCACTTTTTATACAAGTGTCATCTTTACATTATTAATATTTGGACTTAAGTTTTGATCTGTTTCTTCATATTCTTATACACTTTCCTACATTTGATAAATTCTGCATCAGAAAAGATGTTTTTAAGACATGTAACAACTGTTACAATAATAAGCCTCAAACTCAAACTGGTTTAAAAATAAGCTAATTTATAGGTTCCTGTACCTATAACTTTAGGATTTGCTTATATTAGATCTCCCACTTAGTTTTCTTTACATCATCTGTTTTATTAGGTTTGGCTAAAATAATGGAAATACCAGTGGCTCAAAGAGGATGAAAATTAGGGCTGGGGAAGTAGTTCAGTGATAAGAGCATTTGCCTAGCATGTGTGTGTATATGTGTGTGTGTGTCCAGCACACACACATATACACACAGGACACACACATACAAACACACAAACACATCTATCACTATTGAAACCCCTCGCTACATATTATAGTTTTATGTACTATATTGCACCAAAAATAAAAAAGAGGATAAAAATTTTTGTCTCACTTTATTGTCTGAAGCTCTGCATTTCAAAACAATATGGTTACTTTGATCTAAGAGGTCATCAGAAATCTTGTTTCCTGTCAGTTTATGAGTTTTCTGCTCCTGATGTAAGACCCTCTTATGGCTTAAGACGAGGGCATCCGTGTTTTAGGGAAGAGAACATAGTAGAACACTCTGGAATGTTTTGTGGCAGGTAAAAATTCTATTAGTATAAACTATGTAGAATTCTTGCCAAAGATGTTTATAGCTTGAGTATAATTATAGGAAATAATCAGACAAACCCAATTAATGGCACATTCTGCAGACAACGGACCCAGACTCTTCAAAAATATTAATGGCTTTTGTTTTATCTTCAAAACAAAAGTTGGGGATGATATTATTCTTAACTGAAGAAGGCCAAAAAAACATGACAATAAAATGTCATGGCCCATGGCTGGATCCCAGATCATAAGAAAAAACAAAACAAATAGAAAAAAACTTTTGAAATAGGAAATTGAATGTTGAAATTGAATGTTGCACCACTATTGAATTTCTTGGGTGTAATAATAGTTTTGACTTTAGAAAGTTGGAGAAGAACATATTTAAGGGCAAAGGGTTATGCTTACTGCAAGTTTGTTTTAAGTGGTTCATCCAAAAAAGTAAGTATATGGGTATGGATGAATCCTTGACTCTGCTCTAGTGGATGTTTGTCTTTGTAAATAATCATCCTGTTCATGTCTGTGGAGGCTGTGTAGATTTTACACTCTTTCTCCTATTACTTGGGCTGTGGACTATATTAGCAGGCAATAGTTATATGATAGTGTAGCATGTTGCTGCAAGAGCAAGCAACTCAAAATTGTAGTGGCTTAATACAAAACAATTATTTATTAACCATACAGAATCTCTTGTGGGCTCAGATGACCCATTAACATAGCTGTGCTCCATGCAAAGCTCCATGTAACTTTGATCTTATGACTTCGCCATACTAACACTTGCTTTTGTATTTGCTATGAAGGAATGAGTAGGGGAATCAATCATCATCAATTAAATTATATTATTTACATTTTTCTGATCAGAGCATGTCACATAGCTATGCCTAACTTCAAAGGGATTGTGGAAGATTGTACTTTCTAAAGGTACCCGTAAGAAGTCTTTCTTACCCGCATACTGTTCTACAATATCATCTTGCTTCTTCTCCATCAAAAAGTGAACCCTACTTCCCCTAATTTGTTTAAATCCATTTGGGCTTTGATCATTTCAACCCATAGAGCAAGATGGATAGGATGATATGTGATTTATGAAGCTGGATAATAAAAGTGATGCCACTTCTGCCTTGTGTCTTGGAATATTTACATTTGGACCCCCTTACCTACCATGTAAGAAGTCCAGCTACTCTGATGCTATTATGCTGTAAGAACCAAGACTCATGTGGAGTCCACAGGAGGCACTCCAGTGAACAAACAAATTAAAAATCATCCCAGACCAATACCTGTGTTTCTTTTATGATATTATCCATCTGTGGTATAAACTGAGACATGTATCTTTACTCATATTTGAAAGACTCATACATGTGTATACACAGTTAACTCTGATTCTGTTCTTTTTTTCTTTTCAGGGTTGGATGTTATATTCACATTAACTGTAGCATATTTATTAGGCTAAATTAAGATGAGTTCTATTTTTACTATGATTTTTTTTAAACCTCTTGCAAAAGGTGCTACAAGCTAAAAATAACAGGTCACACTTGCATGTTCCATCAGGAGGCTGTAACAGTGTGAGTGCTGCCATGCAAGGGGAATGGTGAGCAGCAGTCCACAGCCCATGTAGCACCCTCTCAGACCTTCGTTTGGTGCCTCCAGCATTTTGCTTTCTATGTTTCTGTATATATGTCTTTGTATTAAATAATTTTACCATGGGTCTCTTTTGAAGCTTGTTCTGCCTTATTTCATCCACTAATTTAAAACTGAGAGGGATACTTGTAGTGAGTATTGGAGTGGTTCTGTGTGCCAGGAATGTGCTGTGTTTTATAAACTTTATATAATATATAAAATATATAAACATATAAACTTTATATATACATATAAAATAGGAAAATTTGAAATTTAAAGTTAGTCTTGTTATATTACTATGAACATGCTACATTAGTGAGAAAGTGCTTCTGTTCTCTTAAAACTTATTCTAGACCCGGGGTATAGTTTTGTTTTCCATTTTTTAATTGGTGCATTATAGTTGCACATAATGGTGGGCTTCAATGTTACACATTTGTACATGCACATAATATAACAATATAATTAACCAATATTACTCCACATAACAATATAATTTTCCAATATTACTCCCCAGTATTTCCCTTTTTCCTTCCTTTCTCCCTGTGAGGATGTAGTTTAGTGGTAGAGTGCTTGATCAATGAACGAGGCCCTGGTTTCAATCCCTAGCATGGTGAAAACAACAACAATTAAACTGAGTGTAAGGATTCATGAACTTGAACAGGGAAAATTACATCTTTATTTCTAATTAAAATTTATTTAAACTTAATGATTCTTTATGAATTTGGCAAAAAAACCACATTAGTATTAGTACCTGTAACTTTGTTATCAGTATAAAAGTACAATCTTTTTATCCTATTAGACTTACTTAGATATCTCAAAATATTGTTTATAGTTATTATTTTTTAAATTTTAAAATTTGTTTTAATTAGTTACACATGACAGTAGAATGCATTAATGCACTTTTATATGTCATAAATAGATGGGATATAATTTCTCATTTTTCTGAGTGTACATGTTGTAGAATCATATTGGTCATGTATTCACATATATACATATAGTAATAATGTTTGTTTCATTCTACTATCTTTCCTAATCCCACATCCTTCCCCTTCCCTCCCATCACTTCCCTCTACCTAATCTAAGGTAACACTATTCTTCTCTGGTGCCCCCCCCCCCCTATTGTAAATTAGCATTCGCATATTAGAGAAAACATTCGGCCTTTGGTTTTGTGGGATTGACTTATTTTGCTTAGCATGATATTCTCCAACTCTATCCATTTACTAGCAAATGCCATATTTTTACTCTTCTTTAAGCTGAGTAATATTTCACTGAGTATATATACCATATTTTCTTTACCCATTCATCTGTTGAAGGATACCTAGGTTGGTTTCATACTCTGGCTATTGTGAATTGAGCTTCTATAAACATTAATGTGTCTGCGTCACTATAGTATGCTGATTTTAAGTCCTTTGGGTACAGATCGAGGAGTGGGATAGCTGGGTTAAATGGTGGTTCTATTCCAAGTTTTCTGAGAAATCTTCATACTGCTTTCCATAGTGGTTGCACCAATTTGTAGTCCCACCAGCAATGTATGAATGAATGTATTTTTTTTTTACCATATCTTCGCCAACATTTATTGTTGCCCATATTCTTGATGATTGCCATTCTGATAGGAATGAGGTGAAATCTTAGAGTAGTTTTGATTTGCATTTCTCTAATAGCTAGAGATGTTGAACACTTTTCATATATTTTTTGACCAATTGTATTTCTTCTGTATTAATTCAAATTTTAGCAGTTATTAGACTTGCTGCTGATAGGTACAAAGCTGGCTAGCTGTCAGGCAACTTTGCTAGTGGTTTTAGAGTGATAAGATACCACATTGGTAGTGACTGAGATATTTACATTATTTTATAATGTTCTGCATCAAGTATTATTTATTGATCAATATGTGAACAGAAGTACACTTTTTTGTTTGTTAAAGTTTTTTGGACTAATATAAAAATAGCAAAATAGACAGCCATAAAAAGGAATGAAATTCTGATACGTGCTGCAATATAAATGAACCTTCAAGACGTCAACTAAAGTAAAATGAGTGAGCCAGAAAACAACAATAACAACAAATATTATATAATTCTGTTTATGTGAAATATCTAGGATAAGCATATTCATAGACACAGAAAGTAGATTACATGTTACTGTGGGCAAGAGGGAGGAGGGAATGAAAATCTATGATTTAGTGGGTACAGAGTTTTTGTTTGGGGTGATGAAAAATTCTGGAAGTAGATAGTGATGACCGTGGCACAATATTATAAATGTAATTAATGCTTCTGGATTATACACTTAAAAATGTTTAAAATGGTGACTTAATGTTGACATATTTTACCTTAAAAATTATACAAAGTTAAAAAAAAAACAGCACAGAGTTTAAGAATAAGTTTGCCCAATGATATAGTTTAAGTGGGAATTCCTAACTTTTTGTTAAGGTGGTATAGGCTTGTGTAATTGATTCCTGGGTCACAGTGTGCCTGTCCGATTCCAACACTTTGAAGGTGAAGAAAACTGTTGAAAGGGACATTGTACTTTTGTTAACTGATGAAACACAGATATTATATAGGTAACAGAGGTTTGTCTATTTATTTATTTATTTTTAGATTCCTTTTTGGATATTGTTTTTAATATAAAGTTGACATTATTTATGAAAATTGATAATGTACCCAGTTTATTAACTAATCAGAATGGATTGGTGTTATACTTCCCCTTTGTACAATCAAATTTTCAGTAAAAATCATGAAATTAAATTCATCATAATGCTCAGAAAGGAAGTACAGGTAGAGAAATGTGCTTTTACTGAACTTTGAATATATTCATGTCGAACAATAAAAAAGGAAAAGGTAAGGAATGATATAGAAAGTGTATTAATTTTTTGGCAAAAAAGGAAAAACTTGTACATACATGTTTATCTATTATAGTAATGAGAAATAAAATCTCAGTTTAATAAATATTAAAAAATAACAATTAAAAACAATATATTTCAATTTAAAAGATATTATTTAGTAAAACTTATTCAATGAAAATACTTATTTCACATATGAATTTGTACTTTTGAAACACAAAAATTACACCTTAAATTTCATGCTGTTTCACTAATTTAAGTTTTAACTGCAAATAAAAATTCCAAATGACAGCAGAGAATGAAATTGAAGTCAAATTCTGTTTTTGCCCTTGTCTTTAAGTCATTGTACCATATTTGTTTATTTAGAATCTAATTTTTCAAAGTAAGAAGGTGGTACTATGGAGTTTAGAGAAATGAACCCAGTTCTGAAATGAACTAGAGATTCCAAATCATTTCAGACTTACTCTAAATTAATGCCAGTACCTGGTAGCTGAGTTCAAAATGTCCAGTGTTACTATTTAGCAGGGAATTATTTGAGTTAACTTCCAAGTAGTATATAGTGTTTATGTAGTAACAATGTACTAATTTGAAGCTTACAGATATTATTAAAACTCACTAGTAGCATTGAAAACAGAGAGATTCCAAATAAATAAGATTATATGCCCCTTCAAGGCCATAGAAAAAGGACAAACTAATTCCAAAACCAGTAGCAGAAAGAAAATAATTAAGAACAGAGCCACAATTAATTAAATTGAGAATAATACAACAATACACAACAATGCAATGAAGAATTGCTTTTTTTCAAAAAGATAAATAGGACTGATAAACCCTTAGCCAAACTACTAAAAGAAAGAGAGAGAAGACTCAAGTTAACAAGATTAGAGATGAAAAAGACCCTTCGGAAACCCAGAGAATTATCAGAACCTATTTTGAAAATTTATACTTCAATAAACTAGAAAACTTAGAAGACACTGACAAATTTCTAGACATATAACCTGTCCAAATTGAACCAGGAAGATATAAAAAGCCCAAATAGATCAATATCAAGTAATGAAATTGAAACAGCAATTAAAAGCCTTCCTGAAACCAAAGCCCAGGACCTGATGGATTCTACCAGCTGATTTCTACCAGACCTTTACAGAAGAACTAACACCAGTCTTTCTTAAATTATTCCATGAAATTGAAAGGGAGGGAACTCCCAAATACATTCTACGAAGCCAGTTCAACCCTGATACTAAACCAGACAAAGATGTATCAATTTAAGAAAATTACAGATCAATATTCCTGATGAACATAGATACAAAAGTTCTTAACAAAATATTAGCAAACTGCATTACAAAACACGTCAAAAAGATAATATACCACGATCAAGTAGGTTTCATTCCAAGGAATGATTCAAGGAATGGTTCAACATATGAAAATCAATAAATGTAATTCGTCACTTTTAAGGACTACCAGCATTAAGAACAAGAATCACATGATCACCTCAACAGATGCAGAAAAGGCCTTGGATAAAATCTAACATCTATTCATATTAAAAATGCTGGAGAATCTAGGGATTGAAGGAACTTACTTCAATAATGTAAAAGCTATTTATAACACACTCAAAGTTCATGTCATAATGCATAAAGAAAAACTGAAATTGTTTCCTCTAGATTCAGGAACAAGACAAGCTGTTCACTCTCATCACTCCTACTCAACATATTCTTAGAAACACTAGCCAGTGTGACAGGCAAGAAAAGGAAATCAAAGGGATGCAAATAGGAAAATAAGAGGTCAAGATATTCTTGTGTACCTATGACATTATCCAGTTTCTAGAAGACACACAAAACTCCACAGAAGACTTCTAGAGCTTATAAGTGAGTTAAAAAATGTAGCAGGATATAAGATTAACACCCATAAATCAATAGCTTTTCTATACTCCAATAGTGATTCAGGTGAGGAAGAAATCTGGAAAACCACCTCATTCCCAAAAACTCAAAACCAAACAGAAACAAAGCAAAACAAAAAGCTTGGGAATTAATCTAACCAAGGAGGGAAAAAGCCATACAATAAAATTTATATAACACTGAGAAAGAAATTGAGGAAGACGTATAAAGATGGAAAGACATCCCATGTTCTTGGATAGACAGGGTTAATATTGTCAAAATGGCTATACTATCAAAAACAATATTCAGATTCAATGCAATCCCCATCAAAATATCAATATCATTCTTCACAGAATTAGAAGAAACATTTTTAGAATTTGGCAGAATAAGAAAACCAGAGTAGCCAAAGCAATTTAAAAAAAATATTTATTTAGTTGTAGATGAACATACAGTATCTTTATTTAATGTGGTGCTGAGGATTGAAACCAGTGCCTCACACATGCGAGGCAAGCACTTTACCACTGAGATACAGCCCCAGTCCCTAGCCAAAGCAATATTAAGGAAGAAAAGTGAAGCAGGAGCTATCATAATACCTGATCTGAAATTGTAGTAAGGAAAACAGCATGATATTAGCATTAATATAGACATGAAGACCAAAGGAACAGAATAGAAGACACCCAGACAAATCCACATACTTAAAGTCATCTGATACTTAACAAAAGTGCCAAAAATATATTTTTATACAAATGATGCTGGGAAAACTGGATAACTATATGTAGAAAAATAAAAACAGATCCCTAGCTCTCATTCTGTACTCAAATTAAAATGGATCGAAGACTTAGGAATTAGACCAGAAACCTTGAAACTGTTATAAAAAAAACACAGGGTCAAAATTCCATCATACTGGTGCTTGCACCTACTTCCTCAACAAGACTCCAAGAATCAATAAGTGGGACACCATCCCACTAAAAAGCTTCTGCCCAGGAAAAGAAATGATTAAGAGGGTGAAGAAAGAGCATACAGAATGGGAGAAAACCATGGTCCTTTACTCCTCTGATAGGGGATTAATATTCAGAAGATACAAAGAACTCAAAAAACCAAATAACCCAATCAACAAGTGGGCAAAAGAACTAAACAGAAACTTCTAAAAAAACAAATAAACACAAATGGGCAAAAAATATATAAAAAAATGTTCAACATCTCTAACAGGAAAATGCAAATCAAAAACTACTTTAGAGATTTCTTCTTATTCTAGTCAGAATGGCAAGGATGAAGAATACAAACAACAATAAATGCTGGTGAGGTTGTGAGGAGAAATGTACACTTGTCCACTGTTGATTGAACTGCAGGCTGCGTGGGCTCTCTCTCATCCAGCGAGGAGGTTCATGGAACAGGGTAGAGGAGAGTGTGGCTGTGGAGTTGCTAATCAAGACCTCCAGAGACTAAGCAGGATGCAGGTCTAATTTTATAGCACAGTTACCATGTACTCAGGCAGTAGCTAGAAAGATTATAGGCAGCCACCAATATAATTTGTTGCTAACTGTCCTTGTCCTTGACCAATTGAGGAGCGGGCTGTAGAGCAAGTGCAGGGACTGCAACACATGGCCTCATGCCCAAGATTGTGCCTATGGGGTGAGCGGCCTGATGCTCATGTGCCAAGCATGAGGGGAGTGGCCTGCCACTCAGATGCCCTTAACATATGCCATGTATGCAGTACTAGTCTGCTGTCCCCACAGCAGACTAGTATAACTACTATGGAAACAGTATGAAGATTCCTCAAAAAACTAGCGATGGAACCACCCATGACCTATCTATCCCAGTCCTTGTTATTTTTCCAAAAGATCTAAAATCAGCATACTATAGCTATATAGCCACCTCTGTGTTTATAGTAGCACAATTCACAATAAATATAAATTATGAAATAAACTCAGGTGCCCATCAATAAATAAATGGAATAAGAAGTTGTGACACACACACACACACACAAACACAAACACACACACAGTGGAGTTGTACTAAGTAATAAAGAAGAATGAAGTTATGGCATTTACCGGTAAATGCATGGAAAAGGAGAATATTGTGCTAAGTGAAATAAGCCACACTCAGACACTCAAAGGTCAAATTTTTTCTCTCATGTGTAGAAACAAGAGTAAAATAAAGGAAAGAGGGATAGCAGGATAGAATATCACAAAGATAAAGGGCAGATCAGTACTGTAGAAGAAGGAGAGAGAGAGACAGAGTGGAGGAATAGGAAAGGGGAAGCAACGCAGTATGAATTCTTAAAAAATCATGTTTAGTATATATGAACTCAAATACTATGTATAATTATATGCTCTAATAAAAATGTTTAATAAATGAAAAAAATCAATAGAAGTTGTAGCAAGTTGGCCCAACATTAAATGTGTGTGCTCATGTTGAGTGCGTGTATGTGTGCTGGCGATCCTAGTGGGGAGGAGTATTTTGTTACTGACATCTTTGTCATTGTGTGGATATAAGACATAGCAGACTGACTCCAGCTGGTTTTGTTATCATTTTAAAATGCACTCCCTCATTGCCCACACCTGAGCAAACTTACTCCCGTGGCCTTATCCTTGGTACTCCACTGGTACAAGTTATGTTCTTACACTATTACTTTTAAAAATTTCCTGTATTTAAAAAATAAACTCATGAGCAGATGGAGAACCACCAGAAATAGAGAGCATTATTTTTAGAGAGACTTAGAAGCATGTGCAGCAGTAGCTGAAATTCATTCAGGGCACTGCTTCTAAACTACTGTAAATAATATAACCCAATTTTAACTCCCACTTAAACCATAAAAAAATTTTAAACTTTAAACAAATTATAAAACTACTTTTATTTGGTGTACCTATTTTGATTTTTAAAATATCTTACTTAAAGATAATGTTTAAATTTAACTATTCTAAGAAGATACTTAAATATTCTGCAGTTTTATTTGGCACTGAAATTTCTTATTCAATGTAGATGAAACCATGTGAAAATTTAGTCCAAAAGTGAATTGAATAAATATTTTATTTTAGCTCTATTTTATATTTTATAGACCTAATTAAGTTGAAATGTCAAAGAAAATTTGATGAAAATTATGCATTTTAGAATTTCACTTATATTAACAAATAGGTAAAGACATACAAATATCAGTGCAGTGTGGAAAGATTCTTTTGAATAGAAACATGAAGCCAGACAAATTGAAAGATTACCTCAGGTCTGTTTATTTTTAAAACACACAAAAATGTTATATATATATATATATATATATATATATATATATTAATTTTTAAAAAATTTTTGGTGTGTGTGTGTGTGTGTGTGAAGATCACTCAAACTGAAAAAACTGGAACACTGAAAATCATAGATTTGCTGATTCATTGAAATCATTTATTTACTTCCCTTTTTGCAGTGCTGGAGATGGAAACCAGGGCTTCAAGCATGCTAGGCCAGCGCTCAACCACTGAGCCACACCCAGCTCTCATTGCAACCTTCTCTTAGCACACACAGATTATTCCAGATCTCTCAATAAAAAAGCCTGACTTTGAGGTACTTCAGTGAAGCTGCCTACCCGGGGTATGGGGAGACAGATTATCAGTAAGAACTGAATATCAACTGGTAGCTGTTCAGTTGTTAAAGATGAGATTTATCCCGGTGTAGGCCATTTTCTTTAAACATTTGGAAATAGATCATTCAGGAACATCAACCTTAACATTTCTTTTCTGTGTACAACTGGTGAAACTGTAGCCATCTCTCAATGTGCTCTTTTCTTTTTGCCTTGCTCATGTTGATGCTATCAGAGAATTATAATTAAAAAAAATGATGGCTATTGATGTTTTGGAAATGGTAAGTTTTTTTCCTAAATAAAGGTTGAAAAGGAAAGCTTCACACTTCTGGGAGGAAGTTCCGTGATGTTTGACAAGACATTTGATGTTAATTAGTGAGGAAGGAAGCTCCCACATTCTCGTCACTCACTGCATTTTATACCAGCCTGCTCTGGAAATGCAGATGTTTCCCACAGCACTGGAAGTCAATCAAAGGCTAGCATAAGCAGGGCTCTGTATCACTGAATTAAGAAAAAGATTTTGTCAAGAAATAAGGATATAACATCAAGTGCCTATCTGTGATATAGTCTGGCTTTCAGAAGTTTAGTATTTTAATGAAAGTTTAGTATTTTAATAAACATACTCCAGAGTTTGGAAAACTTTGAAACAGAGATCTTTCAATAGTTCAGGCTCATATGACGATATTTGTAACTGTACATAGGAAAACAAAATCTTTTATTTGTAAGTTTTAAAAAAATTCAAACTGTTTAGTTAAATTTTCTTTTTGACTGAAATGGCTATAAGCAATTCCTGATCAAGACTTTCAAATTAATGTCTCTTAAATTTATTTTTTCAGCTTTATAAAGGTAGAATTGACAAATAAAAGTTGTTTGTATTTATGTATTATAACATTATATTTTGAGACATAAATGTATACTTTGTGAGATGATTAAATGAAGCTAATTAACATTTATCACTTCACATACTTTTTTGTGATTATACTATTTAATATTTACTCTCTTGGTAACTTTTACTTATATTTACATTTTTATTAACTATAGTCAATGCCTGTGTAGCAGATCTCCAGAATTTATTTATCTTGCCTAACTGAAACTTTGTATCCTTGGACCAACATCTTCCCATTTCTGCCTATCCACTCTCAGGCCCTGGCAACTGCTATTCTACTATGTGCTTTTGTGAATTTTACTTTTTTATGTTCATATAAATGAGATCATGTAGTATTTATCTGCTATATTTCACTTAGCATAATGCCATCTAGGTTCATCCTTGATGTTGTCCCAAATGACAGGACTTTCTGATTTTAAAGGACTGAATAATATTTGTATATGTATAAATATATTATATACTATTTATATATACACACACATGTGCACACACACACACACACACACACACACATAAATACACACCAAGCACATTTTCTTTATCTATTGATGGATCCTTTGGTTGACTCTTGGCTACTGTGAGTAGTTGAAAATCCTGCAGTCACCATTATGGATGCTACTGAAAAATTAAAATCTTTCTTGATTAAATTAGAAGATGTTCTCTTATTTTCTGTGTCATGCAGTGTGCATCATTTGACTAATTGATAATGAGCATCTTTTATCTTTATATCCAGAAAGAACTGCATTTTGTTAAAAAATGAGTATTTTGGCTTATCTTTGTAATTATGCTTGATGGAGAGTAATGTAATCAAATGAATTAACACTTGTTCATTGCTTTACTGTTAGTAAGTCATGTTATTAAGTCAAATTCCCTTCAGAGGGAATTCTTTTATTGTTTTTTGTTACTTTTTTATTGTTTTTTGTTACTTTTTAAAAATTGTTCTTTTATTACTTCCCCAGAACTCTTATCAGATTAGTGAATCGATAATGCAAGCAACTGAGGGAGGCCTACAAAATCCTTTCCATTTCATTATGCTAATATCAATGTGAAATTATCAATTTCTTTCCCCTTAAGAACAGCTGACCAATCGAAGGAGCAGACAGCATAGGGACAGTATGCTTTGTAGAAGATATTTTTTTTTTCACTTAAAATATGCCACAGATAACTCATACAAGGCAAATAAATAAATTTAATACTTTTTAAAGAGGCTACATGACAAAGAAAATGAGTAAAGAAGGTTTTATTCTGGATAGTCGTCCAGCTTTGCTTTCTTCTGGTTACTTATGTGGCCTCATCACGGAACTGCTTGCTTGCCTGGCAGACTCTTTGGATCTGGGACACCAACACCTTCAGAGATTCCTTGACATCCTTGTTACGGAGTGTATAGATGAGAGGATTGAGAAGTGGGGTGATGACTGAGTAGAAAATAGCCACAATCTTATTGATGTTTGACTCATATTTTACTGCCGGGCGGACATACATGAAGATGAGGGTACCAAAGTAGATGGTTACTACGGAGAGGTGGGCTGTGCAGGTAGAGAAGGCTTTGCGTCGGGCTGCAGCTGAGGCCATAGCTAAGATTGTGGCCAGGATTTGGGCATAGGAAGCCATGGTAAAGGCCAGGGCTCCTAGGACAATGACAGTGCTAAAAGCATAGCCCACTGCTTGAATGACATATGTGTCTGTGCAGGAAAGGCGGAAAATCTGATCTGCATCACAGAAGAAGTGGTTGATCTGGTTTGGTGTGCAAAAAGAGATTTGTGCAAGGAGGAAGGAGGGGAACATGGGACAGAGGAATCCCACAAACCAGCAGATCCCAGCCAGGGTCGCACACGTTTGGGGACTGAACAACAGTGGGTAATGGAGTGGGCGACAAATGGCAGCATAGCGGTCAAAGGCCATGGTGGTGAGGATGAAGAGCTCAGTGGCAGCCAAGGAGAAGAAGAAGTAATACTGAGTGATGCAGCTGGGAACTGAGATGACCCCTTGGACACTTAGAAAGTTGGCCAGCATCTTGGGCACAGTGACTGTGGTGTACCAGAGCTCTACTAAGGAGAGGTTGCAGATGAAGAAGTACATGGGAGTGTGGAGGCGCCCATCCAGGGCCACAAGGAGCACAATGAGTGCATTGCCTACTAAGGACAAGAGGTAGACCAGGAGGAAGAGGGAGAAGAAGAGCACCTGGAGATGTGGGGAGTTGGAAAATCTCAGGAAAACAAATTCAGTCACCAATGTGCGGTTGACTTTCTCCATTCAGCCAGTTGAGTCAACTGGACAAGGAAAGGGGAGGGGGGTGTTTGAAGATCTTAGATGTCCTGGGTTATGTGGTTATCTAGTTATCTCTGGCCAACCACTATGGACGCTCAGTCTCTCAATATTCCCTTCTGCTTACTCCTTGGCTACCTCTCACTTTCTAAACAGTGACAAGTACTATATTTCTTAAAAAGTAGAATACTGAATATTCAAGGCCATCTTTCTCTCCTAATTGAAATAGATATGCCACATTTCCCAGGAGTTCCCATAATTCCCAAGAATTAGAGAAGTCTCTGAATCTGTGGATCTTTCTAGACTGAGCATGTGACATGCCTTACTTCCACATATAGATTAAATCATATGTTGATATGTTGATGCCAACTTCTTTGGCATAAAATCCCCAGCAATTTATTAATTAGCCTGATATCTCTACATATTCGTTACTGTATACCCTTGTGCCCTCTCTGACCTTAAGATTCTTTCACCATCAAGATTGTAGAGGATGTGGAATCTTCCTGTTCTGTTATTCTCCTGTTCTGTCAATGGCCATTGGATCTCCGGAGGTAAAGATGGAGAGTGTGTCTGCCCTTTGTACAGCTTTCAATATGGATGGAATAGAGGCCTTTCAGAGAGACTTCTGGATTTCCATCTCTCAGGCAGAATAGGAAGAATCTTGCTTAGTTAAAGGTAAGAAGAGGAACATGTTTCAAGAGGAGAGGGTAAATTCAGGCTGGAATTCTCAGGTGGGAATTTGAGGATGGATTAGGGTCTTTAAAGGGAAAACAACTATTATTGATGTGAGAGCAAACTCAAAGGGATCAGAAATGCAAACTCAGAGGAAACAGGCTTTCTGGGTTAACATTAACATTGGGAAGGATGGAGATAATAGTGTTGACACTATAAAGTAGGAGTTTTATCCAGATTTCCAATTCTTGATTTTCTTTCTTTGAAGTGCCTCTAAAAATGGAAACATCAAAAGTATTTATCATTAGGAGTTAGGCTTATATGCTACACATCAAAAATCATGGGTAATTGTTCTGACACAATGTAAAGAGAAAAAGTGATACAATGCAAAACCCAATATCTGATATATATTCTGAAGTGTCAGATTATTGTAAGATTACCAGTCACTTTAAATGTAGGTTTCTGTATCCAAATATCTTATAATAAAGACATTTTAATATCATCAGAGACTATTTTAATTAAACTATTTATTTTGATGTCAGACATTTGTTGTTAACGGAGAAAAGACTAGAGAAATTGTCAAGTGTTAAAAAACAAGTATCACCTGAAATTTTCATATTCATGACTGGCAATGTTTATATTTGGAGTGTTTATTTACAGGCTACTTAATTTGCATGCATGCATTAAACATGCTTATATCCACACAGAAATGCACACTTGAAGCCATAAAAAAGACATTACCTTAATTGCTCATTTTCTTTCAATTCTCCTTTCACCAATTTGGTGAGGGTTTCAGCCAGTTTCCCTTGTTTAGTAGTCCTTTGTAGACCCTGCAAATCTGCTCTCACCCTGTATGTCCATAAAAATGTAATTTTAGGTTTACTAGTGGGATTTTTTCTCCTTTTCCCAAAGCTCATTCTAAATTCACATTTCCTGAGAAATCTGTCCACTCCTGGCATTGGTTGCTAAGTGTTATGTTAGTAGAAACAAAACTCCAGACCCCAGCCTCCACCTTCTCCAGACCCCAAGTGTTTAAGAGGGGAATTGAGAGGAGAGAAGTTGGTTATGCTTATGAGGAAGGCAAGCTTTGTGAAGACAGGCTATCCCTTCTTCTGCCCTTCCAAAGGGGTAAGAGAATTAATTTTCAATTTTTCTTTCCAGCCAGAGAAAAGGGGAGTCTTTGAAGAGAGGAGGCCTGATTTCTGGTTTCTTACCTGGATTCAGCCACTGGGCTTGCTTACCAGCAGCATCTAACAAGAAAGGGGCCATATGGGAGATGATGTCATGGGACCTTAAGGCAGAGAAGAAAGAGACAGGCCCTACTTCCTTGAATTACTGCTTTTTCAGGGTCTGAAAGGTTATAGAAGATGAATTCTATCTATGGGGATAGGTCAAAATTAGGGTCAGGAAGATTAGATGAGTTCAGGGCTGTGCTAGACTTTAGATCAAAGAGTACAAGCATTAGGAATTTGGTATAAGGCCTGTAGCTGAGACTTAACTGGAAGATGAAGATCAGTAGGTGGCCAAGACTATGGGAGCTGGTTACCACTGTCTAAGTGAATCACTCCAAGAGCTAAAGCAGAAGCTGCCATCAACAGAGAAGAGATGCAGCTTTACCAATACTTTGTTCCTGTCCCCCCTCACTCCCAGCACCAGGCGGGTGTGGGGAGCTGGTATGAAACGTCAGTTCTCTCCTATGTACTCCAGCTGCTAGTGCTGGCTGTTGACTGGTGTTATTTTAAAAAAAGGAAATTTAAAGTAAAAATTGTGATTGAAACTTAAAAATAAACAGGTCTTTGTGTGCAAAATTATACCTTAACAAAAAGAGGAAAAGCTTTATTAACAGTTTAAGCTTTATTAACAGTTTTAATACTTTTAAACTAAAGGTGACTCACAAATGAGGGAATCTGACTGAGGATCATTAAGGAAATCAGCTATCCAATGGATAGAGAGGGAACAAGCAGAGTGTAGCTTATGCCAGTTATTACAAACATAAAGCTGTCTCAAATTTACAACCCATACCTTGAGATGCCTTAGTAAAAAAAAAACCTACATATTTATACACACACACACACACACACATTCTGATGCACATTTAACATTCAGTAAACATAATTGTCAAAGGCAGCTTTTCTTGTTCTTCATAGAACCAACAGGATCCTTCCAGCCTCAGTGCCTTTGGTTTGTAAAATAGCAACCATCCTTCTTGATTTATTTAAGAAGACTTAACCAGCTGTCCTAATGCAATGACCTTTATATTCTGGTGTTTACAGAGGGCTATGGAGTTTGTTAGAGTGGCAATTGGACCTACAAGTTCTAAGCCAAACACTTCATCTATATTGAGTGGCCTGAAGCCCAGAGAGGAAATAAGGAGGTGGCTTTTTGAGTCATCCAAGTGATGTGTACTAACGTGAGAACTGGAGCCCTCTGTTCTTCTGGTCCCCAGGTTTACCTGTTGGCTTGTATTTTTAATCATTAATTCTCACGTGAATGATTTTGTCTTTCCTGTGGGGCTGGGAAATTTTCTCAGCATCCATGTCTCACAAGACCCTTCTTTTACCAGGGACAGGTTCTCAGCATGCTGCCAGACTCAGGATGGGAGGAAGAGATTTGTGCCTGACACTTTTACTTTTTTCCCCATTTATATTTTTTCCTTTCCAAATATTTTTTCTCCTTTTTAATGATACTGCTGGCCAGTGATTGGTACAGACATAGAATGGGTGAGGTCAGGTGGTTTTACAGGGAACAACCCAAAATTCACCTCTAACCATTGAGTTAACTCACATAGAGAATTCTGTGGATGGCAGGAAAATGTGAAAAGTTACATTGTTCATTTCTCTCCCACCAAACTATGGCTTAATCTTTACCTTATATTGCTCAACAGTGGTTGCTTTCATGTGTATCTCTTCTAATTTGACTTTCTTCACAGTTTTGCAAAGAAAAGTGACATAATCAATTGTTTTCTCAGATATATCTTAAAGTTCATTTTTAATAAAATTATATATTTACCTGGTTTAAAAATTAAATAGTAAATGAAAGCACAAAATAAAAAGTAAACTATTTTGATACTTCTCAAGAAGTTTTAGAGGGAAACTAGAATGAGAGAAAAAGTGAATTCTCTAACATGAGAGAGTTGAAAGTGCAATTCCTTAATTACTAGCTCAGATTCTAGGCATGAATATTACAGTGCAAGTGATGATAAGTACAACTTCCTGTTGAAGAATGGACAGGGTGGGGCAAAAGGACTTTCTGAGTATAATTCAGCCCTCTCCCTCACCTCAGCAACTGATGGAGGATTTTTTCTTTCTCATTAATCACCTCACATTTTTTCTAGATAGGGGAAGAAGTACTCCAAACTCCTCTTCGGTTCAGTGAAGCTCCAAATATCCTTTGAAAGCATCCTATGCTGGCTTTTCTGGGCTTCAGTTGGCTCTTTCTCTCCCTCCCTTCCTTCTAAAATAGGGATAGCTCAAAAGTTCTGAGCTATTGGAGGGACTATCTGGCTCACCTTCATTAATTACACTCCACCTTTATGTTTCTAATCTGTTTTGAATGATCAAGGACAGGCTTTAGGCAGAGGTCAGGAGTGGAGAGGTTAATACTCACCAATGATGAGAATGAGCCCGGAATGATGCTCAGCTGGTTTAAAAAGAAAGGGCACAGTTTTTGCTTTAGAAAAACAGTGAGAGGGGATGTGGCTCAAGCGGTAGCGCGCTTGCCTGGCATTCGTGCGGCCAGGGTTCGATCCTCAGCACCACATACCAACAAAGATGTTGTGTCCGCGGAGAACTAAAAAATAAGTATTAAAAATTCTCCCTCTCACTCTCTCTTAAAAAAAGAAAAAGAAAAGCAGTGAGAAAGATCAACTGAGGAAGAAAGTTTGGAGAGAAGTTCCAAGTGCCCCTCTTTTGGAACTATATTCAGCCTAGATGTTAGGGGCTCCTTGAGGCTGTGAATCTTCAGAAAAGTCTTCCAGTTTATTTTTCATTTATCAAGCCTTCAAGCTCTGGGATGGTTGCCCTGGGTGTGGATTGTTATTGGTATGAGACACTTCTCGGGGGAATGTCGCTCCCAAGACCCAGGCACACAGAGGTGGCACACGGAGATGATTGTCAGAAACTTGGCAGACAAACAACTTCCTCAGGGGCAAAGAGCCCTGTCAGGGCAGGCTGCTCCCTGGAGAGGGACCACTTCTACCTGTCCTTGTGGGGAGCAGGCTGATTGGGCCAAGTTCTACTCTCCTGCTTTATGAAATGTCAGCACTGAGACTACAGGTTCTTGAATTCCGTAAGATGTTATGTTCTTCAACCACATCCACTGAACAAGCCCACCCCACATAGGGTCCTGTAGTTTCAGGATCTTCTGCTACAATCACTAATGACCTTTATTAATGGGAAGTGCATCTGATACTTCTTTTGGTGTTGAAAACAAATATTTTCTCTTAGGCATTAGGGAAAACATTCCTTTGTGGGGATAAAGACAGTCAGGAAGGCATGGAAAAATCAGCCATTTCCCTGAGCTCATGAAGGAGGAAATCCTTCCTGCAGATCTGTGAAAGGAACAGAAGCCCCCCACCAAGTCTGAAGAAGGATCATTACAGTAAATGTTATATTATTTACTCTAAGATAATACTACTTCTTTTTTTCTTCTTCCAATTTTGGAACTTAAACTTTAATCAATTTCCTCAGGATATTTGAGTGGTGACCATTTTTTGATGGTGATACAGGTTTTTCTAAGTTTTATAAAATAAAGGGCCATAATGGCCCAGCAGGATTCCAGTTTGTTAGCATTTCATATTTATAAGTCATGTTATAGAATTCTTCTCTTCTCCTACATTCCTTAAAACTATCTCTTAAAAGAACATAAACAGACATTCAAAAATCAATGAAGTAGGGCTGGGGTCATAGCTTAGTGGTAGAGAACTTGCCTAGCCTGTGTGAAGCACAGGGTTCGATTCTCAGCACCACATATAAATAAATAAAGGTCTATTGACAACTGAAAAAATATTTTTAAAAAAAGCAGTGAAGTGAGTACCATGTATTGAAAAACTTAAGGGACTCCTTATTTAAAATATTTAAATAATTAACGACCAAGCCAAACTGGAAAATAATATTGGAGGGGATATTTCTGTTGTAAATTTTAATGTTGAATCTTCATGAGCTCTACTACTTCTCATTAAATTTCTTTGTTACACTAAGTATTTTGTCCAAATTTGATAACCTGTCTTAACAAAATTCTATGAGAGTTATCTGATAATTCTTTCATATGCTTATAATTGAGGGCAACACATAAGCTAATTTTATACATTCCTCATTCACTTCATTTCTGCCTAGACCCTTATAAAGTTAATTGATTAATATTACTATTACTGGTATATCACAATAGTTTCAATGTCAAAGCAATAGACTTCAATTTCCATGATTGGTAACATCTTATTTACTTTTTCCAATCTGTACCACCCAAAGTTATTAATATTTTGACCTCTATTGACACAACAGTTATATATATGTTTTAGAAACATATGCTACTTGATATCAATAAATGGATTTTCTTTTTTAAAAATTGGTTCTTTTCTCTTATATATGAGAGTAGAATACATTTGACATAATTATATAAGCATGGAATATCTAAGATAATACTTTTAATGTACTATTTAGAAGGCTGCTTTAAAGCCAACCCTTTTCGAAACTGGAAGTACGCAAAATCTCATCTGATGCATGCTCTTTCTCCTCTCCCCTATTCTGTGTTTCTTTTTTTTCTTATTGCATCCTAGGATATAGCAGAGAGCTATAGATGAAGCAGAGAGCTGTGATCCTGGCCAGAGATCAAATTCTAGCTGTATGACTGACCCTTTCTGTGAGGTTGGACAGTTCACTTTACTCTCCTGAGTTTTCTTTAAAGTGAAAATAGAACTTATTATTTGCTGCAGTTGCGCTTTATACAGTATCCTTGAACATGGACATAGCCAGTATCGAATCCTGCCTTGATATAGGGAAAAGGCAGGGTTAGATTTCTGTGCACCTATGGTCACATTTTCATCAACTGATTAATAAATAGCCATGTTTGTTTTTCTGCTTAAAGACATCTTATTTAATAAATATTGTTGACTAACATTGAACTCATGACTCAAGTCTCTCTAACAACCTACAGAAGGGGAGAAGATTTCTGCCACTTGCTCCCAGAAAGGGTATATCCAGAATATACATAGAATATGTCAGTATTCTCTCTTTCCATATATATATATATATATATATATATATATATATATTATATCTAAATAACTCAAAAAACTTAATACTTCCAGACCTCCAAATGACCCAATAAATAAATGGACAAAATAACTAAACAGATACTTTTTAAAAGAAGAAATACAAATGGCCAACAAATTTATGACAAAATGTTCAACATCTCTAGAAATAGGAAAAAAAAACATATCAAAACTACATTTAGACTTCATCTCACTACAGCCAGAATACTCATACATTCTTGGTGGGACTGCAAAATATGATAGCCACTCTCTGGAAAGCATTACAGAGTTTTCTCAAAAAAACTAGAAGTGGAAACATCATATGACCTAGTTATCTGACTCCATGACATTTATCCAAAAGAACTAAAATCAGTATAGTATAGCAATACAATTCAAAATAGCTGACTTATGGAACCAGCCCAGATGCCCTTCAACAGATGAATGGATAAAAAATGTAATACATGTATATAATGGAGTTTCAGCCATAAAGAAGAATGAATTATGACATTTGCTTAAAACTGGATGGGACTGGAGAACATTATGGTAAATGAAGTAAGCCAGACTCAGCACGTCAAAGGGTGAATGCTTTTTCTTGTATATGGAAGCTAAAGCAAAATTAGGAAATAAAAAAGGTGGGGGTGGGGGGATCCCATGAAAATTTGAAATCAGTGGAGTAGAAGAAGAAGATTGAGGGGGACAGAGGAGGGATGAGAAAAGAGATAACAGTGAAATAAAAGTGAGAAAACTATCCTATGTACATATATGAATATACCACAGTGAGTTTTACCTTATGTTTATCTATAACACAATAATTGGAAAAAAACCTATGAATAATAGAAGACTGCTAAAATAGAGGAAAGAGATCAGGGGGACAGAGGAAAAGAGGGACAGGGGAAGTACTGGGGACTGAATTGGAGCAAATTATGTTCCATTCTTGTATAATTATGTCAAAATGAACCCAATATTATGTATAACTGTAATGCACTAATAGAAATTAGATTAAACATTTATCCAACACATGTATTCTCTCAGTAAGGCCCATCCATGCTTAGGAACACTAGACAGCACTTCAGCATCACACACAGGACCGTTTTAATCAGTGAAATCACAACAAAAACAAACAAACAAACAAACAAAATGTAACACTAACTATACTATGAAAAGGACACTTGCTTACAGTATGAGAGCTGAAACAAGAAGGCAAAGCATCTCTTTCTAACCCCTAGCTGGGAGAGTGCATATTGCAAGGTTCAAACCTTTTGTACCCTACTCATGCCCATGCCCATGCATTATTGGGAAAGTTGACTTGGGGGTTACAAATACCAATTTTGCAGACCTGCTCCATGTTAGGAAAATAAAATGGAGGCCAATAATCTTAAAGTTCCTTCAGTTCGGATTATGTACAAATTGCTTAGTCTACTAAGACTAGGGTTCTTTTATCAACCACAAATTGCTGAGGAATGAAATCAGACAACGTATGTGAAACTAATGGGAGAGTATGTCTGTGGTCCCCACTCCAGTCTTGATACCGAGCCCTCTCCCCCATCTCCCCCTCCCCCCTTCTCCCCCCATGCCCCAGTGAGTTTGTATTTTATAGGGTGGGCAGGGGCAGTGAGGTGGAGCTATGACTGAAATCAGACTGGTTTAAATCCACGCTCCATGTTCTTAGAGTATAGAACTGTTCTAGGTGCTAAAATTAAAAACAAACAAACAAACAAAAAAATTTGATTCGCTAAATGAACTTGTGTTGTACTTGGACAAAGGATAGGCCTTTCCCTGATACAAAAAGAAATTCTGAAATTAATAAGAAAGATAATCCAAATCAGAATAGGTAAAAGATATGAAAAGGTGAGCACGGAAAGACAAAATAAACAAATGGAGGAAGATATTCAGGTTGCCATTGCTTATTGGAAATACATATAAAAACAATGATTAGATAATGTATTTAGATTAGCAAATATGAAAACTGTGTTAAGACCCGATGCTTATGAAAAGTCTGAGATTTTTTAATGTTCTTTTGAGAATTATAATTGCAATCTGGCAATACTTATTGGAGTTATGAAAGTGCATGTATTTTGAGCCAAGAATCACTTTGAAAATTTATCTGCTGAAAAGGAGAGATTGATAGGTAAAGACTTATAGAACAGGAAATCTAGCGCATCACTGTTTGTAATAAAATATACTTATAATGATCTAAATATCTAGTCTTAGAGAAATGGTTGAGTTCAATATGGTATATTCAAGTTAAAGACTCAATATAGAAACTAAAATCATATCAGCACTGTACATGTGTTTGAGGATTTATTTATAAAAGTATTTTCATACTCATGGAGCAAAGTGGAGAAAGATACACAACTGATTCTGAGCATGGGTTACATGAGGAGGAGCCGAGTGGAGGTTTTATGGGGGAAATGCATATGAAAGATTAAAGAACAGTAGAAAGTGATAAAAAGAAGGACTCGACAAACAGCTCTAAACACCCCCATGCATACATTATATGGTACTGTTACATGATACACAAAATCATATTTCGTGTATATTTTTCTGCAAAAAGACATTTCAACAAGAAAATCTCTACTGCTTTGTAAGGATAACTATGATGTGTTGAGGTATGTATACATTGTTTACCACAAGAAGTAAACTTTATTATACCATGTATATTGTGAACCTACTTTGTTGAAAAGAAACATGTGAACATTGAAGTCAACAACTAATTCACCAGGTAAGAGAACTAATGCATGTGTGTGTGTGTGTGTGTGTGTGTGTGTGTGTGTATTATCAGACTATAAGTTTGATGAAATATTTATAAAGAAGAATGATGTAATATTCAATTTACTTTAGGACTATTTTATTCAAAATGTCTATCTGTACCTACCTACCTACCTTCCTATCTACCACTATCTATCTTTGTTTAAAGTAAAAATATGCAAAGAGTCCCACTAGACTTCTCCATTGGCTGGAGGGGAGAGAATTAGAAGTGTAATGTACTTATTACTTATTAATAAGTGTAATGTACTTATTATTATTAACTAAAAAAGTAAACAGCTAGTTTACTTTTAGTTAATAAGTAAAAAATAAATGTAGAAACATTTTTACATGGTAAAACGTTAAGAATACATTTAATAGTAGTTTTATCTTTTTAATACTCCAGATCTCTGCTACTCTTAACTGGAATCTAGGCACACCTAGAGATAGTAGTTTCTTTTGTTTTCTTTTCTTGTTAGATATATTTTTTTAGTTGTATATGGATGCAATATCTTTATTTATTTATTTTGATGTGGTGCTGAGGATCAAACCCAGTGCCTCACGTGTGAAGCAGGTGCTCTACCACTGAGCTACAGCCCCAGCCCTAGAGATAGTAATTTCTTGACCATGCATATACAAACATATGTGAGTGGTATATGTGTGTGTGTGTGTGTGTGTGTGTGTGTGTGTGTGTATAAACACAAATGAGAACACACCCAAACATGCTGTTTTTCACTTTTTTTATTTAAAAAAATCATTGAACCCTTTTCTACTTATGGAAATAAAAATAAAGGGAAAAATATGAAAGACAGTCACCAATATCTTGACAGGTTTCATCAATCAGTTGAAATGTTCAGGGGAGGAGAAAGAGTAAATATAATTTTTCTCAGAAAATAGTATTTTAAAATGTATGATATGTCAAGATCATTGTATTGTCATGAGCAACTAATAAAAAATAAAAATAAAATTAAAAAAAGGAAAATAGTATTTTAGGGGGAAATACTGATAATTAATATTGGCCAAATTATGTTGTTATATTGTGTGTGTATGAATATGTAACATCAAATCCCACCATTTATGTACAACTTTAATGGACCAATAAAATATGGAAAAAAGAAAATAGTATTTTATTTCAATTGTTACAATAAGGATGCATCACATTTATGATTTAAACTACTGAATTAAAAAACATAGGGTGGGGCTGGGGATGTGGCTCAAGCGGTAGCGCGCTCGCCTGGCATGCGTGCGGCACCACATACCAACAAAGATGTTGTGTCCGCGGAGAACTAAAAAATAAATATTAAAAATTCTCTCTCTCTCTCTCTCTCTCCTCTCTCACTCTCTCTTTAAAAAAAAAAAAAACATAGGGTGGTTCATGGGCTAACATCCATGATGAACACAGATGTAAGAATTCTCAGAAAACACTAGCAAACTGAATTCAATAGCATGTTGAAGTGGTCTTTGGAATATAAGAATGGTTTAACATATACAAATCAATAAATATGATACTTAACATAAGCAATTTTGATATGATACTTATCAAAATTAAATAATTACTTCAACGGAGTACACAATGGAGAAAGGATAGTCACTTTGGTGATGGGAAAATTTGATTCCATGTCCACATATTGAAGAATGACCTTATACCCTTATTACACACCTTATACAAAAATCAATTTTAAATGGATTAAAGACTTAAATGTGAGACTGAAACTGTAAAACTACTAGACAAAAAGATAAAATTTCATAACATTAGTCTGGGTGAGATTTCTTGGATATGATCCCCAAAACACAGGAACAAAAGCAAAAATAAACAAAAAGAATTGTATCAAACAAAATCTTCTACACAGCAAAGGAAATAATTCATAGAGTGAAGAGAAAACTCATGGGTTGAGAGAAAATACTTGCAAACCTGTATTTATAATAAGGGGCTAATATCCAAAACATATAAGGAACTCACAAAAATCAATAGCAAGAAAAAAATAACTCAATTAGAAAATGGGCACAAGACCTGAATAGACATTTCTTAAAATAAAACATAGAAATGGCCACCAGATATATGAAAAAATGATCAACACCATTAATCATCAAAGAAATGCAAATTGAAGCCACAATGAGATATCACCTCATACTTGCTAGAATGGCTATTATCAAAAAGAGGAAAGATAACAAGTGCTGGTGGGGATGTGGAGAAAAGAAAACTCTTGTATACTGTTGGTATAAATGTAAATTAGTACAGTAATTATGGAAAACAGCATAATGATCCCTGAAAAAAAGTTAAAATAGAACTATCATATGATTCCAAAATCCCTTGTCTGTGTATGTATTCAAAGAAAATGAAATCAATATCTTGAACAGATATCTGAATGCCCATGTTCATTGCAGCACTATTCATAATAGCCAAGATATGGGATCAATTAAGTGCCCATGAAAGATGAATGAACAAAGAAAATGTGGTATGCATATACAATGAAAAACTACCTAGCCTTGAAGAAGATCTTGTCAATTGTGGTAACATGGATGAATCTGAAGGAAATCATGTCCATTGAAATAAGACAGGCACAGAAAGACAAACACCACATGATCTCACTTATGTGTGGAAACAAAAAGGTTTAAACTCATAGAAGCTGAGAGCAGAATAATGGTTATCAGGGGCTACAAACAGTAAAGGGGACAAGTTGGAGATACTGTAAGAGAGTATAAAGTTTTAGTTAGGGTGAATAAATGAAAAAACTCGAATGTCCAATAGAGCATCTATAATTAATAACAATGTATTATATATTTGAAAATTGCTAAAAGAGATTTTAAGTGTCCTCAAAAATGATAAGTATGTGAATTAATGTATATATTAGTTAGCTTGATTTAGCTATTTCACATTAAGTACCTATATCAAAAAATCATGCTTTACACCATAAATGTATTCGTTTTTATTTGTCAATTAAATTATAGTAACTTAGTATGACTAAAAGAAAACCATTTCTTATCCACAAGTTTTTTTTTTCAGGACACATGGATTTCATGCTTCCATTTGTCATATTACAATTTAATGAACCAATGGTTAAGAGGAGGCCCCAAATGAAGTTGGGTGGCATTTACTGTGAGCCACAGAAAGTAGACTTAGGAGTTTCAAGAATTAAATTTTCCTCTTTTGGTCTGTTAGCCAAGAAAAGCAGGTCTGAGTAAGAGTCTGGGTTTTATAAGTAACCCAGAAATGCCTGGAAAATACTCCTGCCAATGGGAGTGAAAAGATTAGCCGACTTCTGTGGAAGGTTCAAAGAGGGAGCAGGGGAAGATGAGCTGTCAGACAAACATGAGGGCTTGGAGGATATTAAAACATCACATAACTATTGAACTGGACATCAGGCCGCTTCCTTCTCCTTAAAATGGCCATTGGTGGCGTTTTGATGATCTGTATAGAACACCCCGACCAAAGGTGACATCTATTGAAATAGTAGCCTGAGGTGCTGAGAGGGCCTGGGCTGGAATGAGAGTTGAAATCAGGCCTCTGGGAGGACTGCTACTGGTGGTGAGGATTTAGGGATGCTGCAGGGAAATTAGAGATATTCAGAGGGAGGGATGGGGAAGAGTTTGGGAATCAGGGGATAAGATGCCTGGAGAAGTTGACAGCATTTGTCCCCAAGGGGATGGAAAGGGAGATTGCCACATGGCTCTTTCAGTTTCTGCTCCATTTTTGGTCAAGTCAACAGTTTAGGAACCTCTCCCAAAACAAAACAAGAACCTTAGGGGCTGTTACATCTTTATTTAAGGCTACTGTCTAGTGAAGCCGTAATTGGTTCTCAGGGGCCTCTCCCTTCTCAGCAATTGCCAGCCCTCCCTGGTGATAAAAGCAAGGGCTTCCAAAGGACAAAGTAGTTTGGGAGCTAGAAAAGGGGATGGAGGCTGGAGAAGAGAATGGCTCAGGGGTGGAGGGTCACAAGGGTAATATTTATCCTGAATTATTTCAGTTTGAACTCAAAAAGGGAGGGAGCTGAAAGTAGGTAACTCCACCATTCTGAAGCCTTAGCCAATCTTAGTCTCCTCTGCATAGTCTTGTCTTTAGAGGGCAGGGCTGCTATTTCAGGTGAGCATCCTATTTTTGAATACATAGATCTTTGAAAAAGTTAAATGGTTGGTCTTTATAGCCATTTCTCTTCTAAATAGTAATAAATTTCAATTAATTTAGAGTCCAAATATCTCTATTTAAAAAAGCATTTTATGAAATCCCACAGTCTTTCTTCAGAGTCCTAATGTTGGTATTTCCTTCATTGGAGTTCAGAAGTTGATGTGTAATCCTTCTGGCTGTACTAGCTTACTCCCTTCCCCTTCTTTCTCCTGGAGAGGGAAATCATAGCCATGCATGTTCTCCAACCCCCAGTTGGTGTGCTGTGGTGTAGAAAGAGGCAGGGCCCTCTCACACCAATTTTTTTTTCGTGGTGGAAATTTGTCCCTCTTCATAGCATGAAAAAAATTTGGTTATACTTTAAAATGATAAAGTTTTCTTTTAAAGCCATTAACATGTATTTTTGCTATATTATGCAGTAATTGCCAAAGAGAACTAAAGAATCAAAAGATTAAAAAAATCAAACTAAATTAAAGTTTATTTAATGTTTGTTTCTGTTTATAAAAACATGTTCAATAGACATTGAAAAAATACATGATAATAAGATTTTTTTTAATTTCCTGAAGATAAATTGAAATGTATAGTTTGGTATATATTTCTTTAAATATGTTTTTCTGGAATATTATTTAAATTTCTCTTCCAGAAATAGTGATAGTTTTAACTGAAGGCTCTTGAATTCTGGGTTGGATAAGGGCTGTGGATTTATCTAGGCTTGTTTATAATCGGAATAGACAGATATTTTGCACTATTCTCATTTCCTTACCAGTTATTGTGATGAAATTCGTTTTTTTCTGGGGGGGGGGCAGGTTACTGGGATTAAACCCAAATCACATCCCCAGCCCTTTTTATTTTGAGACAGGTTCTTGCTAAATTGCTTAGGGCCTTGCTAAATCACTGAGGCTGGCCTCAAATTTGTGATCCTCCTGTCTCAGCCTCCCAAGTTGCTGGGATTACAGGTGTATGCCACAATTCCACCAATTAAAATTCACCTTGATTTCAAACTTTTCCTGCATGTTTTGAATTTTTCAAGTTCAGCTTTATTCCTTGGCATTTCACAACTCAGTAGCTTCTGCTATTGCTTGACCCCATTCTGTTTTTAAGGAACAAAGGCCTTTCATCCACCCTGCTGTTGCTATGTGTTTCCCATTTCTTTATAGTCCTCACATCTCACTACCTTCTACTTTATCCTCCTCTCCACTCCCAACACTTTGAACAATAGGGCTGGAAATATGGTGTTCTAAAAATTCAGGATGATGCTTGTTTCTTACATGAGAATAATATACATATGGAGGAACTTTTACACATTTCAAAGAACAATATGGCTATGGAGATGAATACAGCCATATATCCATATACATTGTTCACAGACTATGAGCACACACACACACACACACACACACACACACACACACATTTGAATTAGGAGTCCAATTTGGAGATAGAAAGTATAAGGATTTGTTTGTTTGTTTGAGGATGACTAGCTCTTGTGCAAGTGGGTTTTACTACTTTGGCCTCATTTGAAAAATTTCTTCATACCCTAAGTTGTCTATAATAGTTTGAATGTGAGGTGTCCTCTGAAAGCTTATGTGTGGAATGTAGGAATGTTCAGAGGTGAAATTATTAGATTATGAAGCTTATCACCTAATTCAGTGGATTAATCCGTTTGTAAAGACTACTTTACTGGGTGGTAACTGTAGGCAACTGGAGTGTGGCTAGAGAAAGAAGGTCACTGGGGCATGCCTTTGAGGTTTTTATTTATTTTTTCTTTATTTTTAATTTGTTTTAATTAGCTACACATGACAGTACAATGATCTTGACATATCATACATTTGAATCAGATGGGATATAATTTCTCATTTTTCTGAGTGTACAGGTTGCAGAATTACAATGGTCATGCAGTCACGTATATACCCACAGCAACGGGAAAAAAAAGTGAGGTTTTTATTTTGTCCCTGTGCACTCACACTCGCTCACTCCCCGCAGCCCCCCTGGTTTCCTTCAGCTGGGAAACTTTCCTCTGCTACACCATAGTGTTCTGCCCAGAACAATGGAACTAGCTGATCATTGTTCTGCAATCATGAGCCCCAAATAAACTTTTCACCCTCTAAGTTGTTCTTTTAAGGTATTTTGATCTAACACACTGTCCATACAATTTATATTTCAAGTTTTTTCTTTACTTTTTTTCCTCTAAGCTGTTGTTTTTTAACAACAAATCATTATTGTTTAACCTTGTTCAGTGGCTTATGAAGGTAAGTGGTGCCTGGAGATATTACAAATTTTTCTCTTTCCATATTGGTTAAGGGTGATATATTCAAGACTGTAGTCTTTGTGATGTCCTATGGATTGTCACCCTGGATAGATGACTTCAATTTCCTACTCTCTTTACTTTTGCATTTAGAAGTTAATGAAATGTCTTCTTTTTATTTCCCGACTTGCTATTGTCCTAATTCTGCATTTCTTGAAATAGACTGTCCAGAATGATTGGAATGAGAGTGATGATAAAGGTTTCTTTTGAGCAAAGTCATCAAGTAGATTGGAATAGGCACAGGTCAGCTTTACAAAAAATAATTGTGACATTTTCATTTGTCCTTACTACCCTTTCTTCTATCCCTCCTCTTATAAATTTCATGGAACTAAAGGGCTGTCACAAAAAAGGAATTTTCTTTATGAACTAGAGCATAAATGAGAGGAAACTCTCGGAAAGCAAAACCTGGCTCACTTTAGAAACAAATTGCCAAAAGTCAGTGTGGTCCATGATGACACTGGGGGAGTGGTGGTGGTGAGCTTTTTATTGCTGAAAGTGTTCTAGCCTGATTTGTATACTCACTTCTCTTCTGTGAAGGATAATGCATAAATAACCCAAATGGCAGATTGGATGTGGACCAGATAAAATAATCTAGGAGTCAAAGGAAATCCCAGAGGAGTGCTAAATTCATATCACAAGGAAATGCAGATGGGAACAGAGGGTAAGGGAATAGCTTCTAGAGGTAAGAGTTGGAAAATGGTTACAGAATCTGTGGATTTTATGGTCTATAAAGTAAAGAACTTTCTACTTGTTGCATACTGTAGTAGATACAAACTTCTAGTTCCTGGGCTGGGGATGTGGCTCAAGCGGTAGCGTGATCGCCTGGCATGCGTGCGGCCCAGGTTCGATTCTCAGCACCACGTACAAACAAAGATGTTGTGTTCGCCAAGAACTAAAAAATAAATATTAAAAAAATTCTCTCTCTCTCTCTAAAAAAAAATTCTAGTTCCTATCCTAAATAAATTTGTAATCTTTTGGGAAAGAAAAGTGCATACAATAAAATAATTAATGAAGAATTCAAGGCAGCATGCATTTGCACACCAAGTATCAGTTGGGTGGGGACATCTTTTCTTTCCTTCTTGCTACCTGGGATTTAGCATCTGATCTAAATATAGGCTAAGCCATTCCATTCTACTGTTTAAAAGCCTTCAGCTGTACCTTGTTGCCTCTAGGATACAGCTGCTGGTGCTGGCCCTCCTCTCTTGTTATTCACCTGCATCCTAATGCTCCCTCAGAGACGAGTTTAATTAATACTGGATACTTAACCCCCCCCCCCCCACCTCTTTTCCTCTTCACTTTCTGCTGTTTTTTGGCCTCAGTGTCTACTCATGGTTTTCTTTTTACCTGGAATGCTCTCTTCTCCATTATTTCCATTTTCCAGAGTAATGGGGAGTTAGTCTAGCTTCACTTCCTCCTGGAAGATTTCTTTTGGGTTGAGTTCCCTAACTTTCTTTCAGTGTATTGCCATTATCTGATGATGTTACATAAGATTATAAACTTCTTAAGAGCATGGACTCAATTTATTTGACCTGGTATCCTTGGAAACTAGTGTAATATCTTCTACAGACCAGATACTTAGTACTTGATTACTCAAGAAATAAAGGGCTCCATTAGTGAAGGAGGCTTCTTGGGGAGATGAAATTTAAGCTGGTCTTTGAGAATTTAAAAGTGAACAGGGGAGTGGAAAATGGGATTCCTTGCCTTAAAATAACATGCAGTGAGAAGTCTCCCAATGCCTTTGGCCCTGAGTCATTCATTTTCCCACCTCTTAGGTAATTGCCATTCTATGCTGTTTGCATTAAAGAACTTACATTTTATATGATGATAAATATAATATGTTTATGAATCTCATAATACAGAAATCAACACTTAAATTTTATATATGTGAACATATATGATTAGTTCTATTTTTTCCTCTATTATTCTCCTATGCTCTGAATTATACAACATATTCTCATTGTCTTTAGTAAAAAGCACACATCATCTTGGATAGTATCCAAAAATCTGCCCTAATGGTACACAGATTAATTTTTAATATCTTAAAAAATGCCATGCTCAATTATGCCTCCTGACTTTCATATATGCTCTCCTGCTAGGGGTACCTTGCCCAGTTCCCTACCTTTTGCCTGGTCCTCTCTTACCTGGCTTCAAAACAGCCTATAAGTTGCATTCTTCAGGAAGACTTCCCTGACCTTGATTCCTATACCCTTTGCTCCACAGCCTTGGTTGGGGTTTGTTTTATCTCTGCACCCATACTTCCCTCTCATAATCATTTATCACATTTTTACTATTAACTCTTGCACAGTATTGAAAGAATGAAGCTAGTATTTCAAGAAAGTTATTTTGGTAAGAGAGAGTCATAAACAGAGACTAGACGACTACACAGTAGATCATCAGCCTCACGTAAGAGTAGGAAGAGAGGGAGAAATATATATAAATTTCTCAGGGAATAGTTGATGACATTTCACTGATTGGAGAAGGAGAAGAGAAAAGGGTGTTGAACTAAAGATGACTCTGAGACAGTGACCACGGGATTCACATAGAACTTTAAAGCTGCTCATAAAAATGCTGGCTATAGCTGTGGAGGATAAAAGGGTCTGTTGTTTTGGAATATGTCTACCAGACATTTGGAGGAAATTACACTGGTGAAGATGGAGGAAACCATGACTGATTATAGAGATTTGGCTGCTAGAATTCACTGCAGGTGGAATTAGTAGGTCAAAGGGTTTTGAGAGACTAAAGTTGTGTTAAATTCTCTTGAACCTTGAACATGCACAATTAAGGAAGGCAGAGAAGAAAGAGAGCTGGAGAATGAGTAACAACTGAAGAGGGGATAGACAAAGACTTTTTAAAAGTAATTCTCATTTGAAGACCCATTTTCATCCTTTTTGTTTTAGTCCTATGAATCTTACGTTTGCTATAGAAGAAATAGAGATGCACAACAATTTCTCCTAGAGATGCACTAAAATTTCTCCAATTACTGCCAAATAGAAACCTGGATGATCCACATGGAAATTGCCTCCTTAGAAAACCAAACTATTGCTGAATTTGTCCTCCTTGGCTTCTACGACATCCCTGAGCTGCATTTCCTTTTCTTTATTGTGTTCACTGTTGTCTACGCCTTCATTGTCATAGGGAATATGCTGATCATTGTGGTAGTGATTAGCTCCCAGAGGCTGCACACACCCATGTACTTCTTTCTGGCTAATCTGTCCTTCCTGGAGATCCTCTATACATCCACAGTGGTGCCGAAAATGCTGGAGGGCTTCCTGCAGGAGGCAGCCATCTCTGTGACTGGTTGCTTGACCCAGTTCTTCATCTTTGGTTCTCTAGCCACAGCAGAATGCTTCCTACTGGCTGTTATGGCGTATGATCGCTTCTTGGCAATCTGCTACCCACTCCGCTATCCACTCCTGATGGGGCCTAGATGGTGCATGGGGCTGGTGGTCACAGCCTGGCTGTCTGGCTTCATGGTAGATGGATTGGTTGTGGTCCTGATGGCCCAGCTGAGGTTCTGTGGCTCCAACCGCATAGATCACTTTTACTGTGACTTCATGCCTTTGGTGGTCCTGGCTTGCTCAGATCCCAGAGTAGCCCAGGTGACAACGTTTGTTCTCTCTATAGTCTTCCTCACTGTTCCATTTGGACTGATTCTGACATCCTATGCTCGAATCGTGGTGACTGTGCTGAGAGTTCCTGCTGGGCCCAGCAGGAGAAAGGCTTTTTCCACATGCTCCTCCCACCTTGCTGTAGTGTCCACCTTCTATGGAACTCTCATGGTCTTGTATATCGCGCCCTCGGCTGTCCACTCCCAGCTCCTCTCCAAGGTCTTTGCCTTGCTCTATACTGTGGTCACTCCCATCTTCAATCCTGTCATCTACACCCTCAGGAACAAGGAGGTTCATCAGGCACTACAAAGGCTTCTTCAAATTAAAAAAACGGAAACAGTTGGTTGAAGAAAGAGGGTAGTGAAGATTTTACTTTGGACTTTGGACGTCTCCACCGAGAAGTCTCCAGAATTGGCTGGAAAGGAATAACTGTTCTATTCCAACCTTCCCCTTCGGCTCTCCTGTAGTTAAACCAAAATATACCAAAAAAGAAGATGCAGAGCAGTACTTTTCAAATGCTAGTTTAAAAACTTATTTAAGGGCTGGGGAATGTGGCTCAAGCGGTAGCGCGCTCGCCTGGCATGCGTGCGGCCCGGGTTCGATCCTCAGCGCCACATACCAACAAAGATGTTGTGCCCGCCGAGAACTAAAAAATAAATATTAAAAATTCTCTCTCTCTCTCTCTCTCTCTCTCTCCCTCCCTCCCCCTCCCTCCCCTCTCTCATTCTCTCTTAAAAAAAAAAAAAACTTATTTAAACTTCTTTTAGTTTTTTTATTAAATATGCCATAAATATTTCCCTGATTTGATCATTACCCATAGTATATGCTATATATGTATTGAATATGAATATATGAATTGAATTATCACGTTGTACCCCATAAATATATATAGGTAAAATAATAATAAGAAAAATGAAAATATAGAAGCAAAATAGTAATATCAAAACAAATTTAGAAATATTATTGCTAGATGATATTTCAAAATTTCTTTTTACTTATTTATGTATCATAGAGCTTGAAATCTGGTTTTCCATTGAGCACTATGTCATGAACAACTTCCTATATTAAAAAATATCTACTTCTTTATTTTTTTGGGCTTCGTAGTATGGATAACCATGATTTGCTTAAATAATCTTCTATTGGTAGGAATGTTTTAGTTGTAATTAGTTCTTTTATTATGTGTACATTGTGAACAATCAGGTTTTTCTATAATAAATTTTTTGGACATAAATTGCTAGGTCTAAGGATATGTATATTCAAAAATATTTAAAGATGAATTCATTTTACTTATTTATTTTTAATTTTTTATAGTAGAAGATTTAAAATGTATACAAAAATAGAGAGAATGGCACAATGAGTCCCAATTTGCCATCTGGCTTCAACATAAACATTTGGCTAATTTTGTTTGAATTCTCTACAGCTCCTTTTTGCTTGTTTGTTTTGCTAGAAAATAGCACCACACAAATAAAAGTAGATGTAAAGTAATGCATTCTGTCTTATCAATGGGAAGGAAAGAAACAAATTCCAGATGCTGGGTAAATATGTTGTGCACATATATATTCCACATGTATTTAGTATATTCCTTTCCTGATACAGACATTAAAAAACCATGCCCACCAGGCCATTAGAGCACTTAACAAAATTATCAATATTTCCTTAATATCATCTAATACACAAGACATATTCAAATTTCTCCATTGATCTTTAAATAATTTCTTAAAATTAGCCAGAGGATATATCATCTTGGATTATCCATTCAATCATTATTTGCTTGAAAATAATTTTTGAACACCTGCTCTGGCAAGTCATTAGATTAGAATTGAAAAGAAGGTATTAACTTCTAGATGACCCAGGAAGAAAGTCTAGATTAAGATGTGAACGTGGAAAAGAGAATGCAGTCTGAGAACTTCAGAAATATTCTTCTTAAGGCAAAGTTATATCTACCCCTGTATCAATTTATTCATCAACATAGAATTAATCATTAAGTGTTTCAACTGATCATATAATTCATAATGTACAATAATATGAAATATAGTGGATGATACAAATTAAGAAAACATATAGTCTTCTTTTTGATATAATGTATATGGTGTATAAAGGAACACAGGCCAAAAACATCATAATGACTAAAAAAATAATGTGTACCGTTTTTATAATGCAAAGATATCACCCACATCACCTGTTGTCAGTCTGTATTTGAAAGATCAGTTCATTCATAGAGCAATGAACTATTTTATTGTTTTCACTTAAAACAATAAACACAAACATATGTAAGAAATATTCATTTATTCTATCACAAAAAAGAAGTCTTTTCAAAAAAAGTCCTCCTGCTTTTAGCTGTCTTCCAATTCTCAGCCATAGAATCAGAAACTAATCAGAAAGTCTCAAACACTGCACAAACACATGGATATATAAAACATTCTGAAAAGAGAGGACTAAAGGGGGAAAACTGCATTGGCCCAGTTTCCTTTCTCTTATTATTGATGATGGTACTGATGACATCAATTATCTTTTTTGATGACAGCAAAGATGACTTTGACTGTAGCAAGGTGATGGGGAGGATCTTCAATATTAAACCCCAGAGAGAAATGCTCATGGTTATCAAATGTTGCAGTGATGTGAATGTATAATCAAAAGCTATTTAACGAAGAGCCAATTCAATCGAGTATTCTTTTCAGTGGATCATATAATGCTCTAGTACAGCCATGATTTTGACCAACTCTCTTTGTTACTGTGGTAGTGAAATAGGGAGTAACTTTTCTAAAAGTACATGGTTATTGGAATGATCCATAATCCTGAGAACTCTCCATGCCCAGGATCTTTTTCAATGAACTCTTTACATCCTTATTCCTCAGACTATAAATGAAAGGGTTTAGAGTGGGAGTTACCAGGGTATACATGACAGCAGCAACCAGCTCCCCAGAGGAGTGAGAAGTTGATGGGGGCTTCAGGTAGGTGGCAAATACTGTGCTGTAGAAGAGGATGACCATGGAGAGGTGGGAGCTGCATGTAGCCAGAGCTTTCCTTTTCCCCTGTGCTGATGGAACTCTGGCCACAGCATGGAAAATACGGGCATAGGAACTTATAACACAGAAGAGAGCACTGATTCCCAAAACCCCAGCCAGAGCCATTGTCAGGTCCTCATTGAGTTGGGCATCAGAGCAAGAAAGCCATAAGAGAGGGCCAAAATCACAAAAAAAGTGAGGAATATCTTGATTAACATGGAAAGATAGCTGGGATAGCAACAAGATATGGACTAAAGAGACCAAGTGGGCTACTCCCCATGATATACCTACAAGCACTCCACATCTGCAAGGTCTCATTACAAGTGGGTAATGCAGTGGATAGCAAACAGCAGCATAGCGGTCAATGGCCATGATCGCTAAGAGTAGGTTGTCCATGTCAGCAAAAACAGCAAAGAAGTATAATTGGGTCAGACACCCAGAGAAAGAGATGGATCCATTGTGGGTCCACAAATCCTCTAGCATTTTAGGGGCTGTGGTAGTGGTGAAGCAGAGATCCACCAGAGAGAGCTGGCTGAGGAAGAAGTACATGGGAGTGTGGAGGTGAATGTCAATGCCAATGGCCAGCAGAAGGAGTGAGTTCCCAAGGAGGCCCAACAAATAGAGAGCCATAAAGAGACAAAAGAGGAACTGCTGGTTTTCTGGATCACTGGACATCCCTGAGAGGACAAAGTCAGGAGTCTTGCTGCAGTTCATTCTGGTCCTTATTGTGCTTCAAGAAGGATTTGGTGTGAAGAGGATCCACTCCTTGCAGACACAAATGTGCAGTAACCTGGATTCTGTCTTCTGTCAACGTGTCTCTCTTACACCAACTGAGGCTTGAAAACTAAAATATCAATGGGAGGGACAAGAGTTGGAATTTTGAAAGGACAGCCAACTGAGGAGGCACAAAGACAATGGAGTGAGGGGAACAGAGTTTCCCTAGCATTCTATAAGTATGCAAGTTCTGTGTGGATTAAACTTTGTATTATGTGATATTATAACCACTTGTTTGTGATTCTGGTTTTTTTAATATTTATTTTTTAGTTGTAAGTTGACACAATACCTTTATTTTATTTTTATGTGGTGCTGAGGATTGAATTCAGTGCCTCATGCATGCTAGGCAAGTGCTCTACCTCTGAGCCACAACCACAGCCCCTTGTGATTCTGTTTTTGACCATGATTTCTTCAAAAGCAAAAGCTGCATCTCAATATTTAGCTCAGTGTTTGGCACATAGTTGCAGCTCAATAAATGGTAACTATTCTGGTTCATGCTTTGGTTGATTGACTAGAATATCACCAGCCTTCCATCTGGTGTACCATGCCCATTCTTGCACCATCTAATGTGTTGTTCACAATGCGACAGAATCATCTTTTCAGAAAAGAAAATAGAACTATGTTATTTTATTTAGGTAGGCAACCACGGAACCATTGCTTTTATGCAAAATGCACAATCTTTATCATGTGTTACAAATCTCAATGGCTTTTATTTAAAATTTTTTTTTTGTAGTACTGAGGATCAAATCCAAGGCCTTGTACACTAAACAAGGGCTCTATCTTTATACTTTATTCCCGTTCCTCCTCAGTGTATCTGGTTTTGAGGTACCTCCCCAGCCTCATATTACACCACAGTACACTCATTGTCTGTTCTGTAGCCACAGTGGCTGTGCTGTATTCCCTCAAGCATACCCTCTTGCTTCCTTCCACTCTTAGCTTCTACTCATTATATTCGTTTGTCTTCTGTTGATAATAACACAATACCATAGACTGAGTAAGTTATTAAAAAAAGGTTTATTTTGGCTGACAGTTCTGGTCCAAGTTTGAGGCGCTGTGTCTGGTGATGGATTTTTCTGGCAGTGCCCCAAGTTTGTGCAGAGCATCTTATAGAAAGACCTCTGTGTGTGTGTGTGTGTGTGTGTGTGTGTGTATGTGTGTTTTATGTTCTCTTTCTTCATATAGTACCAACAGTATTAAATCATGGGGCTCTACCATAATGACCTTTTCTAATCCTAACGACCTACCAAAGTCCCACCTCTATACACCATAATCACTCTCTTACTACCTCGCATGAGAAATCATATCTTCAATGAATTGTTCTTTGGAGTTTGGGTGGTGGAAAACCATATTCAAGCCATAATATTTCACTCCTGTTTTCCTAGTCTCCTTCTCACATACAAAATACAATGATTCCATCTAAACAGTCCAAAGTCTTTAATTCCTTCTAGAATTAATTCAAAACTTCAAAGTCTAGGGTCTCATTTGATACTATGGCTAACTTCTTCCAACTATGAGCTTATAAAATCAAAACAAGTTATTTACTTCCAATATTTAGTAGTGGGCACAGGGTAAACATTCCATTCCAAAAGGGAAGAATAGGCAAGTATAAGGAGTAACTAACCCAAAGTGAGTTCAAAACCCAGGAAGATAGACATTCACTCTTAAAGTGACATTTCTGGCATCTTGCACACAGTGGGACTAGGGCTGGGCCTCACAAGGCCTCAAGAAGCCCCACCTCCATGGCTTTGTTGGGCTTATCCCACACTTTAGCTCCTTTGGTTTGGAACCTCATGATTGCAGTTCTCTCAGGCTACAGTTCTGGGGTCTTGAGGGTTCTGTTCCCACAGCTTCATTAGGTAGTGTCCCAGGGGGCTCTGTGCATTTCTGCCCATGTGTCAGGCCTCTGTCTGGCCTCCTAGATTTTCCTTTCAACTCTCAGTGGAAGTGGCTATGACCTCATCATTGTGGTGGTAAGCCTGCCTGAACCATGGCTGGAGTGGCTGTGGTGTGCTTCACCAGAGAGCAGGGAGCCAAATCCCAAGTTGGCCCTAGGTAGTGAGCCCATGAAGAGCACACCACCTTTACTCCTTGAAACAGTTCTGCCCTTCTAGGCCTCTGGTTGTGATGGCCTGTGATGGGAGATGCCTGGTAGGCCTTTACCCCTTCTCCTGGAGATTTTAGTGCTTGGCTCTCTTTTATCCATGCTAATTTTTTTAGGAAAGTGGCTCTTGGGTTACATGCTTTTTCTTCTTTCTTTCCATGGTCAGATTTTGAATTTTTCTTAGGTTTTGGTTTTCTTTTCCATTTAATTATGTGCCTGAGTCTGCCTTCAGGTCATACAATTGCTGCTTAATCCTGTTGTATACAGTTATCAAGAAAAACCATGACTGGATTTTATAATGTTGTTTATATATTTTCTTCACTAGCTATCCCAGTTCATCACTTTTAAACCTTTCATAAATCCCTGTGGTATGGACATAGTCCAGCCAAGTTCTTTGCAATGGTGTAGCAAGTGTGGCCTTTACTTTAATTTCCAATAGAAAACCACTCATTCGCACCAGTGTTTTGATCATAACCACTTATCCCACCTGTAAGATGTTCAAGCTCTTCCCTAGTCTTCATGTCTTCTTCTAAACCCTCATCAGAATTTAGCCATTTTATAGCCTGCTCTTCCAAATTCTTCCCACCTGTGCCCATTACCCATTTCCAAAGCCACTTTCACATTTTAAAGTATTCTTTACTAGCAACAGCCTACCTGATCAGTACCAAATTTCTATATTAGTCTGCTTTATGTTTCTAATAACACAACACCACAGATAAAGTTATAAAAAAGGGGTTTATCCAGGCTTACAGTTCTGGTTGAGCGGCCGTATCCCTTGATAGCCTTCTTGCTGATGGAGTCCTAAGGCGGTACAGAGCATCACATAGCAAAAGAGAGTGTGTGTGTGTCTTCTGTTCTTTTCTTATAAAGCCACCAGTATTCAATTATGGGAACTGCACCTTAATGACCTTATCTTGTCCAAAAGACCTCCCCAAAGGCCCATTTCTAAATATCACACTTAGACTAATTTCTACCCTCTTAATATCTCACAATGAAAATTAAACTGCAATATTACTTTCAGAGGTAACAAATCACATTCAAACCACGTACTTATCCTTGCGATCTCAGTTCAGTTGGTGTTATAGAATTTTGATTTTTTGATCATCACATCTACCCTTTATATCCTGACATCATACCTTTATAGATTACCACAGTTGTAATATAGTGGATGCTGTCATATTTATTTTCTTTAAACATTTAGGATTTTTAGTTAACATCGGTCTCCTTCACAAGGCACTGAGGTACATTGTGGCAGAAAGTGCATTTAGTTTTCCTCTCTAAGGTACTCCCTGTGCTTGACAGGAAGAATTTGTCACAAAGTATATAAGTTAATTGATGGAGATGAAAGGCAGGAGAGGATAATACATTGTACTGAACAAGTAGTTCCTTTCCATTTCAATATTTCAAGAATAAAACTCCTTTTCTTCAGGTATTGTCCCAGAAGCATGGGTTGGAAACATTGGTTTATCTATTTCTTTCATTTCTCTCAAGTCCAAATTGAGTGTTTTACATATTTTTTTAAAAAAATGTTTTTCACTTCAGTTTTTTATCACCTTTTGTAAACCTTCTAACTTTGGCTCATGAACTCACTCCCAGCTTATTTCATTAGAAGTTTAACTGGCTCCCCTGACTTCATATTCTCTAATTACTATGAGTCATGCTGCAAGCATTTCACAGAAATTATAAAACTTTCTATGTTTGGCCTGATTTTTCATTGCTTAAATGCCTCTAGCCTTCTTATTTCTTATTGATCATATGTGCCCATCTGTGCCCATCAAGAACTTCTACATATGGTTCTCATACCTACCAACCAAGACTTCACATTCTTCACCATTTTCCTTTCTCTTTGGCTGATCACCTATAGTTCCACTAATATTATCATTTCTAACCTCTTAGACTTACTCCTGTTGGCTTTAACCCCAGTTTTCTTCTTAGTGTTTTTCCTGTCTCACCCAATATTATCAGGCCTTCATGGCTAGTTATAATTTTACCTCCCTCCCCGCCATGAAGCTACCCTTGAATATTCTATCCTTCATTATCTCGTGTCTTCTTAAATATATAGGTAGAATGACATAGTCCTTAATTGGATACTATCCGAATAAGCTTTCCAGTTTCTCTGACATAAATTTTCTCATCTCAATTAAATTATAAATTCCTTGAGAGTCAGAACCATATTTTATTTTTAAATGTTATTTATAGTAGCAGTCAAAGAATTAAACACATAGTCTCTCTCAAGCATTACTGTTCATTGTTCTCTAACAATGAGATTGTCTAATTCACAAGTATAGGTGGGAGAGAAAGTGTCCTTTAGATCATACTTGGCAAATAAATAGGCAAAGTTATGACAATTGGAAATAATTATAACTGAAGACAAGATTTATTAAGATGTGACTTTCATATTCTTTTAAAATGAAGCATCTGTGATTGAAGGCTTATGATGGATCTCATGACAGACACAGTTTTCTTCTCTTTTTCCATTTATATATTTATCGCCTCCTTGTTTGTAGCAACCTTTAGGTGTTCCAAAGGACAAGTGCTTTAGGATAAAGGGACATTGTCTTTCCCCTCTTTTTCCAGGGCATTTTTGACTATATAAGAGCAGAGCATCTAAAACTTTGACATATTTAAGAATCACATGGAAACCTAGTTAAGTCAAGGATATATGGTTCCATCTTAGAGACTGTGTTTTAGTAGGTCTGAGGTGAGATGTGAGAATTTGTGTTTCTAATATCCAGTGATGCTGATGGGGTTAGTCAGCTGAGCTGAATTAAAAATGTAGGGCATTCTATTCTGTTCTTATATATAACAAATTATAATAAAAAACTTTAAAAGAATGTAGGGCATTCTGATATTGGCCAAATTATATTGTTATATTGTGTGTATGCATAAATATGTAGCAACACACCCCATAATTTTGTACAACTACTACACATCAATAAAAATGTAGAAAAAATTAGGGCACTCTATCAACCATAACTTTATCACTCTTTTCCATCTCTTTTTATTTTCCTTCCCATTTTATTGAGAATTGGAAGATTTCTTTTTCTCACGCAAGATGAAGTCTTACTCTTTGATCTCTCAAGAACAATACTTCCTTCAGCCAAAACAGTTCTGTCCCTCTCATGCTTTCACATTTCTTCCTAGATTGGATCATCTTGATGATTTTGCTTGAATACTCTAATTCTATGTTCACCTTTGTCAAATTCATACAGAACATATATTGTTCACATTGGATCTCAGGGCAGGTGTGGTTCAGTATTGAGGCTGAGTAATATTTCAGCATCTGAGTTGTGAGATCCTGTGCATCCATCTCTTAAATTTCATCCTCTGATGGACCAATCTGAAAACCCTGAGGTATCCTCCAGACCTCAATAGCTGTTTCTACACTTTTCTGTGACCTAAAAAAATACATCAAAACCCTAATTATTTCCTGCACTCATTACTTTCCAATTGTTTTATTTTCCATATTCTCATGAACCCTGTTAAACTTTTGAAATTATCATTCCTCTGAAATCACTCTTGTTAATATCAAAATTCAAAGGTCAGTCTTTATTTGGTCTCTTAATAAGACTTAATGCAGTTGATTCTTCTCTATTTCATCTTTTTTTTTTTTTGCATGAGTTTGTGTGATGCTGGGGATGCATTATGCATCTCATACATGCTGGGCAAGTGCTCTACTGTTGAGCTTCACCCCCAGCCCATTTCAAACACTTTCTTTGTAATTTTCAGAACACACACAATACTCTTATGGGTTTCCAGTAATATCATTGATGATTCCTCCTCAATCTCCTTGGCTGGTTTATCTTCCTCTTTTTAATTACTTCCTCTTTTTAATTAAAAATGCATAACATGCATTATGTATGAGGTGCATAATGCATCCCCAGCATCACATAAACACATGCAAAAAAAAGATGAAATAGAGAAGAATCAACTGCATTAAGTCTTATTAAGAGACCAAATAAAGACCTCTGTCATCTAGTTTCATGCTTTAAATATCTATAAACAAATAACTCCCATTATGTTTTTAATTCCAACTTCTTTTCTTAGCTCTAGATGTGCATAAATATATATATGTACATATTATATGTGTATCTACATATAAAACTTCCTAGTAGATATTTCTACAGGAGCAATTTTACCATGTAATATCTATATCTATCTATCTATCTATCTATCTATCTATCTATCTATCTATCTATTTAAAGCAGGTCTGGCTTACATACTACTTTGGATACATACACATAAATAAAATGTCCTTTCACTTGCACCTTCTATGTTCTCTATGTTCTATTATGAAATATGAGTTCATTATTCTGTCAAATACCATATTTGACACTTACCTACTGGCTTCCCTAAATCTCCACCTCATGAGTGATGACCTTAGAAATATTCATTTTATCCAGTGCTGCTGGTGGACCAGTGGAACAGGCGAGAAGCCAGGCCATTTGCCTATGTTGCTGAGACCATATATGAAGGTAGAGATGATGCAGTCTAAAAACTGAACATTACCCAACTTTGTCTCTCTTGGGATCAGAAGGGATTTGGCTGTAGAATGAATCTTTCTTGGCCTTTGAGACCCAGTTTCCAGAGTTACTCATTAGTGGCAAATATGGAAGAATTTTCCATTGAGAGAGTTGCCTGTGGATGGTGTCGAGGAGTAAAATCTCAAATTAAGCAGAAGCATAACATTGATGATGTTTTGGGAGTAAAATTGGAAAGATTACTTAAAACTCACAGCCTATCTCTGGTCATATCCTGCCTCCTTAAGTCAGAAAAACTTGAATGGTGGACATATGGTTATAACATTTTATAGCCTTTAATAGAAACCACTCTATTTAATGTCCATATTTTGGGTTGCCCTCTTTTAAACATATACATTCAAATATTCATGTTGCCTATTGTGTCATCCATTCTTAGACATCGGATGCATCTCAAACTTAATTCTATCTAAATGAGAACTTTTGTTTCAACCCCTTTCATCTTCTCCCTTTCTCACCAATATTCAGCGTTTTAACTAATGGCTCTATAGTATATCATTTGTTGAAGTCAGCTAGAAATCATATTTAGCTGTTGAGTTTTAAATATGTAAAAGCTTATTTTTTTTTCTCATACAAAGGAAGTCCAGAGGTTGGTACTATAGATAGGATGTAGTATATTATAAGGGTAAGAATTATCTTTTTATATCTGCTGTTTTTCAAGTGACTTTAACTATAAATAGTCAATCTGCCAGGGCATATTTTTAACTCCTTCAAGAGGATATGGCCTGTCACATGGCAGGTGTCTAGTGACATTCCACCTACCATGAACAAATACTAATGCTCCTTGACCAATGTTGGGATTACATCTTGATAGACCCATCTCAAGTTGAAAATAGTGTAACTAAAATACATTTCGTACATAGCTGTGATGTCAGAGTAGCATATTTTAAATGTGCCCAGAACGCTTATATTGCTTACAGTTGGACAAAATCATGTATCACAGCCTTACTTTGTAATAAAGTGCTGAATATAGCATGTAATTTACTAAGTACTGCTCTGAAGCTGAAAAACAGCATTGTTGTATGGGTGTATTTTTTCACCATCATAAAGTTAAAAAGATCACAAGTAAGACCATTGCAAGTCAGGGACCATCTATATAATCAGGGGCTTCTTTTCAATCTATGAGGCACAAAGATAGGAAAAAAAAGTGACAATGGTAAGGATAAAGCTAACAGGACATGGCTAAAAATTTTAGCTGTAGGACCAGTCTCCTTCACCATCCAGTTTCATATTTTCATTTAACCACTTTTAAGACAAAGGCAATCAATCACTCATCACAAGGGCACTCTGAGAAGCAGACCACTGATTCAACAAAAGCTTCTGCTGGAGATACAATTTATCAGATAAGACAGAGCTATTGTTATTAGATGTTCCAAGTTCAATGAACCAGATGTTTATGCTAAAAATTAATGAGGCCCCATCTACTGTGTGTGTAAATAAAATGAAGAGTATGCTGTTGAGAAGGAGTGTGAATTTTCTTGGTGTGCTCTGAGTTGCAAACAACATAATTCATTTTGCCTAAGATAAGCTGATCATTATTTATTTAATCATATTTGGCAGCTCACAGACTGTCCTGGGAAATAATGAAAGTCAGACTAAATTTTTCTGTTAAAAGTGATACCAAGGAATGTTGAGAGAGTCTGTCTGGAGAAAATATCTCTGCCATTGAATAATAGCTTTTAGACAACTTGGGACTAAATTCTAGATCTGTCACTCATGCTCCAGGCGAACCAGATTTCACTGCCCCATGTAGAGAAGACATTTCCACATATATAATATTGCTCATGCCTCAGTTTTTAAATTGGTATATTATAGTTGTAAATTTTGATGGTATTTATTGTTACATATTTGCACATGCACACAACATAACTATATAATTTGTCCAATATTACACCCCAGCACTTCTCACACCTGTTTTTAGCTGTTAAGAAATCTAGGGAATGATCACAGTGAAATGAGGGTGTTCATAGATGTTATAAGACATAGTTTATGAATGTCTAGTTGTAATGGTTAATTTGAATTGTCAACTTGACTGGATTAAGAGATGTCAAAGATTAAGAAGCTTCTGGGTGTGTCAATAAGGGTTGTCTAGGAATGATTGGCATGTGGGATAGTGAACTGAAATGGAGACCCTCCCTAAGCATGGGCAGCACCATCTAAGAGGATGATGGCTTGGGTGGAATAAAAATTGGAATAACAAGGAACCAGCAGCAGATGCAAGCTTTATTCTTCTTGAATGGGTTCTTGATTGCTGCTGCGATCACCTGAGGATATCAAACTCTCACTCCTTTATTCTTCTAAAGAGGACTCTTCCAGTGATTCTTCAGGGAGTTTTCAAAGCCTTCAGTCTCAGACAAGGGTTTTTTCCTCTTGTTCTGAGGCTTCAGTCTCTTGGACTGGTTCCTTCAACTCTCCAGCCTTCGGGCAGCCATTATGGACTATCCAGCTTCTGACTGTATAAGACAATTTAAAAAATCTCATTTTTATAATCATACCTCTTATTGATTCTATTTCTCTAGAGAGCCCTGACTAATACACTAGGCAGGGTATAGAAGGATAATGTTGGCTATGAATTTTAATTAAATTTCAAACATGCCAAAAATGTTCTTTCATTTGTATTTCCTCCCACTACTCCCTGTGCTGCCTATGTTATTTTAAAGCAAATTTGAGTCATTATATTATTTCATTTGTTAGTTGGCATGTGTATATAAGCATTAAGTGTTCTGTTTTTTTAAAAAGTAACTTTGCTATGTTTATTTTACTCCAAAATGTAGACATATTTCAGTTATCTTTCTGTTATTGATTTGTAGCTAAATTTCATTATAGTCTGAGAGCAGATATTGGATGATTTGCATTCTTTTAAATTTATTATGATGTACGTTTAGAGCTCAGAATATGGGCTACTTGTTGAATTCTCCATGTGAGTTTGAGAAGAACACATACTCTGGTGTTTTGGGTAAAATAGTCTACAGCTGTTAGTTATATCCAATTGATTGATGGTGTTATGATATTCACTCTTGTCCTTACAGATTTTCTGACTGCTGAATCTTTCTATTTTTGAAGGAGGGGTTCTGAAATCTCTTCCTCCTCCTCCAACAGCAACACAACAACAACAACAACAACACATATGATACATTTATAAGCATATATGATTAAAAACCTTGTACTATTGTTATTTTGAATAAAATGTTGTAGGTCAATGGAGAATGAAAGTTTTTCATTTACCTTCACTTAATCCCTTCTTCCATGATCTCATTTCTTATGTATGTCTAAATTTCTCATGTGTGTAAATTTTGTCTCTCATTTTAACATTTTTGAATTTTTTATTTGCACATTTGAAGGATAGTTTGCAAGTAGGCAATTACAGATTTTTTTGTTGCTTCCTATATGAGGTAAAAAAGGAATAGCATAATTTTTGGTAGTACTGCAGATTAGTACAACCACTCTGAAAAGCAGTATGGAGATTCAACCCCCAAACTAGGAATGAAACCACCATATGACCCAGGTATCCTACTCCTTGGTATGTATCTAAAATAACTTTGACAGCATATGACAGCATATGACAATGATGCAACCACATTAATGTTTGTAGCAGTGAAACTCACAATAGCCAAGATATGAAACCAGCCCAGATATCTGTCAATAGATGAATGGAAGATGAATGAATTAAGAAAATATGATTTTACATAGATATATTTGTTAAATAATTTATAATATATAATCATATACAGATATATATTTCTGTCCCTGGTGCCCCCTTTCCTCTCCCTTTATTCTTCCCCATTCCCTTTCCTCTATTCTACTAGTCTTCCTTTAGCTCATTTATTTATTTTGAATTGATGCTTTGTAGATATACATATAGGTGGAATTTACTATGCTATTTTATACATACATGTAGTGTATTTTGTCAAATTCATTATACATTTTCTCCCATTTCCTATCCTGTCCCATTCATATATATACATACATACATACATACATATATATATTCTATTATATATTTATTATATATCTCTATATATTTGTATATAGATCCTATATATCATATATAATCATATAAATTTTTATTTACTCAAGTATATTTATATTTACTCAAACACAAAGAAGAGTTTTTATTCAATAAAGAGTTTTTATTCATAAAGAAAATTGAAATTATGGCATTTGCTGGTTAATGGATACAACTGTAAAATATCATGCTAAGTGAAAAAGCCAGACTTGGAAAATCAAGAGTGGAATATTTTTTTTCTGACATGCAAGAGCTACAGCAAAGTAAGAAGTGGGTTGTTGAATAACATAAACATAGAAGGAAGATCAGTGCAGCAGAAAAAAGAGATTGGGGGGAGGAAGAAAGGACAGGAAAGGGAAGAAAATGTATAATGAATTTGACAAAATATACTATGTGTATGTATAAAATACCACAATAAATTTCACGTATATGTATATCTACAAAGCACCAATTAATAATAAATAAATGAGTAAAAGGAAGACTAGTAGAGTAGAGGAAAGGCAATGGAGAAGAATAGGTGAGAGGAAAGGGGACACTGGGGACTGAAATGGAGTAAATTAAATACCAGGCATGTATGATTACATCAAAATTAAACCAATTATTATGTGTAACTTTAATACACTAATGAAAGCATAGAAATTTAAAAATTTACATCATAACAGGTGTAAGATGATATCTCATTGTGCTTTTAATTTGCATTCCCCTGATGATAAATATATATGTTGGTCATTTGTATATCTTCTTTTGAGAAAACAACTGTTTTGATCCTCTGCCCATTTCTTAAATGGATTATTTTTTTCTTAATATCAACTTGTAGGAGATTCTTTTGTATTTTGAATATTAGCCTCTTATTGAGACATAGTTTTATAAATATTTTGTCTAATTTCATAGATGGTCTTTTCATTTTATTAACTCTTTCCTTTGCTGAGTAGAAACTTTTTACTTTGTCATAGTCCCACGTGTCTATATTTGCTTTTGTTTCTGAACTTTTGATGTCAAATTGAGAAATCATTACCAATAACAGTGCCAAAACATTTTCTCATTTTTTTCTAGGCATTTACTTTTTCACTTCTTCAGTTTTCATCTTTAATCATTTTGAGCTGATTTGTGTGCCCATATGTGTGTGGCCTACAATAAGGATCCAATTTTATTTTTTTGGCACATGGATATTCAGTTGTTCCAACACCATTTATTGAAGAAATTGTCATTTTCCCTATATGTGTTTTTGACTCCCATGTATATTAATTATATATGGTTTTATTTCTTTACTCTTTTTTGTTCCATTGGTCTATGTCTGACTTTATGCTGTACTATCATAATTAAGTAAAAGGTATTAAAATCAGAAAAGAAGTAAAATTATATGGAGATAGCCTTAAAAACTCCCCAAATCTCTTAGAACAAATAAATAAATTCAGTAAGGTTTTAAGATATAATATCAACACAAAAATTGGATGGGTTTCTATAAACTGACAATGAATTATCCAAAAATGAAATAAGACATCAATCTTACTTAAAATAGCATCAGGAATAAAAATTTAAAATAAGGTAAAACAAAAAGGTGAAAGACTTGTACACTGACATCTAGAAAATACTGATGAAAACTACAGCAGACACAAACAAATAGAAAGACATACTTTGTTCATGGATTGGAATAATTATTATAGCTAAAATGTCTACATTACTCAAAGCAATCTACAGATTCAAGGAACTCCCTATCAAAATCTCAGTGGCATTTTTTTCTAGAAATAGAAAAAATTTATGAGTTTCCTAAAAGACCCAGATCTTTTTTTAATTCTAATTTGTTATATATGATACCAGAATGCATTAAAATTCATATTTTATATAAAGAGCACAATTTTTTATACCTCTGGTTGTACACAAAGTAGAGTCACACCATTCATGTCTTCATATATGTACTTAGGGTAATGATGTCCATCTCATTCCACCCTCTTTCCTACCCCCTATCCCCTTTCCTTCCCCTCCATCCCCTTTGCTCTATCTAGAGTTCATCTAATCCTCCCATGATCCCCGCAAACCCAATTATGAATCAGCATTCTTATGTCAGAGAAAATATTTGGCATTTGGTTTTTGGGATTGGCTAACTTCACTTAGCATTATATTCTCCAACTCCATCCGTTTACCTGCAAATGCCATGATTTTATTCTCTTTTAATGATAAATAATATTCCATTGTATATATACCACATTTTTTATCCATTCATGAACTTAAGGGCATTTAGGTTGATTTCACAGTTTAGCTATTGTGAATTGTGCTGCTATAAATACTGATGTGGTTGTGTCCCTGTAGTATGCAGTTTTTAAGTCCTTTGGGTATAGATGGAGAAATGGGATAGCTGGATTGAATGGTGGTTCCATTACCAGTTTTCAAGGAATCTCCATACTGCTTTCCATATTGGCTACATCAATTTGCAGTCCCACCCACTAGCAATGTATGACTGTCATTTACCCCTACATCCTTGCCAACACTTATTGTTGTTTGTATTCTGAATAACTGCCATTCAGACTGGAGTAAGATGAAATCTTAGAGTAGTTTTGATTTGCATTTCTCTAATTGCTAGAGATGTCCAACATTTTTTCATATATTTGTTGATTGATTGTATATCATCTTCTGAGAAGACCCAGATCTTTAAAAAGAAGAACAAAGCTGAAGGCATCATACATGCTGATTTTGAAATATATAATGAAACTACAGTGAATAAAACAGCATGATAGGACATAAAGATAGACAGATGGGGATTTTAAAGGTGTTGTTCCATAATATTCCGACTCTCAGCCTAAGCTATAGAGAAGCTGTCTTAAGGACATTTGTGGATATGGTATTTGTCTAACTGACTAAAACCCCCAAAGAATCCCTAAATTATGTTAAAAAAGAATTGTTTTGGTATTATCAATTTCAATTATACCATCCTGCAATATGGAAGACAGAGTAAGAAAAATGTCCACAACCAGATTTACAATGGCTATGTGACAGTTATGGGCTGAATTTAGATGAGAAGAAAACAAAACAAAACAAAATACTGAACTTTGAGTTGATGCTATAATGAGATGAGAATCTAGAATTTTAGGTAGAGGTAGTAAGTGAAGTTTGCATACGGCAACAATGCGAATTTTTAGCAGTCAGAAGTGGGAGTGTGGATCTGCGGGAAGATGGCGGTGAAGGGAGTGCATCACCCCCGTGTGCCGCGTCACTGTGCGGGAGAATGATGAGTTAAAACAGCTGAAGGCTGTCTTGTTGGGAATTTCCAGCGAAATTGAGGTGCTCCAGAATCTAGTGGAGGGATTTTCATCGCGTGAGGATTGGCTGCGGGGGCTCGATCGTGGGCGATTTCTCCGCACGGAGGGTCGCATGGCTTGTTCGGCGGATTGCCCCGCTGCAAGAGTCTGCAGCGCGCGCTGGGAAGCGGCGAGGTGGCGGCGAGGAGGTGCAGTGCTGCGGATTCTGTGGGCTCCTGCCAGTGGTGCAATGGCTGCGCTCAGTGCTTAGTTCTGGGTTTGAGACGGAGGAGGGAAGCGGTCCAGTTCCGTTCTCCACACCGGTTGGTCCACGGAGGAGGCCAGCAGCCGCCATCTTTGAGAGCTGATGTAATCATCCCTGTTTTCTACTGATCTCAGCTCATTCAGCTATGGAACAGGTGATTTCAGGCTGTTATTTGCCTGCTTCTCCTAGACAGATAGCACAGGCTCAGGGCTAGAGAACCCGCGGAGACAGCTTCTTGGAGCTCGCCCCTAGCAGGGCGTGCACCGAGCTCTGAGCAGCCGGGTTCTGGCTCCCAGAGCTGCTTTGGCCCAGGGATGGGGAACCCATGGAGACTGCTTCTTGGAGCCTGCTCCTAGCGGACCGTGCACTGAGCTCTGAGCAGCCGGGTTCTGGCTCCTGGAACTGTTTTGGCCCAGGGCTGGGGGAACCCACGGAGTCTGCTTCTTGGAGCCCGCTCCCAGCAGAGCGTGCACTGAGCACGGGGTGGCCGGGTTCTGGCTCCCGGAGCTGCTTTGGCCCAGGGCTGGGGATCCCGCGGAAACTGCTTCTCGGTCTGGGTCCTGCTGGGTGCTGTGGGGGCCAGAGGGGCAGAATGGAGCTGCCGCCTGCACCCAGAACAGGCCAAGCAACCCGCCGGTGTGGTATCACGTCACCCCAACTGCAGCTGGGGCTGAAGAGAGCAGCCGCCCACGCCTGGATCAGGTCCAGCGACCCGATGGCGTGGTAGTCAAGTCACCCCATTTGGAGTAGGGGCCGAGCAGAGCCGCCACCCGAGCCTGCAAGGTAGGCAGACCTGCGACCCACCGGCGGGACAGGCCCGGTGGCCTGCCAGCGTGGTGGACACGTCTCACCGATTGGAGTGGGGAATGAGCGGGGCCACTGCCTGTGCCCGGAAAAGGGCCAGTGACCCACCGGCGTGGCAGTCAAGTCACCCCATTTGGAGTGGGGGCGGAGCAGAGCCGCTGCCCGAGCTCGCAAGTTAGGCAGACCAGCGGCCCACAGGCGGAATGGGCCTAGCGGCCGGCTGGCAAGGCAGACACGTCACACTGGTTGGAGTGGGGGTGGAGCAGAGCCGCCGCCCGTGTCCAGAAAAGGCCCAGCGACCCACTGGAGTGGCAGTCAGGTAGCCCCATTTGGAGTGGGGGCCGAGCAGAGCTGCCGCCCGAGCCCGCAAGGTAGGCAGACCTGCAACCCACTGGCGGAACAGGCCCAGAGGCCTGCCAGCGTGGTAGACACGTCACACCAATTGGAGTAGGGGCTGAGCAGAGCCGCCGCCTGCATCCGTATCAGGCCCAACGACCCGTGGGCGTGGTAGTCACGTCACCACAATTGGTGTGGGGCCAGAGCAGAGCCGCCACCCACGCCCGCAGGGTGGGCAGACCTGCGACCGACCGGCAGAGCAGGCCTAGCGGCCCGCCAGCGTGGTAGACAGATCACCCCAATTGGAGGAGGAGCACAGCCACTACCGGCCCTGCAAGGGAGATTTTTCAACTATACAAGAGCAATATAAATAAATAGGGGGAAAATTTCAAAAACACAACAGTTTTACCAAGCAGAAAGAAACGCGAGCAGTATGAAAAGACAAGGCAAGAAAGGACCACAAGCAATGCAGGTCAACTCAACTTTAGAAGAGGTAATAGCTGCAAAAGATGGAATGTCAGATAAAGAATTTAGGATAGGCCGCCGCCGCCTCCCGCGGAGCGCCATAGAGCAGACTCTTCACCGCGCGAGTGAGCTGCCGAGTTAAATGAAACAGCTGATGAGATGAGTGACAATTTAAAATCTAAGTGATCTGAGAACACACACTGAGCCCTGATCGGCTGAATTCAAGCTCCCGTTCACCTGCTTCCCGCAAACAGCTGTGATTCAGCATTAATCCATCCGGCTGAAACAACTGGTCAGCCCTTCTCATCCTACGGAGGTAAATGCCTACCGAGCCTTCATAAGTAGTGGCCACAGGTTTGAAACGGGGCTTGGGAGAGACAGTAAGGACCCATCCGTTGCATTGGTCGCCCGGCAAAGGGAAACGAACTGTTGCCATTTGCAAGAGACACCACTATGGCAGAGAACTGACGTCATCAGACTGCGGCAGAGGAGATAACTTCATTGAAACCTGCGGCTACAGGTGTGTAATCCCCTAGCCTTCCCTCTCCACACATCGGGGAAACCTGAAGGGCCCCTCCCAGCTCTCCCATGAGTGCTACAGCCAGCCCGAGGGAATCAGAGGTGGTGCGAGACGCGGGACTACCGCTCCCACCAGGGCTGACGGCAGAGGTCTCTTGCACCAGCTACGGGGGAATGGCTACCGGAGAGCAAGTAAAATTCGCTGAGGATTCTCAGCCCCAAGCTCTACAAACTTAGGGTCTGAGGGAATGGCAAACTGGAAGAGTGTGCCCAGTCGTCCATGAAAACAGGGCTCCCGGGAGCAGTAGACCTGGCGTGTAGCCAGTATTGTGGTGAGCGGCACCCGTGAGAGGGGCCTGGCTAGAGGAATAGTGGGAAGTGACTAGACACAAGAGGAGGCCCTAGACACTCAGGATTGGAGACTCGCCCAGTCTGGGAGGAGCTGCTGCACAGTGATTGGTTCTCGCGTATTGACAGGAGAAACTTGACCTGGTGGGCACAGCGCCACCTACTGGAAGAGAAGTTAATCAAACTCTAAGACTGCATTTATCAGGTTTTTTTTCTTTTTTTCTTTTCTCTTTTTTTTTTGATTTGGGTTTTTCTTTCATTTTCATTTTTCTTTCTTGTTGTTTTTTAATTTTTTTTTACAATTTTTTAAAATTTTTTTTCTTCTAATTTTAATTCTAATTTTTTTTAATTATTATTATTTTTTTTAATTTTTTTCTTTTTTTAGTTCCTATTTTCTTCTTCTTTTGTCTTTTCATTTTTCTTATCCCCCTTCCTTGAATTCTACCTGCCTACTCTCATTCTCTTTAGTGACTTCTTCCCTTCCCTACTAATACCTTTCCTCCCAAGCATCAAATTAATTTATAGGAGTAAACAGTAACTCAGCAGTCAAACAGAACAAGAAGTAACATGAGCAGCTTCAAAAAGCAAGGAAGAAAAGGAGTACAAACAATGCAGGACAGCCTAAATATTCAGGAGGACCTAGAGTCATCAGAAAAATGGTCATATAAAGAACTCAAGGAACACCTTAGACAGATGGAATGGAACCTTAAAGAGGATACAAGACAGCAAATTCAAGCAGCGAAAGAACACATTGAGAATGAATTACATAAACAGATAAAAGAAGAAGTTAAGCATCTTTATCAGGAGATAGAGATTATAAAAAATAATCCCAAACAATAATTCTAGAAATGAAGGAAACGATAAACCAAATTAAAAACTCAATTGAGAGTATCACTAACAGAATGGAGCAAGTAGAAGCCAGAACGTCAGATAATGAAGACAAAATATATCATCTTGAAAAGAGTCTAGCCAACTCAGAAAGGCTGGTAAAAAATCACGAGAAAAACATCCAAGAGTTATGGGATAACATAAAAAAACCAAACTTACGAGTCATCGGGATAGAAGAAGGTACAGAGATTCAAACCAAGGGAATGAGGAACCTGCTGAATGAAATAATTACAGAAAACTTTCCAGAAATAAAAAAGGAAACAGATATACAAGTTGAAGATGCATACAGGACACCGAGCACACAAAATCACAGTAGACCAACGCCAAGACACATTGTTATGAAGATATCCAATATACAGAACAAAGAGAAAATATTAAAAGCTACAAGAGAAAGGAGACAGATTACATTCAGGGGTGAACCAATAAGGTTAACAACTGATTTTTCATCACAGACACTGAAAGCAAGAAGGTCATGGAACAATGTATTTCAAACACTGAAAGACAATGGATGCCAAACAAGAATCCTGTATCCAGCAAAATTAAGCTTCAGGTATGACAATGAAATAAAAATCTTTCATGATGAACAAAAGTTAAAAGAATTTGCAGCCAGAAAACCAGCATTGCAAAGCATTTTGAGCAAAACACTACACGAAGAAGAAATGAAAAACAATAACCAAAACCATCAGTGGGAAGTGCCTCTGTAAAGACAGAGGGCGAGGGGAAAGATAATCATGGAGAAACAAACTAAATTTTTTTAAAAAAGGATAAACAATCAAACATGGATGGAAGTTCAAACCATTTATCAATAGTAACTCTGAATGTTAATGGCTTAAACTCTCCAATAAAGTGACATAGGCTGGTATCATGGATTAAAAAAACAAATCCAACAATATGCTGCCTCCAGGAGACACATCTGATTGGAAAAGACATACACAGGCTGAAGGTGAAAGGATGGGAAAAAATATACCACGCACACGGTCCTCGTAAGCAAGCAGGGGTGGCCATCCTCATATCGAATAAAATCGACTTCAAGACTAAGTTTATCAAAAGGGATAAAGAAGGGCATTATATACTGTTAAAAGGAACCATTCACCAACAAGACATAACAATTATCAATATTTATGCACCAAATAATGGTGCTGCGACATTCATAAAACAAATTCTCCTCAAGTTCAAGAACCAAATAGACCACAACACAATAATTATGGGTGACTGCAACACACCTCTCTCACCATTGGACAGATCCTCCAAACAAAAGTTTAATAAAGAAACTATAGAACTCAATATCACAATCAATAACCTAGACTTAACTGACATATATAGAATATATCAACCATCATCAAGTGGATATACTTTTTTCTCAGCAGCACATGGATCCTTCTCAAAAATAGACCATATATTATGCCATAGGGCAACCCTCAGTAAATATAAAGGATGGAGATAATACCATGCATGTTATCTGATCATAATGGAATGAAACTGGAAATCAATGATAAAAGAAGGAAGGAAAAATCCTACATCACATGGAAAATGAACAATATGTTACTGAATGATCAATGGGTTACAGAAGACATAAAGGAGGAAATCAAAAAATTCTTAGAGATAAATGAAAATACAGACACAACATATCGGAATCTATGGGACACAATGAAAGCAGTTTTAAGAGGAAAATTCATCGCCTGGTGGTCATTCCTCAAAAAAAGAAAAAAACAACAAATAAATGAGCTCACACTTCATCTCAAAGCCCTAGAAAAGGAAGAGAAAAACAACAGCAAATGTAGCAGAAGGCAAGAAATAATTAAAATCAGAGCGGAAATCAATGAAATTGAAACAAGAGAAACTATTCAAAAAATTAACAAAACTAAAAGTTGGTTCTTTGAAAAAATAAATAAGATTGACAGACCTTTAGCCATGCTAACGAAGAGAAGAAGAGTGAGAACTCAAATTCCTAACATACGGGATGAAAAAGGCAATATCACAACAGATGCTACAGAAATACAGAAGACAATTAGAAATTATTTTGAAAACCTATATTCCAATAAAATAGAAGATAGTGAAGACATCGATAAATTTCTTAAGTCATATGATTTGCCCAGAGTGAGTCAGGAGGATACACACAATTTGAACAGACCAATATCAATGGATGAAATTGAAGAAGCCATCAAAAGACTACCAACCAAGAAAAGCCCAGGACCGGATGGGTATACAGCGGAGTTTTACAAAACCTTTAAAGAAGAATTAATACGAATACTTTTCAAGTTATTTCAGGAAATAGAAAAAGAGGGAGCTCTTCCAAATTCATTCTATGAGGCCAACATCACCCTGATGCCTAAACCAGACAAAGACACCTCAAAGAAAGAAAACTATAGACCAATATCTCTAATGAACCTAGATGCAAAAATCCTCAATAAAATTTTGGCGAATCGAATACAAAAACACATCAAAAAAATAGTGCACCATGATCAAGTAGGATTCATCCCTGGGATGCAAGGATGGTTCAACATACGGAAATCAATAAATGTTATTCACCACATCAATAGACTTAAAGATAAGAACCATATGATCATCTTGATAGACGCAGAGAAAGCATTCGACAAAGTACAGCATCCCTTTATGTTCAAAACATTAGAAAAACTAGGGATAACAGGAACTTACCTTGACATTGTAAAAGCTATCTATGCTAAGCCTCAGGCTAGCATCATTCTGAATGGACAAAAGTTGAAGGCATTCCCTCTAAAATCCGGAACAAGACAGGGATGCCCTCTATCACCACTTCTATTCAATATAGTTCTCGAAACACTGGCCAGAGCAATTAGACAGACGAAAGAAATTAAAGGCATAAAAATTGGAAAAGAAGAACTTAAATTATCACTATTTGCAGATGACATGATTCTATACCTAGAATACCCAAAAGGGTCTACAAAGAAACTACTAGAACTAATAAATGAATTCAGCAAAGTGGCAGGATATAAAATCAACACGCATAAATCAAAGGCATTTCTGTATATCAGCGACAAAACTTCTGAAACGGAAATAAGGAAAAACACTCCATTCACAATATCCTCAAAAAAATAAAATACTTGGGAATCAACCTAACAAAAGAGGTGAAAGATTTATACAATGAAAACTACAGAACCCTAAAGAGAGAAGTAGAAGAAGATCTGAGAAGATGGAAAAATATACCCTGTTCATGGATAGGCAGAACTAACATCATCAAAATGGCGATATTACCAAAAGTTCTCTATAGGTTTAATGCAATGCCAATCAAAATCCCAACAGCATTTCTTATAGAAATAGATAAAGCAATCATGAAATTCATATGGAAAAATAAAAGACCCAGAATAGCAAAAGCAATTCTAAGCAGGAAGTGTGAATCAGGTGGTATAGCGATACCAGATTTCAAACTATATTACAGAGCAATAGTGACAAAAACAGCATGGTACTGGTACCAAAACAGGCGGGTGGACCAATGGTATAGAATAGAGGACACAGAGACTAATCCACAAAGTTACAACTATCTTATATTTGATAAAGGGGCTAAAAGCATGCAATGGAGGAAGGATAGCATCTTCAACAAATGGTGTTGGGAAAACTGGAAATCCATATGCAACAAAATGAAACTGAATCCCTTTCTCTCGCCATGCACAAAAGTTAACTCAAAATGGATAAAGGAGCTTGATATCAAATCAGAGACTCTGCGTCTGATAGAAGAAAAAGTTGGCTCCAATCTACATATTGTGGGGTCGGGCTCCAAATTCCTTAATAGGACACCCATAGCACAAGAGTTAATAACAAGAATCAACAAATGGGACTTTCTTAAACTGAAAAGTTTTTTCTCAGCAAGAGAAACAATAAGAGAGGTAAATAGGGAGCCTACATCCTGGGAACAAATTTTTACTCCTCACACTTCAGATAGAGCCCTAATATCCAGAGTATACAAAGAACTCAAAAAATTAGACAATAAGATAACAAATAACCCAATCAACAAATGGGCCAAGGACCTGAACAGACACTTCTCAGAGGAGGATATACAATCAGTCAACAAGTACATGAAAAAATGCTCTCCATCTCTAGCAGTCAGAGAAATGCAAATCAAAACCACCCTAAGATACCATCTCACTACATTAAGATTGGCAGCCACTATGAAGTCAAACAACAACAACTGCTGGCGAGGATGTGGAGAAAAGGGTACACTTGTACATTGCTGATGGGATTGCAAATTCGTGCGGCCAATTTGGAAAGCAGTTTGGAGATTCCTGGGAAAGCTGGGAATGGAACCACCATTTGACCCTGCTATTGCCCTTCTCGGACTATTCCCTGAAGACCTTAAAAGAGCACGCTACAGGGATACTGCCACATCAATGTTCATAGCAGCACAATTCACAATAGCTAGACTGTGGAACCAACCCAGATGCCCTTCAATAGATGAATGGATAAAAAAAATGTGGCATCTATACACAATGGAGTACTATGCAGCAATAAAAAATGACAAAATCATAGAATTTGCAGGGAAATGGATGGCACTAGAGCAGATTATGCTTAGTGAAGCTAGCCAATCCCTAAAAAACAAATACCAAATGTCTTCTTTGATATAATGAGAGCAACTATGAACAGAGCAGGGAGGAAGAGCAGGAAGAAAAGATTAACATTAAACAGAGACATGAGATGGGAGGGAAAGGGAGAGAAAAGGGAAATTGCATGGAAATGAAGGGAGACCCTCATTTCTATACAAAATTACATATAAGAGGTTGTGAGGGGAATGGGAAAATAAACAAGGAGAGAAATGAATTACAGTAGATGGGGTAGAGAGAGAAGATGGGCGGGGAGGGGAGGGGGGATAGTAGGGGATAGGAAAGGTAGCAGAATACAACAATTACTAATAGGGCATTATGTAAAATTGTGGATGTGTAACCCACATGATTCTGCAATCTGCATTTGGGGTAAAATTGGGGGTTCATAACCGACTTCAATCTAATGTATGAAATATGATATATCAAGAGCTTTGTAATGTTGTGAACAACCAATAAAAAAAAATTGACACACACACAAAAAATCCAATAAATAAATGGACAAAAGAAAAAAAAAAGAATTCAGGATATACATGGTTCAGATGATCTGGAGTCTCAAGGACGACATGAGACAGCAAAATCAGACAATAAAAGATCACTTTGACAAGGAATTACATAAACAAATCCAAGAAGCAAAGGATCAATTATACAGGGAGATAGAGGTAATAAAAAACAAACAAATAGAAATCCTAGAAATGCAGGAAGCAATAAACCAACTTAAAAACTCAATTGAGAATACTACCAGCAGAGTAGAACACATAGAAGATAGAACATCAGACAATGAAGATAAAGTATTTCAACTTGAAAAGAACATAGACAGCTCAGCAAGACAGTTAAGAAACCATGAGCAAAACATCCGAGAGATACGGGATAACATAAAGAGACCAAACTTAAGAGTCATTGGGATACAGGAAGGCATGGAGGTCCAAACCAAAGGAATAAACAATCTATTCAATGAAATAATATGAGAAAACTTCCCAGACTTGAAGAATGAGAGAGAATCCCAAATCCTAGAAGCCTACAGGATGCTGAATGTGCAAAATCATAAGAGATCCACACCTAGACACATTATAATGAAGATGCCCAACATACAGAATAAGGAGAGAATTTTAAAAGCTACAAGAGAAAGGAAGCAGATTACATTTAGGGGTAAACGAATCAGGATAACAGCTGATCTTTCAACACAGACTGTGAAAGCTAGAAGATCCTGGAATAACATATTTCAAACACTGAAAGAAAATGGGTTCCAGCCAAGAATCGTGTGTCCGGCGAAATTAAGCTTGAGGATGGAAGATGAAATTAAATCCTTCCACGATAAACAAAAGTTAAAAGAATTTGCAGCTAGAAAACCATCTCTTCAAAAAATCCTTGGCAAAACATTACAGGAAGAGGAAATGGAAAATAACAATGAAAACCAACAGTGGGTGGTAGGACAATAAAGGGGGGAAAATAATCAAAGAAGAAAACAAATCAGGTTTAGTAACATTAATAAACAAATATGGCTGGAAGAACAAACCATATTTCAATAATAACCCTAAATGTTAATGGCTTAAACTCACCAATTAAGAGACACAGGCTAGTAGAATGGATCACAAAACAAGACCCAACAATATGCTGCCTACAGGAGACACATTTGATAGGAAAAGATATACATAAACTGAAGGTGAAAGGTTGGGAAAAATCATATCACTCATATGGACTGTGGAAACAAGCAGGAGTGTCCATACTCATATCAAATAAAATAGATTTCAAGCCAAAGTTAATCAAAAGGGATAAAGAGGGACACTCCATACTGCTCAAGGGAACCATACACCAACAAGACATAACAATCATAAATATATAGGCCCAAACAATGGAGCAGCTATGTTCATCAAGCAAACTCTTCTCAAGTTCAAGAGTCTAATAGACCACCATACAATAATCATGGGAGACTTCAACACACCTCTGGACAGATCTTCCAAACAAAGGTTGAATAAGGAAACTATAGAACTCAATAACACAATTAACAACCTAGACTTAATTGACATATATAGAATATACCACCCAACATCAAGCAGTTACACTTTTTTCTCAGCAGCACATGGGTCCTTCTCAAAAATAGATCATTATTATGTCACAGGGCAACTCTTAGACAATATAAAGGAGTAGAGATAATACCATGCATCTTATCTGATCATAATGGAATGAAACTGAAAATCAACGATAAAAGAAGGAAGGAAAAATCATGCATCACTTGGAGAATGAACAATAGGTTACTGAATGATCAATGGGTTTTAGAAGACATCAAGGAGGAAATTAAAAAATTCTTAGAGTTAAATGAAAACTCAGACACAACATATTGGAATCTATGGGACACATTGAAAGCAGTTCTAAGAGGAAAATTCATTGCTTGGAGTTCATTCCTTAAAAAAAGAAAAAAACAACAAATAAATGATCTCATACTTCATCTCAAAATCCTAGAAAAAGAAGAGCAAAACAACAGCTAAAGAAGTAGAAGGCAAGAAATAATTAAAATCAGAGCTGAAATTAATGAAATCGAAACAAAAGAAACAATTGAAAAAATTGACAAAACTAAAAGTTGGTTCTTTGAAAACATAAATAAAATCGACAGACCCTTAGCCATGCTAATGAAGGGAAGAAGAGAGAGAACTCAAATTACTAGCATATTGGATGAAAAAGGCAATATCACAACAGACACTTCAGAAATACAGAATATAATCAGAAATTATTTTGAATCCTTATACTCCAATAAAATAGAAGATAGTGAAGGCATCGATAAATTTCTTAAGTCATATGATCTGCCCAGATTGAGTCAGGAGGATATAGACAACCTAAACAGACCAATAACAATTGAGGAACTAGAAGAAACCATCAAAAGACTACCAACTAAGAAAAGCCCAGGACCGGATGGGTATACAGCAGAGTTTTACAAAACCTTTAAAGAGGAACTAATACCAATACTTTTCAAGCTATTTCAGGAAATAGAAAAAGAGGGAGAACTTCCAAATTCATTCTATGAGGCCAACATCACCCTGATGCCTAAACCAGACAAAGACACTTCAAAGAAAGAAAACTACAGACCAATATCTCTAATGAACCTAGATGCAAAAATCCTCAATAAAATTCTGGCGAATTGGATTCAAAAACATATCAAAAAAATTGTACACCATGATCAAGTAGGATTCATCCCTGGGATGCAAGGCTGGTTCAATATACGGAAATCAATAAATGTTATTCACCACATCAATAGACTTAAAAATAAGAACCATATGATCATCTCGATAGACGTAGAAAAAGCATTTGACAAAGTACAGCATCCCTTTATGTTCAAAACTCTAGAAAAATTAGGGATAACAGGATCATACCTCAACATAGTAAAAGCAATCTATGCTAAGCCACAGGCTAGCATCATTCTGAATGGAGAAAAATTGAAGGCATTCCCTCTAAAATCTGGAACAAGACAGGGATGCCCTCTCTCACCACTTCTGTTCAACATAGTCCTCGAAACACTGGCCAGAGCAATTAGACAGACGAAAGAAATTAAAGGCATAAAAATAGGAAAAGAAGAACTTAAATTATCACTATTTGCAGATGACATGATCCTATACCTAGCAGACCCAAAAGGGTCTACAAAGAAACTATTAGAGCTAATAAATGATTTCAGCAAAGTGGCAGGATATAAAATCAACATGCATAAATCAAATGAATTCCTGTATATGAGCGACAAATCCTCTGAAATGGAAATGAGGACAACTACTCCATTCACAATATCCTCAAAAAAAAAAATACTTGGGAATCAACCTAACAAAAGAGGTGAAAGACTTATACAATGAAAACTACAGAACCCTAAAGAGAGATATAGAAGAAGATCTTGGAAGATGGAAAAATATTCCCTGTTCATGGATAGGCAGAACTAACAGTATCAAAATGGCAATATTACCAAAATTCTCTATAAGTTCAATGCAATGCCAATCAAAATTCCAACGGCATTTCTTGTAGAAATAGATAAAGCAATCATGAAATTCATATAGAAAAATAAAAGACCCAGAATAGCAAAAACAATGCTAAGCAGGAAGTGTGAATCAGGCGGTATAGCGATACCAGACTTCAAACTATACTACAGAGCAATAGTAACAAAAACAGCATGGTACTGGTACCAAAACAGGCAGGTCGACCAATGGTATAGAATAGAGGACACAGAAACCAATCCACAAAACTACAACTATCTTATATTTGATAAAGGGGCCAAAAGCATGCAGTGGAGGAAGGATAGCATCTTCAACAAATGGTGCTGGGAAAACTGGAAATCCATTTGCATCAAAATGAAACTGAATCCCTTTCTCTTGCCATGCACAAAACTTAACTCAAAATGGATCAAGGAGCTTGATATCAAATCAGAGACACAGCGTCTGATAGAAGAAAAAGTTGGCTATGATCTACATACTGTGGGGTTGGGCTCCAAATTCCTCAATAGGACACTCATAGCACAAGATTCAACAAATGGGGCTTACTCAAACTAAAAAGTTTTTTCTCAGCAAAAGAAACAATAAGAGAGGTAAATAGGGAGCCTACATCCTGGGAACAAATCTTTACTCCTCACACTTCAGATAGAGCCCTAATATCCAGAATATACAAAGAACTCAAAAAATAGACAACAAGATAACAAATAACCCAATCAACAAATGTGCCAAGGACCTGAACAGACACTTCTCAGAGGAGGACATACAATCAATCAACAAGTACATGAAAAAATGCTCACCATCGCTAGCAGTCAGAGAAATGGAAATCAAAACCACCCTAAGATACCATCTCACTCCAGTAAGATTGGCAGCCATTACAAAGTCAAACAACAACAAGTGCTGGCGAGGATGTGGGGAAAAGGGTACACTTGTTCATTTTTGGTGGGACTGCAAATTGGTGCAGCCAATTTGGAAAGCAGTATGGAGATTTCTTGGAAAGCTGGGAATGGAACCACCATTTGACCCAGCTATTCCCCTTCTAGGTCTATTCCCTAAAGACCTTATAAGAGCATGCTACAGGGACACTACTACATCGATGTTCATAGCAGCACAATTCACAATAACAAGACTGTGGAAGCAACCTAGATGCCCTTCAATAGACGAATAGATAAACAAATGTGGAATTTATACACAATGGAGTATTACTCTGAATTAAAAAATGACACAATCATAGAATTTGGAGGGAAATGGATGGCATTAGAGCATATTATGCTAAGTGAAGCTAGCCAATCCCTAAAAAACAAATGCCAAATGTGTTCTTTGATATAAGGAGAGTAACTAAGAACAGAGTAGGGACGAAGAGCATGAGAAGAAGATTAACATTAAACAGGGATGAGAGGTGGGAGGGAAAGGGAGAGAGAAGGGAAATTGCATGGAAATGGAAGGAGACCCTCAGGGTTATACAAAATTACATACAAGAGGAAGTGAGGGGAAAGGGAAAAATCATACAAGGGGGAGAAATGAATTACAGTAGAGGGGGTAGAGAGAGAAGAGGGGTGGGGAGGGTAGGGGAGGGGGGATAGTAGAGGATAGGAAAGGCAGCAGAATACAACAGACACGAGTATGGCAATATGTAAATCAATGGAAGTGTAACTGATGTGATTCTGCAATCTGTATACGGGGTAAAAATGGTAGTTCATAACCCACTTGAATCAAAGTGTGAAATATGATATATCAAGAACTATGTAATGTTTTGAACGACCAACAATAAAATAAATAAATAAATAAATAAATGAATAAATAAATAAATAAGAAAATATATTAACAAAGATCTCAGGGAGCTTCCTATCATTCTCCTAGAATGCATGATTCGTTTCCCTCAGCTGGGTAGTGAGGGGTTCTATCCCACAATGTGTAGCTTGAACATTTTCACAGAAAATTCTGTTGCTTAGCTTTACCGGACACCTTTGCATAAATGAATAGTATACCTAAGCCACCTAGGGTTTGCTTTCTCTGAGGTATCCAATTTCCTTGGCCCAGATTTAGCCAAACATCTTTTGTCTTCATTAAATTATCAAAATTTACTGTAAAATTTCACAGATCTGTAAATCCAGGACCTGAAAAATATTACCTCTAGAAGTAAAATAATAATAATAATAATAATAATAATAATAATAATAATAATAAGTTAGATAATTTAAATTTGACTCACAATATTGTTGCCAGTTCTCATTGCCTCAGAGAAACTATTACTATATTCATGGGGTATTATGGGATGAATTAGTGAAAATTCTATAGGTTCATGAAAAAACACCAATTCAATGGCCATTTATTTACAATGAACACAAATAGCTATAGCAATACTCAAAGTAACATACTTACTTATATTTAGAACTTTCAATTTGATTCTGAAATTCTTCTTTCAAAAGTCACAACTTGTTCAATAGGTATTTAAAGTCTTGAAGAGATTGGCAGGTTAGCAAATTTCAGCAGATTAGCAAGAACAAAAAAAAAGCCCATTAAAAAAAAAAAAAAGAAGTGGGAGTGTGGTAGATTAAGGGTGTCCACAAAATCTCTGATGCTTTTTCTTTAGCAGTGCTAACAATTTTCTCTTCCCATGAAGTTAAGTGGGCTTGCAACTGTTTTGGCAAATGGAGTGTGGTAGAAGTTATGTTAATGCTGAATATAGTTCTATCTTTGAGATAACTGGCAATTTTCACCTTGATCTGTTGTTTTCATGAAAAAAATCTGACCTAAGCTTTCCTGTTGAAGGAACACATGAAGCAAATGGAGAAGGATACAGAGAAATAGAGAAAAAGGCCTTGTCAGCTCCCACCTATTCCATGACATCTATTGAATTAATCACAGCCAAGGTCTCAGACAAGTCTGGGGCAGAGTCAACTCCGACTTACAACACTTCTGTGGGTAAAATTAAAAAATTAATTGTTTTAAACCTTTAAATATTTTAGGTCCCGGAGTGTAATGCAGCAATAGTTAACAGAACCCTACACACTCCTTTATATTTCAACTCCATTAACATTTGATGATGTTACCAATTTCACAAATAGAAGTGAGAATAAAAATGATTTATTAGAGCTAGCATAAGCCAGCTCAGAGTAGAAGTTGCCTTTTCCACACAGTCTTTCATAAACTAAATGGGATAAGAGGGACCAAAGGTGGAGTTGAGACACAAGTATAGGAGAAGGGTCAGAATCAAGTTGTTTGCAAAATGAAAACAGACAGAAAAGTCAACATATCTGCTTAAAATATCTCTTTATACAATATGTCTGACTATTTGTAAATTCTGGAAATTACCACTCTTTCAAGGCCAGCTACCACTTGTAGGAACCTAGAAAGTAAGTAATATAATAATTGTTCTTGCCTATTAACTCTAGAAATACTTTTATAATGATGACTTCTATTCTTTTACTTAGTATGAGTTTGGTGCCAAGTAAATAAAAGAAAACAACATTTTGATGAATTCTTTGTATTTAACCTACATTATATCATATTGCTTCACATTAAAATTTGTCAAAATAGGGGCTGGGATATAGCTCTGTCAGAAGAGTGATTGCCTCACATGCACACTGCTCTGGGTTCAATCGCCAGCACCCCTCCCGCCCCCCCCCCCCCCCCGCAAATTTTGTCAAAATAAATATAAACAGTAAAATAAAATTTAAAAAGGAAAAAATTTTGGGAGTCATAATCTTTAATCATCAAAGGCTGAGGGAAAATTGACATGTTAATAAGATAGAGGACTTTTGAGAGTTTTTTTTTCATTCTGCCTTCAATTTTAGTAACATTTTCTAATAATACTTATCAATTTTACCAGATGATTTCTAAAACATCTATGGGGAAAGAGACTCTAGAACTCTTCAGATTAACTCCCAGTTATTTTATTTATGTTGATTAGTTGATTACAATGTCATTTATTTAATTGCTTATTTATCCTGTCTGTTTGAAGAAAAAGAAATTAGGACATACTTCCTAAAAATTATCCTAAAATCATATGTCTCTTAGTGTTCACTTTTCCAATAATGGAAGCCTGGTCTTATATTAAAATCTTCAAAATATAAAAGTATTATAATTTTATTCATCACATTTTGATGTGTTAATCTGGAGGGACCCTACAGCTAAACATACTGAAAAAATATACCCATCTACTCAGTGCATGGATAACATGGGCATATTTGTTTATTTGATTTCATACAAGATATATGAGAAAATGTACCAAATTAATTTTATCAACAGATATCCCATCAAATATTCAGCATTAAGATTATATGACTAATATCCCATTTGTTTAAATCTCCCCTATGCTAGCTGGAATGCATTTTAAAATACAATTAGACCATATTTTCTCTTTATCCAGTTATACATATTTTAACATATCCTGTTATACATATTTTAAATAATTTGAGAAACAATATATTTTCACATTTCAACTTCCTTATTGCCTGGTTGGTTATGTATATTTCAGAAGAGGTCACTAGATTTCTTCAAGTCAGAACCTCCTTCTGATTGCCCTATTCAAGGCACCCTTCACTTCCTTGTTCCTCAAAGTATAGATCAATGGATTTAGTGCAGGAGTGACTACAGTGTACATGATGGCAATGAGCCAGTCCATGTCCATGGAGCTCCCTGAGGTAGGGCGAATGTAGGTGAAGATAACAGGAGCATAGAGAAGAACAACCACCATGAAGTGGGAGGCACAGGTGGACAGTGCTCTATGAAGCATGCTGCAGGACTGGGTCTTGAGGAAGAGGTAGATGATAATGTAGAAGTAGGAGATAAGGGTCAGAAAGAAGGGGCCTATGGCAAGGGTCCCTATGACAGTGTTGAGTAGCCTCTGGTTGAGCTCAGTGTTCCCACAGGCCAACTCCAGCAATGGCTTAACATCACAGAAGAAGTGATGGATGTGGTTGGGACCACAGAAGTTCAAGTGAGATGTCATTATGGAGTGCAGCAAGGCATGGAAAAATCCAATGGCCCAGATGGTGATAGCCATGTGGGTGCAGAGCTGGGGATTCATGATGACAGTGTAATGAAGTGGTTTGCAGATAGCCACAAAGCGGTCAAATGCCATCACTGCCAGCAACAGGGACTCTGTGCTACCCAGGAAGTGGAAGAAATGAAGTTGGCTTATGCATCCCATGAAAGATATTGCTTTGTGTGTAGAGAGGAAGTTCTCCAGCATCTTTGGCAGTGTCACCATGGAGTAGCAGATATCTAGACATGACATGTTTCCCAGGAAGAAATACATAGGTGAGTGGAGTCTGGGATCAGAGATGACAATCATCAGGACGGCTCCATTCCCAGCCACATTCACAAGGTAGATGGTGAGGAGAACAACAAAAAGAAAAGGCTTCAATTCTTGAATGTCTGTCAATCCCAGAAGAAGAAATTCAGTGACTAAAGTTGATTCAGCATCACTTAAAAGGAAAAGAAAAGACAGAGTAATTTCTGCAAATCTATCTCTAATGAGAATCAGTCTTTCTAGCCCAGGATTTTCTTGCCAAGACAAAAATTAGTTGTTTTACATAACAACTGCCTTAGATTGTGTAGTTTTTGGCCATCAGACTATCAAATATTAAAGGTGACTATTCATTTGAACTGTGGCACAACCAGTTTTTAAACTTATTACATTTGTCATTGATTTTGTTTTTCTCTTAGGGATTCAAGACAGGTTTTCAGCCTACCATCTTCTCTGGCTGTGAACATCTACATTCTGATTCAACTCTCCTTTCATCTTCTAAGTATCACTAACAAGGAACAATTTTTAAAATATTTCACCAGGCTGCTATCTCTGGAGTAGTCAGAAGACACCTGGAGGATGTGAACTTGAGAAAAATAGATAAAGATGAACTCGTTATAACCATAAAGTCTTTAAAGACTTTTCTTATTTAAAGAAGGAAAGCTGTTTAACAAATTATAGTTGCACTTATTCATCTGAGTGTAATCAGGGTTAGAGACATCCTCTCTGAGACCTCTTTCTGACCCTCATCTTTGGAAACATCAAGGATCCCTATTGGAATTGGAAACATGACCACATACATGAGGCTGTATCACTACTACATCTGCTGATAGGTTTAGTATTTTCCTATTATCTGAGCCATTAAATATTTTCAAAATACAATCCCAAATTACTTATTTCCTGACAAATTTGGCATTATTATACTTCTATTCTTTGGTTGCCTTGAGACTTTTAAAAAATCCTTTCCTAGGTTCCGGAATCTCTGTATAAGAAAAATTGTTCCTTTGATGGAGTCAAGAATTCATCCTTTCTTTTACCAATACTGAACTCTTCTCAAAATGTCCATGATTTCAATACCCTTGAATTTCTGTCTTATTTTATCCTAAAGTTCTCCTAAAGTCCTATTTTCTCCTAAAGAAGGGCAACCTTTTTTCAGTTAATTTGAAGAATTGAAAAAATAGTCTTTATTTTTTTCACTGCATGTAAAACTCTGAGGAATTGCAACTAAGCTAATTGTTTTTTATTATTATTATTAGTTTTTCAAAACATTACAAAGCTCTTGACATATCATATTAACTAAGCTAATTGTAAGAAGGTTTAATATCTGACCAAAATTGCACAGTTTACTTAAAGGCAGAAAACTATTTGAATGGTTATTTTCTCCATTATTTGCAAAGTACGTGCAATTATCTGTCTCCTTGAGGTACATGAGCAAAAGTAGCCAAATTGTGTGAAGTAACTTTCTCTTTGTTCTTTTCATTTAAAGATTTGGTGGATTAGCTCTTGAGTAGTAGAAGGAAAGAAGCAAACATTCATGGGAAATGTAGAAATGGGAGGTATTGAGAGGATTATGAGAACTATAGGGAAGTTTGTAGGGTGCTTCCTACAAAAGGGTTTCATTTAAGGTTTCTAAAATCATTGATGGGAGAAGAAAATAATTTTATGACTAGAGTAAACAAAATTAACAAACATGGGAAAACCTGCAAGAGAGTACTGGGATTCTAAGCTTTAAATCTGGAAGACATTTTAAGAAAGGAGGAAACCAGTTCTATATCCTGAGCGTTGGGTTTTAGTAATAGCAAGCAGATCAGTCAAAACAAGTTTGTATTCTGTTTCATTCTCTTACCTGGTTTAATGTTCAGAAGCACAGCTAAGAAAGTTTTTCAGATTTATATTCCCAGCAATTATAAAAGTTGAAAAGTATTTGAAATGATAGTCCATATTGTGATTGTGGCATAAGGTTTTCACCTTCAGAAATCTCTCTCTCTCTGTGTCTTTCAGAAATTCTGCTGGTACTTTAATGAGACACAGCTCCCTAGACATAAATGTCCTGAGAGAGCATGTCCCCTGGTGATGAGCAGTAATGTTCTAATAAACAGGAGACTGCTCCATACCAACAATTTGAGGGAGCAGCCTTGGGGAATTGTATATATATATTTTTCAATCTTTCTATTTTCTTTCCTTAGGTTTATTTCTTAGTTTTAGAACCAGGCACAGCACAGGTCTTAAGGGCCTAATATGCTTTCATGAAGTTCCTTTCATTTTCTCAGAAAAAGTATGCGTTTTTTTTTTTTTTCTTATCTTGGTAACTTCCCTGGAAAATATTCTGGTTCATACATTGGAAAGAAATTAGCAATAAAAATTAAGGAACTGTTGGCAGTTGTGCCCATTTGACTGGTACAGAAAGGTGATTACATCTAATATTCTACTCATTTATTATTGTGGTTTTATGAATAGCAAAGAAAGAGGAATGGAAAGAGGTGATTTGATTTTGTTCTTCCTAAATCTGACTCTTCACTGTTGGTGACAACACTATATTATTTTTTTCTTTTTCCAAAAAGTGCATTTGTCTCATGGGGAATAAATCCTGGTCTTTTCAATGTGAATTCTTCCCTACTTGTGACATCTTTTAGGTTAAAAACCTGGGAACCTCTCTGAATTATCCAAAGGATAAATCTATGTTTGATCTGCCATTTATCCAAAGATTCTACTGTTATCCCTGCCATTTACTTTGTCCATCTTTTTATTGAGTTTTTATTCTTATTTCTCATAGGAGTTTATTACATATTCATCACATTAACCATTCATTATTTTATAAATTACAAGTGTAATGCAGATAAATAACATGTATTTTGTGCTCAATAAAGTTATTGTTCTGAGTTCTTTAGATGCATTTGCTTATTAAATTCTCAAAAACATCCTGTGGAAGAAGTATTCAAATAATTTCTCTTTTACCATAAGAAAACAAAGGTTCAAAAGACATAGGTTAATAGCCCCATTTACTGCAATAATTATGAAGCTAGTATTCCAACTGAAGCTCTTTAGTTCTAGAGACTGCAGCTATGCCATCTCCATCTTTTCAAGTTGTGACAAACTTAGTTTTACCTATGAGTTGACTGGAAATCCACAATTTTGATGAAGTTCTTGACAAGCAATTTTTCTTTAAGTTTTATCTTTTGGAAGTCTTGTTTACATACTCTTTCTCAAGTCAAAGTGAATTTATTTTAACATTTCTTTTATTATACAGCAAGCTTTGTCGGCTTATGTGCTGTGCAGTCCCACAGGACACTGCTCTCAGAAGGGTCCTATGCTTGGTTTAGTGCTTTGTGGTCACTATCTTGAAATTCTTAACATTTTTTTTTTAGAAAATAAGGGAACCCACATTTTTATTTAGCAGTGAGTCCCATTCATAAGTAATTCGTCTCATTTACTAGATATATAGTTCTATACTTGCTACTTTGGATCACAGTATTTTAGAAGTTACATTTGCATGTACTGTGAGTTGATCAGACAGAATTGGCTCTATATTTTGTGGCTATTTTTGCCACAGATTTTTGAGATATCTATCTATCTATCTATTTATCTATCTTGCCCAATAAGTTTATTGTCTTTATCTGAAAAAATCTTCATAGAAAAGCTATTGTTTTGTTTAGCTCTCAGCAGCCTGTTCTTGAGCTCTGAGGAAGCTTGCCTTCTTTTGAGCTACATAATCTTTCTTCTGGGAAAGGGACATTTCAGAATGGTTCCACCTTTTCTTTTTAACTTCTCTTTTGGGATTCTCTTTATAGACTGGATTCTCTCCTATAGCAGCATGGGCTTTCTTATACATATCTTTTATCATGTCAGGGGTAACATTGTTCTTTATATACTTAGAGAATTGTTTCTTGTAAGCACCTTTATCTTCTTTAGATAATGCAACATTCTGACCCATGATGTGCTTCCAATATACTTCTGCATTGAATTTCTTGCTTTCAGAATCATAAACAAGGAATTGTTTGGAATAGACAAGCCCTTCAGGGCCCCACAAATTTTATTGCCAGTTGTAGTTCTGGCAAAGCCTGAATCCAAATAGCATGGGAGGCACCAGGTTGACCATCAGTGCTTTTCACATTGTATGCATCTCCAGTCACCTCCACTTGGCCTTCATAGATCTTGTCCATGCAAACCTATTGAGAAGCCTGTGGGCCAGCAGCAAGCCAGTATAATATGATACAGCATAATTCATTGGACCTACTTTCACACCATATTTTGGTAGTTCATAGGCATATGCTGCACAGACTATCATATCCCCTTCTATGTGGGCATTAGAAAAATATGGCAAATGATATCTCTGTTAGTTACATGAACTATCATCCTGTGTTTGGGTGTGTTGTACTGATTTTTGTCCTGCATCACCAAGTGTTTACAAGCATGGGAGTCAGTTTTTCCCTCTCATCTTCTAAATTTCACTTGTTACTCTTAAAGTAGGCCTTATTCTTCTTTAAGATTTTTCAATTTGTTCTTTTTAGTTATATATGACAGTAGAATGTATTTTGACATATTATACATACATGGAGTATAACTTCCCATTCTCTCAGTTGTACATGATGTGGAGTTACACTGTGTGTTCATATATGAACACAGGAAAGTTATGCCTGATTCATTCTACTGTCTTTCCCATTCCCATCTGCCTTCTATTTTCCTCACACACCCTTCCCCATCCAATCTGGTGACTACCCCCTCCTCCTACCTATTGTGAGTCAGCATCTTTATATCAGAGAGAACATTCAGCCTTTGGTTTTGGGGGATTGGTCTATTTCACTTAGGATGACGATCTTCAGTTCCATTGGTTTATCAGCAAATGCCATAATTTCATTCTTATTTATGGCAGAATAATGTTCCATTGTGCATATGTACCACATTTTTATCCATTCATCTGTTGATTGGCAATTGGGTTGGTTCCATAGCTTAGCTATTATGAATTGAGCTATATAAGCATTGACATAGCCGCATCACTATAGTATGCTGATTTTAAGTCCTTTGAGTGTAGACTGAGGAGTGGGATAGCTGGGTCAAATAGTGGTTCCATTCAAAGTTTTCTGAGTTATCTCCATACTGCTTTCCATAGTGGTTGCATCAACTTTCAGTCCTACCAGCAATGTATAAGTGTACCTTTCCCCCTCATCCTCCCCAACACTTATTGTTTTTTGTGTTCTTGATAACTGCCATTCTGACTGGAGTGAGATGAAATCTCAGTTTAATTTCTCCAATTGCTAGAGAAGGTGAACATTTTTTCATATATTTGTTTGCCAATTGTATTTCTTCATTTCACTTTTGTGAAGTGTCTATCCAGTTCCTTTAATCATTTATTGATTGGGTTATTTGTGGGGTTTTTTTTTTGGTACTGTTTGAGTTCTTTTTATATCATGGAGATTAATGCTCTACTGAGGTGTGTGTGGCAAAGTTTTTCTCCCATCCTGTAGGCTCTGTCTTCACATTCTTTATTGTTTCCTTTTCTGTGAAGACTTTTTTGTTTGATACCATCCCATTTGTTGATACTTGATTTTACTTCTTAGGTTTTAGTACTCTTGTTGCGGAATTTGGTTCCTAAGCCAACATGATAGTGATTTGGGCCTTTAATGTAGGCCTTATTCTTGACAACTTTAACAACCCCCATCCTGTGGAACAGAGACCCACATCTGTGGCTTGATACAGATCTCTCACTATACAATATTCTGAGACATTCTAAAAATACATGGTCTGTTCCTAAGCTTTTAAATTATTTCCACTGACCAAGCTGTATCTTAGTTACTAGAACTTTATTCTGTTCTGTTAGAACAGATATTAGAACATGTTGTAGCTTAGGTCTGATCTTTTCTTTTGTAAATGCATTGAGGAATTTTTATAGCTCATTTCCAAAACAATTTCAATGTTACAAATAATTTTCTTTATAGTAGATAAATCTGAGGCCTGGGTAGAATATTCTGCATATGTCTGATCCTTATTCATTTTGAGATATTAACAGATTAGCAGACATATTATTTGTAAACATTGTCTCTAAATTTATAAGTTACCTTTTCCCTTTATTTCATTTTTGATATGTTTTTTAGTTTGATGTTTTCCTAGTTTTTTGGGGGTGGGAACTGGGGATTGAACTTAGTGGCACTCAACCACTGAGTCACATTCCCAGCCCTATTATGTATTTTATTTAGAGACAGGGTCTCACTGAGTTGCTTAGCCTATAGCTGAGGCTGCCTTTACATTTGGGAACCTCCTGTCTCAACCTCCCAAGCTGCTGGGATTAGCCACTGTGCCTTGCAGTTCTACTTTTTTATTTGCTTTATTGCCCATGTTTTTGGTGTCATCGTTGAAAATTTCTGACAATATCAATGTCAAGAAGAATTTCTTTCTTCTAGGAATTTTAAAGGTTTCATGCCTCCTGTTTAAATCATCATTTCCAGTCTAATAAGTGTCCAGTCCATTTTCTTCCTTTCATGTGGCTATCCAGTTTTCCCAACATCATTTACTGAAGAGACTATTCATTTCCCTTTGTTTATTCTTGGCATCCTTGTTGAAGTTGGACTTAGTGTATACATTTGCACTTATTTATTTAGGAAACCAGAGATTGAACTCAGGGACACTGGATCACTGAGCCACATCTCCAGACCTATTTTTTTGTATTTTATTTGGAGACAGGGTCTCCAAATTGCTTAGTATCTCACTTTTTCTGGGGCTGGCTTTGAACTCACAATCCTCCTGCCTCAGCTTCCTGAACTGCTGGGATTACAGGTGTGTGCCACCATGCCTGGCTGCATTTATAATTTATTCAAAATATCAACTCTTAGATTTGTTGATTTTATCCTGTGCTTTTCTTTTTGATTTATTTTTACTCACTTTTTATTATTTTGGCAATTGGCAGAAATAATAACTTTTTTTCTAGTTTTTTGAACTGTAAAGTTAGACTATTTAATATCTTTTTATATTTTTTACTTTAGACTTTATTTTCAATTGACAAATGAAAATTGTGCATATTTATGTTGAGCAACAGATGTTTTCAAATAAGTGTACATAATGGGTGGCTTAATTCAACTAATTAACATTTATTTATTTATTAATTTATTTATTAATTTTTATGGTGAGATCACTTTGAATCTCCATTTAGTGATTTTCAAGTGTATAATACATTGTTATTAACTATAGTCTCCATATTGTACTATAGAACTCTTGAACTTATTCTTCCTACTTGAAATTTGTGTTCTTTGGCATTTCCCCAGTCACCTCCCAGTGATTCCTATCCCCAGGTAAGCATGTGCTATGTTTCCAAATATGAGTATGATCATTCAGTATTTGCCTTTTGTGCCTGGTTTATTTCACTTTGCATAGCATCTTCTAGATTCAGCCATGTTGTCATAATTAAGAGTTTAAAAAAAAATTTAAGGTGAGTGGTATTCTATTGTGTATATATATGCTATATTTTCTTAGGCGTTCATCTACTGATAAATTTAGGTTGATTCCATTTCTTGGTTATTGTGAACTCATCAATGAACATGTGAGTGTAGATATATCTCTTTGAAATAAATTTTGTTTCCTTTGGGCATATACTTATTAGTCGAATTGCAGGATTGAATGGTAGTCTTAGTTTTTATATTTGAAGAGCCTCCACACTATTTTCCATAGTGGCTATTCTGATTTACATTCCTACTAACAGTGTACAAGGGTTCCTCTTTCTCACCATACTTTCCAACATTTTAATTTTTCTTCTTTTGGATAATAGCAGTTCTAACATTCTAAGTATGGAGTGATATCTCATTGTGGTTTCAAGTTGCATTTTTGTTATGATTAGTGACATTGAACAATTTTATCTTTGAGAAATGTCTATTCTGGTACTTTGATACTTTTTAAAGAATATTATTTATTTTCTTACTATTGTGTTTCTTCTATGTTTTAGATATTAACATTTTATCAAATGTTCAGACATTTCCCCCTGTTATATTGTTATATTTCTCTTCACTCTGCTTATTACTTTCTTTGCTGTGCATAATTTTTTAGTTTGATATAGTTTCACTTGTATTTTTATTTTTTGTTTTTGTTGCCTGTGCTTTTCGGGGCCATATTAAAAAAAATTCATTGCCCAAATCAGTATCATTTCCCTTCTTCCTTTCTCCTAATTATTTTATAGGTTCATGTCTTACTTTAAAGTTCCCAATCATTTCAGCTCATTTTCATATACCTGGTGAGAAAAAAGTTTATTTTCTTTGTTTTGCATGACTATTTCCAATTTTTCCCACATCATTTATTGATGAGACCATTCTTTTTTTCCATTTTGTGTTCTTGGCATCTTTGTAAACAATCAATTGATTGTAAGTGTATGGATTTGTTTTTGGATTCTCCATTCCACCCCTTTGGTCTATGTGTCAGTTTTAATTCTAGTATCATGATATTTTGAAAATCTATTTTACTTTCACAGATTAACAACAAAGAGAAATTTTGTTTCAGGATGAATCATAACTCAGGTTTCACTCATTCTTTTTTTTTTTAATTAATTGTTTATTTAGTTTTTTTTCGGCCGACACAACATCTTTGTTTGTATGTGGTGCTGAGGATTGAACCTGGGCCGCATGCATGCCAGGTGAGCGCGCGACCACTTGAGCCACATCCCCAGCCCTCAATCTTTTTTTTTTTTTAATAACACATTTATTTTATTTATTTATTTTTATGTAGTGCTAAAGATTAAACCCACGGCCTCGTGCATACTAGATGGACACTCTGCCACTAAGCCACAACCCCAGCCCATCACTCATTTTTAATGAATCTTTGAACTAACGTTGATGCTGAAAAAAGTTAAGTATTAAGTGATAGCAATTCTGTATATATAGCATTATTTTGGTGACATGAAATCTTTATTTTGAACCATTTCTTAAAGGAGTTGATAAATTTCCAATTCTCTCTCTTCTTTTATGTTCAATATCAGTCTATTTCTTCCTCCACTACTCTCTCTTTCCCAGAAAAATCTGTTTGGACAGTTCTTTTAAGCATAAAAATTGTATATATTTTTTTGAATCCAGGGCTGATCTACCACTGAGCAACATCCATAGCCCTTTTAATTTTTTAGAAAATTTATTTTTTTATTTTTTGGTACTGGGGATTTAACCCAGAGGTGCTTTACCAACAAGTCACATCCAAAGATTTCCCCCACCCCCACTTCCCTTTTTGAGAAAAAGGAAAAGAAAGGTTTATTGTTTTCATAGCAAAAGAAGCAAGGAGGATTCCAGCACAGAAGCTGTGGTTCTGCCCATCTAGGGGAACAGGAGGTTTTTAGATAGGCTACATTCCATGTGTTTTCTGTCTGGAGTTGTAATTTTCTTGTTAATTTAGGAGATGTTAATTTCTGGGATCTTTGTTGCCATCTTCAAAGTCTGAATTACTTAATTCCTGTGGTGGGTGTGTGCTCAAGGACAGATAAATCTGCCTAAAATGGGTAGAAAGATTATCATGTTTCCCCTGATATTAGGGAGGGGGAGAGATTAGGGAGGAGTAGGGAGAGAGGAAGAGAAAGAAACATGTCTTTTAAAAAATAAGTTTCAGTAGCAGAACAGCAATGATTAATTCAAACCATAAAGTGGACCACTGTCCCATTCCCCCATTGTCAATTTCTACATTCCATTTCTATGGAAAATTGTTGACAACATCTCCAAGCTGCTTCCTGTTGAGAGAGGTTGAAGTTGTGGGGGAAGTGAACAGAAATCCTTATTCTCTCTCAGGTTTGGTGTGGACAGTTAAGGATATTTAACATTAGGGCTTTCCAGAGGTCCATGGTGACAGTTGGTGAGTAACTTGACAAGGCATGTTTAGGGCACGGATCATGTTAAAACAACAATAAACAAGACATGAAAACATTACTTTTTTTGTAAACAAGTAGCACAAAAGCAATTAATATTTCAGTCTCTGAAAATCATGAATACAGTCACCCATGAACTTTATCAGTGAAAAACACATTGATTTTATCTGTGTAGGGGGTTAAGAAGGTTTGGAGGTCTATGAGATCAGGCTAAAATTAACTCAAGACAAACTTGTGATTCTAGAGTCCTTTGTGGTCATTATCATTAGGCACTCCCACACAATAATCCTTCCTTTATAGCCTCCAGCTTTACTTACTTTTGGTAGGACTGACTCAAGTGTACATCTTAAGTTACATTAAAAAATGTCTTTCCTTTTAAATGTCCATGTAGACTCTCCTGCCACGTGTTTGAGACCAAGCTGGTTAAAACTGACCTTGTTTTTATTTATTCTTAAGAGCAGCTGAGATTCCTCAGAGATCACTCTTGGAGACCTGTGGGAAGTCTTTTGGTTCCTTTCCTTTTTCAGTGGTGCCACCTGCCAGTATGGATCAGTGTCTTGTTGACTATACATGGCTTATCTTGGAAGCATGAGAGATATTTACGTCTCCAATGACCCTCCTCTTTGCAGAATGTGCACTGGTTGGCTTCCTGTTCTCTAGGGTCCTCTTGATTTCTCCAGTCAGCAGATCAGGTGATTCACTGGAGTTTCAGGGCCCTTAGAGGAGACCCATTGTTCTCTGGGTCCTGTCTGACCTTAGAGAACAAGGGCCAACATATTGGCTCCTTTTTCCTTGGCCCTTTTACTTCCTTGACTTTGGTCTTCCAGTTTTTGGTTTTAAACATCCAGCAAGCCAGTTTCAGTCTTAATGTAAGAGTAATGGGTTATAACTTCAATATCTATCATTTTAGAGTTATCCCTTCCATTTAACTGGAGTAAATATTGTACTGGAAGTCAGCATTATATCCTATCTGTCCTACAGGTGTTGGTTTATTGTATCTATGATAGTAGAAGTAAATGTGATTCCATTTTGTTTTATGACTTCATCCTGTAAAACAGCCATGCCAAGTAGAAGGGTCATAACCAGGGAAAAATGTTCTTTTCCTTTTTACTATAGAAACCTTTAAGAACACAGAACTATCTAATGGGACATTGTTTCTGTAACTAGGATATCAGGGCTCTGTTTCTGTAACTGGGGTGATTGGGCTAACTGTGATTGGCTAAGCATCCCTCTGCTTGACTGCACTCTCCTGTTTCTGTAACCTGGCTTGCTTGCATTGGCTAGACCCCCAAACATCCCTTTTGTGGTTTTCAGGCTTATAAGGAGGGCCCTTGCAATTGTTTGGGATGATCAGGGGAACAGTTTTATGTTCTGGTCAGCCGCCACCGGTGTGCTTCAATAAAGGCTTGATTTGTTTATACGTGAGTGGTCTGGAAGTCAGTTTATGAAACCCCAGGACAAAGCTTTAACTATAACATATCAAATCAATTCAGGTTATTCTGTTAGAATTAGTACTTCTATAAAACAAAAGCTTTAACTATAACATATCAAATCAATTCAGGTTATTCTGTTAGAAGTAGTACTTCTATAAAACACTATCAGGCAACAGTTATAAAGTTTTACAAAGAAAACCCACTAATGTCTATTTAGCCTTTACAAAGACTCATATATTTAACACTTAATTATATACAACTTTTACTTTTTTTTTGTACCAGGGATTAAACCCAGGGGCACTTGGCCACTAAGCCACATCCCCAGCCCTATTTTGTATTTTATTTAGTGACATGGCCTCATTGAGTTGCTTAGTGCTTCATTTTTGCTGAGGCTGGCTTTGAACTCGTGATCCTCCTGTCTCAGCCTCCCAATCTGCTGGGATTACAAGCATGTGCTACTGCACCTGGCAAGTTTTACTTTTCTTTCTTTCTTTTTAATATATATTTTTTTTGATTGTACATGGACACAATACCTTTATTTTATTTATTTATTTGTATGTGGTGTTGAGGATCGAACTCAGTGCCTCACATGTGCTAAGCAAATGCTCTTCCACTGAGACCTAGCCCCAGCCCCAAGTTTTACTGCTTTTAAAACACTTTTACAAGCCTAAATACCTTTTACAATTTACCTAAACCTTTACATAAGTTTTCTATTATATTCCCTGTTTACTTTGAGATCACAGTAATTTTTATAACAAAAAATTTATCTTTTGAAAACAACTTTAAAAAAGCTTAATTCTAGCCTACTTCAGAGCCATCTTAACATAGGGAAGAACAGGAGGCTTAACTCAGGTGAGGCTGACCTTTTGACAAATCTTAAAAAGTGTTTTATTTCTGAATCTGATCTTTGCTCCCTTATAAAATATCATTCTACAAAGTTCTCATGTATTATTTCCCGAGTCTAGCTGAACATCAGTTAACATAATACAACATTATATCTGAAACAGCCAGAGAGGTTAGGAGAGCTCTTAACTTCCCTTTTGTGGAAAAGGTGGCAGAATGTTTTCATGTTCCCCATTGTCAACCTTTGAACAAATCAGGCTCTACTTATTATCTTCCAAAAATAACATTTAAATTTTCATCCCAGTGCAAACAGTAACACAAGTTTTATATATAACTTATTGATAACAGGTTTTCTTTATTTAGTTAAAAAACCTTAAATGACCAAAAAAAAAATAAAAAAGAAAAAAGAAAGAGAAAAAAAATTAGCAGCCACATTTGTTATTGCTATATAAATTTGAAGGAGACTATTGCTACAGACAATTTTATATTGAAAAACACCAACTTGGAAAAGTGTTCTATTAAGCTTTATATTTAACTAAGTTTAACTTTTAAAGTAAAATTTAGAATCCATAGGGTATGGTAACCATAATCACAGGTCTACATGGGTGAGCAGTATTAACAAAAATCAAAGAATAACCTTGAATCTCTTGTACATTTAGAAAACAGTGTTAACAAACAGAAATAGACTTAGTCAAGGCCAACAGATATAAGACAGAGCCCTTTTTATTTATATCTAAATATGTATGTATTTATTTATATCTGTTGGCAGAGACTGCCATCAAAACAGGGGTTGACTGTAGTTTCTGTTTTATTCTTTTTTTTTTTTTTTTTGATGTAGTTGTTCATCCTGCCAGGACCCACACACATTTAGTTTGATGGGATACTGTCATAACCAGAATTGCTCTCCTCCAATGACAGATATTCCCTGGCCAAATGCAGGGTCCTGTCAGATCTTAAAAGTGGAGACTATTTCTGTCCCCAGGTCATAAACTAACAGTGCTGGAACTTACTGCCATGTCCTTTGTGGTCAGTAGCCTCCACCCTCCTATGTGCAAAAGGGGTTGAAAGAGTAGAGGCCAGATTCTCTTTGCCCTCTGCCAACTTTTTTTCAGGTCAGGCAGCTTTCCTGGGATTTTTTCCCCAGCCCTGGGCTGGTGTCCTCTTGTCCTTGCACACCAGAGGCAGTGCCTTTTTGTGCCTTCAACTTAATGCCTTAAGACTCCTTATCATGCAACTTCACAAATGCCTATACATGGAGAATCTCTTCCATATACTTTACCTCTGGTAGACAAAGTCCAAATGTAAGATTGTATAATAATCCAGAAAACAATTCAAAGCCACATCTTTCTCTTAGATAGGAGTATGAGGAAGAGATAGGAGGGCTTAGGGAGCCAGGGCAAGGTGGTGAGTGAGGAGGTTGGAGGCAGGGCCAGAACAAAGGTGCATGGAGAGGGTCTTCTGATGAGGTCAACTTCCTGCTTTAGGAAAGTGCTGGTAGACACAAGCAGGGGACCTAATCAGACAGATACTTTTTGTACTCATGTTCCTCAACTGGGGATCCAATAGAAAAGCTAAAACAGATATGTGGACAGAGGAGGCACCCAATAAATAATAGTGAGAAGAGTGTGGACAGGGGAGAAGATAAGGAAATGAGGAAATTCCATAGACCATAAAAAGAATGAGCCCCCAACTCACCAATTGGATCTCAAGCTCTGGAGTCTCTTCTCTTTGGAGATGTCTATATCTGTATCTCTGTCACTTTTGCAATGAATCTATTTCTTGCTTGCTATCTCTGTGTCCTGGTCTTCAATTATTTGGTAAATGGAGACAACAAACCCAGAACCCTTAGATGGTAACAGTTATACCCAATAGGTGGCCTATTCAGCCAAGATCTCTCTTCTCAAGAGACTACCTACCAGTAAGATCAATGCAGCATGGCCCATGTCTTAAAAGGCCAATAACTGATACAAAAACCAGAGTCAGACAGAGGATCACTGAAGCCATGGTTGACAGAAATGTGGTTAAATAGAGAGACCTGCATAAACAAATTTCTTCTGCTTAGTTTACCTTTGAGAGCTCAACTCCAAGTGCCAGATTGTACAAAAGGAAACACACAACCAGAAAGGATCTCAAAAACCATGGCCAACAAATGGGAATCTTTAAAACAGAGAGAGCAGCCAAGATCTTTCCCAAGGGGCTATCTATAGGATCAACACAGTATTGCCCATATCATAAAAGGGACAGCAACAGACACAAACAAAAACATAGATAGACACTAGAGAGAATTCCCAAACCCAAGGTCAGCAAACAGATGAGAACCCAGAACAGACCTGAAGGGTGTAAAAATACCTAGGTTCTTGAGTCCTGCTCAACCATGACTCCTACACCAGTGGAACCACAGATGCCTCCACAAGGAGGGACCAGATGTTCCCACAAAGAGGAGCCAGATGCGTGGAATCAGGAGTCTGAGTGTGCACACTGGGGAACTTACCTGGTGCCTAAGCGTGTCTAAGCGTGACTTCACTAAGTCAGTTTCCTTTTTCTCAAAGAAGACCAAGAGAGAGCAACCTGTACCTTTTAGGGAGAAAAGGCTGGAGTTCCCCAAAGTAAAAGGAGCTGTGGCAGCTGCTGGGATAGTCCCCCAGTTCCTCCCTTTATTCACAGGAATAGCTCCTCTTGTTCAACCTGAGGCAAACTCACACAGTCTCCTAACTCATAGGCAGTCAGCTCTCTACGTGTTTGGAAGTGGGATTTTTTGGACAGCCAGGTCTTCCCAAGAAAGCCAAAGTGAAGGCAGCTCTCAGGCCCCATCTGATGTGTCAAATTCGTTACTGAAAGTTTGATCATCATCCCTGATAGCAATTTAATAATGAGGACACAGTATTGAGAAAAAGGAAAAAGGTTTATTGTTTTGCTAGCAAAGGAGAAGCTCAGAGACTCCAGTCTCAGAGGCTGTGGTTCTACATAGTCCCCACCCTCTTAAGTTTTGAGCCAGCATTTAACTAACTTTCAGAGGCTGGCCTCAAACTTGCCATTCTCCTGTCTCAGCCTCCCAAGTCACTGGAGTACAAGTATATAATACGAATTCTATGTTGAATAAAAGGTTAACTAAAGGACCCACCACCTTCCAGTATTTCACCAAAATGACAAACACAGGGGGAAAGAGAGGCACTTGATATATGTTCTCTAGACCTTTTATAAATCATGGAACTGTTCCTTTGGCTACATATATGTGAATTTACAAGAAGGGTTATATTGTAGATGGCAAGTGAATGTGTATTGTTCAGAAGGGACTGCTACAGTGTTACCCAGCACACTGTTGGTGCTGTTGTGAACAAACAAGTTAAGGGCAAGATTATTGCTTAGAGAAATAATATGATTGTTGAGCATATTAAGCCCTCTAAGTCAAGGTAATTTCCTGAAATGTGTGAAGGAAAATTATCAGAAAAAGAGGGAAACCAAGAAAAAGTTCCCTGTGTTCAACTGCAGCATCAGCCCACCCTGTCCAGAGAGGCACACTTTGGAAATCCAGTGGGAAGGAGACTGAGCTGCTAGAAATGAGTCTCATTTAATTTATGGTATAACAGGTATAAAAAAGCCAATTGAGGCTGAAAAAATGTTAGGTAAAATGTTTGGTTAAAATATAATGAATACATAGAAAATATTAAGAGTTTTTACATTTTTCTGGGTATTGGAATATAACTTTGGTTTTCATATTTATTGTTTGAAGTTATGAGATTTTGAATTGTTTAGGTAATTATAATACTCATTAAGCATTTGGTTATCCTAATCCACCAATAAAAATTTAATTTGAATATGAGTAGTTATAATTATGAATGTCAAATTACATTTTATGAACAGAGAAATGCAAGGTTTACAGAAGTACTTCCTTAGTTACCTTATCAATCTTTTCTGACTGCACATCATGTTTTTCTTTTTGCAATTTTTTTATCATCCACTTACTCTTTACTATATTCACCTAGAATTATTTATATGTATTTAAAAGATTCTTCAGAATCAATCTCTGTTAAAACTTTTATTTTATTTAATGAAGTGACATCCAATAATAACATGTTGCAAGTATCTAAAGTTCATAAGGATCATAATATTTTGTAAGTAAAATATTGTGAATATTTGGAAAACAAGGCAGATTGTTAATTTTTTTAATTATCAAATTTTAAGTATCTCATTAGATAGAACAGATAAAATCTTTTTATTAAATATGAAGATAAACCATCTCATAAATTCTACAAATTTATAATATAAAAAATGGTATATAAATGGCAAAGGCAAACATTATTGTAAAGCTGCATTTACTTTTGTGAAACTTAAATATTCAGACTTAGTAATAATACTTAAAATTGTTTTTGCATTGTCTTAGAGTACAGATTTAGATCTAAAATATTTATTAAAAGAGTCGGACTGTCATTTTATGCTGATAAAATATGCATAAGAGAGTTACCTAAGTTAACTTATCAATACTTCACTGTCTATCAGTATTAAATCTTCTGTCTCATCTCTGAAGCTTCCTCTGTGAGTGAGAAAGAGCAGAAAATTTTCTGGTTGTACATAATCTCAGATGCTCCTGCTCAAAGAAAAAGAATAAAATATCCCCCAATAAGGCAAATTGTTAGATAATGATGTTTTCTATTAGGCCTTCTCACTTTTAAATAAACTACAGACATCCACTGCCTATAATGCTATCAAATGTGAGCCCTAAAAAGGAACAGGAATCATTCTCAGATAAATTTAAACTTCTGAAGTTATGATCCAAATCCTACCTTCACAAGGTGTAGGATTTCCTTTTATGATAAAAAAATGTATTTGTCATAACCATGTCAGTCATGTTGTTGGTCATTAGAGTAGTGACACTAAGATTTATTTACACATACACATTCCATACACATTGGTTCACCTACAAATATTTATTTATTTATAAAACTCTTATATGAAGTACTGCAAAAAGAAGATGCATACATTTCTTGAAAGGAGGATAAGAAGGACTTAAAGTAGCTAAGGTCAGGATGTCATTAAGGAAAATTCCCCACCTAGAATATTTAAAGTTATGCTCCTTGTAGATGAAAAAAGAAACTATAATTAGATAAAACCTACAAGTCCCCAAAGTCTGAGAGAATGCTTGGGTGTGTTTTGCATTTCTCCCTAACTTGGGTCTCTTGCCAGCAACCTTTTTATTGCCCACTTAAATTCTTTGTTTCTCAAGGTATAGATCAAAGGATTAAGTGAGGGTGTCACCACAGTATAGAAAAGGGTGAGGAATTTTCTGTGATTCTGTGTGTACTTGCTCTTGGGTTGTATATACACAGAAATTATAGTCCCAAAGAACAAAACCACAACAATCAGGTGAGATCCACAGGTCCCAAAAGCTTTCTTCCTGCCTTCAGTGGATTTTATCCTCAGCATACTCCTAACAATGCAGCCATAGGAGACCAGGATAAGCCCCAGAGGTATAACCACATAGAGGACAGTAGCTATGGAGAGCTCATTTTCCAAGAAGGTTGTTTCCACACAAGCAATTTTAATCAGTGCAGGCTCCTCACACATAAAATCATCCACTCTGTGGTGGCTGCAGAGAGGCAGCTGGAAAACAAGGGTGGTCTGAACTGTGGACTCCACAAAACCACTGGTCCAGGCCACAGCTGCTAGTTGCTGGAGAAGTTTTGGGTGCATGATAACACCATAGTGGAGTGGTCGACAGATAGCATTGAAACGGTCATAGGCCATAACAGTCAGGAGGACACACTCTGTGGAGCCCAATCCCAGAGCAATGTATAACTGGATCACACAACCAGTGTAACTGATGGTCTTCTCAGGGCCCTTGAGATTCCAAAGCATCTGGGGGACAATACTGGTAGTAAAACAGAGGTCCAGGAAGGAGAGATTGGAGAGGAAGAAATACATGGGGGTGTGGAGTTTGGGATTCAAGTATGAAACAAGTATGATCGCTGTGTTCCCCAGCAGTGTCAAAATGTAGGTAACAGAGATGACCAGAAAAAGAACCATCTCCAACTGTGGCTGATCAGAGAATCCCAGTAAAATAAAGCCTGCTGGGTTGCTAAAATTGAACCCCTTCATTGTTCCTCAATTGAGACTCATCTTTCTTGATAATTTGTATTTTGTTCCTGTGGGAAGAAAAAAATCCTATACTATAACCAATAGAAAAATAATGAGCATTTCAATACTGGAATTATATACAGAGAAGTAATATGCACAAATAAGAAATTGTGTTTTTATATAGAACAAGAGACAAATGCATATAATTAACATGCTAAATACAAAGCAGAATAGACATTAGGGTCATATAGCAAAACAGATTTGAGACATACGTGAACTATCTGAAACTAAAACACATAGGCCATCAACGTGGAAACTGTGAAAAAGCAAAGAAGTTGAAAATAAAATGATTTCTACATGCATAGATACATGATAGTTATAGAATAGATAACACAGATACATAAACTGAAAAATACATAGACTAGATCAGACTTAGAGAACATATATCTAGTTGAGATACAGTAAGATTAATTATAATATTAAGCAGGAATTGTTAGATATGACTATCATTCATATTCATTGCTTTTCTGTGAAGCAAACAATTACTAAAGGTAGAAGCAACCAGCAGTAAAACTAAGGATAACTTCTGTGTTTCTCTATTGGAGATATTGGTCTGATTTACAAATATTGCTCTCTAGGAAAACCTAATGCATAGTTTTTAATAAGCAACTATTACCCTTGATGATTCTTAGGCCCACAAGCTTTAAGATGCTTTTATTGTAAAAGTACACAAAGTCAACCACCTTTTATAAAGTAAATTATATAGACTATATAATTCAAACTATTAAATTGCAAATATTAAGAATTGTGGTTATGAAAATCTACTTCTGATTGGTCAAGTTTAGTATCCAAAAAGACTACAGCATTGATTAACTATGAGAGTTAAATATAAAAAGATTCCTTTAAAAAATCTTCCTTAGAAAAATTTTCTGGTTGCTTTCAAACAACCTAATTAGAAAACAAATACATCCAAGAACTTTTGGCCATTATGCCCAGATTCAGGTAATTATATAGACCAGTTTAAGAAGAATATGTGCCTAATTTTCTTTGGCATCCATGGTAGTAATTGCATGCTTAAATTTGGATAAGATGAAACTATTACATATTTTGAGCAATTAGTTCTTCTTCCAGAATTATAAAAACAAGAAGAAAATTGACATTGATCACATTGTTTAGCATCTCTCTATCTGGCCAAGTACTGTGGTAGTAAAATAAAAATCCTGAATGCTTTAATGTACCTGAAGTGACCTTGATTTTGTTGGCATAGTCTTTCCTACTGTTGGATAACTTGAACTATGCTGTGTTGAAGTATTTGATGTCTACTGGAAGAACAAATAGATGAGTGGTCACATTTTATTTGTATAACTCTACATAGTCTCAATTTGTTCCTTGTATATTTATTTATGAGTCTCTGAGTAGATATTTTCCAGGAAAACACCACTATGAAACTTCTTCCTCCCCCTTTCACATTTTGCTAATAAAGATGAGGATAAGAGGATTTTTGTCTGAGAAAGAGAAGACATTAGTCAATTTTTATGGCTAAAAAATAGTAAATGATTATGTTTGCTAAATAAGATAAAATTCCCTTTATTTTTTTCCCATAACATGAAAAGAAATCCTACCTTCAGGGCTGGTGCTGTAGCTCTGTGGTAGAGTGCTTGCCTAGCATGCATGAGGCACTGGGTTCAATCCTCAGCACCAAATGAAAATAAACAAATAAAATAAGGGCATTCTGCCCATCTACAACTGAAAAAAAAAAAAAAAAGAAAGAAAGAAAGAAAAGAAAGCCCTACCTTCCAGGAAGAATGATGACCTAGCCGTAGAGGCTCCTGTGGTTTTGATGGAAAGGTCGTCCATGAACACAGTTCCAGGAGAGGTAGTGGAGGCACCCTGTGAGGCAACTTGTTAGCACCAACTCTCTCCTGCAATCTCTTCGCTCAAACCATCCTCAGGTAGATGTTGTTTAGCTTGTTTATTCAGTCACCATCTCTGGAGCTATTCTTCCCAGGCAATTTCCAATTGCTATATCAGAGAGGGAGATAGATCTCTGGAGAGAAGAATTGCACAGACTTGTGCCTCTGTTTCTTCTAGAAAACAATCAATTGTACTAAGCAAACAAATACAAATAAAGCTATCCAAAATGGAGAGGGAGGGTAATTAAAATTCCAGGCAGTGACAACATCCTTCATTTCTACTCATAATGAGCTTTGCAAAACATGTTAAGGTCATTCACCTACTTCCTATCACCTATGCTACTAAACGTATAAAATTATTTCGATGATTTCTTAAAAGTTTTTTTTTGTTAGTGAATATATGTTTTATAAAATGTGTATGAGGAAATGTGTATATCTGTATAAACATTCATGAAGTTAAAATTCATTTTCTAACTGGACTCAGTGGGATGCACTTATAATCCCAGTGACTTTGGAAGCTTAGGCAGAAGTACTGAGGCCATATTCCACAATTCAGTGAGACCAGGGCTTAAAAGAAAAAGTAAAAATGATTGGGGTTTAGTTCACTGGTAGAGCATCCCTGTGTGCTAAAAGAAATACAATTATTATAATCTAAGAACTGCCCCAACAGATTTCTGGAAAAGAGGCAATAATGGGGGGAGGGAAATGGATTCTGACATCCAACATAAAAGAAGGGAGAGATTGGAAATTCATTAACTCTTTTAAGTAATGGTTCAAAATACAGTCTTCATGTCACCATAAATAATGCTTTTAATATAGAATTGCTATCACTTAATTCTTTTTAGTATCAACTTTAAGTCCAAAGTCTTATCTAAATACTGGTTAAATTATGAATGAGTGAGACTCAAGTTATGATTATCCTGAGACAAAATTCCTTCTTGTTGTTGTTAATCTGTGAAAGCAAACAGATTATGTGCTTCCAAAATTCAAAAGTGGAACTAGCACAGGAAAGACGTTGCTATACCAATGGAGAAACTATAAGGAAAAAGGGGATGGTAGTGCTCAGACAATTCTAAAAGCTAACAAGACAAATCTGATTTGATTCTAAGGTTCAAGTATAATTCTCTTTAATTTGATGCTCTGGGCTCCAGGCAACAAGGCTGTAGTGCTGCCTCCTCAGCTCTGGGCAGTGTCTTATTCCTGAGTGTCTGAGCCTCAGCAGCCTGGCCTGTCTCAATCTAAACCTAGATTTGGTCACCCTCTGTGAATACCAGGACAGCCTTTGGCCAGCCGGTCTATGCACTTTGGGACTAGGGTGGGAGGAACAGTCCTGCTACTCTGTGAATAATCTTTGGAGTTCACTCTTTGCTTTTCTTGAATGATAACACATATTTATAGTCAAATAGCTCTGTTTCCCCTATGCTAGAGAATCCCAGATGTCTGATAGTCTTCCTTCATTTTGACCTACTTCTGTCCTTTAATTCCAAGTTGATAGTGTGTCCACTGGTATAATTCAATTTCTTTAAAATTTTTTTTCTTTTTATGTACTCTTTTTAGTTTTACATATCATTAAGATTTATTTAATTATACATAACTTTAGAATTAATTTGAAATATGTACAAAAGCATGGAATATAATTTGCTCTAATTCAGTTCCCAGTACTCTCCTTCCCCCTCCCCCCAATCCCTTCCTATACTCTATTGATATTTCTGTTATTTAGTTTAAGGAGTTTTTTTGTTAGTGTTTTGTGGATGTACATGATAGTGAGATTCACTGTGGTATACACACACACACACACACACACACACACACACAGGAAAGGTCAGATTTATTCTGCTGCTCTTTTCTTATCTGGTCCCTTCTCTCTTACACACAATTCCCTCCATCTAGTTCACCAATTTTCTTTTATTTTGATGGAATCCTGCCCCCTCTTCCCTTTCTTTCCATCTCTTTTACCCCTTATTTTTGACTAGATTATTAGAGAAAGCATTCAATCTTAATTTTCCGAGTTTTGCTTATTTCACTTAGCATGATAGTGTCTAGTTCTATTTACCAGCAAATGCCATAATTTCATTTTTTTGACTGAGTAAAAACTCCACTGTGTATATATACTACATTTTCTTAATCCATTCATCTGTTGATGGGAAACTAGGGTGGTTCCATGGCTTAGTTATTGTAAATTGTGCTGCTATAAATATGGATGTGGCTACATCCTTATAGTATGTTGATTTTAGATCTTTTAGATATATACTGAAGAGTGAGATTGCTGGGTCATATGGTGGTTTCATTCATAATTCTTTGAGAAATCTCCCTACTGCTTTCCAAAGTGGTTGCACTAATTTTCAATTCCACCAACAATTTGTGTATACCTTTCATCTCCCCCATCCTCACCAACACTTATTTGTATTCTTGATAATTGTCATTCTAACTGGTGTGAGATGAAAATCTAAATGTAGTTTTGATTTGCATTTCCCTAATTGGTAGAGATGTTGAAACGTTTTTTTTTTTCATTTATTTGTTGGTCACACGTATTTTTTGTTTTGAGAAGTGTTTGTTTATTTCCTTTTACTATTTGTTAATTGGGTTATTTGTTTTATCAGTATTAAGTTTTTTTAGTTCTGTATATATTCTGGATATATCTGAGGAGCAGGTGGCAAAGATTTCCTCCAATTTTGTAGGCTTTTTCTTCATGATCTTGTTTTTTGCTGTGCAGAAGTTTTTTCATTTGATGTTAACCCACTTATTGATTTTTTGGTTTTATTTCTTGTGCATTAGGAGTCTAGTTAAGAAAGTTATTTCCTGTGCCAACAGGTTACTGTGTTGGACCTACATTTTATTTTAGCAGTTGCAGTTTCTGGTCTATTTTCTAGGGCTTTGATCCAGTGTGAGTTGACTTTGTGAAGGATGAGCGGTAGAGGTCACATTTTGTTCTTCTACATCTGGATATCCCCACCCTCCTTGGGTTTGAGGGTCAGTGTCTTGTGCATGAGTGTGTCTTGCTACAGCCCCATTGGTGAAGCTATGCTCACCTGTTTCTTTGTAATATAACCCTTTGCCTTGTTTAGGATAGAATCTTCCATGGAAGTACCTTGTGTGTGTCCCCTTCTCTTACTGTGCCCTTGGGTGTGGCCTACCCAGGTGTCAGTGAACCTGCTGATAGTAGATAGCATGAAGATAGACTCAACCCCCTGAATCCTGACCCCTTGCCTCATTTGAATAGCTTCTCCTCAATAAAAGGGCTCAGCACATGCTCTTTCTCTCTCTCTTTTTGCAGACCCTTAAGGTCAGAGGAGCTGTCAAAGCAACCCCAAGAAAAAGGTACTTGTTATTTTACGCAGCCCAGTTAGCCCAGTTCAACTGGAGTAATCCCTGAGCCTTTTAGTCACGAGAACAGAAACCTGGCATAGTATCTTAAAAAAAATGTTGCTAAGAAAACTGGAAATCCATATATAGCAGAATAAAATGTAACCCCTGTCTCTCATCCTGAACAAAATTCAAAGTGGATCAAGGACCAATGTGTAAGGAAAATGAAAAGGAGACAGAGATAAGATGTAGAGGCACAAAATATGGTAGAATTTCAGAATGCCCAAACTACCAGCTTTATTTATATCAATAGGTTACATTAGGTCACTGGCATCAGTAGCACATTATTGTTCATAGTGTCATTAAGCAGGTTATATAGTTAGCAACATTATGCAGTTTATTCCTCAGTTACATACTGTAGTTGCAATGTGCAATGTTAGGAGCTTAGTGTAGCTCTCAAGAAAGTTCATTATTAGTGTTATGTGGACAGATTCAGGTGCAGTGGAGCTTGGTGAAACATTGTGGTTGCCTAACAAGAGAGTTTCTTTATTCCCAGGAGCTCTATGCCTGAGATCAAGGCCAAGGCTGATAAGACTCTAACACAGAGCCTCCTTAAGCAAGGCATTGCTACAACAGTCAGGCATCCTGTGTCTTTGCACAGAAACTCCCTAGCCACCAAGAATGCCACAGTCATGAAGTTATCAGAGACCTCATTCCCAAACACAGAACCCTTACACCTAGGCATTAATTCAGAGAATCTGCACCTACTATAGAAAATGTAGGCCCAGCTCTCCATCTTGTCAGTCTAGGGATTGAATTCCTCATGAAGACTCCCAAAGCTCAAATCAAGAATCAATAAATGGGATGGTATCAAACTTTCTTCACAGTAAAGGAAACAGTTAAGAACATAAAAAGAGAGCATATAGAATGGGAGAAAAATCTTTGCTACCTGCAACACAGAGCATCAGTTTCCAAGCTGTACAAAGAATTCAACAAAATCTAACACCAAACAAACAAATAAAAGTACCCCACCCCCCGCAATAACCTTGTCATCAAATGGGCAAAAGAACTGAACAGGCACTTCACAGAAAAAGGAATACAAGTGGTCAAGAAATATATGAAAAAAATTCTCAATATCTCTAGCAATTAGAGAAACGCAAGTGAAAGCTACTCTGAGATTTCATCTCACTTCAGTCAGAATGGGAATTATTAAAAATACAAGTAATAATGATTGTTGGTGAGGATGTGGGGGCAAAAGTTACACTCATATTTGAAGGTGGGATTGGAAATTGGTGCAATCTGGAAAGCAGTATGGTGATTCCTCAGAAAACTTGGATACTGGAACCAATATTTAACACCTTTATCCCATGCCTTGGTACATACCTAAAGATGTAAAATCAGCATACTACAGTGATGTAGCCACATAAATATTTATAACAGCTCAATTCACAATAGCTAAGCTATGGAACCAATCTAGGTGTCCTTTAACAAATTAATGGATAAATGCAATGTGGTATATATATGCACAAAATGAGATATTACTCATCTATAAAGAGGAATGAAATATAACATTTGCTGATAAATGAATGGAACTGGAGACTGTCATGCTAAGCAAAATAAGCCAATCTCCTAAAACCAAAGGTCTAATAGTCTCTCTGATATGTGGATGAGGAGAGGAGGATAGAAGTTCATGTATTAGAGAAAGGGGAATGAAGTGAAGTGAAGGGTAATAAGAATAGGAAAGACAGTAGAATGAATTGGATATAACTTTCCTATGTTCATATATGAATACACAGCCAGTGAAACTGGCCTTTAAGGGAAAGTTCTTACTAAGCCCCCAATTCTTTATCAAAAACTCCTAGAGCCAAATATATTTATTTATTTTTATTACTTTGGTACTGGGTACTGAGCCCAGGGTGGCTTAACCACTGAGCCACATCCCCATCCTTTTTTTTATGTTTTATTTTGAGACAGGGTCTTGCTAAGTCCTTAGGGCCTTGCTAAATTGTTGAGGATGATCTCCAACTTGCAATCCTTTTGCTTCAACCTTCTGAATAATATACAAGTAATAATATCTGGCCCAGATACACTTTAGAATTTGGAAACATTTGTGTTTTAGAAAGAACACAAATTGCTTTTATACCCAGAGGTAACTGGAGTTGTAAAATATAACAATTTATAAGTGAAATTTATAAATAAATTGGATAATTCTGAAATCAGTTTTTATATTTATGCATGTAATAAAATTGTAAAATGAAGTATACTATCTAAAGTATACATTGATAAATATGGGCTCTATTTTTAAGGAAATATTTCAGTAAAATTCTAAACATACATAGGTTTGAACATGTCAAATACTTGTACTTATACATTGAGTAAATACAGATTAATACTGTTTTTTTTGAGAAGTGTATATTAATATTGACTTTGCTGGACATTTGATGATGATCCACAGAATTACAGAAGTAAAGAATTCTGTAATTTTGTAATTACAAAATTCTCATATAATAAAGTATTATAAGATCTGATAGCTCTAAAGATATACATGTATTCATTTAAAACAATATTCAGTATAAGAACCTAAAAAATAAAGCAAAATAGGTCAAAATCCTTAATTACATACTACAGATATAAGCAATTTTATTTTTTTTCTTTTACAGTAATAAATAGATGATCTGTCTTTACTCTTTTTCAATCTCTATTCTTCCTTCTTTTTCAGAATTCTGAACATGAGTATTATAATCCATTTTATATTTTTATGCTCATTTTTTAAATCAAATGTTTTATATATAATATTCTTCATTTAATTTTTATATAGTTCATTAACTGATGACCTTTAACCATAACCATTATACTAAGCCTCATCCCTTTTCAATTTGTTTGACACTATTTCTAAATGGCTTCAGGATCCCAACCCAGGAACTCCTGGGACCAAATTCTGAAGGAGTTGCTTGCTCCTTTTGAAAGAAGAGTCAACTCATTTACCCAAGCTTCATTTTCCCATCTCTAAAGAATAGATAATAATTTTCTTCAATGTCTGAAGTAGGGTCAGTTGAGATGATGCAAGTAAGCATTTTTGTGTAACTGCTGAGCTAACTCAAGAAAAATTAGGGTGGTAAAATGATGGCTGTTAGACTACTAATGTTTTGTCATTTATTTTAGGTATTTGTTCCTTTTAAAAAAATATTTTCTCATATTTTATGATTTTTTTCTCTTATAAACAGAATTTAACTTTTAATTCTATCATTTTCTGTTGTTTTTAAAATTGCATTTTCAACATAGTATTTAATACAATTATGTTTTCTGGAAATCTTATTTTTAAAGGACTGATTTAGGGAAAATGAAAAATTTTTTTTTGGATTAAAGATTTATTTTTTTTATTAGTTGCTCATGAAAATACAATGATCTTGACATATCATATATTTGATTCAAATAGGGTATGAATTCTCATTTTTCCATGTGTACAGATTGCAGGATCACATTGGTTATACATCCACGTGTATACATACAGCAATCCTAGTGTCAGTTGTATTTTGCTTCCCTCCCTATCCCTCCACCCCTCCCCTCCCCTCCCATCACCTCTCTCTACCTATTCTACTGTGACACTTATCTCTTTTTTTTCTTCCCTTCACCCTCAAACCATTGTATATGTATTTTGTGTAACCCATGAGGGTCTCCTTCCATCTTCCGTGTAATTCCCCTTCTCCCTCCCATTCCCTCCCACCTCTCTTCCTTGTTTCGTGGTAATCTTCTTCTCATGCTCTTCCTCCCTACTCTGTTTTGAGTCACCTCTCTTATATAAGAGAAGACTTGCAGCATTTGTTTTTTAGGGATTGGCTAACTTCACTTAAGATTTACAGACTGTGCATTTTGCCTACTTTTATGTATGCCACATAATTTTCTACAAAAGAACTCTATAAAAACGCCTTAAATAAATGGAAGGTATTTTCTTGTTATTCAATAAAACATCAATTTTATAAAAACACAATACTATTTAAAATATTCTAGCTTTAAAACATGTGACTTTATGGTGTGAACATTTACTTCCACACCAGTTCCATGCTACTCCTCTCCTTTCAATCTCCTTTCCCTGTCTGACATTTTATTCCATATGCATTATTGAACTATGTCAAATTACAGAAAAATTTATTGATATTTTAAAACTTTACATAAAAAATTTTAATCCACTCAAGTTTTTTTTAATAATTAAATTAACTTGAATTATTACATTGGTGACCTAAACATGTTGTTATACTTATACCTATGTATTTGTCTTTTAAATTTTTTAAAAATTTGTTCTAATTAGTTATACATGATAGCAGAATGCATTTCAATTCACTGTACACAAGTGTAGCACAACTTTTCTTTTCTCTGGTTGTACACAATGTAGTTGCACCACATGTGCAATCATACATGTACCTAGAGTAATGATGTTCATCTCATTTCACCATTGTTCCTGCCCCCATGTCCCTTCCTCTTCTCTCCCTCCCCTTTGCAAAATCAAACCTCCACCCCCATTATGCATCAGCATCCACTTATCAGAGAGAACCTTCAGCCTTTGATTTTTTGGGCTTGGCTTACATTGTTTAGCATTATATTCTCCAACTCCATCCATTTACCTGCAAATGCCATAATTATATTCTCTTTTAATGCTGAGTAATATTCAATTGTGAATATGTACTACAGTTTCTTCATCCTTTTATCTGTTGAAGGGCATCTAAGTTGGTTCCACAGTTTAGCTATTGTGAATTGAGCTACTATGAACATTGATGTGACTGTGTCACTATAGTATGTTGATTTTAAGTCCTTTGGTTATAGACTGAGAAGTGGGATAGCTGGGTCAAATGGTGGTTCCATTCCAAGATTTCTAAGGAATCTCCATACTGCTTTACATAGTGGTTGCATGAATTTACAGTCCCACCAGCATCCTCCCCAACACTTATTATTACTTGTATTCTTGATTATTGCCATTCTGACTGGGGTGAGATGAAAACGTAGTTTTAATTTGCATTTCTGTACTTTCTAGAGAAGTTGAACATTTTTTTTATATATTTGTTGATCAATTGTATATATTCTTCTGAGAAGTGTCTGTTCAGTGCCTTAGCTCACTTATTGATTGGGTTATCTATATTTTTAGTGTTAAATTTTTTTGAGTACTTTTATATATCCTGGAGATTAGTGCTCTATCTGATGTGTGTGTAATAAAGATGTTCTCCCACTCTTTGGGTACCCTCTTCACATTATTGATTGTTTCCTCTGCTGAGAAGAAGCTTTTTAGTTTGAATTCATCCCATGTATTAATTTGTGGTTTTATTTCTTGCATTTTAGGAGTATGGTTAAGGAAGTCAGAACTTAATCTGACATGATGAATATTTGGGCCTACTTTTTTTTGTATTAGGTGCAGGGTCTCTGATCCAATTCCTAGGTCTTTGATCCACTTTGAGTTGAGTTTTGTGTATGGTGAGACATAGGTGTTTAATTTCATTTTGCTGCATATGGATTTTCAGTTTTCCCAGCACCTGGTTAAGAGTGCTATCTTTTCTCCAATGTATGTTTTCAGTACCTTTGCCTAGTGTGAGATAACTATATTTATGTGGGTGTGTCTCTGTGACTTCTATTCTGTACCCTTGCTGGGTCACCTCTTTCTTTTCTCCTATTAACAGCCAACTTCTCCAACTCTATAGGTACCTCTCTTACTCTGTAGGTACCTCTTTTGCCTCTCTCCTGCCTCTGCAACAAGATGGTGGCTATTAGCACACCTAGCAGAAATACCTGGGGTGTAACCAAGCCTACAGGGACCTTGGTGATGGTCTTCTGGGTCTTGGCTATTATCCCTAGATGCAATGGGCCACATCCATAGTTGGTGGCAGGGTGGAGTCAAACCTGTAAGTACCTTGGTGTTGAGTTTCCAATCACTGGCTAGTGTCCTAAGATAGAATCTGCCATGCCTGAAGATGGTGGTGGCAGCAGTGGGGGTAACTTGAGATGGCATTGAAGGTATCCCAAGAGTGTGGCAACCACTTTAGAGATGGGACTCAATGCGCAAGCTGAATGATGGCTTTGGGCTGCCTGTTTGGAGACGCAGTGCTGTGATGTGTGGCATGATCCTCAGTCAGTGGGCCATCTTGTGCCTGGGCCTGGCCTCCTCGTGGGTTGGCAGTGTGGTCCAGGACCTGGGCTTGGGCTCCATGCTGGTTGGTGGTGCTGTCCTTCCTGGGCTTGCCGGGTCTCTGTACAAATTGATGGGGCTGTCCTGGGCCTGCCTGGTTTCCACAGGGATGGGCAAGATTGTACTGGGCCTGCTTTGGCTCAGAGGGGATCGGTGGGGCTATCAGGGCCTGATTGGGCTCTGTGGAGATGTTCCAGGCTGTCCTGGACCCACCTAGTCCCCAAGGGGATCAGCAAGACTTTCCTAGGCCAGCTTGGGCTTTCCTTGTTTCCCCACAGATTGACTGGACTGTCTGGGCTTGCCTGGTCTCCTGTATTTGTCTTTTAATTGCTATTGTGTATGGAATACCTTTTTAATGTTTTTAATAGTGCATTGTAGTTATATATAATAGTGGGCTTCATTTTAACATGTAAATAGAATTCTTTTTTTTTCAATGCCATTTTTTTGATTTTGACATATCATACATTTGAATAAGATGGGGTACAATTTCTCATTTTTCTGAGTGTACAGCTTGCAGAATCACATTTGTCATGCAGTCACGTATATACATACAGCAATAATAAAGTCTATTTTATTCTGCTGTCCTTCCTTTCCCCCTTTCTCTCCCTTTCCCTCCCATCACTTCATTCTACCCAAACTAATGTGACACACTTCTTCTTTTTTTTCCATTCAGAAGTTTTATGATCTCAGAGGCAGAAATATCAATCATACTTTTATGTGTGTGTGTGAAATAACAAAAATCAATGCAAAGACATTCTTTTATTTTTTGTTACAGTATTTTTATTCTTCATGAACCTCTTATCCTTATTTCTCACCTAGCTTCCCCAAACAGCAAAGTATCAGGATACAAGATCAACATACAAAAGTTAATAACTTTCCTATGTACTAATAATGAATCTGCAAGAAAGAAATCAGGAAAACAATCACATTCACAATAACCTCAGAAAGAAAAAAAATGAAGAAAAAAATTTAGGAATATATTAGAAGATGGAAAGGCCTCCTATGTCCTTGGATAGGGAGAATTAATGGTTATACTACCATTATTGTTACACAGATTCAACAAAATCCCCATAAAAATACCAATGACATTCTTCCCAGTAGAATTTGAAAACAGTAATTGGGTAAGAATTCTATAACATATATCTTTAAAAAATTTTTTTTGTAGTTGTAGATGAACACAATACCTTTATTTTATTTATCTATTTTTATATAGTGCTAAGGATCCAACCCAGTGCCTCACACATGCTAGGCAAGCATTCTTCCACTGAGCCATAACCCCGGCCCCTATAACATCTATCTTACATCTATGTTAAAAATCAAGTGAAATTAAACCATTAAAGACAACAGTAACAAAAATAATGTAAAATTTGTATGAGTATATATAATCAGTGAATATATTCCTGGAAAACATATCATTGAAAAATTCATAAGCTTTGTAACAAAAATGCAAATATCAGAAATTTCAACATGTCACATAACTATATTTCAAATTAGTGAGGAAATATCATTTAATGGGACAAATGATGATTCATCAAAATAATGACAATATTAGATTTCTGACTTATCAGTTTAACTAAAATATACATGAGACAAATATATGAGGATTTCACTGCAAACAATGAATCTCACAGAATAGGGATAAAATGTAGACAAATACTTTTAAAAAGGTATTCTTAATGCAGATTAAAGGCCATAGTGATGTGTAATTTTTTACCCAGCTGATTAGAAAACAAAAATAATCACTGAATTGGAATGATTGGGGAGATTCTTGTTCACTGACATAATGGGAAATAGATTTTTTAACTCTTTAAAATATAAAATTATGATTCATAATATGAAAAGGTCCTTATTAAATATATAATAATGTATTCATTCATTAATTATAAAACATATCTAATTATAAAAATATTTTATTTCAGAAATGTATAATATATGGTAAAATTATAAACAAATCTAATGTATATAAATGTGGAATATATTAAAATAATTTGGTCTACCCTTATAATGGGATATTTGTGCGACACTGATGTTATGGTTAATAGTTACTGACGTTGAAAAAGTTTATATTTGTTAGTGAAAGTAACTGGTTACAAAAGAGACAACTGGTACAAAATAATTACAAAATTATTTCCCAATTATGTAGCTAATTTTTAACAGCAATGACAATGACTTCACCCACAGCACAATAGCAATGAACAGAAGAACATATACAACTGAGAAATCTGAATATTGGTAAGAGAATTTGTCTGACAGGAAAAACAAACAATGTTCCATGGAGAAATGCCTTCTTTTATGTGTCTCCCTTGAGAGAGCAAAGTTCTGGACATTAATCAACTCCATGATAATTAGAAACGTGGAAATACAGATCCCAACTTGAGAGAATCCTTATCCTATATGTTTTTTATTTATTCTAATCTGATTTTCTCCAGGGAAAATTGCTCAAGTCATATTTACTTTCACCTGTGATGAAAGTGATGTTCACTCCAGGAGAGAAACTCAGTTATGCCAGAGTAATGTCAACAGCAATATTCTCTACATGTGGATGAATGTGAAAAGGAGAGGGGGATGTCCTAGAGAATGTGAGTAACCCTCTACCTGTCTCATATCACCACATCTTTGTCCAGTAACTACTGTCATCACCAACTTAGTCAGCTAGTTCCCTGACTGAGTCACCGTCTCTCCCTTCAGGAGTCCTTTTGGAGGTCTGTCCTCTGCATATTCATTCAAAATAATTGTGTTCATATCACAAGAACAATCAGAAAAAGGTGTAGGGGAGAATAAAGTTCTTGGTCTTTTTGCCAAAAGTAAAAGGATTTTCTTATAAATAATACAGTATAAGTTATAGACAACACCTGTTATTTGATTTTATACCAGACACAATTCATAATTATTTACTGTTTTTACTGATGGAAATTGCTAATCCTAATATTTCTGCATACTGTACCAGTTAACACTATAGATATCAAAATAGGAACTAAGTATCTGGTCTACTGCTATATATTGTTTGCACAGATTGGTGCTATCCTTGAGCTCCCCTTCTCTGGATAATTTTCCAGATAGCACTCTATAGTTCATATTTAAGATTTTAAAGGATAGCTTTTTAGTATTCTGTTTTGAAATCTCTCTCTTTCTCTCTTTTTCTTTCTCTCTCACACTGATCACTCTCCTTCCAAGGTTCTCTTCAGTCACTTCAAGCCACAAGTCATACTTGAACTGTGGACAAAGCAAATTTCTATATATCTTGCTTCAGAAGTATGAGCTGGTTCTCATCAGATTGGATAGAGAAGAGTTATTCTTCAGTATATTCAGGATAAAAAATAGAGTATGTGATGGGTAGAGTGGAAAGCTCTTTTTGAAATATTATTTATAATCCAAATGTTTAGAGTATTATAATAGGAAGATATAAGAGGAATAATTAGATGATTTTGATTTCATTTAACTTTTTTGTAGACTCATAAGCACCTACACTAATATTATTTCTTTATATAAAATTAAGTTGCTGGTTTGTGCAATTATTCCACAATGTATACATATATCCACAATGTATACCACAATGTAAACGTCATGTACATGATAAATATATTCAATTTTATTTGTCAATTATAATCCAGTAAAGCTCTAAAAACTTACTGCAAATAATGTGAGATATGAATGTGTATACTGTATTAATTTCAACAGGAGTTTCTGGATTTTGTGTTTGAATTCTGGCAAAGGGAAACAAATTAAAAATTTATTTCTAAAGTTTCTTTGAAATGTAACATCCTATCAAATTATTTGATTTTAAGATTTGGTACAAAACTAGAAAATTGGTAATTCCCGAATTTCCATCTATAAATAAATTCATATTTAACAAGACATTATATTCTAAGAGTTCAAATTTAAGATGATTCTAAAGTTTTAAAATTATATCATTGTGTTATTTGCTTGAGGCAATGGAAAGAACTTATGCTTGCATTAGATCTGAGTATATGTTTAAACTATTGAAATAGTTACTTTAGTGACTAAAAGTAAAAAAAAAAAACACTAGTCTGAGACAAATTTCCATCTTAGTTAAGCAGCATTAGGAATATGCAGAATGTGGAATATACATAGCACAAGATTCAGGCTTTCTGAGTAGAATTCTTTTTTTTTTTAATATATTTATTTATTTTTTAGTTCTCCGCGGACACAACATCTTTGGTATGTGGTGCTGACGATCGAACCCGGGCCGCACGCATGCCAGGCGAGCGCGCTACCGCTTGAGCCACATCCCCAGCCCCCTGAGTAGAATTCTTCATTAGCTATGCACATTTAGCTCCAGAATTTAAAGGGTTAAAACTTTATTTCTCCCATTCCAGACACATTTGACTCTTGGAAACATAAAAATGTTTAAGTAAAACAAAAAATTGATCCTTTAATATTACTAAAAGGAAATGATTCTAGAAGATGCTATCCTGAGAGCAGAAAAATTGGGAGCACAGATGATAATATCATAAAAAAAATAGCAAGTGAATAGGCATGGGGATCTGTACTGTGATCCAATTTAATTTATTAAGTACAACAATGAAAGTGAGTTGAAAACGATATGTTTTGCCTTTTCATGATTTTGAAAATGCTAACACCTAGTTTTTTTTTTTTTAAAATTGATTATAGTCTTCCCCTAATTTTTTATCAAAACATCTCATGATTATCTGTCTCAACAAATGGGCACATCCAAGTTTGTGGGTCTGTGTGTTTTCAGATGTTCATATGACTTATGTTTTTTTTTCCTATTACCTTTAAGAGATAAAAGATTTTATGTAAGTATTCTGAAGTAAAGAAAGTACAGCACTATTTAGTTCCCTTTATGTTGAAACTTATGAGGGTCTAACCCTTTATCATTCTGCTCAGATAATTAAATTTAAGAAGCATCATTATAATCCATCTTGTCGGTAAGACGACAAAAAAAAACATAAGACATATAATACAATCCATTTATTTTCCTGATCAATTTCTTGACTTTCATTCACTATTTTTGCACTACAATTTCCATTATTATGAACAATAATCACTGAAAATCCATTCAATGATGATTTTAAATTACTGTCAGCATTTGTCTGTTACTTCGCTCCTACTTTTAACAGACTTAAGTAGCCACTTGTTATGGTTTGGATATGAAGAGTCTCCCAAAAGCTGTTAATGCAAGAACGTTCAGAGGTGAAAGGATTAGATTATGATAGCTATAGCTTCATAAATAGATTAATCTATTTGAAGAATTCATCATTTGAAAGGTCAACTGTACTGGGTGGTGACTGTAGGCCAGTGGGGTGTGGCTGGAGGTAGATCACTGGGAATGTGCCCTTGAGGATTATATGCTGTCCCTCTGGCTCCTCTCTGTCTCTCTACATCCCAGTCACCATGAGGTGAGCAATTTCCTCCACCATGCTCTGCTTCCATGATGCTCCACCTCACCTCCATCCCAGAACTATGGAGTCAACTGACCATGGACTGACCCTCTGAAACTGTGAGCTCCAGATCAACTTTGCTTAAGTTGTTATTGTCAGGTTTGAGTGGTATGTTAGTCAGATTTTTGTCACTCTGGCCAAATGGAAGCTTTTCCTAAGTAGATTATCTTTAATAATAAATTTGACTTGTAAGGGAAAGAGACAGTTTCATGAAGAAAAGGAGGTATCAAATATTTACTGGGACAAAAAATGACAGAAAAAGGCCTTTGCATTTATTAATGTCTTTTTAATAATTATCTTTTCTTCTTTGTATAATTTCACTGGTTAAAAACCTTATCTAAGAGTTTATCTCAAATATTGTAGGTAAATAGTAATAATAATACTTCCCTAGATTGAATTTCTATTTTTCCCTTTTACCTTTGAAGACTGATGGAAGAAAACAATGAAACCTCTGAGGGAGGTTTTATTTTGCTTGGATTCTCAGACCAGCCCCAGTTGGAAATCATCCTTTTCGTGGTAGTTTTGATATCCTATCTTCTGACCCTTGTGGGCAACACAACCATCATCCTGGTCTCCTGCCTGGATTCCAAACTCCACACACCTATGTACTTCTTCCTCACTAATCTCTCCTTTCTTGACCTTGCCCTCACTACCAGCATCGTGCCCCAGCTGTTGTGGAACCTGAGGGGACCAGCCAAGACCATCACATCCACCGGCTGTATCCTACAACTCTATGTGTCCCTTTCCTTAGGTTCCATTGAGTGCGTTCTCCTTACTATCATGGCATTTGACCGCTATGTGGCTGTCTGCAGACCTCTCAACTACACGACTGTCATGCACCCATCATTCTGCAAGACCCTGGCAGGAATAGCTTGGCTGAGTGGAGTGGGAAACACTCTGATCCAAAGCACCATCACCCTGCGGCTTCCTCGATGTGGGCACCGTCATCTCCACCACTTCTTGTGTGAAGTGCCTGCCATGATCAAGTTGGCATGTGTTGACATCCATGCAAACCAAGTCCAGCTTTTTGTGGCTACATTAGTTCTCCTCCTCCTTCCCATGGCATTGATATCTGTCTCCTATGGATTCATTGCACATTCTGTGATAAAAATTAAGTCATCCCAAGCTTGGCGCAAGGCTCTAGGGACCTGTGGCTCTCATCTTCTAGTGGTTCCCTTTATTTTGGGACCAGCTCAGTCATATATATCCAACCACAGAGATCCTTTGGCCACAGCCAGGGCATGTTCCTCACACTCTTTTATACTGTTGTGACTCCCACCCTCAACCCCCTCATATACACCTTGAGGAACAAGGATGTGAAAGGAGCCCTGAGGAGACTGCTAAGGAAAGAGCAACATTTCTAATGGACATTTTGTACTGGAGACTTATTGAAGAGACATAATATTAAATAACCATTCCCTAATGTGCAGTGCATGTGTGGCTGCATTTACATACAGTGTGGCCCATACTGTGTCAAAAAAGAACATTTAGATTCAATTTCTGTAGCACATGAAAACTCACATATGTGTCACAAATATTTTCGCAAATTCTCTCATTAAATATATTTAAAAGGTTGAAGTATATAGAAAGAGTGGAAGACTTTCCCACACATAAATACATATTTGCTTGCAAACATGATTAGGGAATTAAAATAATATTTAATGTTTGCAAAGTTGAAAAGTATATATTAGTATGAATAAATTATTGTAGTATTTCCTTTTAAGAAGAATTCTCTTATAACATTGTTGCAAACATTTTGTACCTATTGTCTCAGTTCTTTCAAGAAAAAAAAATAACAATACCAAACTTCAAAAAGTGGGAATTTATTGGCATAGAGGACCAGATCTATGAATCTCCTTAAACTGCTATTGAGAATGAATTATTATTTAACAAGTAATAATTAAAATAATTGTTATAAGTAATTACTAAATAATTTAATGAAATACGAAACATTAATGTAATATAGTTTCTGCTTGATTCAGGCTCTTCTTGGCAAAAGCTTGCATTCAATTCCATTTAACAGTCACTTGCTTTCTCCAGTGTCTTTGTGGTTGTTGAACATGTGGACTGTGGAGCCACACTGCCTTGGTTCAAAGCTTTGTTTTACATACTTGCCATTCATGATTCTCTCTGCCCTTTACCTGTTTTTCTCTGTTCAATCAGTTCTTACATATTCAGTATGGATTAAATAAATTAACTGATGCAAAATGTCAGAAAGTCATTCATGGCACTGGTAAATGCTGAGTGAATCTTAACAATTTGTAAAAATACTCTTCTAAAACATAATTGTGTTCAGCTATCTCCATAGTCTTCACACACAATTTCTATCATTCTCAACATGTGCTTCTTTGGTTGGTGTTTGTTGTTTTGTATTTTATATTGCATGGTATTTAATTTGTTATTTACTGGAAACACTAAAGCCAATCAAAATCTTCCTTACACTTCTTTGTATCAGCACCAATTTGCACTTCAGTAGCAATTTTGACTTTGGAATATGTGCTCTAAAAATATTGTTGAAATTTTGAGTCACAGTGCTTGGGTTCAAAGCCCAGTCCTATGAAGCTAATTAACTAGGATAGTGTTTAAGTACATACCTATACTATACCAATTCACAGTTTCCTCCACTGTACAAGAGTGGTAACAATAGTTCCAAATTTGCTTGGCTACTGTGATAAGTAAATATTATCTTCTAGATAAGAGTTTAGCTCAGAGCTATCTATTATATATTAAGAAAAACTACCCACCTATTTTTAGCTACATCTATATCACTTACACTATTCCAAATTTTCATAGCTCAATTGACATTACCCATGTAATGATCTCCCTTATAACTTCAATCACTTTCTAGGATATTTCAACACCTTTTAACTGTGTCCAACCATGCTCTATTTTTTGGTAGCTCCTCTAACTCAGCATAAAATTGGAATACAGATCCTGCATTCTATTTAGATTTCTCTTACCCTTGCAGACATAGGAAACTCTTCTCCAAGCTATCTCTAGTCTTAACCCATTTCATCCATCACATTCACATTGGCACTGCCCAAGATAGGATCCTCTATCTTGACCCTAATAAAGATTGAAAATATATAGCTCTGGGCAGGAATGGATTTTGGTGCATCTTTGGTTTGGAGGGAAAACTATAATTTAATGATTGTGAATGCCCTCAGATGTGCAATATATTTTCTGCCTGATAGCCTTTCATATCTGGTCCATGGACTCCTTGTGGGTCTACTTCTAGCTTCCAAGGCACTTAAAATGTTGGTACCTGTGACTGGTATTTTTAAATTTTCAAACTATTCTCTTGATGACTTGTTTTTTTCAATGAACACTTTGATTATTCTAGAAAAATTAAACTCTATTTATGACTATGATATTCTAATTATAAATGCCTCTTAAATCATTACAGAATGAATTCTAAAGTAGCATAATATCTCAGGTTTTCCACCATCTTGATTGAATTTGTCTTTTATCTCCTCATTATGCTCTCATTTATCCTATTATTGGAGCAGCAATTTCTGAACATTTTATTTTTATTAACCTTAGCACTTTATACCATGTCAAATTCTCAAAGCCAAAATTAAATCTCACCTATTCCACAAACATGTCCTCATTCAATAATAACTTCTTTCTCCTCTGACTTGCCATGCCATGTGGTATTAATTCATAAATGTATGAGAAAAAGAGAATCATTCTATTTAAACTCAAATTTAAATACTTTGTTATAGTTAGGGGAAAAGAATATAATCAGAAATCATAGGGGATATGCTTAGAAGAGTGAAATGAACCAAATTGCTTAGGGATTTGTATGTTTTGTGAAGGAGGCTGGACATTACTATGAGTTCTAGAAGAATATCTTGTTTTGTATAAGGTCTTGGACACCAGAGTCATACCAACCTAGTTCTAACTCCTGAAGTGAGTTCCCTAATTTCCAAATCTATAGAGTTGGAGTAACAGTGCCAATTTCATGATATTAGTGTGAGGAGTGGGGACAACATACATAACAGGCTTGACAAGTGTCTGGCATGTAGCAAAGCTCAACACTCATTTGTCTATTACTGGTGATTTTCCTCAAGGAGCACTATTAAATCAGAAGAAACATTATTCTTTTATGTCTACTGCCCATACCAGGGGCATGGCTCTTTCCATGCTCCTGGAGAGCAGCTTTAGAATGACACTGATTTTTCTGGTCATTTTCAGATGGTAAGAGAGGTGACTTTTCTAGTAAAGTATTCTCATACCAATAATTGAAATAGTTGTCACCTGTTTTCAGGCCACAAATATAAGATAGAAAGTAAATAGAAACAAGTTTATAACTGAGAAAATTGATAAGGCCAATAGTACAATTTTGAAAGAATTTAGTAAAATTGGTAAATGGCAGGCAAGATGGTTCAAGAAAAAAATAAAAGAAAGAAAGCCCAAGGAATCATTATCAGTAGTAAAAGTAATATAGCCACTATTATTATAAATTCTAAATAGAATAAAAATAATAAGTGAGCATTGTGAACCACTGCATACTTCAGAACAGGAACATATTTCCAGACACTTTGGGACTCATTTGGAGCAGGAAGGGATTTTAGCCTGGCAGGCATTGAGTGTGGGGTGTTTGACAGAAACCCAGGAGGGTGTACAAACCAGAGAGAGAAGGAGGGAGAAAGGGAGAGAGAGAGAAAGTGAGAGAGAGAGAGAGAGAGAGAGAGAGAGAGAGAGAGAGAGAGAGAGAGAGAAAATCTGAATGAATTAAAGAAAGACATTAGAGGAAAGGAAAGGAGTGCAAACCAGCATGGGGACAGATGTGCATAGAGTAGGAAGACTTTCCAAGGAAGAAGTATGGAATGTCAGGAAACAGCAGGGTATTTCCTAGGAATAGGAATTCAGCCCAAGGGAGATTACAAAACTTTTCAGTAATTTCAGCATAGTTGAATTAATCAAACTACTCCCTTGTGGTTTGAGATTACAAGAACTTATTGATTAATTAATAAATCATTACTGTGATGATGCTATGAACATATAGCTTTTTTCTTTCATCATTGGATGTACAATCATCTGGCAACGATGTCTGTGGATGGTGTGATAGTGGTCACCTGTCTTCTTTTCCACATGAGTGATTAATTATTGCAGTAACATCTAATAAAAAATTACTGTTTCTATTGATCTGAAATGCCAAATTTGTCTAAAAGGACCTACCTTTGTCTACTGCCCATATCGACCATGTTTCATTCTATTCATAGTTTACAAAAATTTTTAATTATTTTTGTGAACCTTGAATTTTATCAAATACTTGATTTTGGATTTAATGATATGATTATTTAAGTGTTTCCCTTGATTCCCTTATTTTGGTGAAATATACTTACTCATTTTTTAGGTTCTGGAATAACTTCAATTTGGGCAATGAGTATAATTGATTTTACAATTGCTTTCACAAAATTTCCCTTGCTTTTTCCCAAATTTATATTTCCCTAGGACAAGTATTTGAATATTTCTTTTTATTTTTCAAACATCTGATATAAAGATTTTCTAGAAATCAATTTGAAAAAAACCTGGATACTTGAACAGGTATGATACATAAGATCTCCCAATGATCTATAAACAAAATAATGTGGTCAAATTTACTAGTTATCAGGGGAGTACAAATTTTAAATTGTAATGATATTTCCACTACATGCTAGCAGATGGCTAAAATTAAACGAACATAGAACATTGAGTGTGGGTATAGATGCGGAGCACTTGGGATTCTCACACCGCCTGTGGTTTGTAGGTGTTTATACAAGTTTTCTGAGTAAATGGTATTTACTAAAGCTGAATATATGTGTACTTATTTTATGACTAAACATTCTTCAAAAGCAATACTTACATTTTCATTTTCTGAAAGATATATGCAAATTATTCATAGCAGCATTGCTCATAAAAGTTAACCCTAGATACACTTAATGCCTATCAATACAATTATAGATAAATATGGTATGGAATATTCACACAAAGAAATACAATGTTGCTATAAAATTTGTGATTTACTGTATAAGCACCTTAATGATTAAATCTCACAAAGACAATGTTGAATGAATGAAGGCAGAGACAAAAAAAGTAATGTATTGTGTTTGTATACAGTTCTAAAATTACAATAATGGTTACATGAGGACAAGTAAAAGTATTATATAAAAATGAATTGAGGGCTGGGGATGTGGCTCAAGTGGTAGCGCGCTCGCCTGGCATGCGTGCGGCCCGGGTTCGATCTTCAGCACCACATACAAACAAAGATGTTGTATCTGCCGAAAACTAAAAAAAAATAAATATTAAAAAATTCTCTCTCATCTCTCTCTCTCTCTCTCTCTCTTTAAAAAAAAAAATGAATTGAGGTCTGTTCTAGAGTGTTCCTGTGTTTTATTTCTCAATCAAGATGTGTTCACAGTATAAAAATTGAGCAACTTGCATCTTTATGAAGTGTTTACTTTTCTGTATGAATAACTTATTTTAAGAATCAATAGGCTTTTAACAAAAATCCAGATTCTATTGAAGATTATGAATATTTTTCAGTCCTGGGACTTGATGCACAGAAAATTGATCAAGTGAACTGAATAGTTGTTGTTTTCTTCAGATTCTGTATGTGCTTGAAGTTTGTCTGTTTCTGCTACTCTTTTAGAACTGAGTGCAGGTCTTAGCTAAATATTGTTGGCCATCCATCATTACATTACTGCAATTGTTTTCTCAGACCCGATCCACTCTGTCATTAATATCATCTGCCTAGAACCTGAATGTGCATGAGTTTTTCCTTGGACTCTAAAATATTTAAAGAAGGATTAATAGCCCTAGACGAAATGAAGCTCACCTCCTCTATTGAGCCTTGAAGAAAATCATGAAGTACCGGATGAGTATGAGTAAGTTTACAGCCCAATCTTCTAAGTTCAGCATCTGAGCACACTCATGGACAGGTTGTGTTGCCTGCTTTTTTTTCTCCTTTCTCAAGATGAGTCATAATTCACTGTTTTTTTTTCCCATTTTTTGGTTGTTGCTGGAACCTGGATATTAAAATATTATGTTGTAGCACTCTGGGTGCTGATCCTTCCTTAACCCCCTATGACTTGCTATTGTTTTTTGTTTGATTCTTTAATAACTTTCCTAGACTAATTCAGTAAACTCTATCTACCTGGTTGTGTAAAATCTCTGATGTTCCTGATAAGTTCTGCTTTTCTTTTTACCTTGAAATCTTATCTTACTTGGGGTCAGTTCTGTTTAGTATTCAGCCAGTGATTGGTCAGAGGTTGTGTTTAAGTGTCCTGAACAAGAAAAGCGTTCACCTCTTGTTGAATACGTGGGAGGCTTGGAGACTGCCTTCACTGTTTGGAGAGTTCATGAGTTTGCTAGGTAGTCAGCCAGGGTCTAGTAATTCACAAGTTCTCATTCTGGTTACTTCTTAGAGAGGATATCTCTTTTGCAGAGACTTTGGAAAACTAGGTAGATTTTTGGTTTCAGTGGGATGTTCTTTGAGATTTTCCTCTTTAGGTTTCACACTAGTCTGTATTTATAAGGGTTCTATGCATAGCTGTTAATGTCCAGTAATCTTAGCTGTTTTGACAATAGACTGGGACACTTATTTATTTTATTCAGCCATTTAAAAAAATTTGTTCTAATTCACATACATTGACAGTAGAATGCATTTTGACACATCATACATAAATGGAGTGTAACTTCTTGTTCTTCTGTTTGTACATGATGTAGAGTTATATAGGTCATGTAATCATATATGCACATAAGGTAATAGTGTCCAATTCATTCTACTATCATCCCTACCCCCATGCCTCCTGGACTGGGACATTTGAAAATATTCTGTAGAATTAATATTTCCTATGCTACTGGGACCCTAAATTAATCTTTACAAAACTTCTCCAATTATTTTTGGTATCAAGAAAAATATCACTTTATCAGTTATTATAACTAAGTCAATTTCATAATCAAAAGCCCTTAACTTCATGAAAATTAATCATCTTCCTTTACCTAACTAAAACCTATTCTGGGATGGTGGTCTTTAGAGTGTGCAGGACCTATTGCCACATTTTCTATATTTACCAGCTTCCAACTTCTATGTTGTTTCCCACTGTTTCTAGGTTCCTCTGGTTCCTTTGTGGTTGAAACTGGGAGAAAGAAGATGTGAAGGGTGAGAATGGTCATATATATTTTTTTAAACAGAGAGAGAGAGAGAGAGAGAGAGAGAGAGAGAGAGAGAGAGAGAGAGAGAGAGAGAGAGAGAATTTTTTAACATTTATTTTTTAGTTCTCGGCGGACACAACATCCTTGTTTGTATGTGGTGCTGAGGATCGAACCTGGGCCGCACGCATGCCAGGCGAGCGGGCTACCGCTTGAGCCACATCCCCAGCCCCAAGAGAATGGTCATATTTAAGTAGCAGAGTGACATGCTTTTGCATCTTTTCCTCTGCTCATATCAGACATTTAAAGCAACTCTTTTTCCTTTGGGCACATTCATGAGCCCATTCCAGATACTCTAAGATTGAGGACAATTTTGGTAGCATCTCTAAAGCATGTTTGAAATAAGTTTCCCTTGAGCTTGGGAAGAAGTGAAAATACTACTATCATCACTTCTTTTCATATTGGCTTACAGTTCTTGGCCAGCACAAAAATAAGAAAGATAAATAAAGCTTTAGAAATTGGAAAAGATAAAATGAAATTCTTTATTCACAGATTATGTAATATATAATAGAAATTTTAAAAATCTATAAAAATATAAAATTTATAAATAAATTTCATAAGATCACCAAATATAAGGTCAATACACAAAAATCAATGCTCTCTTTAAACATTGGCTGCAAAATTAGACAAATTTAAACATTATAACATCAAATACATATAAGTAAATCTAATAAAAGGCATAAACAATTACACTAAAATATATATAATTTCTGAGAGAATTTTTAAAAATGCAAATAAACAGAAAATAATCTTGTTTATGGATGAGGAGATAAAATATTTTAAAGAAGACAAATCTCCACTCTTTAGATCATAGATTCAATTTGGAATGCCAGTCAAAATTTTTATAGATATTTTTTGGAAATTACAAAACTAATTTTAAAACTCAGAAGCATATTTAGAAGACTTACAACAGCTTAGAAAATCTGGAAAAAACAGAGATAGAAAACTTATACTACTAGATATTTAAAAAATCCTGCTGTATAGCTACAGTAAATGGTAGAGCTCACTATTGTAAATATGAACACAGAACAGATTAGAGACTCACATTATAGGGTCACCTAATTCATGACAGTTCATTGGAGGAAAAGATATTTCTATATTGATGTTAATAAAATTTGGCATCACTGAGTAAAACGAACAGTGACATTTACCTCACACGAGATACAGTTGTTATTTTCTTTATTAATCTTTTTTAGTTGTAGATGGACATATTACTTTTATTTTATTTTTTTATGTTGTACCGGGTATCAAACCCAGCGCCTCACACATGCTAGAAAAGCGCTCTACCAGTGAGCTACAACACAGTCCCCACAGTTGTTATTTTCTAATGGATTATAGATCTAAATATGTATGGCAAAATAATAAAACTTTTAGACTATAAAGTTGTATTACTTTAAGAATATCTTGTTCTATTTTGATTTTCAGAAATTTCTATTTTTAATAATGCTTTAGTTTTAGTATGATATAATTACATGTGTATTGATCCTAGTTGTACTGATGAATTTTGTTGTGCTTTTCAAAGCTGATGATCTGTGTCCTTTGTTTTTTAATCTGAAAAAACTCTTAGAAGTTATTTCTCTAAATTTCATCTGTAACACAGTTCCTCAAAGCATGGGCAAATAGAGGAATAGATCTTTTTGGAGATTTTGATTGAATAACTTTTTGATTCTTCTTGTTAATCTTGTAATTGCTAATCTTTTCCAGATTTTTTTTAAAGACATACATTTCTTTCTTTTTTTTTAAAGAGAGAGAGATAATTTTTTAATATTTCTTTTTTTAGTTTTTGGTGGACACAACATCCTTATTTTATTTTTATGTGGTGCTGAGGATCGAACCCAGGGCCCTGCACATGCCAGGCGAGCGTGCTACTGCTTGAGCCACATCCCCAGCCCAAGACATACATTTCTTTTATCTCATTCTGTGTGAAATCTTTGGACCTTTCAATTCACTAAGTTTGTCTTATTTTTTAATTTTTTTTGCTGTTTGACACATATTTTAGTTCCAAATTTCAATCACTAAAATTATATTTGTATATATTTTCATTTATGTCTCTTTTTTCTAACATGGTATTTTATTAATTCTTTTCAGATTTCTTCTTCCATTCATTTTCTGAGCTTGATCAAATTATTCTTTCATTTAAACATCTCATCCACATAAGTGGCAAAGTAGTCCATGGCATCTGAAGGGGCAGAGCAAATGATGTGACTGTTCCAGGGTGAGCACTGTATATTGCTGACTGAAATCCTGAGACATTGATAGAACTGTAGTGAACCCCTACATGACCAGAGGGCATGGAGAATCAGGTGGCTCCCACTCTAGTGTAATTCAGGAAAAAATGAGGAAGACATTTCAAATTAACTACATTTCCATTACACGGATAAAAATGAGTGACAAAGAGTAATTCTTTCCTTTAAAATGGAAGAAATTTTTTTCACACCTGAATTTGTTTAGTGAGATTTTAATCAGCTGTATTCATAAGAGTAATTTATACATAACTCTGTACTCACTGTTTTTATTGCACAGAGTCCATTTATATAATGACTTTCTCATGAATCTCCCTATAATAAATTCTGTTTTAACTTTAATTTCTTGATTGGTTATGTTATTTTTTTCTGTAATAAATTTTTACTTTTCCCTCAAAACAAATTAATAGATGTGATCCAGAAAAAGAAGTCTTTTCTTCTTTCAAAAATCTTTTTTAGGGCTTCCTTCATGGCCTTATTTCTCAGGCTATAGATTATTGGATTGAGTGTCGGGGGCAGAACAGTATAAAAAACAGTGAGTAAAAAGTCTGACACAGTTGGAGACTCTGAATGTGGCTTTAGAAAATCAAAGGCACTAGTAGAGACGAATAATATGACAACAGATAGGTGGGGCAGGCAGGTAGAAAAGGCTCTGGCTCTGCCCTCAGCAGATGGTATCTTCAGCACAGTAGAGAATATATGCATGTAGGTAACTCCAATAGAGATGAAGCAAGCAAATGTCAACAAGGCCAAGAAGCCACTGACCCCAAGCTCACTCACATATTCATTGGAACAAGAGAGTTTCAGAAGCTGGGGGACATCACAGAAGAATTGATGAATGATGTTGGCACCACAGAAGTGGATGGAGAAAGTAGCGGCTGTGTGCATGACTCCACCAAGGATTCCACTGGCCCAGACAGCTAACAGTCCATGAACACAGGTACTGATATCCATGATGACTTCATAGCGCAGTGGAAGGCAAATGGCCACATAGCGGTCGTAAGACATCACTGTGAGTAATGCCATCTCAGCACAGCCACAGAGAGTGAATGCAAAACACTGCAGTATGCATTCCCAGAGGGAAATATAGCCATTATGCATGAAAGAGTTGCAAATGGACCTTGGGACTGTCACAGAAATGTAGCACAGATCCAGAAAGGAGAGATGTTTCAAGAAGAAGTACATAGGTGAGGAGAGACTGTGGTCCATGGAAGTGGTGGTAATAATGAGAATATTGCCAATTAGAGCCACTATGTATAAGACTAAGAAAATAGCAGCAAATAACATTTCTATTTCAGGCTTGCCAGAAAAACCCATGAGAAGAAATCCACTCATTGTAGTGAAATTAGCCATTTTCCTTCTTGATTTCTAAGAATGATACTGACTGTAGGAAGAATGGAAAATCCTAAAAATACAATGTTTGTTATTCAAGAATCTAATGTACTTACTTGACAAAATGGAAGCATGAAGATTGGACCATCAGCCCACCATTTTAAGCATGAAATAGCTTTACATACTAAGAATTACATAGAGTAATTTTAAATGTTTTGACTCAGCCATAAGGAGGATTAGTAAAATAGATAATATAATTTAGTGTCACTCATTCTAATCAAAGGAAGAAAAATGCATAATTGAACTAATGGAACATACAGCACCCAAGTTTTATACACACTAAATGTTTCATTCAGTTCATATGAGCACAAAACAAACACATTTTTAGAGACATTTTTGAGGTGTCTGTCTTTTTCCCAGTAATCTTCCTAATTTTAAATCTTATTATTTTTCATTGAAACACAGTAATTGTACATTTTTATGAAGTATGGTATATTTTAATTTGTACATGCAATGTGTGATAATCTGTTTTTTAAATTTTTTTTAGTTGTATATGGATACAAATGCCTTTATTTATTTTTATGTGGTGCTGAGGATCAAACTCAGTACCTCACATGTGCCAGGCAAGCCTTCCACCACTGAGTCACAACCCCAACCCCGATAATCTGTTTTTACATCACCACTGGTACTACCTGATCCTTTAATTGCAATTTCATAATTTTGTTTCATATATAAGAGAACAAATTCTTAACATTTTTTCTTTCTCCATGCATTCTTTGGAAAAATAATGTTAAAGATACATGTTACATTAATAGCATCTGTGTAAAAATTATGATATACAGTCATTGTCTTTATCATAAAATATATAAAATCATCTGAAAAAATTCTAAGTGATGAAAGGTCAAAATTTTTCTACTGCATTTTAGAAAAAGAAATTAAATGACCAATATTCTCAGGAAAAGTTACCTACCCTAATTTTTAATTAAATAAGTTTAAAGTAACAATGAGGTACAACTTTTATTCTAGTCAAATTAGCAAAGATCCAAACCCCACAATTCTCTGAGCTATTGAGATTGCAGTCATATGTGATCTTAATCATGCAGTTAGGTTGATAAAGTTTTCACAGAATCTATTTCAGGCATATCTCTGGATTTAGCATAGGAAGTTCAGTTGTCCCTGTGTCTCTGGGACAACTGATAATCAACCTTTAAACTGCTTGGAAATAATTACTATTGTTATGTGCCATATTTCCTTAGATTATTTTTACTGTGTTTATTTTTATGTATTTACCGATGGTTTATATATTGTATCATTCTTTTAAAAACCAAAGTAGTTATTATTATCACTATTATTTATCTCATTAAAAACAGTTTAATCATAATTGTAATGCCACCTAATTTTTTTTTCTTTTTTTGAGAAGTGCTGAGGATCAAACCCAGGGCCTTGTACATGCTAAGGAAGTACTCTTACTGAGCTACATCTCCAACCCATGCAACTAAAATTATTATTATGTAGATAAATAATTCAAGAATCCTCAACTTGACCATTAAATGATTGATCAATTTTTGTTACATCATGTAATAATTCTTAATGAAAATAATTTCCTTAAATACCCATTATTGAGATTATTTAATTAAATATTGAACACAAAATTGATTAATTTAAAGGAGATATTGTGAGATGGGAACAATACTCTGAAAATATATTTTTGGACTATAAAGGATTTAAAATTTTCTTTCCTTGATTCCTAATTTTTTCTTTTTGGTTCTAGAGATTAAACCCTGGGGTGCTTAATCTCTGAGTCATATCCACAGCCCATTTTTAATTTTTTTTTTACTTTTTATTTTGAGACAGGGTCTCACTAGGTTGCTTAGGGTTTCTTTGAATTGCTGAGGATGGATCTGAATTTGTGGTCCTCCTGCCTCAGGCACCCAAGCAGTTGGGATTATGAGTGTGTGCCATCATGCCAGATTGATTCATAATTTTTATTTTAAAAAACTAGAGTTGATAATTTTTTTTTGCATGTGTGTGGGACTGGGTGTTGAACCAGCAGCATTCAACCACTGAGCTACATTCCCATCCTTCTGATTTTTTAAAAAATTTGAGACAGGTTCTCATTATGTTGCTGAGACTGGCTGTAAACTTGTTATACTTCTGCCTCAGCCTCTCTGGTAGTTGTAATTACAAATGTGCAACACAGTGCTTGGTCAATTTAAAAGGAGTGTATAATTAGTTTTCCTAAGCTAAATGACAATGTCTGTCTTTATCTCATTTACTCAAAATCTGTAATTCATTTGCTTCACATTATTCATTAAAATATCTTTCTGAGAATCCAAGCAAACTCACCTTAGCACATCCAGGAATTTCTTGCCTAAACCTGGGGTAATTCTATCCATGTGTCAAATACCATTTGGCAAAAGGTCCAGATCTTCCTAATTCATTCCCATCCAGTAGTATTTGGACAATAGATAGAAAAATAAGGTGTTTCAGTTCTTTTTCTGGCCACTGGAGGCCAAGCTATATATGTCTTTGGAGGACTAAAGGTCCTATAAGAAAGGTCCCTGAATGCTCTGGGTATTTGGGACCCATTGTAACTGTCTTGGGACTGAAATTTGCAATTCTGTGATCTTTTCCCATGGAGTATTTTTTTTTTGTCAATTTGAGTAAATAATCACACCGATTTAATTGGAATTTCATTTTATTTGTGTCCATTAGACCAAAACATTGTGGTTTATGCTTTGGATTAAGAAACACCCAATACCAGGAGGTTAACTCCTTTGTTCAGTTTGTTCATTGGAAAGTAAATGCATATATAGGGAACTCAAGGCAATTTGGGGCACAACTACAAAGCAGAGGTTGTTTGGCCTTTACATGCTTCCAATTTAGATATTACCATTTACTCAAAGAATCACAGCATGAGAAGGAATTGTAAGATCATCATGGCCAACCAACATCATATCAAAATTTTAGATACATTTTTCCAATTATGTAGTTTGTCATTCTCTGTTTGAATGCTTCAGTTCTAAGACTTTACTATAACTTTCGGACTTCAGATTCTAGGAATTGAAAGGTGAACACAATTTGGAGTTCTTCCTCATATTGAGCCCAATCTTCCATTTTACTATTTCTTATCTTAACATTGGAAAGGGTAGATGTGGTCCTTATTATTTTATTATTATTTTTATCAACATCTAATAATTATACACATTATGGGTACAGTATGATATTTCAATATATGTATACAGTTTGACCTGATCAAATCAGGGTAATGAACATTTCCATCCTCATTTCTTTATCATTGGAGGCTTCAAGCTCCTCTCTTCTAGTTCTTCATAAAATATATAATAAGTTATATTGTGAAATATAATCACCTTACTGGGTTGTTCGAACACTAGAACTTATTACCTCTATGCAGCTGAGTTCTGGGACCTATTGTCCAGCTTTAATTACTTTGATTTCAGTCTTTATGTGTCCTTAAAAGTGAGGTGAATCTTGTAGGCAGTATATAATTGTTTTCTGCATTATGTAGATCCTTTGTTTCTTTCTTCATCTCTTGCTATCTTTACTTGTGATCTGATAGTTTTCTGTAGTGGAATGCTTTGAATTTTTTCTCTTTTTGTTTTATGCATCAACTGTAGGTATTAGTCTTGTAGTTACCATGAGGCTTATGTAGAACATCTTACAATTAGAAAAGTGTATTTCAAGGTGATAGCATCAACAACTAAACTTTTATATTCCCATTTTAGGTTTTGAGATCAGAATTACATCATTTAAAAATATGTATTCCTAGGGCTGGGGTTGTGGCTCAGCAGTAGAGCGCTCACCTAGCATGTGTGAGGCTCTGGGTTCCATCCTCAGCATCACATAAAAAGTAACTAACTAAAATAAAATATTGTGTCCAACTACAACTAAAAAATGTATTCCTTTGTTAATAGTTTAGTTTCACACTCTTTATTAGGGATAAAATTCTTGAATACCTTACTGTTATAGCCTTGGAATGTTCTAACTTATGCTATTGAGTTTTGTGCTTTTCTAATTTTTATGCTATAAGTTAATGACATTTTGGTTTTTTTTTTAGTTTTATTTTTTTTATTGGTGTTAATGACATTTTGTTTCATTTTGTTTCGTGCATGGGCGTGCCTTCCTACAGCCCCATGGGTGGAGCTATGCTCACCTGTTCCTTTGTAATATTACCCCTTTCCCTGTTTGGGATAGACTGTTCCATGGAAACACCTTTTGTGTGTCCCCTTATCTTATTGTGCCCTTGGGTGTGGCCTATTTAGATGTCAGTCAACCTGCTGACAGCAGACATCATGAAGTTAGACTCAGTCCCCTGAAACCTGACCCCCTGTCTCATTTGAATAGCTTCTCCTCAATAAAAGGGGTCAGCACGTGCTGGCTCTCTCTCTCTTTCTTTCTACATACCATTAAGGTCAGAGGAGCCATCACAGCAACCCCAAAGAAAAAAAATATTTTTGTCTCTTGTGTGGTTATTTCTTTTTTTTCTTTAATTTTTATTGTTGGTTGTTCAAAACATTACATAGTTCTTTTTTTTTATTGGTTGTTCACAACATTACAAAGCTCTTGACATATCATATTTCATACATTAGATTGAAGTCGGTTATGAACCCCCAATTTTACCCCAAATGCAGATTGCAGAATCACGTCGGTTACACATCCACAATTTTACATAATGCCCTATTAGTAATTGTTGTATTCTGCTACCTTTCCTATCCCCTACTATCCCCCCTCCCCTCCCCTCCCATCTTCTCTCTCTACCCCATCTACTGTAATTCATTTCTCTCCTTGTTTATTTTCCCATTCCCCTCACAACCTCTTATATGTAATTTTGTAGAGCAATGAGGGTCTCCCTTCATTTCCATGCAATTTCCCTTTTCTCTCCCTTTCCCTTCCATCTCATGTCTCTGTTTAACGTTACTCTTTTCTTCCTACTCTTCCTCCCTGCTCTGTTCATAGTTGCTCTCATTATATCAAAGAAGACATTTGGTATTTGTTTTTTAGGGATTGGCTAGCTTCACTAAGCATAATCTGCTCTAGTGCCATCCATTTCCCTGCAAATTCTATGATTTTGTCATTTCTTATTGCTGCATAGTACTCCATTGTGTATAGATGCCACATTTTTTTTATCCATTCATCTATTGAAGGGCATCTGGGTTGGTTCCACAGTCTAGCTATTGTGAATTGTGCTGCTATGAACATCGATGTGGCAGTATCCCTGAAGCATGCTCTTTTAAGGTCTTCAGGGAATAGTCCGAGAAGGGCAATAGCAGGGTCAAATGGTGGTTCCATTCCCAGCTTTCCCAGGAATCTCCAAACTGCTTTCCAAATTGGCCGCACCAATTTGCAGTCCCACCAGCAATGTACAAGTGTACCCTTTTCTCCACATCCTTTCCAGCACTTGTTGTTGTTTGACTTCATATTGGCTGCCAATCTTACTGGAGTGAGATGGTATCTTAGGGTGGTTTTGACTTGCATTTCTCTGACTGCTAGAGATGGTGAGCATTTTTTCATGTACTTGTTGATTGATTGTATATCCTCCTCTGAGAAGTGTCTGTTCAGGTCCTTGGCCCATTTGTTGATTGGGTTATTTGTTATCTTATTGTCTAATTTTTTGAGTTCTTTGTATACTCTGGATATTAGGGCTCTATCTGAAGTGTGAGGAGTAAAGATTTGTTCCCAGGATGTAGGCTCCCTATTTACCTCTCTTATTGTTTCTCTTGCTGAGAAAAAACTTTTCAGTTTAAGAAAGTCCCATTTGTTGATTCTTGTTATTAACTCTTGTGCTATGGGTGTCCTATTGAGGAATTTTGATCCCGACCCCATAGTCTGTAGATCGGAGCCAACTTTTTCTTCTATCAGACGCAGAGTCTCTGATTTGATATCAAGCTCCTTGATCCATTTTGAGTTAACTTTTGTGCATGGTGAGAGAAAGGGATTCAGTTTCATTTTGTTGCATATGGATTTCCAGTTTTCCCAACACCATTTGTTGAAGATGCTATCCTTCCTCCATTGCATGCTTTTAGCCCCTTTATCAAATATAAGATAGTTGTAACTTTGTGGATTAGTCTCTGTGTCCTCTATTCTATACCATTGGTCCACCGGCCTGTTTTGGTACCAGTACCATGCTGTTTTTGTCACTATTGCTCTGTAATATAGTTTGAAATCTGGTATCGCTATACCGCCTGATTCACACTTCCTGCTTAGAATTGCTTTTGCTATTCTGGGTCTATTATTTTTCCATATGAATTTCATGATTGCTTCATCTATTTCTACAAGAAATGCCGTTGGGATTTTGATTGGCATTGCATTAAACCTATAGAGAACTTTTGGTAATATCGCCATTTTGATGATGTTAGTTCTGCCTATCCATGAACAGGGTATATTTTTCCATCTTCTAAGATCTTCTTCTACTTCTCTCTTTAGGGTTCTGTAGTTTTCATTGTATAAATCTTTCACCTCTTTTGTTAGGTTGATTCCCAAGTATTTTATTTTTTTTGAGGATATTGTGAATGGAGTGTTTTTCCTCATTTCTGTTTCAGAAGTTTTGTCGCTGATATACAGAAATGCCTTTGATTTATGCATGTTGATTTTATATCCTGCCACTTTGCTGAATTCATTTATTAGTTCTAGTAGTTTCTTTGTAGACCCTTTTGGGTCTTCTAGGTATAGAATCATGTCATCTGCAAATAGTGATAATTTAAGTTCTTCTTTTCCAATTTTTATGCCTTTAATTTCTTTCATCTGTCTAATTGCTCTGGCCAGTGTTTCGAGAACTATATTGAATAGAAGTGGTGATAGAGGGCATCCCTGTCTTGTTCCGGATTTTAGAGGGAATGCCTTCAACTTTTGTCCATTCAGAATGATGCTAGCCTGAGGCTTAGCATAGATAGCTCTTGACATATCATATTTCACACTTTGATTCAAGTGGGTTATGAACTCCCATTTTTACCCTGTATACAGATTGCAGCATCACATCGGTTACACATCCACTGTTTTACATATTGCTATACTAGTGTCTATTGTATTCTGCTGCCTTTCCTATCCTCTACTATCCCCCATCCCCTCCCCTCCCATCTTTTCTCTCTACCCCATCTACTGTAATTCATTTCTCCCCCTTGTTTTTTTCTCCTTTCCCCTCACTTCCTCTTGTATGTAATTTTGTATAACCATGAGGGTCTCCTTCCATTTCCATGCAATTTCCCTTCTCTTTCCTTTTCCCTCCCACCTCTCACCCCTGTTTAATGTTAATCTTCTTCTCAAGCTCTTCCTCCCAACTCTGTTCTTAGTTACTCTCCTTATATCAAAGAGGACATTTGGCATTTGTTTTTTAGGGATTGGCTAGCTAGCTTCACTTAGCATAATCTGTTCTAATGCCATCCATTTCCCTGCAAATTCTATGATTTTGTCATTTTTTAATGCAGAGTAATACTCCATTGTGTATAAATGCCACATTTTTTTATCCATTCATCTATTGAAGGGCATCTAGGTTGGTTCCACAGCCTTGCTATTGTGAATTGTGCTGCTATGAACATTGATGTAGCAGTGTCCCTGTAGCATGCTCTTTTTAGGTCTTTAGGGAATAGACCTAGAAGGCGAATAGCTGGGTCAAATGGTGGTTCCATTCCCAGCTTTCCAAGAAATCTCCATACTGCTTTCCAAATTGGGTGCACCAATTTGCAGTCCCACCAGCAATGTACAAGTGTACCCTTTTCTCCACATCCTCTCCAGCACTTGTTGTTGTTTGACTTCATAATGGCTGCCAATCTTACTGGAGTGAGATGGTATCTTAGGGTGGTTTTGATTTGCATTTCTCTGACTGCTAGAGATGGTGAGCATTTTTTCATGTACTTATTGATTGATTGTATGTCCTCCTCTGAGAAGTGTCTATTCAGGGACCTTGGCCCATTTGTTGATTGGGTTATTCATTTTCTTATTGTTTAATTTTTTGAGTTCTTTGTATACTCTGGATATTAGGGCTCTATCTGAAGTGTGAGGAGTAAAGATTTGTTCCCAGGATGTAGGCTCCCTATTTACCTCTCTTATTGTTTCTCTTGCTGAGAAAAAACTTTTTAGTCTGAGTAAGTCCCATTTGTTGATTCTAGTTATTAACTCTTGTGCTATGGGTGTCCTATTGAGGAATTTGGAGCCCGACCCCACAGTATGTAGATTGTAGCCAATGTTTTCTTGTATCAGACGCCGTGTCTCTTATTTGATATCAAGCTCCTTGATCCATTTTGAGTTAACTTTTGTGCATGGCAAGAGAAAGGGATTCAATTTCATTTTGTTGCATATGGATTTCCAGTTTTCCCAGCACCATTTGTTGAAGATGCTATCCTTCCTCCATTTCATGCTTTTAGCCCCTTTATCAAATATAAGATAGTTGTAACTTTGTGGATTAGTCTCTGTGTCCTCTATTCTGTACCATTGGTCCACCCACCTTTTTTGGTACCAGTACCACGCTGTTTTTGTTACTATTGCTCTGTAGTATAGTTTGATGTCTGGTATCGCTATACTGCTTAATTCACACTTCCTGCTTAGAGTTGTTTTTGCTATTCTGGGTCTTTTATTTTTCCATATGAATTTCATAATTGCTTTATCTATTTCTACAAGAAATGCCGTTGGGATTTTGATTGGCATTGCATTAAACCTATAGAAAACTTTTGGTAATATCGCCATTTTGATAATGTTAGTTCTGCCTATCCATGAACAGGGTATATTTTTCCATCTTCTAAGATCTTCTTCTATTTCTCTCTTTAGGGTTCTGTAGTTTTCATTGTATAAGTCTTTCACCTCTTTTGTTAGGTTGATTCCCAAGTATTTTATTTTATTTTTTGAGGGTATTGTGAATGGAGTGGTTGTCCTCATTTCCATTTCAGAGGATTTGTCGCTGATATACAGGAATGCCTTTGATTTATGCGTGTTCACTTTATATCTTGCCACTTTGCTGAATTCATTTATTAGCTCTAATAGTTTCTTTGTAGACCCTTTTGGGTCTGCTAGGTATAGAATCATGTCATCTGCAAATAGTGATAATTTAAGTTCTTCTTTTCCTATTTTTATGCCTTTAATTTCTTTTGTCTGTATAATTGCTCTGACCAGTATTTCGAGAACTATGTTGAACAGAAGTGGTGAGAGAGGACATCCCTGTCTTGTTCCAGATTTTAGAGGGAATGCCTTCAATTTTTCTCCATTCAGAATGATGTTAGCCTGAGGCTTAGCATAGATTGCTTTTAAATATTGAGGTATGTTCTCGTTATCCCTAGTTTTTCTAGAGTTTTGAACATGAAGGGATGCTGTACTTTGTCGAATGCTTTTTCTGCATCTATCGAGATGATCATATGGTTCTTATTTTTAAGTCTATTGATGTGGTGAATAACATTTATTGATTTCCGTATATTGAACCAGCCTTGCATCCCAGGGATGAATCCTACTTGATCATGGTGCACAATTTTTTTGATATATTTTTGTATCCGATTCGCCAGAATTTTATTGAGGATTTTTGCATCTAGGTTCATTAGAGATATTGGTCTGTAGTTTTCTTTCTTTGAAGTGTCTTTTTCTGGTTTAGGAATCAGGGTGATGTTGCCCTAGTAGAATGAATTTGGAAGTTCTCCCTTTTTTTCTATTTCCTGAAATAGCTTAAAAAGTGTTGGTATTAGTTCCTCTTTAAAGGTTTTGTAAAACTCTGCTGTATACCCATCTGGTCCTGGGCTTTTCTTAGTTGGTAGTCTTTTGATGGTTTCTTATATTTCCTCAATTGATATTGGTCTGTTTAGGTTGTCTATATCTTCCTGACTCAATCTGGGCAGATCATATGACTTAAGAAATTTATCGATGCCTTCACTATCTTCTATTTTATTGGAGTATAAGGATTCAAAATAATTTCTGATTATCTTCTGTATTTCTGAAGTGTCTGTTGTGATATTTCCTTTTTCATCCAATATGCTAGTAATTTGAGTTCTCTGTCTTCTTCTCTTCGTTAGCATGGCTAAGGGTCTGTCGATTTTATTTATTTTTTCAAAGAACCAACTTTTAGTTTTGTCAATTTTTTTCAATTGTTTCTTTTTTTTCAATTTCATTAATTTCAGCTCTGATTTTAATTATTTCTTGCCTTCTACTTCTTTAGCTGTTGTTTTGCTCTTCTTTTTCTAGCATTTTGAGATGAAGTATGAGATCATTTATTTGTTGGTTTTTTCTTTTTTTAAGGAATGAACTCCAAGCAATGAATTTTCCTCTTGGAACTGCTTTCAAAGTGTCCCATAGATTCCGATATGTTGTGTCTGTGTTTTCATTTATCTCTAAGAATTTTTTAATTTCCTCCTTGATGTCTTCTATAACCCATTGATCATTCAGTAACCTATTGTTCATTCTCCAAGTGATGCATGATTTTTCCTTCCTTCTTTTATCATTGATTTTCAGTTTCATTCCATTATGATCAGATAAGATGCATGGTATTATCTCTACTCCTTTATATTGTCTAAGAGTTGCTCTGTGACATAATATATGATCTATTTTTGAGAAGGATCCATGTGCTGCTGAGAAAAAAGTGTAACTGCTTGATGTTGGGTAGTATATTCTATATATGTCAATTAAGACTAGGTTATTAATTGTGTTATTGAGTTCTATAGTTTCCTTATTCAACTTTTGTTTGGAAGATCTGTCCAGTTGTGAGAGAGGTGTGTTGAAGTCTCCCATGATTATTGTATGGTGGTCTATTAGACTCTTGAACTTGAGAAGAGTTTGCTTGATGAACATAGCTGCACCATTGTTTGGGGCATATATATTTATGATTGTTATGTCTTGTTGGTGCATGGTTCCCTTGAGCAGTATGTAGTGTCCCCCTTTATCCCTTTTGATTAACTTTGGCTTGAAATCTATTTTATTTGATGAGTATGGACACTCCTGCTTGTTTCCGAAGTCCATATGAGTGATATGATTTTTCCCAACCTTTCTCCTTCAGTCTATGTATGTCTTTTCCTATCAAATGAGTCTCCTGTAGGCAGCATATTGTTGGGTCTTGTTTTGTGATCCATTCTACTAGCCTGTGTCTCTTAATTGGTGAGTTTAAGCCATTAACATTTAGGGTTATTATTGAGATATGGGTTGTTCTTCCAGCCATATTTGTTTATTTATGTTACTAAACATGGTTTTTTTCCTCTTTGATTATTTTTCCTCCCTTTACTGTACTACCTCCCACTGTTGGTTTTCATTGTTATTTTCCATTTCCTCTTCCTGTAATGTTTTGCCAAGGATTTTTTGGAGAGATGGTTTTCTAGCTGCAAATTCTTTTAACTTTTGTTTATTGTGGAAGGTTTTAATTTCATCTTCCATCCTGAAGCTTAATTTCACTGGATACACAATTCTTGGTTGGAACCCATTTTCTTTCAGTGTTTGAAATATGGGTCTGTTCTGTCGGTGGGTCACAGGTCCGCCTACCTTGCAGCCACAGGAAGGGGGGCCGCTTTGCCCCTCCACAGGTCGCTGGGCCTGTTCTTCCTGTCAGTTGCAGGTCTGTCTACCTTGCTGGCGCAGGTGGCAGCTCTGCCCCTCCCCCAACCGGGGCCATGTGTCTACCATGCTGGTGGGCCACTGGGCGTGTTCTTGTGTGGTTATTTCAAGCAGCCCAGTTAGCCCAGTTCCCCTGGAGTGACCCTGAGTGTTTTAGTCATGAATGCAACCCGGCATATATACATGAATATAGCATAATTGGTTCAATCTCTGTGGTAGTCAGTTTTTCATTTCTGTGACCAAAATACCTGATTAGAAAAACTTAGAGGAGAAAAAGTTTATTTGGAGCCCAGAGTTGCAGAGGTTCAGTCAATGGCTTTTTGACTAAATTGCTCTGGACATCAGGTGAGACTGAATTACGTGGAAAAAGCTACTTAGCTCATGGCAGCTGAGAAGAAATGAGAGAGAGGGAGAGAGAGAGAGAGAGAGAGAGAGAGAGAGAGAGAGAGAGAGAGAGAGAGAGAGAGAGAGAGAGAAATTCCCAAGGGCCTGCCCGCAGTGGCCTACTTCCTCTAGCCATGTTCCGCTAGTTACCACCCTGAATCCATTCAGATTACTAATCCATCTAATGAGTTACTTCAAAGGTTACTGCTTTTCTAATCTAATAATTTCCCCTCTGAACTTTTTGGCTTTGCCACATGAGTTTTTAAAGGGACATCTCATATTCAAATTGTAACAATCTCATACCCAGTACCTTTCTTTTCCTTCCCACATTACTTCCCCTATCTGCTTGCTCTGCTTTACTATATTTTAATTAATGAATCATAATCATAATTATGTGTGTGTGTTTGTGTTTGTGTGTGTGTGTGTGTGTGTGTGTGTATTTAATGTTGAGAACCTTTTCATATGTCTTTTGGACAAATGTCTTCTTTGGGGAAATGGGATTACAGAATTCTTTTTTACTCTGCTGATTGCTTCCTTTGCTATGTACAAGCTTGTAAAAGTCCCATTTTACATTTTTTTATTTAATTGCTGGTCTTTTTTTAAGAAATTCAAGAAATCATTGTTAAGACCAGTGTCAAGAGGTTTTTCACATCTATTTCCTTGAGGGACTTTTATAGTCTCAGGCCTTATTATTTAAATCTTTAATCCATTTTGAGTTGATTTTAGTAGATGTGGTAAGAGATGGTCCAATTTCATTTTCTACATGTGAATAACTAGTTTCTGAGCACCCTTTATTGGAGAGACTGTCCTTTTCCCATTGTGTGTTCTTGGTACTCTTGTCAAAAATCACTTGATTGCATATACATGAATTTATTTCTGGACTCTCTATTCAGTTGCACTGATCTGTATGTCTGTATGCTAGTATCACTGCTTTAACTAAATTTAAGACATTTGATTTGGAAAGGAAGAAGTAAAATTGTCTGCATATGACATGATTGTGTATCTCAAAAACTCTTAAGACTCAAAAATGAAAACAATAAAACCTCCTATGATTCATGAAAAAAAATCACTAAAGTTTAAGGATACAAATTGATTTGTAAAAATTATTTCCATTTTTATACACTGATAGCAAACTATTGTAAAAATTTTTTTAAAGCAGTCTTATTTACAATAGCAAAAAGTAATAAAATATTGAGAGATAAGTATATCTAAGAAGGTTAAAGCCTGTATACTGAAAACTATAAAACATAGATGAAACAAGTTGAAGACACAATTGATAGGACAACTATTAAAATGTACTTATTAAAGCAAAAAGAGGGAATTGGAAAGGGGTATATATCCCCCAAAGATAAACTTAAAATAACCCTTTTTACTCTAAACTTTTTAAATTTGGATTCATCAGGACTTAGTGCTGCGGAAAGGCATATGTGTCCAAAAAATGTACATAAGCCTAAGGTACTTTGGAAGGATATTCTAACAGGACAATGGAAAGGTCCTGACCCAGTGATTGTCTGGAGTCGGGGTTCTGTTTTTGTGTTTCCACAGGGAGAACAGCAGCCGATTTGGATTCCAGAGAGATTAACCAAAGCGAATTCTACAGACCAAAAAAAAAAAAAAAAAAAAAAAAAAGGTGAATTGACTCAAATCCATAACAGCTGATATCCAGAGCTCCAGTTTGGCTATTCTTACATCTTCAACAGTGATTTACCAGGATGCTTTTTTCAATATTTATTTTATTATTGTCTTTTCCCACATTATAAGTTTCTGTTTTATTTTTGAACTCATACTGACCTAGGTTAATGTTTTTCTGATCAGTTTTATTTTTTGACTATGGAGTTTTTAAACATTGCAATGGAGATTTCACCTAGGTAAAGCTACAAGGCCTTTACTATTGTCTTATGTGTTGTATGTTATGTGTGCACACTTCTGTTTTGTGTTGTATGTCTGTATGTGCGTATGTCCATATATCATATATGAGGAGCGCTCATGAATAGATGGATCTGAATTTTTTTATTCACGTGATTTTAATGGTTTAATTTAGATTGGGTAAACAGCTGTTGAAAATTGTTTTAATATGTGAACAAATAAGGAGGCTAACAGATCTGTTTGTTTACTTTCACCTTTCCTTTTCATTATATTTAATAATTCTGTTCAGGATAATGTAAATTGTTCAAAAAATTGTTTTCTTAGTGCCTGTTGGAATGTTACATAATTTTTTTTAGCATCCTTGCCAGAATTCCTATCTTCATCCCAGTGCCAGTGAAGACAAAGATAAAACCAAACTACAGCTTCTTCAATAGTTATCACAACAAACTGTATAAACTGATGCACCAATGAATAATAACTCAACAAGTAATGCTCAGTCAAGGAGTCGATTTACTTTGGGAGGAAATGGACATATTGACAGATTCCTCTGCTTTGAACTGCTTGCAGAACTTGCCTGGACTATGTATCACTTGTATGCATTGTGATCTATCCATTGGTGCAGCGAATTGTGGTAGTGCTGGAGTATTTTTGCTGATGGTGTCACCGGTGGTACAATTTTTCAAAGGAGCCCTCAATTGGCTTAGTGTCATGGCATTTTGCATCCTCCTTCCTTCTACTAGTGATGGTCTAAAATTTGGGGGCCAAGAGAGGTGAGGCAAAGAACCTCACCCCCCACTGGCACCAAGGCCAAATTTGGGGGCCAACAGAGGTGAGGCAAAGAACCTCACCCCTACACTGGTGCAAAGGCCTATCCACAAGTATGGCTGTATGCTGGACCAGTAGTCAGTGATTGCAGTGGTACCAACCTAAGACAGGAGGCTGATGCCTAGAGGCCAGCTCATCCGATGACGGGTAAGGACCATATGTTGAATTGGACAACCTAACAGTCACGGTCCCTAAGCCACATTGCTTGTTGTTTAATTAAACAGAAGGGGAGAGATGCTGAGAGCCACGGCCGAGTCTGTATGGCCCCTGGCATTTTGCCAACAGTATTGGTTGACAGGCGAGGCATTACTATCTGCCTCGGCAGCTACTTTTGTGTTCTCACACTACTTTGGAGTTTTCCTGGGGATTCCCGGGGATTCCCCGAGAGTTCCCATTGGTTGGGGAAGTGCAGGAGGAGGGATTTCTGGGAGAGATATTTCCTGCTGCGGGTTCCTGGACGAGCCGCATGGCGTTCGGGAGAATTTCCCGGGAGCCTGTGTGAAGTGTTTTCTTGCAGTTCAAAAATAAAGTTTGTTCCTGCTTCAGTGGCTCATGATTTGTGCTCAGCCAGACTGCGGCAATAGTTATCAATATTTATCACATTAGAAATTAAACCATTTTAAAACAATCTATCTAGCAAATTAATAATTTGTTGGGTGTTAACAGAAAAATAGTTTTAGAGATATACTATTTTTAAAAAATAAAGTAATAAAATGGAAGCTGGATTTTCTTTACATTTCACATTTTTATAAGCCCTTTTCATGTCTGTTTTGTTAGAAGACCTATGTATTTTTTTTATTTATTTCTGCATTTAACCTATAATTTTGATTGAAATATATGAAAAAAATCTGACCTCATACCAGTATGTAAGAGGAGCCACTTTTAATAATGTTTTGGGATAATTGTTGGTATTCATCTTTAAATAAATACTCTAAAATGACATGTCAACTTCTTAAAGGTTATTTGCAATGCAGAACCTGAAACACTGTCACTGAACTTTTGATATTCTGTTGAATTAAAATCTATAGATGTGTCTATATATTTTAATGTCAGTCAGATATAGAAGTCTAAATAATCATAGTTTTTCTGTCATTTCAAGTAAAAGTGATATTCTATAAAACAAACTGATACTATTTATAAAATGTTTTCATTGACATAAATATCCCAATTTGGAATGTAGTAGGCTTTATGTGTATTTCCCATTTAATCATATAAGATATTTTTAAAAATGTGAACTCTAGACTAGAGATTTACTGTAGTTAATATTTTTAAATCCTTCAATCTGGACATGTTTATATGAAAGTGACTTCTTCTTCTGTAATTAAGAGGTGGTAAAAAAGTTACAATAACCACTCTTAAAGTTTAGTATTGTAGCTCCATTCTTGCTGAATTTTATTTCAGTGAAAATATTGTTTTAGTAATGTTATAAAAATAGTTTTGACCTTGTGGATCCTGTGAAAGGATCTCAGAAATTTAAGGGTTCCATATACCACACTTTGAGAACTGCTGCTCTGAGTAAACCACAGAGAGTACTCCACTGCCCCCATCCTCTTTGCCACTTCATTTCCCAGAATTTCTCTTCCTTAGATGGATTCCTGCTTCTCAAACTTCGTGCTCTATCCCCGGACTCTTCTAGAGGAAAATTCATCCCCTAAAAATTTGATGTCAACAAAGTGTCTTCAGTCTGGGAATGGAACTGAAGGAACACGTGTTTTTCTTTTTGGAACTGGGGACCCTTTGTTTTTAAAGGCATTAGATAAGAGATTCACTTATGACCCATTTCAGTTCTATGTATTCATACACAGACAGAAATCTTGTGAAATCTGTGCAAGAAATAATATTGTCCCTTTCATTTTAAATTGATCTTATTTACTTAACCTGTGGCCCAGATAGCATCAAGAGCAGTTAACTTAGTCCATGAGGTTGCTATATATAACAAATGTACTATACACTGGATAGCTTATAAACAACAGAAATTTATTTGTCACATTTCTCAAGGTCAGGAAGTTCAGAATCAAGGTTTTGGACAATCTGTGTGGTGAGTACCCTCTTCCTCATAAATAGCTGTTTTTTTCAATGTATCACTGAATGGTGAACAAGGGGCTAGGGAGATTTTATAATGAATGGGATTAGAACTATAATAAGAACTATTATAAGAGCTCTGCTCTCATGATCCAATCACATACAGTAAACCTTACTTACAAATACCATCTCATTGGGGATTATCTTTTAACATATGAATTTTGGGAATACATAAACTTTCAGTCATTTCATTTCAGCACTGTTGTACAAGAAAACATTCTATAATAATGAAATTGTGCTCTATCTGCAGTCCAGGATGATAACCACAGTTAATGTGGTTATTGAGCACCTGAAATGTGGCTAGAGTGCTAAACAGTTCACTTTTTAAAGTTTATTAATTTTAAATATAAATAGCCATATGTAACTACTAGATATTGTTTTTTGACAGTGCTTATATGAAGTCTTCAGTTTACAATCTCCTATTCCAAAAAAGGTACTTTGTGATTTATAGATTGAAGTACAACCCTCATATGGACAATGAATGATTGGTTTCAGGGCCACCCTCCAACCCAGGGATATAAAAATTCACAGATGCTTAGGTCTCATAAAATGTTAGGTTGGGGAAGATGGCAGAAGTGAATTGAGCAGCAAGTCCCAATGATTTCCTCCGAACAAAGAAAGAAGGCAGAGAATAAAAGCAGATTTTAGAGGTGGGTGATAAAATAAATGGTCTAAGACTCAACTACATAGTCTGAGACCTGGAGAGACTGAAAGGTTGGTTACCAGAGGAGAAAACAAAACTCAAGAGTATTCTAACCTGAACCTGTAGATTATGTGTGTGTGTTGGGCACATCAGAGAGAGAGAGAGTGGGGAATGGACATTCTTTTAAACTCACTCACTTAAAACAATTGTTGAAAAACTATAGAAAAGATTAACAAAATTTAAAATTCAGAAAGTACTTTAAAATAGCACAAACCACTTAAAACCAAACCATAAAGATGAAGCTGAGGGTGTGGTTCAAATATCTTTTGGAGCCTTCAGCGCACCGGTTATCCTCTTAAATCAGCACAACATCTTTCCCTGCCCACAGAGCTGCAACATAAATTAGAGGGAAGCCCCCACTGCAGTGGGCTCTTTTAAGGATCTGGACAGAAATTACTTCTAGAGGGACCTCTACTAGTCATAAATCTCTGAAAGTCCCTCCTTACTGTCCAATTCTCCCTGAACAAAAGAATTGAGTGAGCTGGTGGGGACCTGGGCTGGGCAAGTGTACCTAGCCCTGCTCAGCCTCCTGGGACCCAGGCAAGGGAAAAAAAGATCTGCACAGGCTTATTGAACTCAAAGGCTACAATGAAGCCCCTTTGGCCCCAAAACCAAAGAAAGCTGATTTACCAGGCTCTGACCTCTAGTACTTAGGGGAAGCATCATGGGAAGCCCAGGGATAGTCCCTGGGATTGCAGCACCCATATTAGAGGTAAGCTGCCTGAATATCCAGTGACTAACAGACCCAGTGGGAAATTGGCAGAGGCTAAACAGTAGGAAGGGTTGGATATCTATCCACAATAGGTGCCTGGCCTGATCCCTGATCACAACTGGCAAATGACAGGGCATTATTTGGATATTTGCAGGAATTTATACCAGACGTATTAAGCACAGAGAATCAATACCTACCATTCATAACATGGAGGAATGTAAACTGGATTGCAGGTGAACCACCAGAGACCCTTCATCACAGCATCTCAGAGAGCAGAGGCAGCAGTGAGAACACCTCTGAATCACAGAACACCTGTTGAAAATTCACAACCAGTGTTCCTGCACACACAGAAGGCTATCAGGATCTTCAATACCATGAAAGAATCTAGCAGAAGGGAACAAATAGACTGGTGACCAATAGCAAACACAGGGGCACATCAGAGTCTGCATCCTGAACTTCTGCAACATTAGAATCATCCCACTCACAACACTACACCCTCCTAGAGTATGAACAACTGTAGTGTCAACTTAGATTATATAAATAACTTTTTAACTTGAATGATAACTGTTATTGCAATAGTGAACATTGTCTCTCCAACCCATTTGAATATGTTTCATGTAATGGTATAAAGAATTAATTGGAACCAATCTTCCTAGCGTTGTTTTTCTAGCTCTAGTTTATTCTTGCTTCTCTTACCCCCTACTCCTCCTCTTGCTACTACCTTAAATATACACATTCACTTATTTCTCCTTTCTACCTTTGTGTAAGTACCCTTTTATAGTTTTTATTACCCCCTTCACTCCCCTTTTTTTTCTGTTTTTTTCCCTCCCCCATTTGCCTATGCTTTTTTCCTCCCACTTTTTAGAACTTTCTTAAGGTTATAGTAAGTTTACTAAATTTAACTACTAAATTAATTCTTATATAATTAATGTAATTTTACTTACTATATAATTTTTATAGTAAGTGTACTAAATTTAACTACTAGATTAATTTTTTCACCTGTTCCAGAACTTTATTATAGGTTTATACCTAAATTTGAGGAACTACAGTGAATAATTGCAATAAGTTTTTGTTCTTACAAGGTTGTATCATACAAGATTAGGGTCAGAAGTTATTATAATTAAGAGGGCTCAATGGTATCTCTTAAAGTGGAGCTGGTATTGGCTCAGCAGAAGTCACACATTGAATTAAAGTATCATTATCTAGACATCCATCCAACCCAGGGCTCTTAACAAATAGAAGCTCCACAGTAGTTATTCACTTAAAAGAAGAAGTCAAAACTATACTGATAGATGGGTAGACATAAAAACAATATAAAAATATCAAGGGAACAAACCATCCCAAACAGCCCATAATGCTCCAATAATTGACTTCATTGACACTACAGTGGAGGAAATGTCAGAGAAGAGATTTAGAAAATTCATAAACATTCTATGAACTAAAAGATGTAGAGTGAAATCAGAGAGGAAATATAGGAGGTGAAAGATTACTTCAATAAAGAGATTATGAAAAAGAATAAAAATGAAAATCCTTAAAATGAAGGAATCAATAAATCAAATTAAAAATTCAATGAAAAGCATCACAAGTAGACTAGACATCTTTGAGGACAGATTTTCATACCTCATAGATGAAGTATATAATCTTGAAATTACAGTTGACCATAAGGAAAAGGTGTTACGAAACCACAAATAGATTATTCAAAAAATCTGGGATATTGTTAAAAGGCCAATTTTAAGGTTTATTGGGATAGATGAAGGCTCTGATATACAAACTAAAGGAACACACATTTTTTTTCAATGAAATAATAGAAAAATTTCCAAAAATTAAGAATGAAATGGAAATTAAAACACAAAAGGTATATAGTACTCAAAATACACAAAATCAAAACAGAGCCACTCCAAGTCACATTATTATGAAAATGCCTAACATACTGAATAAAAGTAGAATTTAAAAGGCTCACAAAGAAAATGACTGGTCACATTTAGAAGTAAGTCAATCCAGATTTCAACTGATTCCTCAACCCAGACCCTAAAAGCAAGGAGAACTTGAAATAACATATACCAAGCTTGAAATGAAAATAGATACTAACCAAGAATACTATCCTCAGAAAAATTAAGCTTCATAATTGAGGATGAAAATAAAAAAAACTTTTCATAATAAATAAAGCAAAAAGAATTTATAACTAGAAAGCAAGGACTATAAAGCATACTTGATATAATATTTCATGAAGAAGAAATGAAAAATAAATGTGAAAACCAGCAAAGAGAGGAACAACACTAGAAGAATAGTCAAAGGATAATTGAATTCAACTTAAATATTAGAAATATATCAAAATGGCAGGAAATAAAAATCATCTTTCCATAATAACATCAAATGTAAATATTCTTAACTCTTCAATCAAAAGACATAGGTTGGCATATTGAAATAAAAAACAAGACCAAACAATATGCTGTCTGCAAAAGACTCACATCACAGGCAAAGAATCCACAGACTGAAGATGAAAGAATGGGAAAAAAACATACCACTCACATGGATCTCATAAACAAGCTGGGGTTGCCATTTTTACATCAGATAAAGGGGATTTAAAGACATAATTAATCATAAGAGATGAGATCATTTTATACTGCTTAAGAGAATCATATATCAATAAAATATAACAATTGTAAATATTTGTGCCTGAAACAATGAAATATCTACTTACATTAAATAAATCCTTTTCAACATTAAGAATCAAATAGACCACAGTACAATAATACTGGATGACTTTTAACACTGGATAGATCATCCAAACAAAAATTAAGTAAAGATTCTATATAGCTAAATTATACAATGAATACTTTGGGGCTAACAGACATCTTTAGAATACTTCATCCCTCAATGACTGAATTCACTTTCGTCTTAGCAGCACATGGAATATTTTCTAAAATAGACCACATTTAGGTCACAACACAAATTTTAGCAAATGCAAAACAATAGAGGTAACACTTTGCATTCTTATCAGATCCTCCTCTATAATTGTGCTGGTGAGATCCTCTAGCCCCAGAAGCAAAAAAGCTGACTAAAACAAACAATAAGATAAAAAACAGAAGCTACTCTAACACCTGGAGATTAAGTAATATACTCTTGGATGATGAATAGATAGCAGAAGAAATTAGGAGACATATAAAAAATACTTAGATGTGATAACAGTGATACAATGTACCAAAATCTCTGGAAAAGTATGTTCTAAGAGGAAAGTTCATGGCATTGACTTCAGGAAGCCATGGGTGAATTACATGAGGGTTCTCTCTCTCTCTTTACACACACACACACACACACACACACACACACACACACATAAAGCAGGCATTGGCTCCATTTTGCCATAGTATAGAAATTCGATCCATCTGATTGGCTTGCCTCTACTTTTGAAACTACTTTCTGTATCCTGTGTATTTTTTTCTTTGTTCTATTTTTCTTAGCTTTTATTTCTCATCCAGCCAATTTCACTGCCTGTGCAGGATGCAAGCAAGAATTGACCGCATACATTAAAAGAATGGAAAGATATCAAGTAAATAAAGTAACATGACAGCTTAAGGCCTTAGAAAAAGAAGAACAAACCAACACCAAAATCAGTAGAAGAAGGAAATAGTTAAAATCAGACAGAATGTCCCCATGCCATGTGCCCCAGATCTCAAATGTCAAGCTATAAGATTTGTTTGCCAGTTGAATTTTAGTATTGCTTTGGTCCTATCCTTTTTTTCTATGCCCCTATTTGTGAATGAAATAGTTTACTCTGTACCTTTATATATTGGATACTTATAAATTATTTTTGATTTTTACAGGTGTTTACAATGTAAGCTTGTCCAGAGTCTCAGAGGAGACTTTGGACTTGAACTTTTGGGCATTATGCAACTGTTGAGACTATGGGGACTTGTGGTATGCCATCCATGAAGCTACTTGAGTTGTCTTTTACTTGATACTGAGCAATGGGCACATAGATCTCCCCTTGGGAAATGATCCTGGGCATTCCTGTGTGTAGACTTCCCAAGGCGTGAGATCTCTGCCCTCACTGTATCAATGAAGCAGCTCTCATAGCCCTGGACTTGGATGTTACCCATTAGGCTTAGACAGCCCACTTTCTAAATTATTTGGCAAAAGAATATTCCATTGAAATCCTTTTGAAGCCTCCTTTGTATAAATATTGAAAATGCAGGTTTCTCTCTCTCTCTCTCTCTCTCTCTCTCTCTCTCTCTCTCTCTCTCTCTCTCTCTCCTTCCAGTGTTGAAGCAGGACCCTCAAGATTGCAGACCATTCTGCCCCTGCATTTCAAAATTATTTCTGTGTCATGTGATTTTTCACTATATTTCTCAGCCAGCACATTTCACACAAGGGAAACCTAAAATTTATAGCCAACGTGGGATGTGAGAGAGAAGTATAGGAATTGATAAGAGCAAGAATCGAAGGGACTCTTGAAAATGTACAAAATGTATTTTGCATTTTAGAATGGTCATGAGCTTTTGGGGACCAAAGGAAGATTGTATGGTTTGGATGTGAGGTATTCCCCAAAACTTTATGTATGCAACAATGCAAGAACATTCGGAGGTGAAATGATTGGGTTATGAGAGTCTAACCCATTGTTAGGCAGTAGCTAGCAATGGGCAGTGAAATACATGGCTAGGTCACAAGTGTTCTTTAAATTACTTTACGGTCTTTTTTGGGGGGGAGGGTACTGGGGTTTGAACTTAGGGGTACTCAACCACTGAGACACATCTCCAGACCTATTTTTTATTTTATTTAGAGACAGGGTCTCACTGAGTTGCTTAGAGCCTTGCTGTTGCTGAAGCTGGCTTTAAACTCACAATCCCACTGTCTCAGCCTCTGGAGCTGCTGGGATTACAGGCATGTGCCACTGCACCTGGCTAGGGTCTTCTTTAAACTACTTTCAAAATGGCTGAGAAAGCAATGGGTGGTAGTTAATTTCTACAAAATAAACAGAAGCAAAGGAGCTAATGGGAAAACATGTCAAAAGAAAAGGATTAATGGGACTAACTCTTGACACTGTCCATTGATGTTGAGGTGAAGCCAGAATTTAAGGCTATAGGTCTCTCCATTTGTCTGGGAAGGAAGATTCCTTTCACAGTGCAGGCACACTAAGGTAAATTCTGACAAGCTATTGATCCCAGTACCCACATTAACATGCAATTGACTTGAAGATAAAGCCTCCCTGATAGGATGACCATCATGACAATTCCGAAGAGGATCAACTAAGGTCAAAACTCCACCATCTGATGTGAAGGAGGAGTCCAACACCTGATTGGCAAAGAGTACAGAAGGTGGTGCCTAGATATTTTGGTAAATTTCAAACACTAATAAATTTGAAATAGCATTGGTATTGAGATGATGGAGGGTTGAAATTATTAATAATGGCAAAATCTAGTGTTGTTAGAGTCTGTAAACAAGTCTGGATGGCACCTGGCATTTTGCCAGAGGGAGTGGTTTGTGAAGTAACTCCAGCGAGCCATTAAGTGTGGAGATTCCTTATTGGTTGACTGCTGTATCGAGCGAGTTTATGTTAATTAAGATAAGCTGTGTGGAATGTATATATACCGCTCCTGTCCTACAATAAATGGCTCCCACTCCTGCTGTATCAATGTATACAAGTTGCTCATCACCCCCTGGTTATTTTGCTGCAGCCAGACTGCAGGATAGTGTTACAATTAGGAGAAAGTGGCTAAGGTAGGATGCAATGATCACCAGACAATTGAATCTTAAGGAAGAGGGGAGGTAAAGGATGTTCAAGGAAAGGGGCAAGCATGAGTGAAATCCCTGTTGGAGAACACCTTAGCACATTTGTGGAATTGAAAACTACCAAGGATGTCAGATCTGAGGAATAGCAAAGCTTAGACTGCAGAGATAAGCCAGAGATGGATCCTGGAGGGTTTGTAAGCAAATGCAATTAGAAGATATTAAAGTGGTTCAAATAGAAATGTTATATTATAACATTTGGGCTATTTCCAACTTTAAATATTATGACTAATAATTATATAAACAGTTTTTTTTTCTGGGAAGAATACCCAGATGTACAATTGTTGGGTCATATGATAGATTCATTTTTTAATTTAGTAAGAAAGTGACACATTTTTTTAATATGGCTAAGTATGTTACATCTTGGCTAATGTTAAATTTGTGATCCAGTTTCCCTGCATCCTTACTAGCATTTGGTGTCATCACTATCTTTATTCTTGCCATTTTGATAGATGTGTTGTGATACCTTTCCATTATTTTAATTTGCACTGTGCAAATGAAAAAATGAACATCTTTTCATGTGGTAGTTTGCTATCTGATGTCATTTTCTGTTCATACCTATTTATGTGTTTTGCTGATTATTTATTGGACTTTTAGGTTTTCTATTGTTGAGTTTTGAGAGTTCTATGAAATATGTGGTTTGGAAATATTTTCTCCTAGTCTGCAATTTGTCTCTTTGCATTCTTTTAGTGGAGTGTTTTGCAGAGCAATATTTTTTAGGGTGTGTGTGTGGTGAGGTCATTGTTTAAAATTTCCTCTTTATGGGTCATGCCTTTGGCTTAAATTTTAAGAATTCTTCATCAAGTTCTAGATGGTTGCATCTCATGACTAAACACTCAAGGCCACTCCAGGTGAACTGGGCTGGCATAAAATAATCACACAGACACAGTGAAATACCTTTTTCTTTTGGCCTTGTGATAGCTCCTCTAACCTTAGGGGTCTGTGGAAAGAGAGAGAGAGCGAGAGCACCCACTGAACCCTTTTATTGAGGAGAAGCCATTCAAATGAGGCAAGGGGTCAGGTTTCAGGGGGCTGAGTCTAGCTTCATGATGTCTGTTGTCAGCAGGTTGACTGACATCTAGAAAGGCCACACTCAAAGTCAGATAAAGAGAAAGGGACACACAAAGGGTGTTTCCATGGAACATTCTATCCCCAAAAGGGCAAAGGGGTAATATCACAAAGGAACAGATGAGCATAGCTCAACCCATAAGGTGACACACCTACATCTGAAGAGGTTTCCTCAATCTCCAGGACCAGGAAAATGTCCAGGTCACTACAAGATGTAGTGACAGTCAGAACCTCTCTGCTCAAGGAAGGAGGATGCAAATGATTCAGACTGGTTCTCCATAGCTAATGATGCAAATTCTGATGTGTTCTTTTTACCCCCTCTATTTATACAATATTTGAATTTTGTGGGCTTTTATGTATCTTAGTTTCACTGAAGGTTTAGGTTGTCAGGAAGGCTGTGTCTATCTCCTGTGAAATTTTTGCACCTTAGAAGTGGAGAAATTCCTACTGAATTACATCTATATTACTGCTAGAATCTATAATCACAAATTGAATAGCTATTTCCTTTGTATGTTTAAAACTTATCTAAACTCTAATTCTAATACTATACATGAGGTTATGGTCAGGTCCTACATATATAAAAAGTTCCCTTTATCCATATCTGATCTATTCATAATATGCTGCTTTTACTAGTCTAATGTCATTTTATGGATGTACTAGGTATGCTGACCTTCCTTAATTTTGTTGTTTGTAAACCAGCTTTACTATTTTTTTCTAGTGCTGGGGATGAAACTCTAGCATGCTTGGCAAGTGCTCTACCACTGAGCTACATCCCATCCCTTTGCTGATCTTAAACATTACTGATACTGTAGTTCACCCCTAGATTAATCCAAATAGTAAACTTGCTTAACTTAAGCCCCACAGTTTAAAATTAAGCATTAGAAAAAATAACTAATTAGTTTTTTATTTGCTACTAAATTACTTCTAGAGTGATGGAGAATGTCACTACAGTGGATGAGTTTCTTTTACTTAGCCTGACCAGTGTTCAGAAGCTGCAGCCAGTCTTCTTTGTGATGTTCTTAATTATTTACCTGATCAACTTGGTTGGAAATGGAGTGATATTAATGATTGTTATTTTGGATCTCAAACTCCATTCTCCTATGTATTTCTTTTTGGGAAAAGTTTCTTGTCTGGATATTTGTTATTCTTTTGTGACACTGCCCAAGGTGCTTATGAGCCTGCTCTCCACGTGCACAGCCATATTTTTCCTAGGCTGTATCACTCAGCTACACTTCTTCCACTTTCTGGGAAGTACTGAAGTACTGAGGCCATCTTGCTGACTGTTTTGTGGCCATCTGCAACCCACTTCCCTACACTGTCATCATGAACCCCCAGCTGTGTATTCTGTTGGCAGCTGTGGCCTGGCTCATTAGCTTCTTCAATGCTCTGATGCATTCCATCATGACTGCACACCTGGACTTTTGCCATTCTCTGAAACTCAACCACTTCTTGTGTGACGTGAAACCCCTCCTGAACTGGCCTGCAGTAACACAGAACTCAACCAGTGGCTTCTTTCTGTTGTCACAGGGAGCACATCCATGGGAGCTTTCTTCCTCACTCTCCTCTCCTACTTCTGCATTATTGGCTTTCTTGTATTGAAGAACAGGTCCTACAGGATACTCCATAAGGCTCTGTCCTCTTGTACCTCCCATTTTATGGTGGTGTGTCTCTTTTATGGACCTGTGGGTTTTACAGATATTCTTCCTGCTTCAGCCACATCCATGAGTGAGGACCAGACAGTGGCTGTCATATACAGTGCAGTCACCCCAGTGCTGAATCCACTGATATACAACCTTGGGAATAAAGGAGTGATGTTGGCTCTGAAGAAAATCTTTGGGAGGAATCTCTTTAAAGACTGCATTATTAGGGGACTAATGAGACTTATATCTGTTTTATATTAAGACTTTCATGACTTCATTATAATAAATAAATTTTATTTGATTTCCTACTTTTCTCTCAGGAATGTTGAACATGCATTATATCATGGAGTTTAACAAACATATGAATCAACAAACCAAATTCCACAATCTCATAAAAGTTACCTTTTAATGTAGTGGGGGAATATAATAAACAAACCCATAAGTACCCCTTTTCAGGGTAATTAAGACCTATGGAGAACTAAGAGAGTAGGATGAAAAGGGAAGGATGAGAGTAGGTACTTGATGTATAATAAATAACTTGTCTGATCTTTGTCCTGGGTTCCTGGTATAGAGCTTTTAAAACCCTAGGAATTTTCCAAATGGCAGAAGTGTCTTTGTTATTCATGAACCACCTGGATCATACTTGTTTATCCTCATGTCATGATTTGTGGTAGGCCCCAGGATAGCTTAGGATGTGGGCTGATCATGCCCAAATGATTATCCATGTCATTGGAGATTTGGGGCTTTGAATCATGGTGATAGTATCCTGACCTTCACGAGAGGAGGAGGGAGGCTAAATATTGGGTTTAGCTACATGGTCAATAATTCAATCAACTATGCCTATGTAAGAAAGCCTAAGTAGAAACTTGACACTAAAGTTCATGCATGCTTCTTGGATGGCAGTATTGTCCATAGTTTTGAAAACCAGTATGCCAAAAGGGTATACCTTAACAAGACAGGAGGTTTCTGTTTGGGACCCTCACAGAGCTTGCTTGGTGTGTCTCCCCTTTCTGTATTCTTTTCTGTTATAAAACTGTAATCATAAGTATATCACTTTCTTCAGTCCTGTGAGTCACTTGAGAGTGTGCTAGAGACCTCCAAATTTGTAGCCAGATGTCCATGGGTGAGGATGTTCATTTCTGATCCCAAAACCTATAGATTATACCTGGAATGAGGACAGTCTTTTGGAGGACTGTGCTCAAAACCTGTGAAATTTGGTCTAATTTCAAGTAGTTGGTATCAGAAGTCATTACAGTCTTTCACTTTTCTCTCTTACACAGACACATGTACCTATGTGCACATACGTGTACTCCCCCATATCCTTAAACTATCTTAATTCTTCTACACTTTTCAGCCATATGTTATTTTGATAATATGATGATGCTGGTCCACAGGCATGAGCTGGTTGTTGGTGGAGAGAAACACTGTATTCCCTTAGAGATGCGATTAGCAGAATATCTGTCAGACAAAAATGGATGAAATTATTGTAGCAGGCAGCAAAGTTGGAATGACAATCGGGGAATTTTGACCTACATGGTTTATGCTAATGACAAACTGATCATGGGAAAAGTTCTATTCAAACCAGTATGAATATTGACTGCTTGCTCTGTATCAGGAGTGGATGAGCTGAAAGTTGATATTAAATTTGATTCAATGGAAAAAAATCACAATTCCTCCCTCACTTAGTTTCCAGTCCTGAGACAGTTCTCAGGGGCTGTCAATTGATGGAGATGCAGGGTACTTGTGAAGGAAGACCTGCAGTGTCACAGAAAGAATATATAGTAACAAATTTTTTCCTAGCTTTTGTCCAAAAATGAGCTTTGTCTGTTTATCTGAATGATTGCACACTTTGGAAAGAGAAATATTCAGATCTTTTAGAAGCTTTTGTTACAAAGCTTTAACCAAGACAGCAACAGGTAGCACAGACTCTTTTTATGGTGCTCTGTTAGACTGGAGAGTAGGTGTTGCTGCTTGAAGGACAGGTGATGAAAAGATCACTTTTCTAAGTCCACCTCACAGTGGGTTCACAATTTCCACAGGACACCACTACCCATTTCTAGGTTTCTGACCATACAACTGAGTTGCATATACTTGGTAGTTGTCATGAGTGATTTGGTGAATGTGTTATTTTCAGCACTCATTAGTAAGAAGGATCAGAAGTACTTTGTACTTACTTGAGATGAACAACAGTCCACATTCACAGTCATATTAATTCTCTGACTCTATCACTGAACAATCCAATGGGCTATTGATCATCTGAAAATTGAGTCAAAAACATTACTGGCTTACTAAGCATTACTGAACCTATTGAGCTGGAAGGGGTGCAAATTTCATAAGAAATATGTACTCCACATGTAGAGGGACAAACTCTCTTCTAAGTGATGAAGTGTTTAAAGGTGTAGAGTCATCTGGAGAATGATACACATACTCTTTAATGAAAAAAAAAAGTCATCAAATCTGGCACCTTCTATAACCTAGAGACATTTTTTGAGTTCTGAAGACAGCATAAGTCATATTTAGGAGTACTTTGTTGGCCCATTTATTTGAAGCTTAGAAGACCAACAGCACTGAGTAGAGCCCAGAATAAAAGAGGGATTTTCAGGCAGTCCAGATTTTATACAAATGACCATATTGCTTAGAGTGATAATTGAGTGATGAGATCTAGGAGATTCCAAAGTAATAGTATTATCTGTATGGATAAAAATTCCATGTCGTATCCCAGGAAAGACAACAGGAAGGTTGGATTTTGGTCAGCTGTTGTCCTTCAACTGCCAAGTGCTTCAACTTTAAGTGACAAATGGAGTATCTGTAGTGACAAAGAAAGAAGCTATATGTGGGCCCATTTGCATAAGCTATATCCCAGCAAGGTTAATCTAGGTACTACTCCCAAGTATATGACCTGCAGGCAGAGAGAATAAGCTTAGTTTTGTTTTCTTCCTACAGGGTTTGTGTCAGCACCGATTTCTGATGGCTCAGGGAAGGTTTTATGTGTATTATAACACTTCACAGCAAGGAACTCACCTTTCTACATAGTCACTGGTGTTATCAATAGATATTATTACTTTCTTCCTGCTACATAGTTGAGAATATAAGAAGGTACGAAAGTACAAGTGGCCCATGACATCATTACTTATTTTCTCTTGGGTGCTTTGTGCCTCTTGCCTTATAACTTTAAGTTCAATGAAAGCAGAGGTTCTATCTAAGAAGGATAATGTTTCCACCAGCAGATACAACATGATTTTCATTAACCCCAAAACTATAGATGTTATCTAGTCACTTTTTACTATTCATACGGTGTATCAGCAGACAAAGAATTACCATAATGATAATTGCCCTTAATCATCAGAGGTTATAGAATTACTGCTGCATACTAGGGATCACAGCAGTATAGTTGAAACTCAGGGGATCCAGTGTTGAATCACTTGAAGTTCTGGTGTGAGGTTTAAAGCAAGAATGACAAAATTAGCATCCATAGACTAATAAGGGAAAAATAAATAGTGGTTCAGGTCCTTTGGATTAAAAAAATAATAAAATAAGATGAAAACTTAGATAAACAGGAGTGCTGGCATGGTTAAGGGAGTTTAAATTAGTGGTAGAAGATGGTTCACCTATAGGGGTGAAGGCTGTCTTTCTACCTACATGCTCTTTTCTGTTAGTGATTATTTTCCCCTAGAAATTGGTGCCTTATCTATATTCAGAAGAATAAGTGAAGTTAAAATGAGGATCTTAATATGTATCTGAGTGATTCAAGTGGAGAATATGGAAAATTCTGTTAATTCTCTGTCTATATTCTTTCAGAAATTATTATTATTATTAACACTGTTTTGCTTTTTTTCTTTTACCCTCAATATCCAATAACTTCATCTTTTGTCAGAGGATTGACCATGGACAGCCAGAATCTGTACTTCTTATTTTTTTTTTTAGAAGCATAAAACAGTAGGCATTTAATGACTACAGAAAAGTATCTGGGGCTGGGGATTGGCTCAAGTGGTAGCGCGCCCGCCTGGCATGCGTGCGGCCCGGGTTCGATCCTCAGCACCACATACCAACAAAGATGTTGTGTCCGCAGAGAACTAGAAAATAAATATTTAAAAATTCTCTCTCTCTCTCTCTCTCTCTCTCTCTCTCTCTCTCTCTCTCTCCCCACCCCCTTTAAAAAAAAAAAAGAAAAGTATCTGTACTTCTTTTACATCAAAAGGGATGGACATGCCTGAGAATTTATCCTCCATAAGTGATAAGCTTTAAATAGTGAGTGACAATTTGGGATGTAAAGGCTTCAGTTCCTGATAGGACGACTTTGGGATATGACTCAAACTGTAATTAGAGGGATTTTGTAGGATTTTGTTTTATACTAAACTCTGTATTGGTCTATTTTTATCTTTGAAATCTTTCTAAGTTTTGCTAATATATAAACATTTGCTAATATATAACTCTCTAAATTTGAACATAGAATGCATCTTGATGAGGCACCAAGTTGATTATGCTTAGAATGAAGCAGGCCGAAGAAGGTCCAGCTTCATCTCAGGACATGTCTCTATGATTTTTAGTCAAGTCTATTGAGGAATAATTTACATATAATAATGTACCCATTTTAAGTATACAATATGATGAAATTTGACAAATATACACTTTGATGTAACTACCACCTCAATCAATATTTAAAACATTTTTTTAATACTGAGAAGTTTTCATATGCTTCTTTGCAATTAACCTCCTAACCCACCCCTAACAGAACCTCAGGTGACCACTAATGTGCTGTCATTATAAATTTGTTTTGCTATTTTACAACAGGAAATTTATATTTGAGTTCTTTCATTCAGCATGATGCTCTTGAGATTTGTTCATGTTGCTACATTTATTGATCACTTGTCCTTTCTAAATTTTTAACACTTTTATTTTTTTGTTAGAAAAAGATCTAAGGGCAAAAACAGGGAACCCATAGGTAATAATTGTGGGAAGCAGTTGCCACCCCTAGAGCTAGGTCAAAAAAGAAAGGAAAAAGAGACCTGGTATAAAAATGAAGAAATGTGGGGGAGAAGCACTGCAGAGCTAATGTGCACACCTCTGCCAGGGACTGCACCTGGCTTGGGTTGTTTCTAGGAACTTGGAAGAGGTCCCTGTTGTGATGAGGACAGCAACAGGAAAATGTAATTAAATTACTTTCAATCTACTTTTGCCCTTAGAACTTCACTGGTTATTCCTATTAGAAGTTTATGCAAAAATCAAATGGCAAAAAATGAAGTTTTCAGAACTCAGTCCTAAGTATCACACAACAAAGAGAAATGTGGCTCTGGAGCACAGAGCCAATAGTTAATCAATTATCACAGACTCTTATATTTCACATGTCCAGGTGTTATCTGATACTATTGCACCCTGGGAGAAGAGGCTAGGCTCCATTGCATTTATCCACAAATATTTGTAGTCAAATTGGTAGGAAAACAGGTTTTATTCAAAGCTGTCTTTGAAGGAAAATAGAAGAAACATTTTTATTGTTGTTGTTTCAATTTTCCATTTTGAGGAGTTTCTGGGGGTGAGGAAGGCTTTTGAAAGAGAAGAGGTGGCAAAGTGAGATGAAAGGTAGGAAGTGTACATATGCAGATTTAGTTAGCCTGTCTTAGGCAGGATAGGACAGGGAGAAATCTCTTTTCTTAGCTTCCTTCCAGTCCCCCAGGCAGGAGTCAGCCTGTTTAGCCTTCACTTTCAATATGAGGAAGTGACCCTCAATTTTAGAGGAGCCCTTAATTTTATTCTCTTTGACAGGTTAAAGAATAAAGCATACAGAATTGATCTCCAGCTCATAAACACTTCACAGAATCATAACCACTTTGGCTCTTTTATCTTTGGCAAAATTAATATACATGGACAAGATTAATTTTGATCAGGTTAAAAATTTTTACAATCTTTCTAGGAATGAAAAAATTGAAATATTGGTGAGTAAGCAGTGTCTACCACAGTCCTCCCTGAGCTGAAGTGTTTCTCTAATTCTGTGTCAATCTAGGAAAGCAACCCATGCTATTCAAACCACTTTGAAAACAGGCTTATATCTTCTTATGGAAGGGAAACCAATAGAAAAAGGACAACCAAGAAATGATAAGGAAGAGATTAGAGACTTTGATGCTGTTGGAGAATCCAAGGAGCTCTGGATTCTTGGTTTGGATTACACTCTCAGTTATTTTTTCAAAATTATTTTTCTATAGTTATAAGGTGACATTAAATATGAAAAACTGTATAAAACATGTCTAGCTGAGCAAAGCAATATGCTTCCAAAGAGCAAACAGAATAAGATAGAAGAGTGAGCATAGACAGGTTCTGGATGGTCCTTAGTGGGCATACTTGTCAAGATACTGCATCTATTGTTTAATAGCTAGCTGGAGCTACCAAAGAAGTAGGCATGGCTGGACTCCAGGATGCCATGAAAAGCCACTGAAGACATCTATTGAAGTGAATATTTAGTGAACACAATGAACAGGGGATTACAAATATTCAGGAATCTTTTTTTTTTTCAGACTTAATGAAGACTTTATTAAAGAAGTAATTATCATATGGTCAATGCAATATTTGATTTTACATGAAAGCACACAGAAAGCATTTAAGGAGGGGGCAGAAGTTTTAAAGTGGCCTTCAGGATTTATCCTGAAGTAAATCAAAGAGATCATCATATAACAACACCTAATGAACTCCACATTTGAAATAGGCATTCCACCAATGTTAAGTTGCTTTGTCTTCATTCTGGAGTGATCTTAGTTATACATTCTTGCAACAGAATTGAGCATTTTTGCACTGGGCAATATCAAAGTTGTGAAACCTAAATCCCTTCAGGGAGATAACGCCTGCAGTTTTTCAGGAATGATTGTTCCAAAGACTATGCTTGGGAGAGAAAGCTCTCCTATTACTTTGTAAAGCCTGGAATGTAGCAAGTTTTCTTAGTCAAAGCTAGCTGGCTTTTTAAGAGGCTCAACCTAGTTTACAAACCCTAGGGAGTCATGAAGATCAGTATTCAGAGAAAGACCCAAGAAGGGGAAAAATTGTGAACTCAGCCAAGATTTTTTTTTTTCCAAGAACTTTGGCCCTTTTCTTTGATCAGTTATGTAACTTTTTAAAAAGTGTTATGTGTGTTTTTTGAAAAACAATTTTTCAAGATAATAAACAAATATAAAAATCTGTATGTTTAGATTGTTGAATGCTTGGCATGAATGGATGAAGTAGGTTTCTGGTGTTCAGGAATCTTTTGTCCTACATATTTGATCTCCTTCTATAGCCAGGGGGACATGGTCTTGGATCATACTGGGATTGAAGACTTAGAATTGGCTTCAGTATAGTAACCATTTTAGTACCATTTTACCATTTTATATGTAACTTATGTTTTTAGGTAGTTTTTAGTAATGAATAATGGAATAAAACACAGTAAAATAGCAGGGTTATGTTTTTTTTTTTAATTCTCTCTAAGACCAATGAATAATCAAGCAAATTATAGAAAAACAACAGGTGTATCAATCCTGGAAATAAACAGGTGGAAACAAGGCCAATTAAAAATATGTCAAGAAGAAAAGATCTGTGGGGCTAATTCTATTGGGATCATTGTAAAGGAAGGATTTATAGTTATGAGTTTCTTAAAGTATACCTGAAGGGAAATTTCATTAGTAGCACAGGGGCACTAAGATAAAGTTTGCCTGGTGGTCAATCCCAATACTCACGTTAAGTTAGGTTGGACTTGTGGATCAAGTCCCCCTGAATGGGATGGTCATCATAACAGTTACTGTAAGGACAACCCTGCTCAACATGAAGGAGGAGTTAAGTGTCAGGATGGTGGTGATTGCAGAAGGTGGACCCCCATTTTCCTGGCAAACATCAAACAGTAATAAATTTGGAAGAAGCATTATGTTTCCTCTACTTGGATACAATTCACTCTCTCTTGTGAGTGTTTTTGTTGTTGCCTGAAACTTGTTTCACTTAAAATAAAATTCTCTTGCTTCACTTTTTGTGTCTGACTTTACATTTTCTTTTGTTGGAACACAAAAGATGAGACTTGAAGCTTCCAGTCCCCATTTACCCATGACAATTTTGTGTACCTTAAATATACAAATACAATATTTAAAAATAAACAATTGGGTTTAGAATCTGATTCTACTAATAACTACCTGCATAATCTCAGATAAGCTCCTTGTTTTCTGGACTTTATTTTTCTTTTTTAAATAAATGGGGAGAATCCTTTCTCACAAGATTTCTGGAAATACTAAGATAAAAGTATTTTATAAAATATAAAGTGCTCTGCGTTGTTCACATGAATATTTTTGTTAAAATTCTGATAATGTTTTATTAAAATATTATTAAGTTTTATGTTCTGTCTGAGTCTCTTAATTCTGTCTTTTACAAAAGACTATGACAAGGACACAATTTAGTCAAGCTCTTCGACTTGACTCCAGTTCCCGGTAATATATTTCTCATTTCTGCCTGACACATCATCATGATAGGCTTTACTGTTCATATTTCTATCAACATTCGGTTTATGACCACTTAAGTAGTCTCTGAGAAGAGAGGATTTCCCTACAACTCTTCTCTTCTCAGCCTGAGTCCTCACTGGAATTGCCTTTTATGCCATTACTGTCAATCTCACCTTTTGCTACATGTACCTCAAAACCTTTCCAGCCTTAACCCCCTACCCTGTTTCGAAGCTATTCCACAATTTTAACTGTTTGCTATAGCAATACCCAACTCTTGGCACCAATTTCCTTCTTAGTTCATTTGTGTTTCTATAACAAAATCTTTGAGACTGGGTAAGTGAAAACAAAAGCATTTTTTTTCCCTTCTGTTACTGAAGGATGGGAAGTCCAAGATCAAAGCATTGGAAAGTTTGACATGGATGAGGGATGGCCTCTGCTTGTAAAATGTCACTCCAGAGTAGACAAATGTGTGTCATCACATGGCAGAAAGATGGAAGGGCAAAAGGTCTTAGGACTCTGGCCACTAAGGTCATTCACGAGGACTCAACCCTCATTACTTTATTAACCCCCCCCCCCCCGCCAAAGAACACATCTCTTAATACTATAACATTGGGTCTTAGATTCTAACGTGAATTTCAGGGAGGGGGGACATACATTCAATCCATAGCATATGATAATATAAAATAGATACTATTTGTGCTTATTGTATTAGTATCAGTATCTATTGTATTAGTATCTATCTAGACCATTCTCAACTAAATATGATGTTATTTTGTTTAATTTACAGTAGTGAAATATCAGGGTCCACCCTGCACACGAGCTAAGCACCACCCCCATCAGCCTTGAGTGATGAAGGTATTGAACTGGCAACCCATGCCACAAGCTGTGCGAGAAGCAAGTTGGCCTTACCTTTGCTGGGCAAGGAAATGCTTCAGCTCTGGGCTTGAGTGTTACCCAATGACACTGGACAACCCCCCTTTTCTGTAACATTATCCCCTCCCTTATTCGTGTGGAGTATTCTATGGAATGTCTTTTCCTTAATACATAGAGGGGTTCTGGGTGCGCTCGCTCTCTTGTTCTCTTGCCTTCCTGCATAGGAAAGGACCCCTGAGGTCGCAAAGCCTTCCCAACTCCACTTAGAGAAAAAGGTACTTCTGTGTCTGTGGTCTTTTCATCTCTGCCCAAACCACGCAGAGTGATCCTGATTCATCAAGCTCAGGATGTGAGTCATAGTGAAAAATGAGAAATTGGAGATATTAAGCAACTATCTGAAAGTTATCTTGTCAGTGAGGATGGGCTGGGATTACAAACCTCAACATTCTGATTATAAATGCTGCTCTCTAAGCTTTAATTTTAAATCTGGAGATTCTACAGAAAATTGAGTATGAAATCAAGTAATTTTAAAATTCAGCAGTTTAACCCAGATTATTTAACAGTAGTGAAAAAGACAATCTTAAATTTGTGAGGTTGGAAGTTGTCTCTGGGACAGGAGACAAAGGAATTTGTTTAAATCTGAAGGCACTTACAAGACCTGTTCTCAGCAGCCACAGACCACAGCAGAGTCCAATTGCATCAAAAGCTTTTGTTTCCTGAAACATTCGTGCACTGTGATGCACTGACAATGGTCATGGATTTTGTGTGGAGAGCCATAGCCTAGCAGTGTCTGTGCAAGTAATTATATTGGAAACTGTCTATTGGGGAGTGGATCATTGTAGTACATTATGGTTCATGGCATGGGACCTCATTAAGAAAGTAAGTAGGCAACTGTGTATTATACAATTATGTGCTACAAGTTAAATGGGTCCACATTTACATCCACAAGGCTGTAATACTTAATTGTTTTCATTGTTGGGATTATTTTCTTTGAAGAGATCAATAATGCTGCAACCCACACCAAATTTCTTATTAAAATAGTTCCCAGAAGTTATAACTTTTCTAAAATTCCTTGATGTTATTAATGAAACTCTGGCAATTAAAAAACACTTTCTTTGTAAGGCAGTCTAGATAACAAGCAGCTTTTAAAGAATTGTTCATAATAAGATGTCCCAGAGGGAAGCAAGCTCATGTCTTGCAGATGATTCACATTTTTTACAATTGAGAGAGTTAACTGTTGAAAAGGAAAATAGGGTTTTCAAAACCCCCTAGGGGTATATTATGTCTCAGAACATAAAAGCTCCATATCATGCTGATAATCATTATAGCACACATTGACTTATTTATAATTTATACATTGAGTTTGATCTGTCCTGTCAGATTATTCCCACCCCACCCCCATACTGGGGATTGAACCCAGAGGCACTTTTCACTAAACTAAATCCCAGTCCCTTGACCTTTATTTTTTAAATTTTAATTGGGATCTTGCTGAGTAGGATGTTACTAAATTGTTGAGGCTGGCCTTGAACTTGTGATCCTCCTGCCTCAGTCTCCTGAGTTGCTAGGATTACAAGTGGATGCCGCTGTGCCTGGCTCAGATTATTCTTGTATTGATAAAAAGTCTCATTAAGAAACAGCCTTGTTGTTGCACTGTTTAATTGGGCTAGAGAATAAATTCTATGGATGGAAGTAAACCTATTCATCTCTAGTCAACTGGTTGTTGATAGAGCTGTTAAGAGCATGTGCTAGAAGGTAGTTTTTCAATAAATGGTTCTGGGAAAACTGTATCTTCAAATGAAGAAAATGAAATTAAATCCCTCTGTCTCACCTGGTACAACAATCAACTCAAAGTAGATTAAAGACTTATAGGACATGAAACTACAAGAAGAAAACATAGGGATGTTGAAAATCTTTTGGATAAAATCCCAAACCACTGGAAACAAAAGTAAAAATAAGCAAATGGGATTATTAAATCCAAAAAGTTTCTGCATGGCAAAGAAAACAACAGAGTGAAGAGACAACCTATAGAATAAGAGAAATGTTTGCAAACTATATATCTGACAAAGGGTTGATATGCAGAATATGTAAGGAATTCCAAAAACTCAATAGCAAAATTTAAAAAGATTAAAAAATGAGCAATAGACTTAAATAGACATTTCTCAATATATTCACAAATGTCCAACAGGTATATGAAAATTATTCAACATTGCTAGTAATCAGGGAAAAACAAATCAAAACCACAATGAGACATCACCTCACCTCAGTAAGAATAATCATTACTAAAACAACTAAAGATAACAAGCCCTAGTGAGGATGTGGGGAAAAAGGGAATCCATTCACATTGTTGAGGAGAATGTAAATTAGTATATCCATTATGGAAGAGTGTTGAAAGTTCTTCATAAAAGTAAAAATAGAGCAACCATAAAAGCCAGCAATCCCACTCCTGGGATACAGCCAAGGGAAATAAATCTATGTTGAAGAGACTTCTGCACTCCCAAGTTCATTTCAACACTATTATAGAAGTGGAAATAACAAGTGTCTATTAACTCATGAATGGATGAAGTGGTACCTATAAACATCAGAATACTATTCAACTATACAAAAGGATAAAGACTTGTCATATGCAACATGGATGGAATTAGAAAATGGAAATGAGCCAGATATAGAAAGACAGGTACCTCCTGATCTTACTCATGTGTGGAATCTAAAAAAGTTGAATTTACAGAATAGAATGGTGACTGCCAGAGTCTGGGAGGGTAGCAGGGAGGTAGAGATGACGAAAGATTGATGAATCAGTACTAAGTTAAACAGGAGCAATATGTTCTGGTGTACTATCACATAGTAGGGTGACTATGGATAATAGTTATATGCCGTAAATTTCAAAAAGCTAGAAGAAAATACTTGGAAAGTTTTCACTAAAGAAATGATAGGGTTTGAGAGAGAGATTCTCTTTAGCTTGAGAAAACTATATGCATGTTGTAAATTTATGCATCCATAATTACAAAAGTGTCAGACTAACTTTTTGATTTTTTAAGTGCTTAGGTTAATAAAAAACTATTTTTAGTCACCACGGAAAATGATGCAGAAAGAGATTAGAAGGTTAGAGTGCTCACTCCAATTACTTTTAAGGTTTGCTAAAGTGATGGACATTAAATCATATTTTAATGTTATTTTAATTTAAATAATTTTGATTTTGGGAAGGTGGGTATACACTAATTTATTAGTCAACTGTTTTCCTTTGTGAATTTTTTCTTTGTCAACTTTTCCATTTCTGTTTTCCTATTTATGCTTTATGAAGTCCTTTATAATTGTTGGTAACCCATTATTATCATGTGTTTTGAAAACTACAGTCTGGTAAACTTCATCTTTTAACTGTTGTTTATTCTCTTATTATTATGCCTTTGAATTTATTTATAGCAAATGTTAATCTGTGTGGTCAATTTGTTCTATGTTTATATTCTGTTTCTTTTCATACCTGTAAATTTTAATATGTTTTATCATTCTGTTCTTTTTTCTCCTGTTATTTTGGAAGTTTTCCATTCTGCTTTCTTCTTTTATCTTTTAGCCTGAAATTATGACTTGCACCTTTTATCAGTAGGGAGACTTTAAAACACTTTAACACTGTAGAAACTCAATTTGTTTCATATGCTATACAATATGTATTCCTTTTTAGCAGCAACAAATTTTATACAAATTTTATTTAAATTTTTTAGTCATTGACTATGGTTTTTTTTGATATTTGTCTATTCTTAAAACTCAGAATTTCCCCCTTTTCTTCCAATTAAACTATATTCTTCAGAATCTCTTTTAAGTGAGGGCTTACTGGTTTCAGGTCTTATGATTTATATTTTGTTTGAAGATATACCAATTCTATTTTTCGTTTATGAAACTTATGGTCTTTGGACATGCTATTCTACATGGATGGACATTTACTCTCCCTGACTTCTGTTTCCTGTTGTTGCCAGTGGTCTCAACTGTCCTACTGTATAACAATCTGTTGCTCCTTTGAAGGGGCTCTATCTTTCATCCTGCTCTTAAAACTCTTTTCTGCTTCTGTTATCTTTCTCTGTTTCATATTTCTCAGGTCAACTCATGCAACTTCTTTATGCCCCAAGTCTTCAGTTTAAATGTATCATTGTTTAGGTTTTCAAAATTTCTCTAGGTGAAGATCCACGTTGCATCCAACAGTTATTAATTTTCCAGGGCTAAGGCTGTGTCCTTTCTTTCAAATTCTTGTTTTATTTTTCTTTTAATGAGCAACACAAAGCTCTGCATGACAATTACTTAAACTTTGCAAAAATTCCCCAAAATAATACAAAAAATAAATAATCAATACTTTTGGAGAAAGAAAAAATAGACAAAACAAGGTCTCCAAGAGTAGATTCTCAAGATATTTATGCCTGGGACACCACTTGTGAGAGTCAGAGGATACTCAGCTTATTTATTTTGTGGTCAGACTATGAACAAAACCAATTCTTGTGTCATTTATTTTTACACTTAATTGTGCGAAGTTCATAACAAGGCTTTGAGCAACCAAAAATCTCTATTAATTCTATTCAAAGAGACAATCAAAGCTTTATAAACTGACTCTTAAAATTACTTAAGTACAAAAATATCTATTTATTGCAAGATATGTAAAGAGAAAAGAGATGGTGAATTGGTCAGGGAGAAAATAGTTAAATTGGAATGATTTTTTTTCTTTAATAGAAACAAATTGAGACCATTAAATGGGTAAGTCAAAGCACTTGGGAAAACTTCTTGAATTTAGGTTGTGGAAATTACCAGATGGAACAAGTGGGCTTATGGCACAGGACATCAGTTAGAAAATCTTGGAATTTATTCATCTATTTAATCAGTTTTTATTACAAGTAGATATAGCTGTTTACATGAATTTATAAGTGAATTTACGTGTGTTTATAAGTGTTTTTCTTTGTGTGTGTGTGTGTGTGTGCACGTAAATGGTTAAGGTGAATAAATAGCTACTGTATTTGTTTTAATATTTTCTGTACACTGGAAATTAAAGTTTTCTATGCACTGGAAATTAAACTATTAAAGTTCCCTGAGGTCATTTAGTTTCAGTTTCAATAATATCAATATCATGGTAAACTATGATTTTTGAAATATGCAAACACATCTAAAGAACAAATTCTGGGAAGTTGAATTGCTAGTTCAAAGTATATGAACATTTTCATTTTTTATAGTTATTGCTAAATTGACCCTTAGAGATTGAGTCAATTTATATCCCCACCTGTATTACACCACCCTTAAGCAAATACGGTACATTGTCAAACACTTTGATCTTTGTTAAAACTGTCTAACATTACATTTTACTTTGCATTTATATTTTGCTTTTTTCTTCACTTTTTTTTTTCTGGTGAGATTTCTTCCATTAAGAAATTATGACTTTCGGGTCTGGGATTGTGGCTCAGAAGTAGAGTGCTCACCTCGTACTAATGAGGCACTGGGTTTGATTCTCAGCACCACATAAAAATAAAATAAAGAATGTGTCCACCTACAACTAAAAAATAAATATTTTTTAAAAAAGAAATCATGAATTTCTATTTTTTATTTTCTTTCATAAGGTTTAGATTGTAGGGAATTCATTTATTAATTCTTTTAATTAACATAAAGTAATTATACATATTCATGGGATTTAGTGTGATTTTGAAATGCATGCATACTGATCAAATCAAGGCTCCCTCTAGCCACTGGCTCCCACCTGCCCAACCTCTTGTAATCACTATTTTATATTCAGGTTGTTTTTATTGATTGACTTTTTTTTTTTTTTTAAGAAGTGAGGAGATTTGAATCTAGGCTATTGCCATACTCCTACTCAGAAATAATGTGTGCCTATTAAGTTCATTAAAAAGTGTTTTCTAACTTTACCAATATATCTTTGACATGCTTTAATTAGATATACTAATTGTAATGCCATAGATGAAGCTAGAGTTAAATCTTGTTCCTTTTTAATATGTTTTCTCTGAATATATACCTTAATTCTGATGAGCTGCTTTTTAGGGTTAACTGTACAGTCTGAGTAGCCTTTTTACTTCCATGCATTAGATATCACATTAACTCAGAACTTGTCATGTACTTCCATTTTCCTCAGTTATGCTGCAAATGAATTTACCTCTGGAATGCTGTTCACCACAGTTTATCCTTCTTTTTTTTTCAGGTGATAAACTTGCTTCATTTCACCCTACACAGTGTACCAGATATGTTTGCTAATTGTCACTGTCATCTGTCCTTCCCTAAAGTAATGGAGAACATTGAGTTTCTTTTGCTAGGACTGACCCAAGTTCAGGGGCTACAGCTTGTAATCTTTATCATTTTCCTCATTATATACATGACAAACCTATTTGGAGATGGGGCCATATTAGTGATCATCATCTCAGAGCCAAGACTCCACTCTCCTGTGTATTTTTTTCCTGAGAAATCGTTGTTGTCTGGATATTTGCTATTCTTAAGAGACAATGCCCAAGCTAATGTGGAACCTCCTCTCCACACACAGGGTCATATCTTTCCTAGGCTGTATCACTCAGCTACACTTCTTCCACTTTCTTGGTTGCACTGAAGGCGTCTTGCTAATCATCATGGGATTTGATCGATTTGTGGCCATCTGCAACCCACTTGGCTACACTGTCATCATGAACCCCCAGCTGTGTGTCCCATTGGCAGATGTGCTGTGGCTCATTAGCTTCTTCTATGCTCTGATGCATTTTGTCATGACAGTACACCTGGACTTTTGCCACTTTCATAAACTCAATTACTTCTTCTGTGATATCAAGCCTCTCTTGGAACTGGCTTGTGGTGATGTAAGTCTTAATAAGTGGCTCATTTTCATTGTCACTTGCAACTTAGCCATAGTGGCTTGCTTCCTCACTCTCCTTTCCTATTTCTATATAAGAGGCTTTCTTCTATTGAAGCACCAGTCCTGCAGTGTATTCCACAAGGCTCTGTCCAATAGTCCCTCCCATTTTATGGTGGTATTTCTCTTTTATAGAACTGTGGAGCTCACTTATATCCCTCTTCCCTGTGATGCATGTGTAATACAGGAACAATTTATGGCTATTGTACACATGATGGTCACTCCAGTGTTGAACCTACTGATATATATCTTTAAAAATAAGGAAGTGATGTTTGCCCTGAGCAGAATTTTTAGGAAGAAGCTGAAGCTGTTTGCCTGAGGAAAATCAGTCACAATAATAAATGGGAAAACTGTATGCCATTTTTATGACATTTATTTTCTTTCCTATAGTAATTCAATATATTTCTTAAAATTTTATTTTCATTTTAGATATTTGTTTAGTTGGTAACCAGGTTCTTCATTCATATGACTTCAACCACTACTCATATAATCATTTAATCATCATTTGAAATATCTTGTGTAAGTCCTGATCCATTTGCACAACATACCCCAGTGGAAAAAGGTCCATGAGTCCATTAATGAGGACGTGGATCTTACATTTTTGTTGAGGGGGCAGGTAATACATAACTGAATAAGTAAATGTGCCTCTGTCAGAAGGTAGAAGGTATTATGGAAGGTAAGGGAACAACAAAGGCCTTTCCAAGATGTGACATTCAGGCAGAACACTGAAAGAAATGAGGTGGAGGGTCACACAGATATGTGAGGTTGTGTCATTTTATGAAGAGACAAAAGCAAGTGAAATAGCATTGAGACAGTGTGCTTGTTGCTTGTGAGGAAAGCAAGATGGCCAGTGTGCCTGGAGCTTGGTGGGTAATGGGGAGAATGGCCCGACATGAAGTTAGTCAGTTGCTGGACCTAGGACACAGGCATCTTAGTCATTTTAAGGATTTGGGTATTTACTGTGCATGATATTGGATGACTCTGAGGCATTTGAGCAAATAACTGACTTGATATAACTTCTATATTTAAACAATAACATTAAATTCATGTGGAGAATAGAGAATCAGTTAGAATGCCCTTAATCCTTTGGGTAAGAATTGAAGGTAATGCAGGCAAGGGTGATGGTGGTGGAGATAGGAGAAGTAGTTAGATTCTGGATGAATTTGAACACAAAACTTTCAGTATCTGCTGAGAGCTTAGATATATTGTGTGAATTCAAGAGGCACTAAAGATCATTGTTCATTTTTATTTATCTTTATTAACTGGAAAAATGACAATGATATCAATAAATTAGGCTATGAATATAGCACAAGGATGATTGATATAGGTTTGAATTAGCTTTGCACATCAGGGGAATAATTTGAATGGAATTATTTCTTCCTATTAATTAATGCTTTTTATGCCTAGAATAATATATTTTTTAAACTTATTTTCAGATTAGCATGTAGGTTTTATGGTTTTTAAAGGCTTTACAATATTTCTATCAAATTATCAATCTATTTGTAATAATTTAGATTTTTCTGAGCATGATTATATTCAATTTTTAAGGTCATAAGAATAGTAAAATGTTGTTTTTTGTCTGGGACAACAGATACTTTACAATGAAGAATTAACTAAGAAGAGAAATAACTAGCAAATAAGTCAGAATATAGCAGGTGGAATATTTTATAGAAGGTAATTAAAGATGAAATCTACAGTGAATACAAATTGTCTAAAGCATAAGCAATATCCTACTTGACAGTTGATACCATAGCTCAAGTATACTGTGCCACATTATAAATGATGTGAAAATAATCATTGATGTTTGGAAGCATAAAATTTTTCAATTATTTTCTATTAATCTTTGGATATTTCTTAGACACACTTGTTGCATCATCTTTACATACAGAGACAACCGATCCATACACAATTAAATGTTTTACAGTTCTGTCTTTCTACCTCTTTCTCTTTGTCTCATTAACCATATTCATTTTTACAAAAGTTGTAGTCTAAATTTCTGTTAATAACCTGATGTGGAAGTTTCTAGTTAATTTTTGAAGTTGAAGGACATTGTAAAGACTTAGAAATGTGATTTCTAGGAATCTGTTTACTAAGTGTATCTGTGTATCTGAACTAGAATGACAAGAAAATGTTTATGTATAATAAAATATCCATTTCTGCCTAACTCTGGTTTCTTTGCACATCAATGAAAGGCCTGAGAGAAAAAAATATACATATATTTTGAGTGATTTTAAACAAATTACTGCTAATTATTGTCACATTTTAATGACATATAATATATAATGCATTTATATATTTTTATATTACATAACATATTATACTACATAATACATTACATATAGATATATAAAGTATATTTTCATTTGAAATTTACGCTTTGAAAATGGAGTCATCAGGATTGCACCAAGATGGTACAATAGTTGGTTCCCTGACATGTATCTCCCCTCACCAATATTAATTTGAAGTAATTCATGGATAAAAGTGCCTTTGTGGGAGCTTTGGGACCAAGATGGTTTTGGGCTCAAGACAAAAAAATAAAGGGGTTATTTTGAGACCTCTGGCCTATGCCCAAATGACCACAGGATTACTGACTATAGGACTTGCTACAGACATGGAGAAAGCCCTATCCCATAGCCCTATTTATTCTTGGTTTTGCCACTAGCATCATCTGCCAAGGAACCCAGCAAGAGATCATGCATGACTATGATCCAGGAAACAGTCCCATTGACCTTGGTACTGGCTGTGGACCTAGGAGCTACCCATCATGACCTGGCTCCAGCATCTCTCAGCTGCCAGGAATTGGATGAGATACACATACATCCATGCTCCAACACAGGTCTTATGACCTCAATTTGACTGTAGATCCTGAAAATCCTCTGTAACTAGGCTGTAGCCACTTTCAACTACATGCCTGGAACATTCCTACTTGCTTAGGACCCACCAGAAAACACTTATTCATACTCCTAAGGAAGGCTCTAGACCTTTGTCCTACTGCAGGTCTAGAAATAATTTTGTAGCTTGGATCCAGTACCCTGACACTCAACACATGCTGAACAGCATTTGTACTGCTTCTCAGCAAGATGGACAATACAGAATTCACAGAAATTCAATATTGGATAGTCAGAGACTAAGAGATCCAGAAAATTGAGTATTTTTAATAGAGAAAAATAAAGAGTACATTGGAGTCATGTCAGTAGTGACAATGTCCGCAGGTCACTGCAGAGGAGAGGGGTAGCACAGATAGAGAAGCATAGCAGAAAAATTTGGTGTAGGAAAATTTGTAGAAGAGAAAAACAGTATAAACTCAGTCAAATCAAAGGCTATACAGTGAGCTGGTGTTTGAAAACTACTTCATGTTTCTCAGCTGGTCAACAGAAAGCCAAGGTAGGGGGCCATCTTGAGGAGGTCACACTGGAGATTTTCGATGCAGAAACCCAGGAGATCATGGCCAATATTGCCACATTATCTCAACCAGTTTTTACTGTGTGGCCTAGAATGTATGTACCTGGCAGCATGTAATTGAAACAGGCACAGAGATGATTGCACCCACAGGGAATTCACGTTGGAGACATGGAGGAGAATTCAACTTGCCTTCCCTTTTAGTCTGGGAGCTCACACTACCAGCTGATGAAGGGTAGGAAACTGAACAGGTGAGTGTGATTACACTTGGGAGTTGAGCCTGGAAAGGCCATAATTAGGGCAGAGGGTGAAAGAACCTGTGAGAAGAATTCTTGGGTGAGAAGAATTCTTGGGTGGACCCTGAGATCCACACTTCCACAAGAGAATGGCCTCTGCATAGTCATAGGGTTGGGTGGATCTAAATTTCGTTTGAGTAGATACCACCTGACAAAGTTCCTAAGTTTTGATTAGAGTTAAACCTCTCTGGAACTTATCATTTTGAACTTTGAATCAACCTCAAGCTGATAGACTATCTGGGCAAAACTCCAATTGACAGTACTTCCTATCTGTCCTACTTTACACCAGTGAGAAGGGAAGCCAAGACCATTCAGCCAGTTTCTGTTCAGGCCACTCCAGTGTGCAGGTTGGTGAGCAAAAAAAAAAAAAAAAAAAAAAAAAAAAAGAGAAAGAGTTTGACAATCCCCAGTCCTTTGTCTTTCTAAGGGATACATAGCCCAGAAAGAATGGAAAGCAGAACAGCCTGGCAGAGGCAGTGAACATCCATCCTGGTCAACAGTTTTGACAATTAACAACAGTTTTGTTGTTAATTGCTGAACTCACCATTCCTGTTTCTGTGGTAATTAGTGTATTTGATTTCATAGTAGGCACCTGGTATTTATTTGAATTTGTTGTATATTTTTTTCCTTCTTTTTACTGTTGTTGCTTCTGTTTTTCCTTCTTTTTACTGTTGTTGCTTCTGTTTATTTCCCCCTTTCTGTGTGGTGCTGGGAATCTACTGTTAACACTGAGTTCATAGAGTACTGAGCTATACTCACAACCAGATATATCCACACCGCAGCCAAGAGACAGCACACCTTGTTCTACACAAAACCAGCCCCACTCAAATTTTAGCAATATTTCATCATGAACAATAAGGGAAAGAAAAACTCCAAACTGATGACCAGTTCTCAAGTAGGAATGGCTAGGGAGCCCTCAGGTCCCACTCATGGACACCCATACTCCTAGAGCAAATAGAAAGAAATAACCTGAAGTCTAAGGACACCACAGTGATGAAGGGGACTCAGTCTAGATTGTTCCCATACCCTTTTGGAGTACACAGAGTTGTGCAGTCTAGAACAATTGCAGAGTGTGCATCTCATATACCCTGCTGTATAGAACACAATTGCCTGATCTATAGGAAGGCCTCCACACTTTTGAGACATTAAAAAAAAAGGATTCTCAAGCTCTGACACAATACATACTGTATCAAGGTAAACTAATCATAAACTAGACTAAATTTGGGGCCCCTCTAAATGAAGAGAAACTTGTTCCTGTTGAGAGTGAAAGCAAGAATCTTCTCCAAGCCCCAAAGACCTGATGTATGTCAAGAAGCTGGGAGTGAAGATTGCACTCTGCCCCCACCCATCTAGCACATGCTAATCATATCTACATATGCACATTGCCTACCTTTGTCTCACTTTGTTGTAACTACTGCCTCTTCCCCTTTAAAAAGTTCTGCTCACCTTCAGGGATTTTAAAGATAAAACCTTTAAAGTAATAGTTTTATTTTGTCTTCTTTCAAAACTGGCTTTGAATAAAATCATTTTCCTACCAATTTGATTTCAAATATTTCTGGAGCAGTGAACATTATATATAGGACACTCACAATGTCCATGCAAAGTTCAAGGACCACACCACTCACCAGAATCCCATGCAAGAGATTTATTGTCAGCAGCATGGAGCAAACCAACAATGCTGACCTTCTGAGGGGGTCCCTCTGAGGGGAGCAGCAGCCTGTGGGCACTCACAGAGCAGCTCGATAGCCCTCAAGAGGAATTTCACAAGCATGCCTAGGGGTTGTGTCATGAGCTGGGTGGGATTAACCTTTTAGCTGGCACATTCAGAAAAGTAAACAGAAAGAAATAACCTGAAGGCCGAGGACACCACAGCCTGGGATCCCTGAATAAAATGTCTCTTAAATCAAAAGTTAGTAGTCCCTAGATAAAATGGCTTCCAACCTAACAATGGCAGATCTGATGCCAATATTGATCTGATGCCAAAAATTATAACCTAGACTTTTCCTCCCTAGACTGGTACTGATACCACTCAGTAACAACCATTACCTCATAAAGAAGTAGAAATAAACTAAGGAGGCGAAAGACTTCTCCAATAAAAATTTTAGAACACCAAAGAAAGAAATGGAAAGACTTTTTATGTTCATGGAAAGGCACAACTAATAATGCTAAAATGACCCAAATTCCAAAAATCATCTACAGATTTAATGCAATCTCCATCAAGATACCAATGACATTCTTCACAGAACTAGTAAAAACAGTCCTAAAATTCATGCTCAAGAATAAAAGATCAGAATACCTAAGGCAATTCTAAGCAAAAAAGGCAATGCTAGAGGCATCACAACAGCTGATTTCAAATTATACTACAGTGCAATAGTAACAACAACTGCATGGAATAAAAAACAAACACAGATCAATGGAATAGAACAGAAGTCACAGAGACAAACCCACACAAATACAGTCATCTGGCCCACAAAGCCACCAAAAATATACACTGGAGAAAAGGCAGGCTTTCTAACAAGTGGTGCTGGAAAAATTGGTTATCCATAGTCAAATAAAGAGTCTTCTCTCTCAACCTGTATAAAAGTTAACTCAAGATGGATTAAAGACTTAAAAACTATGCAACTTGTGGAAGAAAACACAGGGTCAACACTCTATAGGCCCAAGCCTACATTTAAGGAAATAATGTCAAGAGTAAATAAATGGAATGACATCAAGTTAACAAGTTTCTGAATAGCAACAGAAAAAATTTTTTACTAAGTACTGTTCCAATGCAAATTAATATCCTTCATATAAATAAAACAGCACAAAAACCTCCAAATAACCTAATCAATAAATGGACAAAGGAACTAAAATAAACACTTTTTAAAAGAAGAAATACAAATGGTCAACAAATATATGAAGAATGTTTAACATCTTTAGCAATCACAGAAGTGTAAATCAAAACTACACTGATTTTATCTCACTCCAGTTAGAATGGCAACCATCAAGAATATAAATGATAATAAATGCTGGAAAGGATGTGGAGAAAAAGATACACTTACACATTGTTAGTGGAGTTGTAAATTAGTACAATCATATTGGAAATCAGTAGTGTGACTCCTTGAAATGGAAACACAGTATCCAGTTAAAACTCTCCTCAGTATTTATTCTAAAGAATTAAAGTCAGCATCTGAACACAATTCTCAATAGCTAGGCATGCTTGTGTGTTTTATTCAGTCCTAAAGAACAATGAAATTATGTCATTTGCAGGAAAATGAATGCAACTTGAGAGCATTGTATTAAGCAAAGTAATCCATACCCAGAAAGTCATGGATCATATGCTTGCTTTCTCTCATAAGTGGAAGCCAGAGAGAAAAAAGAAAAAAGGAAAAAAAATAAAGGGTCAAGAGAGGAGTTCATAAAAATAGAAATGACACAATTAGAGTAAAAGAAGAGGAGCAAGGGGAGCAAAGGGAAAGGGGAGGCACTGGGAAATGGAATTGACAAGATTATTTTGTTCTACTGTGTTCACATTTGAATATATAACAACAAATCTCACTATTGTATATAGTTATATCAATAAAATAATATGTATAAATTAATAAAAAGGGTATATGAGGGCTGGGGATGTGGCTCAAGCGGTAGCGCACTCGCCTGGCATGCGTGCAGCCGGGGTTCGATCCTTAGCACCACATACAAACAAAGATGTTGTGTCTGCTGAAAACTAAAAAATAAATATTAAAAAATTCTCTCTCTCTCTCTCTCTCTCTCTCTCTCTCTAAAAAAAAAAGGTATATTATTCCAGTCTCACAACTCATACAAAAATCAATTCTGGAATATTGTATGCCTTAATGTGTGAAAGCATTATAAAGGTCTTTTAAAAGTGACACAGGGAAATATCCTCATCATATTCATTTAGGAACATATTTCTTACTGAGGACATAGAAAATACTGATAGCCACTTTTCATTTATGAATTTCTCTTCACCAAGAGTTGTCACTAAGGAAGTGAAGAAACAAGCCAAATGGTGGGAGAAAGTATTTGTAGCACATATTATCAACAAAGAATAATGAAAATAAAGTCTAAAGAAATCCATATTACTCATCTCTAGAAGATCTGGAATCATAAATTCTGACAAAATTCAAGTGTTGACAAAGAGGTGGTGCACCAGCTAGTCTTACATAGTGCTATGGAAATTTAAATGTAGCAAAGCAGTTTGTAAAACAGTTCTTACTGAACACACACCTTTATTATAAACTATTCTCTAAACACTCAGTTTGTAGTATGAGCACAGCATATATTGTAGAACATATAATATATATTACCTCTTTTTTGTTCATTACTATGACTTCCCTGAATTATAGACTTTCAGATTAAATATTTTTAAAGACCTTATATTTATATTAGTTAACTATTGCTGTGTAACAAATTCTCCCCAAGTTTTATAGTTTAAAACAATAAATGTTTATTATCTCAAAATATCTAGGGATCAGAAATCTGAGTGCAACTTAGCTGTAAGCTTCTGACTCACAAGCCTCAAAGGTTTTGGCTGTGTCTACATCATGTCAAAACTCAGTGGTGGAATACATTGGTGTCACTGGGCCTCAGACTCTCTGGTTGTTGATCAGAGACTCAGTTCCTTGTCACTTGGACCTCTCCAGAGGGAGGCCCACAACATAACAGCTGAGTTCCTTCAGAATGATTGAGCAGGAAAATGTGCCCAAGTTTGAAACTATAGCCTTTGTAACTAACCTTTGAAATGACATTTCACTACTTCTGTAGTATTCTGTTTGCTAGAAGTTAAATGATAATAATATCTTCTTGGCCTTTTGGCTAAGATAAAGTGTAGCATTTATTCTTATCAATTTAAAATATGATATGATAGTAATTGGAGTTTTAGAGCAGTAGGCACTTGCTTTGTGCACTCCATGCATAGACCTGATATTGCAGTACCTCCAGGAATGGTGCAACACACCCCACAAAAGAAGTTAAATTATAAATCCAGTACATACTCAAAAGTTTAGACATTAGAAAAAGTGATGAATGCTAGGAGGTGGGGATCATTGGAGAACAACTTAAAGTCTGTCTACCATACTACTTTTATGAGGAAAAGAAATAGTATTGAGCTGAAATTATTTTTTTTAAAATAAATTCATTTGATCAAATTATGATAAATGTATCTATAAATCTACCACAGTAAAACCCACTATTCTGAGTAATTAATGTGTACCTATATAAAATGAAAAAAAAACTTCTGTAAAGGAGTCAGTTACATTTATTTGCCATATATAATAATTTATGATACATTTACTTAGTTTTTCCTAAACATATCAATTTATAAAAGGATATTTGATATTACTGATGTAGTATCAGAAGTAATTTATATGATGAATTATAATAGGAAAGTGTTCTAGTTCACTAAAAATAATTTTACTGGATATCAACTCCATGGAAAATCAAATTTTCTTTTTATCTCTCATATCCATAGTTAGTTTTCAAATGTATATAAACAAATCTATGCAGAGATCCCTAAATTTGCAAACTATTTTTTTTTGTATCTAGCTATTTAATTTGTATACAATTACACAGTGTTTCATAAGTTCTTTTCCTGGACAAGTTGCTCTCTGCCTTTGTATTTTGTCATCTCATAACTGTTCAAAATTTTTGAGTACAGGGGCTATGACTTCTTTTGTTTTGGATCCTCTGTTGCCCACCCAGTGATAAGATTAGGCTTTGCCCAAGGAGGAGTGTTATTTTAATATCATTAGCTTATGGTTATACCACATGCCAAGAAGGACAAAATGGGATTATAAACCTGGAAACGAGGATTAAATGTGTTGATGTTGAGAAGCTTAGGGGAGATTTTGTACTGCTAATTCTAAACCTAAGGTAAGAATAAAGTTGAGGCTTCTGAAATTTATTCTTAGCCTTATATAAAAGATTATTACTACTTTCAGTCAGTTTTTATTAAGAGGATCTTAAGGGCAATTTTTGGAAAAATGTTGTATTTGGGCAGCATTCTTGGCAGAAGTGGAACTAGGAAGGGAGGACAGTGAAGAAGAAATGATGTTGAGCAAGAATGGAGACTAACTTTGGTCTCACCCTATGGGAGTCCTGGAGCATACTGCATTTCAGAATTAGTTTCACCTTGAGGTAAAGGAACTAGCCTTTGTCACCCTGTCAGTCAGTCAGTCAGTCAGTCAGTCAGTCAGTCAGTCATTGGTCTCTCATTGATTGTCCTGGAGAAAGGGAAAAGCTCATTTTTTGAAAGTCCAGAGGAGGAGCAGCTATGATCAACATTAAAAAAAAATCTATCAACATACTAATAGACTGCAAGGAAGAAGTCATATTGTCATAAAAAAAGAATTGATAAAAATCAACACATGTTTAGTATGACAAAAATTTTAGTAGAATACAAATAAAAGGGAATTTAACTTTTATACCAAAGAAACTGAGCAACCATATGTAATGAGAAACCACAGAGACTTGCCTTTGGGCCAGTGAGAGTGAGAGGGTAAGAATGCCCACCACCATCGTTACCACTTCATGTACTTTGCAAGTATTACTCTGTTCTATAAGAAAGGACACAGAAATATGCAATGTGTGAGTTAAAAAGAAATAGATAAAATTCCTTTGTACATGCCATGAGGCTTTATATAGAAAAAACAAAAAAGAATTGGCAACAAACTATTCAAGTAAAAGGTGTTCACCAAAGTTTCTAGATAGTGATATAGAAAATAAGATAGAATTTATAATAGCAACAAAAGTTATATAGTTTTCAGAATAAATTTAACAAAGATACATAGACCTCTATGTGAAAGTATTAAGTATTTTTAAAGGCATAAAGGAAGATTTGAATAAATTAAGAGTCATCACGATTTTGGTCAGAAAGACATTTAAATGTATCAAATTCTCTTCCAAATAATTTATAAATTCTATGAAATGAGCTTTTAAAGATTTTATGAAATCAGTAGTTTTCACAATTTTTTGGGTTAATTTTGAAAAAAAATTTTAAAAGAATAAAATTTTTAATATGACGTTAACATTTTAAAAGCTATTAATATAAAGTCATGTTCATGCAAAATAGATTTTAGAAAAGTGTAGAAATCATTGTTTAATAAGAGGGATATCACAATGAATGGTCAATGTTTAGGAGTAGCTAGATTCTTGAGGGTTAAGAATTAATCTTCACTCACTTAAAATGAACTCTAAATGGATGAAGAAAAAACATCTTGAAATTTAAAACTATAAAGTTAAAATAAGATCATAAAAGTATATATTTTAAACCTATCATTAGGGATAATATTTTTAACGAACTTCTAAGTATCACTCATAACCTGAGAAATTATGGATTTTATTATGACAAAATTAAGATTTTCTTTTTTATGAAAGACATTCTAGATAATGTACAGAGGACTGATTACTGGAAGGTATTTAGAAACACAAACTTATCAGTAGTCAAAAGGTATTCCTGCAAAAGAACAAGAGAAAAACAGGGAATCCAAATAACTAAAAAAAAATCTTCTGGATATATTCAACATTGCTGGTAATCTGAATAAAGCCATAATGAGTCACTACTTCATTAGATTGACAAAAATTAGAAAATTGGATAATGCAAAGTAACTTTAGTAAACTTGTTCGTTACTGGGGAGGGTACAGACACAATTGAAGAAGATGATTAGATTTTGAAGATTAAATTTATATAATTCATCATTTGCTGAAAGCCAAATTTGATTTTTCCTGACTTTGTATCTTCTTTTGAAGAAGTGTCCTCTGATTCTGAGGCACTTCCAGGCTGGAAGATGGTTATAAAAATCCTAATATTATTTTTAGCTTCCATGTCATCTTTGGAGAAAAAGAGGACAATAAAATACCATAACCCAGGCTGGGGTTGTGGGTCAGAGGAAAAGCGCTCGCCCAGCATGAGTGAGGCACTGGGTTTGATCCTCAGCCCACATAAAAATTTAAAGGTATTTTATCTACCTACAACTAAAGGATAAATGTTTTTAAAAAATACCATATCCATGAAATGCTCTTTTCTGGTTTCAAGAACCTAGCCAAATTAAGAAAGCCATAAGAATGAGCCTAGGCCACAATGTCTGGATAAATATTATCTTGAAGGACACTGGCTTTTCCTCAAGTATGTTAGAAATTAGGGCCAGTTTGCTATCTGTAGAAAGCTACTTTCTTGCATATATTTCAAGTTCCTTGGGATGCTGGTCATAAAACTGGACAAAGCAATGAAAGCTAATTATATTACTGCTTCTGTAACCTAATAATTTAACCCGTAACCTCCCTCCCCACCCCTGTGATAACTGGTGTGGAAAGGCACTGTGAACAGGAAAGTGCTTGTCCAGTTGGCCATCAGACATTGAGAGGGATTGGGACACTATTTTCAGGTGAAACACTGTGTAAAATGGAGTTGCACCTGTCTAGCCTTTCACCTCTGGACTTGAAATGGCTTAAAATCATAGCAAGAAGATAGAGAGGGGAATTGATAGTGATGGTGGAAGGATAAATGGCCAACAAACATTATGCTTCAGAATAACTTTTAGTTACATTTTTTGCACCTCTTATCAATAAATTAAAAGTCTTACATGATGTTAAAAATATCATACCTCCATTTCAAGTGAGATCTCAAGAGATAGAGATACTAGCAATTTTATCCAAAGGCAAAGTGTTAGTTCACCAACCTACATGTAACTTATAAAGAGGTGGAGTCCAACTTTGTGGCTGAAATACCTCTCTCTCTCTCTCTCTCTCTCTCAATCTCTCCATATATATATGTAATGTGCTATGTAATCTTTTCCCACTTCCAGAAGGAAATGAAAGTGATTCCAAAATAAAAAAGGAATGGGGATATAATTTAAGGTGGAAAAAAACCCAAAAAAACCAGCTTGACATCCACCCCTGGAAATTGAGAGTCCAAAGGTGAGTGCATTGTGTGGGTGCAATGTAGCAAGAAACCAGAGAATTGCATTTGCTCTGATGATGGGGAAAGGATGCAGGTTGCTTATCATTGGGCAGTTATGGTCCAAAGAGGTGTAATCCACCTGGGATAGTTTTGATTTCACAGACTTCCTGAAACAGACCTATTGTAGTCAGGCTGTGTGTGAGCTATGTGCATTTGAGCTTAGGAAGGGACTGCTGTGGCAGTGTGCTGCAAACGTGCCTTTCCTCTTGCTCTGCCTGTGATCCCACACGGCACATGAGATGGGTGTGACTTGCCAAGATATCAATCAATCTGCTGACCACATGACATCACAAAGTAAGACTCCATCTTTGAAACCTTATTCCCTTGTGGGAAGCCATTCTCGCACATGATTGGGCACCTCCCTGATTGGGTGTGAGGCGTTCTGGCTAAACTGTGTCAGAACTAATCCCCACCCTCCCTAGGTGCGAGAGCCCATCCGTGTGGGGGTGTGACTGACCATTGACCCTGAGACCAATCACTAACCCTGACCTTGGAATGTTGTGCCCCTCGACCTTCGTTGGATGGAATTTTCCCCTGAATTTCTTGTTCCCCAATAAAAGGCCACTCCCTGGCATTCTCTCTCTCTCTCTCTCTCTCTCTCTCTCTCTCTCTCTCTCTCTCTCCTGCTAGTCCTGTGTAAACCTTGCTGCCCCACTGGGTGGCTTGAGGCAGGAGCCAGAGGGGAGAGCCATCTCAGACCTGGTCAAAGAAAAAGGTAAATTGAGTTTGTGTGTTTATTTTGATCTCACTAGTTAACTTCTATGCTAGGAACCTCTTGTATGAAGCTGTGTGCTGGTCATGCGGTGGATTCCCTGCCTTATTTGGTGAAGAACATTCCATGGAACCTCCCTTATGCGTGTCTCCCCCATAAAATAAAAAGAATCCAGGTGCACACTCCTTTTTCAGTGCTGCCCAGCTGACCCTTGGTGTCACTGAGCAGTTCCTCCCTAGACCTTAGAAACTCATGTTTGTGTGCTGCATGGTTTCTTCACCAACTTCTTAGTTATTGATATAGCCAGCTCCTTTGAACCCAGCTCATCCTGCCAGCCTGGCCAGCTGGGGACAACCTATAATGGCAGCAAAGAGGCTAGAGATAAAACAAATTCTCAGGACTTAGCAGGAATCAGAGTTATCAGTTTCAGGACTTTTGTGCTCAGACGTCCCAGAAGTGTGTCTTCAGGGTCCTTGAAAGATTCCCACAAGATATGGAGATCTTTCACATATATACGGCCTTGTCCTTACTCAGTTCTCGTCCCACCCACGGGCATGCAGGAGTTGAGAAGACTCTCTGTACTCAGCTGGAAGTCAGCAGACAGAGATTCTCCAGAGACAGTTATTATGTGCCACTCCTTGTGTTCATAAAAGCAGTTCCACATCAGGCTCTAGGTTACTGAATGGTAATCTTTGTTATGTAGTTTTGATCACAGGTAAGTAGTTTTTAATTGCTTAGTTATAGTTCATTGCTTTCAGAAATAATGTTTTGCCTTGCTTTTTGGATGACACACTAAGTGTGTGTGTGGAGGGGAGATGGAAGTGTAATGACCCAAGGGCTTCCCAGGGAGCGAAAATTCAAACTTTCTGTCCCATGCTTTGAATGTCAGGAGTAGATTGAGAGTGTGTGAACCAGGGAAATTCCTTCCTTTTGAGCAATTTCTGTATCTCAGAGTGGACATGTGCTAACTTACTGATTCTTTATTGGATAAAGGACTATATATATATAAAACAAAGAGATAAAATACCACTGGATTTCAGAAAATAGTGTTAGGAAAATACTGTCTGGTTTTCTCACAAGAAACAATCTTTCATAGGGATCTAACATCAATGCATGTTTGCTATGCCTATTTTACATGCTTACTATTCGATTTCAGATGTAAGTAAGCAATTGGACAATAAACTTTGAGAAAATCCTTGCAATTTAAAGATTTTACATTTCTTAGTTTCCTTTTATTATTATTATTATTTTTTCAATAAAGGGCACTGAGCTTTGATATCCAAGTACCTCTTATCCCAGGTACTTGGGAGGGTAAAGCAGGGGGATCACAAGTTCAATGTCAGTCTTAGCTACTTAGTGAGATCTTCAGCAACTTATTATCCCCTGTCTCATTGTAAAAAAGGAGTGCGTATATAGCTCAGTGGTAAAGTACCCCTGGGTAAACATACTGCAAACAGTCAATAAAACAAACAAACAAACAAAAGATGCATTGAGTCTCTTAGAAGTGAAAACATCAAGACTGAGGCACTTCATGAATTTTCAGGGAATCTGTTCCTGTAGGTCCTGAGCAGCCATCCTTGAGATCTTACTATGATGTAAACCCCTGAAAATATTCCCCCCATCATCCCTTTGGCCTCAAATCCTAAAGAAATCTTAAATGATTTGTGGCCAAATAAGTAATATAAGTTACAAAAAATTAATATGTTTTGTTTAAGTGCCATAGTTGAGATCTAAACAAAAGCCTCAGAGTTCCCCAAAGGAGAGACATCATTTTCAACTGATGAGAAAGGTAGATTTTAAGGTAAACTTTGAAAAAAATACATGAAGATTGGAAGATAGAAATGGGGGCAGGATGAAAAACTCTCAGGTTGAATTTAAAATTAAAAGGAATATTCTGAAAAAATGTATTTTGTCTCAAGGCAAATAACCTTAGAGAATTAACATATTAGTTGTTTTAATTATTCCATCTGGTCACTTTACCACGTGACAGCTCCCTAATAGATTAGGACACAGGAAAAACGTGTTTTGTAGTGAGAAGGAATTATCTCAGGACACAGTATGCTTGGGAAGTATCCTAAATGGCAAAACAAAAGAATCAGGATATCCCTGGAAGAAAACAGTTCTTTCTCTGAATATGTAATACATGCAAAGAGGAAGGCAAAGCAGCTGGATCAGTGTTTCCTCTATCTCTCACCTGACAGCTCATAATGACTGTGTTGGTGACAGAGGATTTTCATCAGCAGGATGTCTTCTTATGAGTAACAGTTGGGTAAGAAAATTGGTTTTCTTTTTTTTTTTTTTTTTTTGTATTTTGCATCATTGTTGATTCGATGCTTCTTTGGATTTCTTCATATTATTATTTTACTTCTCCATCTTCTTTTTTGGCTTCTCCATATAGCAAAATTAATTTAACAGAACTTAAGAATGTTCGATTTAGTGTTACCTTATTTCTTACTCTATTCACTCCCATCTACATGATAGTTTTGAACACCTTTTATTTAAAGATGTGTTACAAATGTATGTCTCTAGTACATGCCTCTGTCCTGAGGTCCAAATAGCAACTGCTTTTTGAGACATTTTATTGGACATCTCAAAGATGCCTCCAGTTTACTGAGACCACCACTGAACCTCTGATCTACCTCTAGATCTCAACTTCTTCCTGCTTTACTTATCTCAGTGAGTGACTCTACTAAGCATTTACTCATACAAATTAGGATTAAGATCAGCACAGTGCACCCATTAAGGTTAAAATCTCCTTATTTAGTTGTTTCTTGTAGCATGAGCATAATATTTCTACTTCATATTTTCTTTCTCTCTCTCTCTCTCTCTCTCTCTCTCTCTCTCTGTGTGTGTGTGTGTGTGTGTGTGTGAGAGAGAGAGAGAGAGAGAGAGAGAGAGAGAGAGAGAGAGAGAGAGAATTGGAAGAAATAAGATTTTTTTCATATCAAGCATTTAATATTCGTCAGTAATAATGATTATCCTTAATTCATCCCTCTTTCTCATTTCATACCAGAACTTTAAAGATTGTATCTCCTAACATCACCCAATGCCTCTGATTGTTTCCAACCCAGGTCTCACCACTCTCCTGTGAAGTTCCATGACCTTTTGTCTGACTGAAATAGAGAACTCAATGAGCTTGTTTTGCTCATTCTTGCTTCCTTCTATTTTATTGCCCACACATTTTCCAGAAAGAACATTTTTAGAACATAGACATCTTACATTCTTGAAATATATTCCAATTGCTCTTAGATTCTAATAGAATATTTCACACTCTTGCAATAGATTCCAGATGCTCCAGATGATTCTTACCTTATTAGAGCAGCCTCCTGCCCTTGCTCCTTTCCTTCCAGGCTTCTTGGATTTCCTTTAGGTCTCACATTACTCCAACCTCAGGACCTGTGCATATGTTCTTATTTGTGTATGGAAAGTTTTCTACATTCACCTTGTCTTACCTACTTAACTCCTGTTTACTATTGAGATTTCAAGTCATATTTTCTCTGGGAAATTTTTGGTAATTAGGTTCCATACTAGTCTATCCTATCTATTTTCTACTTTAAAATAATTATTATAGTTTTTATTAGATATTTTTAAAATTATGCATAATCTTCAATGTGCACATTCCTAGAGATATGGTTAAATTCTGTTTTCTTTTTAAATTTTGTCTTTAGTACACTTTGTCTTTAGCCATATAATTTACACATTATATGGCTAAAATTTATAATGTATAAATTATATATATCATATACATCATATATAATTTATACATTAATACTTATTTTATCTTTAGTACATACTGCCATATAATTGTTAACTAAAATGAGCAGAAAGGGTTTCCCAGGAATAGAAGGAAATGTTAAAAAATGAGTAAGGGGAGGAAGATATTAGGAAAAGAAAAAGAGATGGGTTAGAGAACAGGAATTTTGGATTGAGTAAAAATTGTACTAGAGAATTCATTTAGTTCTAGTAACAGTGTGAGATACTATATTATGGAAATGTAAACCTTCATCTAATTTGTCAGCTACTTCCACAGAAAATATCCTCAGTAGTTCACAAGCAGTGAGGACATTAATTAAAACAAAAGTTCAAAGGTACTACATTCCAAACTTAAAATTAGAATGTATATTTTTTCTATAGGCCAGGATAATCAATAAAGTATGTATTTGAATAAATATACAATATGTACTTTTAGTTTTAAACACAGTATTTTATTTATGATTTTGGTTTCTCTAATTTGTGTAAGAGCTCAAACTACACAATTAACTTTTTCCTTGAATTTAAAATTGAATATTTTTTTGTGTATTTTACTGGGTATCAAACCCAGGGTTTTGCACATGCTAGTCAGGTCTTCTACCACTGAGCTATACTCCCAGCCAATAACCTGAAAAATTTTTAAAAATTATTTTGCAATTGACAATTTTATACCTATTGATAGGATACAGTGTGGCAATTAGGTACATTTACATAATGATTATCCCCACAATTTTACCAAACATTTTAATTGACTGACTTAACCTAAACTGTGGAATAGTATCCTTAGTAATACAAACACAAACCTTTAATGTTTATTTGGACAGGCAAATGATAACTGCATTGTATATTTATTATTTAAATAAATACATTGAAGTGAAAGATCAGATATTTAGTAACAATTAGATTTAACTCTCAAGATGCTGTAGGCACAAATCATTAACATTTGGGAGCACAAGTCATAAAAGTTTGTGACTATATAGTTAAAATAATTTAATTGTATGAACTTAAGTTTTGTTGAAACCAGAAAAGTATTCTTAAAGAACATTCTGTTGTCATTAAAGGGAATCAAATTTTCTACCACTCAATGTAAGTATATTGAGATAAAATGTCTTTTCACCTAAACTCTGCCAGATGTATTTTTTATAGAAATTCTTTCTATAAGAAAATGGCAATGATGATATTACTTATCTCACTGGATATGTTTAGAGTGAATGAGATGACATGTAGAAAGTGCTTAGAGATTATTGGTAACCTTCTCCATTCAGCACTTAAAATGATTTCTCTAACAGCAACAGAATCTTTTTTTTTTTTTTTAATTTTGAACATTATGTTTTTTTTTATTTATTGGATGTTCACAACATTACAAAGCTCTTGATAAATCTTGAATAAACCAAATGCCTCTTGAATTTTCCAGATAGAGGACCTGCGCCAGTGAGTTTCTAATTTACTAGGATGAGTGAGTCTTTTTGAAAATTTATAGAAATACAAGTAACCTGACCCCAAATTCAGAAAACTAAATAACAGAAATAAATAAATTTAAAAATGAAAATGTTCACGAATAACAGTGGCTTTTTCTTAAACTACTTCTTTTTTTTTAAAGAGAGAGTGAGAGAGGAGAGAGAGAGAGAGTGAGAGAGAATTTTTTAATATTTATTTTTTAGTTCTCGGCGGACACAACATCTTTGTTGGTATGTGGTGCTGAGGATCGAACCCGGGCCGCACGCATGCCAGATGAGCATGCTACCGCCTGAGCCACATTCCCAGCCCCTTAAACTACTTCTAATGTTGAGAAATGTTGTTCATTAGAATCTGAGATGTTGGTAACATACAGGTAAAAATGATCAGTAGTTGCATGATAACCTTTAATTTAGACTACTGAAGATATTTTCTGTTAACCTAATGTCAGACCAATCTTCATGACTTATTTCAAAGTCAGGATGCTGTCACATTAAAGGTCATTAACTGATTCCTTATCATTTATAGAAGTTCTACAGAATTAAGATAAATTATTTACAACTTAAATATCATGTTTCATACGGTTTATTGCCATGAAAGACTATCACAATGCAGTGCTCAAGGAAAAAGCAGGTTAAAATACATACTTTTCTCATCCTCATTTTGAATATTTACATATGGGAAACTGATCTGAAAGACAGAAACAAAACCATCTCTGTGAACATTAAGGATTATATTTATTAAAAATTTATTTTCAGGCTGAGATTGTAGCTCAGTGTAGAGTACTTGCCTAGCACTGGCCCTGGGCTCGATTCCCAGCACAATATAAAGCCAAATAAACAAAATAAAGGTATCATGTTCATCTACAACTAAAATATTTTTTAAAAAATAATTTTCTATATTTTCAACATATTCTAAAGCAAACACATTAATTTTAATCAGAAAAAAAGACAATTTTTTGTTCTGCATTCAAGGATGGCAAGGAGGAACACAGATAGCTTTGCAGAAGGTAATAAAGACCAGAGAGATTCTTCTGTAACTATTTCTGCAACACATGTCTACACATCACCAAGAAAATGTAAATAGGGTTGACAGAGGTATTATTAACAGAGAATCATAGGATGTACATTGCCCTTTTGTGATTTGCTTTTTATTTTTAGTTATTGATGGACTTTTATTTTATTTATTTATATGTGGTGCTGAAAATTGATTCCAGTACCTGACATATGCTAGGCAAGTGCTCTACCAATGAGCCACAACCCACCCTAGTGATTTGCTTTTAGTTAAAAATGTTTAGTGCTGTATTTTATACAGGGAGATGATTTTCAAATGAAACAGTGGAAGTTGTTTTTTTTTACATATGTGTTGGGTGGCTGGTATGAGTTATAGTTTATGAGTGTTGCTCCTGTGGTTTACTACCAGATATAGATAGTAATATTTTATTTATAACATTTGCTTTCTTGTTTTTCAGATCATTGCTACTGCAGCATATGATTATTGTAATCTATGCTTCTCTTTGCCCAACTCCCCAGAGGAAACCAGACAACATTATGGAAGGAAAGAACCAAACAACTATATCTGAATTCATCATCTTGGGATTCTCTGACCTGAATGAATTGCAGTTTTTACTATTTACCATCTTTTTTCTGACCTATATATGTACTTTGGGAGGAAACATATTCATCATATTGGTGACTATGGCTGATCCACACCTGCATACACCCATGTACTACTTCCTGAGAAACTTGGCCTTTATTGATGTCTGCTACACCACCACCAATGTCCCCCAGATGATGGTACATCTTGTATCAGAGAAGAAGAGCATTTCCTTTGGGGGATGTGTGGCTCAACTTTTTGGATTCATTTTCTTTGTAGGATCAGAGTGTCTCCTCCTGGCAGCAATGGCATATGATCGCTACACTGCCATCTGCAAACCCTTAAGGTATTCAGTTATTATGAACAAGGCCCTGTATAGCCAGTTAGCAGCCTCATGTTGGACTGGTGGTTTCCTCAATTCAGTGGTGCATACAGTACTGACATTCCGTCTTCCATTCTGTGGCAACAACCAGATTAATTACTTCTTTTGTGACATACCCCCTTTGCTGATCTTGTCTTGTGGGGACACTTCTGTCAATGAACTGGTGTTGCTGTCCATTGGAGTCTTCATTGGTTGGACTCCCTTCCTGTGCATTGTCCTTTCCTACCTTTACATAATCTCCACCATCTTGAGGATCCACTCCTCAGAGGGGAGACGCAAAGCCTTTTCTACATGTGCCTCCCACCTGGTCATTGTCCTTCTCTATTATGGTAGTGCCATTTTCACATATGTGCGGCCCATTTCATCTTACTCATTGGAGAAAGACAGACTGATTTCAGTATTGTATAGTGTTGTTACTCCCATGCTGAATCCTATAATTTACACATTGAGGAACAAGGACATCAAAGAGGCTATGAAGACAATAGGGAGAAAGTGGCAGCCACCAAGTCTTGATGTGTAATGTTAAGGATAAGATTAAGGATAATCATTATTTTGATATATAATCTCAAAATAATAATCTTATATTAGAATTTTTCACCAATCAGATGTTTCTCCTGACACTCAAAAACTGCCTGAAATGCTGGGACAGAGATGAAAGAGTTGGCACACTCCACCTCAGAATTACATGATGTCGAGCTTGCTTTCTTTTTTCCTCCTCTTTTTGGTGCTAGGGATTGAACTCCTCTGTCCTTTAAATTTTTTATTTTGAGATACGGTCTCACTAAGTTGTTGAGGTTGGCTTCGAACTTGCCATCCTCATGCCTCAGGCTCCCTAATTGCTGGGCTTGCAGGTGTAGACTACTGTACCTGGCATTCTTGAACTTTTGCTAGTTCCACGAGAGACATCAATCTTACTCTTTTTAGATGTTTTCTTCTTATCCATGTTTTCCATTCTTTATCCTCTTTCCAAAGATAGTGGCTCTCTTCCATGTAATATTTGTTTGATGAACTTCATCATTTGGTACTTTATTTCCTATATGTGGAAGAATGTGAAAGAAGCTCCTCTTATCATATTTCTCTTTTCTTGATGGAATAACTTTCAGTCTCAGCTAGCATCTACTAGCAGCTTGGAAGTGCCTGAAATATCCACCTTCCTTCAGGCCTGACAGGAGCGCCTGCAAATGGGGTGAAACCACATCCTCAGCACTTGTGGTTATCATTGCCCAACTGCCCGGCCAGGAAACTGAGAGTCAGGGCCTTCAGGGCATGAAATCCCCAACTCAGTAAGAGCCAAAGACCCTTCTAGATTGCTTTCTGCCATGACAGCAATATTTAGTTTTCTCACAGTGCGGTTACATTAAGCAGAAGATGATTGGCTTATGGATATTGTCTTACTTATGTATGATTGACAGGCACGCCCCACTCAAACCCTATAATAGTTGTGTGCATTCCAAAAATAAACAGAGCTACTGGACGATGACCTGAGGTGGGTCTGCAGCCAGTTCTCTCACCAACTCCTGGAGTCTGTGTGTTGATTCTTTGTCTCTACCCCCCTTGACAAGGCAGCTGAGTGACCATGGATCCCGAAGGGACTAGGAACACATTCATTTTCTTACCTCTTAACTTATGCTTTTGGCCTTTTTTTGTTCTTTTTAATAAAACATCATCACTGATATATAAGTTCACATTATTCTCATTTTGACAAAGAAATATAATCATGATGAAATGGTGTCTTATCTCCAGACCTGTTGGTAATTAATTTTAATTTTGTCACCTGCTGCATGGGCTAAAGCCAATTTATCTTCATATTAGAAAGAAGATACAGTTTCTTAATCCCAGTTTATATTCCTTACTCTATTCAAAAGGTGAAATATCCCAAAAAGATTTTTTTCTAGGAATGAGTCCACAGGACAGATTATTTAATATAACATTGTCTTAACATAACATTAGGAACATTTTTATAAAAATTTAGAAAATATAATCAGATAAAAAAATATAGAAAATTTATGTTTTGTGGGAAGAAATAAAAAATTTAGTAATATGGCAATTAGAGTTAGAAAAAAATAGAAATTACATGTTTAAAGTATTAAATTACTGCTTTTATTTTTATACTGTTTAAAAACACTTCTGGTATACACACTATTCCTTTAACTATGATTATTTGGTAATTGCTATATTAAATATTCTATGTATTACCTATCTTATAACCTATGTCCTGTATAAAGCCTAAGTAATCCTTCCCTAGATAGGGCTTGGTTCCTGGCTATATACCACCACTATGACCATTTCCTTAATTTCAAATGAATGGATAAAAAAAGTGGCATTTATACACAATGGAGTATTACGCATCACTAAAAAAACGACAAAATCATGGAATTTGCAGGGAAATGGATGGCATTAGAGCAGATTATGCTAAGTGAAGCTAGCCAATCCTTAAAAAACAATTGCCAAATGTCTTCTTTGATATAAAGAGAGCAACTAAGAACAGAACAGGGAGGAAGAGCATGAGGAAAAGATTAACATTAAACAGAGACGAGTGGGGGGAGAGAAAGGGAGAGAGAAGGGAAACTGTATGGAAATGGAAGGAGACCCTCATTGTTACACAAAATTACATATAAGAGTTTGTGAGGGGAAAAGGGGGAAAAAAACAAGGGAGAGAATTGAATAACAGCAGATGGGGTAGAGAGGGAAGATGGGAGGGAAGGGGAGGGCGGATAGTAGGGGATAGGAAAGGTAGCAGAATACAACAGTCACTAATATGGCATTATGTAAAAATGTGGATGTGTAACCGATGTGATTCTGCAACTTGTATTTGGGGTAAAAATGGGAGTTCATAACCCACTTGAATCAAATATATTAATGATGATATGTCATGAGCTTTGTAATGTTTTGAACAACCAATAAAAAAACAAATTTATATCCTACCAATCATTTAAACAAAAACTTCTCTATTATTTATAATTTCATTCAAAACACACTTTCTCCCAATCACTCCACCTGGAAGCATTTTCTTTTCCTTTTTAAGTCACAGGATACTATGCAAGATGGTCGGGGTTGGGGTAGTAGCAAGAGTTCCCTGACTATGCCATTTAAATTGCATCTTTTTTTTCCTTCTAGTAATCATTGATAGCCCCAATTATCACAACTTATTAATAACAATCATCAATTTATTATTATCTTATTTATGTATTCCATTCACCTTTTGATTGATAGGGCCAAGAGTAATTCCTGGCTTATAGTAGCTTTTAAAGAAATTCTATTGATAAAGATTAAAGTATCAGGCTATCATGACATATACTATAGTCCTTGTGCATGGAAGTCTTTACTGTCTTACTGGAAGCACACTTCTAAGGAGGACACATCTTATAAAAAGTATATATCTTGGTGTTCCTCACAGTCCCTAGTTTGATGGTTTATTCACTTTTGGGTTATATTCCAGGATATTATGCTTTTTTGAGGAGTAGATGAATGAAGCAGTTAGTGATGGATATAATTTAGTTAGTTAGTTTATTGGATTGCTTTCTCACTATTGAGCTAAGTTTTTTAGTATTTTTTTGAGGATTTTTTGCAACTACATTCATCAGGGATATTGACTTACAACTTTCTTTTTCTTGCAGTGTCCTTGTCTGGCTCAAAGCCAATATACCAAGTATCAGGATAACACAAACTCTTTAAATGACTTAGGAAATATTCATTTTTCTTAAATATTTTGGAGGTGTTTGAGGTTGTTGTCAGTATTTCCTTTTTAAAAAGTTTAATAGAACTCAGTGGTAAACTACCAGGTGCTGGGCTTTTCTTTTATGGAATTCTTTTGATCACCTTATTTGTTATTAATCTTTTCCAATTTTCTATATCTTCACAATTCAGTATGTGTTGTTTGTATGTTTTTTAGAAATTTATCTATTTTTTGTTTTATAATTGCAGGTTTAAAATACTCAGAATATGTCCTTTGTATTTACATACTATCAATTGTAATATTGTCTTTTTCATTTTCATCCTTTTTCTTAGTATATATGAGTTCATGGATTCTATTTTCTAAAATACCTATTCTTAGGTTTTGTTTTTGTTTTTGTTTTTGGTATTTTAAACTTTCTAGTCTTTATTTTACTTATGTTTGCTCTGGTCTTTATTATTTACTTCCTTCTGAGAACTTTGAATATCTTTGTTACTGTTCTCTAGTTCTCTGAGGGATAATATTGTTTATTTGGATCTGTCTTTGATACAAGTGTTCTTTGTTATAAATTTTCCTCTTAGAACTGCTTTTTACCCTTTATCTTATAAGTTTTGTTATGTTGTTCTTTGATTTTCATTTATCCTAATATTTTTTAAAAAATTATTTTTTTTAAATTTTATTTGTCCATTGTTTTTATGAGAAGCATTGTTAATTATTTTTCATGTATTTGTGAATTTTCTGAAATTCCTCTGTTGTAAGTATGTAGTTTTATCCCTCAAGAAATATACTTTTTGTGATTTCAGTTGTTCTTAGGCCTAACATATAATGTATCTTGGAGAATGTTCCTTGTACACTTGAAAAGGATGTGTATTTTGCTGATGTTGGATGGAATGTTCTGTATATTTTTGTTAGGTCCATTTTGTCTAAAGTTTACTTTACACCCTATGTTTCCTTATTCATTTTCTCTCTGTTGATCTGTTCTTATTAAGATTTGCTACTGTTAATGTATTACAGCCTCTGTCTTCCTTTTAGTCTAATAATATTTGCTTTACATATATGTAGGTGCTTTTATTTTGGGTGCATACAATTTTATAATTTTTGATTATCTTGATGAATTGACCCTTTATCATTACCTTTTTTTCTCTTTTGGCAATTTTGACTTAGAGTCCATATGATCCAAGTATAGCTACTCCTGTTATCTTTTGATTCTTATTAGTATGAAATATCTTTTTTTTTGCGTTCATGCACCTTCAGTCTATTTGTGCCCATATACATAAATTGAATCTCTTGTAGGCAACATGTAGAAGGGTCTTGTTTTTATTGTTATCCATTCAACCACTCTTTATCTTTTAACCTATTTATATTCAAGGTTATCATTTGATAGGTATGAACCTACTTCTGCATTTTCAAAATTACTTTTCTGGTTGCTTTGCAGATACTTTGTTTATTTATTTCCCCTTTGCCATCTGCCTTTTGATTAAGTGATTCACTCTAGAGGTATACTTTTGATTCCTTACTTTTCATATAGTATTATAGATCTGTACATTCTTGATATCATGAGTCTTAAAAGAAATCTTCTATAACAGACTGTTTTAACTTGGTAGTGGCTTAAATTTGATTGCATAAAAAATATGCTTAAGAAAATCCTTTTAAAAAATAAACTGTAGTTTTATTCCACTCTCCCACAAAGTTAATGAAAAACACTATTTTTTTTTATAGTTTTGCCTTTTAACATTGATACTTAAAATATATATGATTGAAACACCATGATGACATTATTAGGGTATTCTGAGTTTGTATTTACTTTTATACTTTCCTATATTTTCATATCATTCATTAATTAAAAACATAAAAACAATGGGCAAATGAAATTAATTAATTAATTCAAGTTGCAGTACTACCTTTAGCATTTCTCATAAGGAAGGTCTGGTGGTAATGAACTCCACCCACTTTTGTTTTTATGAAGGACGGCTTTGAAGACACAGTAATCTTGGTTGACAGATTTTTAAATTCTGTTAGCACTTCAAATATATTGTCACATTCTTTTTTGGCCTATAAAGCATTTTATGAAAAATCCATGCTAGAATTACTTGAACTTCCTCATGTGTCATTGGAGTCTCTACTATTGCTTTCAGAATCCTCTCTTTGTGCTTGATTTTTGATGATTTGGTTATTACATGTCTTGGTTAGTTTTGTGTGGATTGAATCTGATTGGAGAACTTTTATCTTTATGTACTTGGATATTCATCTTTCATCCCAAATTAGAACATTTCTATTATTATTATTTTCTTGAGGTTCATAGAGCTTTCTTAAAGAAATTATTTCAAATTATTTGTTAGGCTGTTCATATATGTCCATGTTTTGGGGTCAGCTACTGGGAGATTATTGTAAGGTTTTTTTTGGGGGGGGGAGGTGGTATTTTGTCTCTTTGATTTGTGTGTGTGTGTGTGTGTGTGTGTGTGTGTGTGTGTGTGTTTCTTGTTTCCTTACATTGATTTTTGCACATTTGAAGATGAAGTAACTCATTCTAGCCTTTGTAGTCTGGCTTTGTCTGGGAGCACCCTTTAGCAGTCAGCCTGTCCAGAGATATTGACCCAGCCTTCTGGTGTGGTCCCAAGGTTGGAATTGCTTCTGGAGTCCTTGGGCAGGATGGCCTGGTGCCTGGGTTAGCAGGTAGGTGGGCCTATACCTGGATCCTCTGGGGTGAACCTGATGTATGAGTGTGTAGGGATGGCCCTGGAGCCTGGTTTCAGGGGACCTCAGACTGAAGCCTGTTATTGAGATGGGCATTAAGACTGAATCTTCAGAATATTGCCAGGCTGCTGGGATTGAGTCCATTGAGCTGGGTCTGGACTCTGAGTTCATGAGGGCTGAATTGGCATAAGGGTAGACCTGGGTCTTGAGTCTATAGGGGTAGATGTGTTTCCTAGGCCCATGGTAGCTGGCCTGGAGACTGATCTGCTAAAACATGCTTGGACTTTGAGTCCTCTGGTGCCCATGACCATTGGACCAACCTGTACCTGTTGGAGCAGGTACAGAACTTAAGATCATCAGGGTTTGACCTGGTCTTGGGATCCTCACACTGCTGAGAATGTTATATGGTGCTAAGAAAAGGCTTGATCCCAAGGCCACTGAGGTTGACTGGTAGTGGACAAGCATGGAGACAGAGTTCACTGCACAATCCTGGAGGCCAGGATCTGGCCTGGCACTGGCACTTCTCTGTGGCCTCCATAGGAGTCCACAGACACTGGTCTGGAATTTGAGGCCAGATGGGCCTGCCTAGTGGTGGGTCCAGAGCAAAGTCTTGTGCTCACTTTCTTCTCTTTCATCATATATATGGTAACTCTGTCCAGGTCTCAGGGGTGTGGTCAGCCATGTGATGAAAATTTGTTTTTCCTACACTTTTAAAACCCATTTTTTCTTATTTCTGCACTAAACCCAAGTGCTCTATTCTCTCATCCGCTTTCCTTTCATGGAGGTATTTTATATATGCAAAGCTGTTTAAATTGATATTTATATGAGCATTGGAAAATCCTGTTCTGCCATCTTGCTGACATCTCTTGATGTCCTATTTTTATGTAGCAAAAAACTAATTGTACTTTTTTTTTTTAAACAATCATCCTCAGTTGATCATGTCCTCTATTAATGATTTGGTGCCATTAACTACTGGGATTTAATTAGTACACTATGTCCCTTTTCATCCTACTTTTATAACTCTGCATGATTACTCTTCTTTAAAAAAAATCAAGTTCATTATGGTATCATTTGAATACCATAAAATTCAACATTTAAACATATATTAAGCTGGTATTGATGAATATTTATTGGGTATTACTGCTATCATGTTATTGTACCTTTCCTTAACTCAAAATGCTTTTCTCATGCCTCTTTCAAATAACTTCTCTTAGCATCACTCCCAGCCACTGGCAACTGTTACCTTCCTGTCAGCATGAATTATTTTTCCTACAATATTACATAAATGGAATCATGAAGTGTGTGTATTATTTGTTTCTGGATTTTTTTAATTCAGTTTGACACTTTTGGAATTTATCCTAATTTTGGAATATATAAGTAATTGTTGCATCTCCACCAGTGAGTAGTATTTCATTGTTTGGATACATCATCATTTGTTTATCAATTCCTCAATCTCTGGACATTTAGATTGTTTGAATTTCAGCTATTCTTAATAAAATCGATTTATTCTTCTGTAAATATTATCTCTTTATTCCTCTTTAGTAAATATATAAAATTATGTTTCTTGGTTCAAAGCTATTAGCAAAACAAATATGTTTTTGCTCTTGCTAATTTCACTTTAAACAATTGCTGGTTTTATTTATTTATTTTTTTTGCAGAATTTAATTTAAGACAATAATACCCTACAGGACAAGTGGATATGATGCTGTCTTCCAGGGCTAATACTGATCCTAATTAAATGGAATGGATAAATGTAAAATTATAGGCATTAAAATTAAAACCCGTAATTCACACTTCAAGACTAATGAATCTGGCCTGCTGGATGTTTAAACCCCAAATCTGGAGACCAAAGTCAAGGAGATAAAAGGGATAAGGAAAAAGCAGCCAGTATTTTAACCCTGCTGTCTAAGATTAGTCATGACCCATGAAAAGACAGCACCCCTCTAAGTGTTACTCTTGTGAGTCACCTGATCTCCTGATACCCAGGCTCCTAGAGAACAATAGGAAGAAAACCAGTGCATATTCATTGGCTTGTGTTTTTTTTAGATAGGAATTTGATATACTCATTCATCCATGTATTTCTGATTAATTCAGTAATTCTACAAGTTGTCATTTTTATTAACATAATTAATTTATTTATTAATTTGTGCCTTATGATTGTGACAGGCAGATGGTGTTTGCTTGCTTATACAAAGTGAAAAGTCATTCTGCCTGAGCACTTAAACTCAAAATTGAATACCTTATGGCAAATGACAGCTTTAGAAAATGGGGTAACTCAGGTTTAGACACAGCCTGAAAACTGCTGTTTTATACATCATAGAGTAACTCAGAGCAGGGCATAGTCTGCTCTCCACACCTATAGTGAAATTTTGAAATCTGTCTTGAGATGAAGAATAAGTAAAGGAGGATTGCCCTTTACTAACTACAGAGATATGGCACACATTATACAAAATAACTTTAAATAATATATGAGTTATTATTATTAGAGAGCTTAGCAACTTAGCAAAACAGTTTAGTTACTTCTACAATATTTTAAGACAACAATCATGATTAACAGCATTATATCCAGACTATCAGATATTTAAAGCTTTAGAGCATATAATCCAGTAAAACATATAATATCATTGCAAAACAATAGTTATTTTAATTAGAGGTGAAAATAAAACAAATAACAACAACAACAAATCAAAAAACAAAGAACAACAAAAAACAGATCTTAGGACAAATGAAAATTTGAATGAGCCAGGTGGGGTGGTTCATGCCTATAATCCCAGTGGCTTGGGATTCCAAGTATAAAGTTAACTCAGTAACTTAGTGAGACCCTAAGCAACTTAGACAAACCCTGTCTCAAAATAAAAATTAAAAAGATAAAGAGTTGGGGATGTGGCTCAGTGGTTAAATACTCCTGGGTTTAAACCCTGGTACCAAAAAAAAAAAAAAAAAATTTTTTAAATAAATCTAGTTGTTGTAGGATTTTTTTTAAAACCATGAAAAATATAACCAAATCAGCAAAATGATAAAGCATAAAATATTCATTCTGTAAACCAGTTCTTTGTAAACTTTACTCAGAGCAGATCAGCCATTGTCACTATTAGATCCTGTAACAAGGATTTACATTCTTCACTTTTGCCTGTAAATGTCCAATGGATGGCTGAAAGCAGGATTAAAAACCTGGCATTTCTTCCTCCATTTTACATCCATACCCTTTGCCCCTGAGTCCTTTGACCCTGGATTTCAGGAAAGTTGTTTTATCTGATCAACATCTTTTGATTGTGGGATTTATCTTCCAGGCAACAGCAACTTTGCTATCAGAGATAAGACCCCACCTGACCAATCCTGAGTTAAGGATGGACAGGGAATACCTGATCAAGATCACCTGCTTTGGCAGTCATGGAATGTCTCCAGCTGTTCTGTAATCAAAAGTTATCTAAGGATCTTTAAGATGGAATTAGTGCTTTTCATTTACATAACAAATCTCCCAGACAGACATTCTTTGTCTCTATGTGAATGGACAAGAGCTGTCTCCAAAGAAGAGTTTGAGGAGTTCCTGGAGAGAAGGGAAAACTCACCAGCAGGGTTCTTGGCATAAGTAATGGGAACAGAATTGCAGCTCAAGCCAGTCAAAGGCATAGACAGAGGCTTATTTAGGGAAGCAGATAAAAATTCAAATAAGAATGGGAAAAAGTAAAGATAGATTCCTTTGGGGTAAAGCAATGGAGAATATGGGCCATATCAAGAGTGAGAGATGCTTTTTGGGGGTTCTAGTGGGTGTGGGAAAATATGTAGGAATGATATCAATCTAGTGGTGATCCCAAGATGGGTTCTGGTGGTCTGGTCAATTTCTGGATCCTCAGGCTGACATAGTCTTTATAATAGGATCAATAGACAGCACTGGAAAGGATAACACGGAGAAGCAAATTTCTGAAAGAAGATCCTACTGAAGCCAGAATTAGGCAGATAGGCAAGGGTCAGATCCAGAGAATGGAGGAAATAAAATGTTAATTCTTCAGAGTCTTTCCTCCACTCTTATCAAGATAACCTGCTCCTGCTCCAACCTGTTGCTAACAGGTAACCTATCTCAGTGATTGTCCCTCCCTATAGGGAATGGTTAATTATGCCCTCTTCCTGCCCAGATCACTCCAACTTGGCCTCTCCAGTCCATCTACTTCTCACCTTTTGCCATCCCTCCTGAGCATCTCCTGTACCTAGTCACATACAGAGGAAGGAGAGAGATAAAGGAAAGAGAGCAGAAGAACAAAGGAATCCTAGGACATATAAAAAGGCAAAAACACCTTCACTACTTGGGATACCAGGACACAAGCTATTGTCCCCTCCTCTCTCCATAGGGAAGTCTATGTTACCCCTTTTAAATAAATTCTTCTTTATATGCTTACCTCCACATGATTCTGTAATGTCATACTTCAACATGTGAGGGAGCAGAACTGGTCATCAATAACTAGCAGTATCACTACCAAAGACTGGGTTGTGTTTTCAGCTCCTGTGTCTTCATATGAGAGGATTTCAATGTGCACACATGCTAAGTAAAAGTATAGCAGAATTTATTAGAAGAGAAAGAAGAAGGGGGAACTCCCTCACGGGAGAGAGTGGATCCTCTCAGAAAGGAAATCAACAACTCACTTCTTTGTGTCCCAGCTTTTACTTAAGTAGAAGGGAGATTGTTAGAAAGTCCATCCAAATACCACCTCTTTTTTTTATTGGTTGTTCACAACATTACAAAGCTCTTGACATATCATATTACATACATTAGAATCAAGTGGGTTATGAACTCCCATTTTTACCCCAAATACAGATTGCAGAATCACATCGGTTACACATCACATTTTTACATACTGCCATATTAGTGACTGTTGTATTCTGCTGCCTTTCCTATCCTCTACTATCCCCCCTCCCCTCCCCTCCCATCTTCTCTCTCTACCCCATCTACTGTAATTCATTTCCCTCATGTTTGTTATCCCATTCCCCTCATAACCTCTTATATGTAATTTTGTATAACAATGAGGGTCTCCCTCCATTTCCATGTGATTTCCCTTTTTTTTCCCCTTTCCCTCCCACCTCATGTCTCTGTTTAATGTTAATCTTTTCTTCCTGCTCTTTCTCCCTGTTCTGTTCTTAGTTGCTCTCTTTATATCAAAGAAGACATTTGGTTTTGTTTTTTAGGGATTGGCTAGCTTCACTAAGCATAATCTGCTCTAGTGCCATCCATTTCCCTGCAAATTCCATGATTTTGTCATTTTTTAGTGCTGCGTAATACTCCATGGTGTATAGATGCCACATTTTTTTTATCCATTCATCTATTGAAGGGCATCTGGGTTGATTCCACAGTCTGGCAATTGTGAATTGTGCTGCTATGAACATCGATGTGGCAGTATCCCTGTAGTGTGCTCTTTTAAGGTCTTCAGGAAATAGTCCGAGAAGGGCAATAGCTGGGTCAAATGGTGGTTCCATTCCCAGCTTTCCCAGGAATCTCCATACTGCTTTCCAAATTGGCCGCACCCATTTGCAGTCCCACCACCAGTGTACAAGAGTACCCTTTTCCCCACATCTTCACCAGCACTCATTGTTGTTTGACTTCATCATGGCTGCCAATCTTACTGGGGTGAGGTAGTATCTTAGGGTGGTTTTGATTTGCATTTCCTTGACTGCTAGAGATGGTGAGCATTTTTTCATGTACTTGTTGATTGATTGTAGGTCCTCCTCCTCTGTGAAGTGTCTGTTCATGTCCTTGGCCCATTTGTTGATTGGGTTGTTTGTTTTCTTATTGTCTAATTTTTTGAGTTTTTTGTATACTCTGGATATTAGGGCTCTATCTGAATTGTGAGGAGTAAAAATTTGTTCCCAGGATGTAGGCTCCCTATTTACCTCTCTTATTGTTTCTCTTGCTGAGAAAAAACTTTTCAGTTTAAGAAAGTCCCATTTGTTGATTCTTGTTATTAACTCTTGTGCTATGGGTGTCCTATTAAGGAATTTTGATCCCGACCCCACAATCTGTAGATCGGAGCCAACTTTTTCTTCTATCAGACGGAGAGTCTCTGATTTAATATCTAGCTCCTTCATTCACTTTGAGTTGACTTTTGTGCATGGCGAGAGGAGGGGATTCAGTTTCATTTTGTTGCATAAGGATTTCCAGTTTTCCCAACACCATTTGTTGAAGATGCTATCCTTTCTCCATTGCATATTTTTAGCTCCTTTATCAAATATAAGATAGTTGTAGCTTTGTGGATTAGTCTCTGTGTCCTCTATTCTGTACCATTGGTCCACCCGCCTGTTCTGGTACCAGTACCATGCTGTTTTTATTACTAGTGCTCTGTAATATAGTTTGAAATCTGGTATCGCTATACCACCTGATTCACACTTTCTGCTTAGAATTGTTTTTGCTATTCTGGGTTGTTTATTTTTCCATATGAATTTCATGATTGCTTTCTCTATTTCTACAAGAAATGCCATTGGGATTTTGATTGGCATTGCATTAAACCTATAGAGAACTTTTGGTAATATCGCCATTTTGATGATGTTAGTTCTGCCTATCCATGAACAGGGTATATTTTTCCATCTTCTAAGATCTTCTTCAATTTCTCTCTTTAGGGTTCTGTAGTTTTCATTGTATAGGTCTTTCACCTCTTTTGTTAGGTTGATTCCCAAGTATTTTATTGTTTTTGAGGATATTGTGAATGGAGTGGTTGTCCTCATTTCCATTTCAGAGGGTTTGTCGCTGATATACAGGAATGCCTTTGATTTATGCATGTTGATTTTATATCCTGCCACTTTGCTGAATTCATTTATTAGCTCTAATAGTTTCTTTGTAGACCCTTTTGGGTCTGCTAGGTATAGAATCATGTCATCTGCAAATAGTGATAATTTAAGTTCTTCTTTTCCTATTTTTATGCCTTTAATTTCTTTCATCTGTCTAATTGCTCTGGCCAGTGTTTCGAGAACTATGTTGAACAGAAGTGGTGAGAGAGGGCATCCCTGTCTTGTTCCAGAATTTAGAGGGAATGCCTTCAATTTTTCTCCATTCAGAATGATGCTAGCCTGGGGCTTAGCGTATATTGCTTTTACAATGTTGAGGTATGTTCCTGTTATCCCTAGTTTTTCTAGAGTTATGAACAAAAAGGGATGCTGTACTTTGTCGAATGCTTTTTCCGCATCTATTGAGATGATCATATGGTTCTTATTTTTAAGTGTATTGTTGTGGTGGATAACATTTATTGATTTCCATATATTGAACCAGCCTTGCATCCCAGGGATGAATCCTACTTGATCATGGTGTACAATTTTTTTGATATGATTTTGTATCCGATTCACCAGAATTTTATTGAGGATTTTTGCATTTAGGTTCATTAGAGATATAGGTCTGTAGTTTTCTTTCTTTGAAGTATCTTTGTCTGGTTTAGGAATCTGTGTGATGTTGGCCTCGTAGAATGAATTTGGAAGTGCTCCCTCTTTTTCTATTTCCTGAAATAGCTTGAAAAGTATTGGTATTAGTTCCTCTTTAAAGGTTTTGTAAAACTCTGCTGTATACCCATCCGGTCCTGGGCTTTTCTTAGTTGGTAATCTTTTGATGGTTTCTTCTATTTCCTCAATTGTTATTGGTCTGTTTAGGTTGTCTATATCCTCCTGTCTCAATCTGGGCAGATCAAATGACTTAAGAAATTTATCGATGCCTTCACTATCTTCTATTTTATTGGAGTATAAGGATTCAAAATAATTTCTGATTATCTTCTGTATTTCTGAAGTGTGTGTTGTGATATTTCCTTTTTCATCCTGTATGCTAGTAATTTGAGTTCTCTCTCTTCTTCTCTTCGTTAGCATGGCTAATGGTCTGTCGATCTTATTTATTTTTTCAAAGAACCAACTTTTAGTTTTATCAATTTTTTCAATTGTTTCTTTTGTTTCGATTTCATTAATTTCAGCTCTGATTTTAATTATTTCTTGCCTTCTACTTCTTTTGCTGTTATTTTGCTCTTCTTTTTCTAGGATTTTGAGATGAAGTATGAGATCATTTATTTGTTGTTTTTTTCTTTTTTTAAGGAATGAACTCCAAGTAATGAATTTTTCTCTTAGAACTGCTTTCAATGTGTCCCATAGATTCCGATATGTTGTGTCTGTGTTTTCATTTATCTCTAAGAATTTTTTAATTTCCTCCTTAATGTCTTCTATAACCCATTGATCATTCAGTAACCTGTTGTTCATTCTCCAAGTGATGCATGATTTTTCCTTCCTTCTTTTATCATTGATTTTCAGTTTCATTCCATTATGGTCAGATAAGATGCATGGTATTATCTCTACTCCTTTATATTGTCTAAGAGTTGCCCTGTGACATAATATATGATCTATTTTTGAGAAGGATCCATGTGCTGCTGAGAAAAAAGTGTAACTGCTTGATGTTGGGTGGTATATTCTATATATGTCAATTAACTCTAGGTTGTTAATTGTGTTATTGAGTTCTATAGTTTCCTTATTCAACTTTTGTTTGGAAGATCTGTCCAGTGGTGAGAGAGGTGTGTTGAAGTCTCCCATGATTATTGTATGGTGGTCTATTAGACTCTTGAACTTGAGAAGAGTTTGCTTGATGAACATAGCTGCACCATTGTTTGGGGCATATATATTTATGATTGTTATGTCTTGTTGGTGTATGGTTCCCTTGAGCAGTATGTAGTGTCCCTCTTTATCCCTTTTGATTAACTTTGGCTTGAAATCTATTTTATTTCATATGAGTATGGACACTCCTGCTTGTTTCCGAAGTCCATATGAGTGATATGATTTTTCCCAACCTTTCACCTTCAGTCTATGTATGTCTTTTCCTCTCAAATGCATCTCCTGTAGGCAGCATATTGTTGGGTCATGTTTTGTGATCCATTCAACTAGCCTGCGTCTCTTAATTGGTGAGTTTAAGCCATTAACATTTAGGGTTATTATTGAGATATGGGTTATCCTTCCAGCCATATTTGTTTATTTATGTTACTGAATATGGTTTGTTTTCCTCTTTGATTATTTTCCCCCCTTTACTGTCCTACCTCCCACTGTTGGTTTTCATTGTTATTTTCCATTTCCTCTTCCTGTAATGTTTTGCTGAGGATTTTTTGGAGAGATGGTATTATAGCTGCAAATTCTTTTAACTTTTGTTTATTGTGGAAGGTTTTAATTTCATCTTCCATCTTGAAGCTCAATTTTGCTGGATATACAATTCTTGGTTGGAACCCATTTTCTTTCAGTGTTTGAAATATGTTATTCCAGGATCTTCTAGCTTTCAAAGTCTGTGTTGAGAGATCAGCTGTTATCCTGATTGGTTTACCCCTAAATGTAATCTGTTTCCTTTCTCTTGTAGCTTTTAAAATTCTCTCCTTATTCTGTATGTTGGGCATCTTCATTATAATGTGTCTAGGTGTGGATCTCTTATGATTATGCACATTCGGCGTCCTGTAGGCTTCTAGGATTTGGGATTCTGTCTCATTCTTCAAGTCTGGGAAGTTTTCTCGTATTATTTCATTGAATAGATTGTTTATTCCTTTTGTATGGATATTTGTATTCTTGATGACTGTCATTCTGATTGATGTGAGATGAAATCTCATTGTAGTTTTGATTTGCATTTTCCACTGATGTTGAACATTTTTTTTTACATATTTGTTGGTCATTTGTATTTATTCTTTTGAGAAGGGTCTGTTTAATTTATTTGTCCATTTATTTACTGTTTTTTTTGAGTTCTTTATTTATTTTAGATATTAATCCTCTTTCAAAAGAGTAGCTAGCAAAGATTTTCTCCCATTCTGTGAGTTTTTTCTTCACATTCATTTTTTTTTTTTTGCTGTACAAAAAACTTTTTAATTTGATGCCATTCCATTTATTAGTGCTTGATATTATTTTCTGTGCCTCAGGGGTTCTGTTGAGAAACTTGTTGCTTGACATATATGCTGGCATGTTTACCATGTGTTTTATTCTAGGAGTTCCATCTTTTCTGGTCCAATTTCTAGGTCTTTGATCCATTTTGAATTGATTTTATATTCAGAGTGAGAGATAAAGCTTTAGTTTCAGTCTTCTGTAAACAAATAAACAGTTCTTCCACACTGAATTTCTTTTTATTCTTATGAAATGAATGTAACTGAAAAACGTAAGTGGCTGGGTGCAGTGGCACATACCTGTAATCCCAGCAATGAGGAGGTTGAGGCACTAAGATCTCAAGTTCAAGGCCAGCCTGGAGAAATTAGCAAGACCCTGTCTCAGAATAAAACATGGAAAAGGCTGGGTAACACTCCCGGATTTCATCCCATTTCCTGCCCCACCCCTCGCCCCCCCCACACACAAAAAAAGAGTGTGAAAACGATATTTGAAATTACTATAGGAAAAAACACACATTGTAATTAGGGTGGGTGAATGATCAAAGCTATTTTTTGGATACTTATTACATGTGATGCTATTTGATATGGTTAATATGTATCAAGTTGTCATGAGAGAAGAGGGTCTTTGAAAAGGGTCTAAAGAGAGAAGAAGGAACTTGACTCAGGACCACTGGGGTTCTTAACATATGTAGTGAAAAATAATTTATTGCACAGGTCATTCAGAGGAATAGACAGAGATTTTTTTTTGTTTTGTTTTGTTTTTGGAAAACAAATACCTATACAAGGGAAATTGAGGACAATCTTGAAAAAGACACCGTGGGGGTAGAGTAAGGAATACACATTCAAGGGAAAATGTGGGCTATTTTGAGAGTGATACATGGTTTCAGAGTTCCCAACTCTTCTTTTTTTGGTAAACTTGGTGAGCATTGGTTATGAAAAGGTATGTGGTAATGATTTCAAGACAAGTTCTGGTGGTCTGGTAAATATCTGTATCTTCAGGATGATCTGTATCTTCAGGATGATGTGTTTTTTTATTATTTGACCAGTAGATAGTTTCAGAAAGTCCCCTAAATAATAGTTTATTGAAATTTTACATCTCTCTTACCTGGTCAATTTATTGGGGGTTTAATTAACACTGTGCAGATAAATTTACAAATTTTCCAGGAATTTGGGAGTAACTGACTTGAAGAAGAGACTCATTTATGGAATGACTGACATGGGAAATTTTGTGGAACTTCTGAATTAAAATTGTATTTCCTTGTGACCTTCAAGAAATGAGGTTTCTGTCATTTTTTGGTTCACCTACAATCCTTGCCTGACTTGTTGAAAGTTGAGGGATTTTTCTCCAATTAAAATATGAACTAAATGCAGAAATTTCCAGAAATAAAGCTTCTTTCCCCTCTCCTTCCTTTATGTCTCCTTTCTACCAGTTATTTCTTCTATCTTACCTCAAACTTATTTGACATCCACAACAGCCACATGAAAGAGGGGTTGTTGTTAATAAGGTTCTATCTATTTTACAGGTCATCAATTGCACATTAGAATTGTTTCCTCATTCTCTTAAGTCAAACATAATATAATAATTAATGAAACATTATTCAAACTCACAAATCAAATTTTAAATCTATATTCTTATCTTCTACATATCCATATATATACTGTATATTGCAAATCAGCAGCAGTATTTAACATTTTCATGGACTATTTAAAAAGAAAAAAGGACTGAATCAGTCTCTTTAAAATATTTTGATTATTTTTGTCCATATAAACACAAAAAAAGAAAAATTTGAAATTTTGGACTTGGAATTTTTTTCTCCCAATCTAAAGAACAGGGAAGTAGAATAACTTTGGAAGCCCCTACAGTATTTATTCTCTCTCCAGAATGAGTGGTTTCAGCAATTCCTAATCTTCAGACATGTTGCTTATTGAGACCTTTACCAAAAATGGTTCACTTGTTATACACAGAGAGCAAACATGAGCTGATTAAAGCCATCATTTTACATTTTAATGCAATTAAAAGTAGTCTCCTGGAAACTGACTTTAGTTAAGAAAGTTCTTGTTCTACAATAAGTCACTTGGGGCTAGTTATAAAGATTACAGATAATTACATTATTAAAATGTTATAAATGTTTTTACCAAGTCAGTAACCACATAATTGTTTAGGGAGTTCAAAACTCTTTTCTCTGAAGAGCAAGATGACTCATCAGAGTGTATACACTCAATACTTTCAGAGTTGTTTCCAGAGGTGCCAGCTTTGTTAGGAAGTCACTCCTGCTTCCATCTCAATTTTGCCTCCTGACTTTTACAATTGCTTCTGAAAGAGGTCTTTTGGGGCAAGCCATTTATACAGCACACTGAGATAAACTTTCTCCAAGTTTAAGGCATCCCCCAGGGGTGGGAGAAATAAGTGGCTGCACACAAAGCACCATTCAAGTGTCAAGTCATTACTATTGAAAAAGAAAGACACATTAGGAAATCTCAAGGGTGTTTACTTTTTCTCTAATAGTCACTAAGCTCAGAATAAATAAAAATTGGAAACTTATTAACACCAACTGTAGACACACATATTTCTACACACACATATATACACACACACTTACATATTTAATAATATATATAAATATATGCACATATACTACATAGTCAATCATTTATTCATTACCCTTATGGACTTGTTATTCTGATATTCTGAAACATTGATATAATTGTGGGGAGCTGCCACATAGGAGCTGAGTGCCCTCTAGCGTTGAACGATGGAAATGCGGAGACTGGTTTTTGCTGTGCAGGAAGCTCAACAGGGGAGTGGGCGTTACCAATGGAAGTATTGCCTTCTTGTTCCTTTGTAATACTACTCCTTATCTTTTTTTTAGATTGAATGTTCTATGGAACAGCTCCTCTCAATAAATAGGATGGTTTCAGGCATGTGTGCTCCCTTTTTGTCTTCCTCTCTTGCTTTCCTTGTGGGAGCTGGGCCTGAGGAGCCACCTCTGAATCCCCCAAAAGGTATTTTCTCTGTGTGATTATTTAGTGACAACCCAATTCATCTGGAGTGACCCTGACTGATTTAGTTGCCTGTTGAGGCATATAATAATCTATAATATATAAAGTTTTAATTAAATTAAAAATTGAATAATAATTCAGATATATATAATTTTTAAAAAAGTTTTTCATTTTATAACATGGAAGATTTTTTCCACTTGATATTTATTTTGTGGCATTTTAAATAATTTTGTTCAGTTTTATAATGTAACATCATGTTTTTCTACCATAAATTATGACATAAATTTGTCATATATGAATAAAATTTATAGGGGCATATAGACTTATGTTAAACATTTGTTACTAGATCACTTTTTTTCATCTATCTTTGAAAAGCTGGATGTACATAATATATATATATATATATATATATATATATATATATATAGAGAGAGAGAGAGAGAGAGAGAGAGAGAGAGAAAGTTTTATATATATATATATATATATATATATATATCTGGAAAACTATGTAAAAATTATAAACTTTTCAACTCCAGGGCTATAATCATACCAACATACTGTTTACTGATCCAAAGAAAAGAACTTGGAGGACTCAACAAACATGGTTTTGAACATATTATTACTTACATGTTTTTTTGGCAGTGGCAGGCTAGATACAATGAAAGGTCACATCATGCCTATAAGCAGTGAGAGTCATAGGACAGTGTGCATGCTCACTGTGTAACTGAATTTCTTCAGATGATTTCATGAGTACACTTTTACTTTATAGTCAAGTTCACTCTGCTTTGATCCTCACCTGAAGATTGGAGTCAAGTAAGTGGCCAATTTACCCTCTCCATTTCCTTTGTATCAAATTCTTATTCTCCTTATCTCACTTAGCCCAGAACAACAAGTTTTCCTAGGCAATCACTAGTGTTTATTCCAATGCAATCAACACAGATACATGTAATAAAATTGTGTATTTGATATATTTTATTAAGTTATTCTAGCCCATGAAACATGAGTTATCACACTTTAGAACTGACAGAGAGCAAGATTCTCAACAAGAAAAGAAAAAAATTTTAGATGAGAACAGGACAAAGATAATATTTCCATGAGAAATTATCTTCCTTTTCTATTGCTGCATCTTTTCTTTATAAATTCACAATTAAGTTTCCCTGCTCTACAAATTCTTTTATGATTGTGTTTGGAAGAAGTAAGTTAACTATGGTGACTCTCTTCCTCTGCTTTTTCTGTATTAAAAATGCATAAATGTATTTAAATAGGGGAAATGCATGGATGTGATAAAGTTATGAAAAAAAATAACTCCATGACATAATTTTCATATATTTTACAAAGTATATTTTTATTTTCTTTCTAAATACTATGAAGTACCAATTCTGTTGACCTAAATTACAAGTGTAAAAAAATGATTCAGTGGGGTAGAGGCACATTATGGAAGAACATTTTCATATTACTAATATAGCTCAGGACATATGCTTCAGCACCTTTCAAAATGACAGAGAACACATTTTAAGATGGTGTGAAATGTTATGGCCTGAATGTGCGGTGTCCCCCAAAAGCTCACATATGAGACAATGCAAGAAGATTCAGAGGAAAAATGACTGGTGTGTGAGAGTCTTAACCCAATCAGTGAATTACTTCCCTGATAGGGATTAACTGATTGGTAGCTGAAGTGTTAGGGTGTGGCTGGAGGAGGTGGAAATTGGAGACATGACTTTGGGGTGTATATTTGTCTATCTGGCAAGTGGAGACTTTCTTTCTCTGCCTTCTGATCAACATGTGAGCCTCTTCCCTCTGCTACACTCTTTTGCTGCTATGTTTTGCCTCTCTTGGATCCCCAAGGAATTGAGATTGCTCTTTGAGGATTGAGACCCCTGAAACTGTGAGCTCCTAAATAAACTGTTCCTCCCTTAAAATTGTTCTGGTCAGATCTTTTAGTCACAGCCACACAAAACAAAACAAAAACTGACTAAAACAGTGCTGAAATGAACTCATTTATAAATAAAATTAACTGCTTTTCAATTTTAATATTGTTTAATTTAGAACTCATAAATCAAAAAATTAATATTATCTCACTTGTCAGTTTTACTCCTCACAACAGAACACCCTTATAGTTCATATTTAAAGATATAAGCAAATTTGATAGTAGTCTTGTTTTAGTCCATTTTTTGTTTGTTTGTTTGTTTAAATCACTGTGACCAAAAGATTAGAAAAGAACAAAATGGAGGATGAAAAGTTTATTTTGGGGCTTTTTTTTTTTTCAGAGATCTCACTCCACAGATCGTCAATTTCATAGCTCTGGGCCCAAGGTGAGGCAGAACATTATAGTGAAAGGACATGCAGAGGAAAGCAGTTCAGGACATGACAATTAGGAAGCAGAGAGAGAGAGACTGTTCTACTCACCTGTGACAGAATATTTACCCAAAAATATATGTCCCAATGTCCTATCACTTCCAGCTACACTCTACATGTCTATTACCACCAAGTTAATCTTTATCAGGGGATTAATGCACCAATTAGGTTTAATGTTGAGGGCCACAGCCTAGTCGGGATGATGCATGGCATTTTTGCCAGAAGTAGTGGTTGAGAGGTGACGCCAGCGAGCCATTAAGATGATGACTTTTGAGTTCTCATGGAGTTCCCGTTGAGTTCCGGTTGAGCTCTGGTGGGGATTCCTGAAGAGTTCACGTTGGTTGGTGAAGTTCCAGTGGAGGGAGTTCTGGTTGGTGTGGTGTGTTCCTGGAGGAGCGATGTGGGTGGCATTCGGGAGAGTTGGGGGCGGGGGAGCGTGTGTGGAATGTGCTGGTGAAGTTCAGAAATAAAGTTTGTTCCTGCTTGAGTGGCTCGTGATTTGTGCCCAGCCAGACTTCGGCAGTTTAAGATTTCATAACCTGGTCATTTCACCTCTAAAATTTCTTACATACCATATATAGTATGTGTTTCTTTCCATGTATTATAATACCTCTCTATGTTACCTACGTATGTAATACTTATATGAGTATCTAATATATGCAGGGATTAGAGACATTTAGGACTTAAAATAGATTGTGGCCAAAATATGACTATATAATATATGATATATATGTGTGTGTGTATATATATATGTATATATATATATTACATATACATCTATGCATGTATATATGATATATATGTGTGTACCTATACATATACACACACACACACACATACACACATATACATATACATAGACATATATACTATAAAATAGAAGAGAATGCAATAGTGGTAACCAGGGTTTGGCATAGAAGGAAATGTGTAGTGGTTGTTTAATAGGTATAAAGATTCAGTGATACTAATAGAATAAGTTCAGTAGGTTAGCTGCACAGCATAGTGCTTGTAGTTAACAATAAAATATTTTCCACTTCAAAATTTGTTAAGAGGGAAGGAGAATCAAGATGGTGGACTAGGAGTAAGAAGCACTTTTCAACTCCTCCATTCTTGGAATTGAATGTTGGAGAGCAGTTACTCAGTAAGGTTGGTGACTGAGAAAATATGTTGAAGTTCAATATTTAATGGTCAGAGACTTGGAGAGACTCAGAGATGCTGATTTGGGGACAGAGGACAAGAAACAGTGCATTAGCACTGACATTGTAGTGGCAATGCTTGGCATTGCTTGGGGGAAGGATGACACAAAGGGAAAGAGAGAAACATAGTGGACAAAATTGTCACAGAAAAGCTGTCTAGCAGAAACAGTCCAAGCTTAGCTGGTTCTGGAAATATAGAACTACAGAACAGGCTTGTAAGTATGGTGGCATATTGAGGTTCATCTTATGAGAATCACACCTGAACTTGCTGCTTTGAAAAACATAAATCTCTACATTTCCCTTTCCCCTGAAAATCATAGAAAATATTGTTATGTTGTCCTGATTAGTATTTGCCTTGTGACCCAGTGTGGCCCTATCAGAATGACATTGAAATAAGTCCTTTGAAAAATATATACAATGAGATTGCCACAGCCAAAAGTGGCATCTACTAGCAGGAGCAGAGTGAAAGCTTTCAGAATCAAGTGTCTTTTAATGCCTGGGCATGTGGTGCTTCTCCCCAAGGACCAAGGACTCCCCAGGCACACAGAGAATCTGGGCAGCCTCAGAAGTAACAGAGGTGAAACATTGTGATGGTCTAGCAAGAGAGTTCCTCTAGTCCCAGTAGCTATGTGCCTGAGATCAAGGTCGAAGCTGATAAGACTCTTGCATAGAGCCTCCTCATGAAGGGCATTACCATAGCAGCTAATCATCCTGTGCCCTTGCACAGGAATATTCCCAGGCACCAGGCATGCCACAGCCATGAGGTCATCAGAAACCCCAATGTCAGACACTGCTTTCCCATTCTCTGTCACCACTCCCCACACACTCTATTGATCTTTCTTCAATTTATTTATGGTTGAAAATTAGTTCATTATGGGTATATATACAGGTAATTTCATTGTGGTATATTCATATCAGACATAGGAAAGTTTGGTCAGATTCAGTCCACTGTTTCTCCCTTTTCCCATTCTTTTTTCCACACTCTCAATCCCCTTGCATGGCTCCACTGATCTTTCTTCTATTTCCATGTGATTTCCCCACAGCTTTTTATATATGATCCTACAGCTTTTTATATATGATCCTTAACTTTTTGGGTACGGCTTATTTCTCTTATTATGTTTTTGGATAGACAGAAACATGTTAATGTTCTCCAGTTTCATCTACTTACCAGCAAATGTCATAATTTTTCTTTATGGCTGAGAAAAACTGTATTGTATATATACACCACAGTTTTTAATCCATTCACCTGCAGATGGACACTTAGATTGGTTCCATAGCTTGGCTGTTGTGAATTGGCTGCTACAAACGGATGTGGCTGCATTCTGATGGTATGCTAATTTTGAGTGTTTTGGAAATATATCAAGGGATGGGATAGTTGGGTTACAGAGAAGTCCATTTCTAGTTTTTTTTTTTTTTTGAGGGCTCTCCACAATTCTTTCCAGAATGGTTGCACTAATTTGCAGCCCTTCCAATAATGTATGAGTGTGCCTTTCCCCCACATCCTTTCCAACATTTATTATTATGTGTATTCTTGATACTTGTCATTCTAACTGTATTGAGATAAAATCTCAGTGTAAGGTTTTGATTTGTTAATGATATTGAACATTTTTTTCACATATTTGTTGGCCATTTGTATTTCCTCTTTGAGAAGTGTCTATTTAGTTTCTTTGCCAATTTATTAACTGGTTTGTAGTGTTCAGTTTTTGTAGTTCTTTCAATATTCTGGATATTAATGCCTTATCTGAGGAGCAGGAAGCAAAGATCTTCCATTGAGTATGCTCTCTCTTCATGCTTTAAATTATTTGCTTTTATGTGAAGAACCTTTTAATTTGAGTCTATCTAACTTACTGATTTTTAGGTTCATTTCTTGCCCTTTAGGAGACTTGTTATGTGATATGTGTGCCATGATATGTGTGCCAATGTGTTGGGAGTGTTGAACCTAGTTTTCTTCTAACCGTTGCAGGGCTTATTATTTAATTCCTAAATTTTATCCACTTTGAGTTTTGTTAAGGTGGAGATATAGAGTCCAGGTTTGTTCTTCTACATATGCATACTCAGAACTATTTGTTTAAAAAGCTATGGTTTCTCCAATATAAGTTTTTTACACCTTTGATGAGTATTTGATGACTGTAATCTATGTGGGTTTGTCACTGTGTCTTCTATTCCATTATTCTTCATGTCTGTTTTGGGTGCCAATACTATGCTGCTTTTGCTACTATAGTTCTTGTATAGTTTGAAGTTAGGTATTGTTTTTTCTCCAGCATTGCTTTTCTTGATCAAGATTGTTTTGTTTACTCTGGGTCTCTTATGCTTACAAATGAATTTTAGAACATGTCCTTTTTAGTTCTGTCATGAAAGTCATTGGTATTTCTATGGGGATTGCATTGAATCTGTATGACATTTTTGGTAGTATAGTAATTTTGACAATATTAATTCTGTCTATCCAAAAACATGGGAGATCTGTTTGTCTTCTAAGATATTCATCAATTTAGTTTGTGCATGTTGTATAGTTTTTATTATAGATGCCATTTACCCCCTTGGTTTGATTAATTTCCAAGTATTTGTTTTTTGAGGTTATAGTGAATAGAATAGTTTTCCTAATTCCCCTTTTTTATCAGATACATTATTAGAGTATAGGGAAGTGGTTGATTTACATATGTTGATTTTGTGTCCTGTTACTTTGCTAAATTTATTTAATGCCTCTAGGATTCTTCAGATGAAGTTTGGGTCTTCTAAATATAGGATGAAGTCATCAGCAGAGATAATTTGACCTCTTGTTTTTCCATTTTATCCCTTTAATTCTTCTTCCACACCCCACCCCACCCCAGCATGCCCTCCCCTTTTATTTCCTGATTGCTCTAGTTAGAGTTTCAGGATCTATGTTGAATAGGAGTGGTAGGAATGAACATCCTTGTCTTGTTCCTGTTTTTAGAGGAAATGCTTTTCATTTTTCCCTATTTAGTATGATTTTGGCCTTGTGTTTGTCATATATAGCTTTTACAATATTGAGGTAAGTTTTTAAACCTGAATGGGTACTGGATTTAGTCAAATGCTTTTATTTTATTTTATTTTATTTTTTTTTGCATCTATTGAGATAATCAGGTGATTATTTTTCTTAACCTCATTTATGTAGTAAATTTTATTTATTGGTTTGTGTACATTGAACCAATCTTGCATCTCTGGGATAACACCCACTTGATCATCATATATTATTATTTAATGTGTTTGTGAATGTAGTTTGCCAATATTTTATTAATTTTTTTTTTTGCATTTGTGTTCATTAGGTTTGAAGTTTTATTTCCTTGATGTGTCTTTATCTGGTCTTGGTATTAGGGTGATACTGGCTTCATAGAGTAATTTGGCAATAATTTGAGGAGGATTGATATTAGTTTTTCATCAAAGGTCTGTTAGAGCTCAGCTCAGCTTTTCTTTGTTCAAGGGCTTTTGCAGCTGCTTTAATTTTATTACTTGATATTGGTCTGTTTAAGTTTTCTATATTCTCATGATTCAATTTGGGAAGGTCATATGTCTCTGGGAATGGGTCAATATCTTTGTGATAACATAGCTTATTGGAGTATAAATCTTAAAAAAATAGTTTCTAAAGATATTCAGATTAAATTAGTGTCTGTGGTTATTTCTCCTTTTGCATCTCTAATTTTGTTAATTTGAGTCTTCTTTCTCTCTTTTTTTTTTTTTGGTGGTTTTGGCTAAGGGTTTATCAACCTTGTTCATCCTTTCAAAAACAACTCTGTTTCATTGATTTTTTATTCTCAATTTTATTGATTTCAGCTTTGATTTTAATTTTTTTCCTGTCTTCTGCTGATTTTGGTATTAGTTTGTTCTTATTTTTTTATAGCTTTGAGGTTTAATGTTATGTTATTTATTTGGTATATTTCTATTTTTTAATCTAGTAAATCAGTGATATAAACATTCCTCTTATAAATACCTTCATAGTGTCCCAGAGATTTTGATATGTTGTATCTCTATTTTCATTTGTTTCTAAGAATTATTTTTTCTTCCCTGATTTATTCTGATTTAGTCCTCATTCAAAATTATATTTAATCTTCAGGTGTTAGAATGGTTTCTTTTTTTTTTAAATCTTGTTGCCAATTTCTAGTTTTATTCCATTATAATCTGATAGTATGCAAGGTATTATCTAAATTTTTGTGTTTGCTGAGATTTGCTTTGGGATCTAGACAATGGCCTATTTATAAAATGTTCCATGTGCCACTGAGAGAAAAGTGAATCCAGCTTATGTATAAAATGTTCTATATTCTATATAGATCATATATATTATTCTATATTTCATGTTCTTATGTACAAATATATTATACATTTCTATATTATATATTCTATATTTTTATACTATGTCCATTTGATTAATGGAAATTTTAGTTCTGAATAATCTTTACTTAGTTCATGTCTGGAGACCTATCTAATGGTGATAGAAGTGTGTTAACATCACCCAGTATTATTGTATTGTGGTCTATTTGATTGCTTATGTTGAGGAAATTTTGTTTTATGTTTGTAGATGGACTGTTGTTTGGAACATAAATATTTGTAAGCATTATATCTTGCTGTTGGATGATTCCTTAACTAGTATGAAGTGACCTTCCTTGTCTCTTCTAATTAATTTTGGCTTGAAGTATACTTTGTCTGATGAGAGTTTTGCCCATATATGCTTTTGTTTTTTGTTTGCAATAGCATATTTTTTTCTTATCCTTTCACCCTTAGTTGGTGTATGTATTTGTGTATAAGATTAGTCTCTTGTAAACAACATATGGCTATGTCTTCTGTTTAATCAAATCTGCTAATTTATGTCTTCTAATTAATGAGTTTAGACCATTTTCATTCAATTAATTATTAAGAACTTTTTTTTTGTTTCCTGCCATTCTGATTTGTTTCTAATGCTTTATTCTCCTTTAATTGATGGTTCTTCCAGTGCTCTGCTTCCCTATGCTGGGTTTTGAAGTGGCATATAGCCTAGTAGGCTACTTCAAGTACAGGACCTGTGGTTGTAGTTCTACATGGATGGTCCATGGTGCAGAAGTGTTGGAATAACTTTCATCACAGCTAGCAGGTATGAGCAGCTCCCAAATGCTTGGAATATCCACATTAGTTGAGGCCTGACAGGAGCACCTGCAGGTTGGGGTGAAACCACATACTCAGTACTTGTGGTTAGCATTGCCAAACTACAGGGCCAGGAAACTGAGAGTCATGGGCTTCAGGGCATGAAATCCCTGACTCAGTAAGCCCCCTCCCTTAGGGACAAAGACCCTTCCAGACTGCTTTCCACCAGGACAGCAATATTTAGAGTTTACTCACAGTGCAGTTATGTTATGCAGAAGATGATTGGCTTATGGATATTGTCTTGCTTATGTATGATTGATGGGCATGCCCCACTCGAACCCTATAACAGTTGTGTGCATTCCAAAAATAAACTGAGCTACTGGATGACTACTTGAGGCTTGTCTCCAGCCAGTTCTCTCACCAGCTCCCAGAGTCTGTGTGTTGATTCCACATCTCTACCCCTGTGACTGAGGTAACTGAGCAACTAATTGACCATGCCAGTGACAAGAATGTATGCCCAGAAGCATTCCCCTTGATTGACACAGATCACCAAGCCACAGTCTCTGCTACCCTGAAAGAGATTCAGCTTGTTCATGGGTTCTAGTTCTCATTACTCAAGATTGGAAACTGTGGGTGTTGCTGCCCTCTGCTGACTGGAACAGAGACAGCCACCCCACCCATGTCCCAGCTTCTGCTGGCTGCTGCTGCAGCTGTAAATAACACCAATTCACCACAGTGAGTTGCAGGTTTCCCCTAAGTGTTTGCAGGCTGTGTGGAGTGCTGGGTTTGGCTAGCACTTCTTGAAAGTGCACTGATGTTTGGTCTGACCCACACCACTTCCCGTGTTTGTGGAAAGGGGGAGGAGCTTCAGCAACTTTAATTTAGTAGTGATCACTCTACAAGTTCCTTTTAAATGACTTATTGAATACCCACTGCAGGGCTATTCCTGTTGGATTTATTTCTTGCTGAGTGTGTGAAGATGGCATTTTGATTTAATTTCTTCTAGGGTGGCTGGCCACTTGTGGGCCCCAGGGAATGTCTGCCATGCCTAGTGCAGCTTTCTGTTCACAGCTTGGGTTCAGTATTTTATTTTTTCAATGAACCTGTCCTTCCAGTGCATTTTAATTTGTTCTGCTTTCCTCAGCTGTTGCTAAGAGTGTGAGCTTATGTCTCCCCCCATACATTTGTGTGTGTGTTCAAGGTCTTCTGCAGGCTGTGTGGAGTGCTGGGTTTGGCTAGTGAAAGAAGCCTCCACACAAGACAATTCGCTTTGGAGAGTTCCACTTTATTGCAAAAGGCTGTGTGCTTATGTAGATCTAAGGAGAGATGGCAGGGCTTAAATAAATGGCGGACCACCTGTTTATTGGCAGGTTCTTCCAGATATCAGTTCTGGAGCCCAGGAATTAGTTCTTATTGGGGCTAAGGTTCCCTACCAGCGAGATTTGAAATATTGGCGCCGGCGGGAGAGTTCACACCCACGGGAACTTTTCGGGCCAGTGGAAAAGGGGAAAGTAGGAAGAGAAGGTCCTTAGGTGCCATGTTGGGGTTTTTTTCTGGGGTGCAGCTGCTGTTATACTTTTCCCAACAGCTAGCACTTCCTGTGAGTGCACTTATATTTGTTCTGATCCACACCACTTCCTGTGTTTGTGGAAAGGGGGAGGGGCTTCAGCAACTTTAATTTAGTAGCAACATATATATATGTTGTTTCTTCCCCCTCCACCATCATAGTGAAGCCCAAATTAGACAGTATAGATAGGTAAATTGAGTCAGATCAGGTCAAAGAGGCCCATTTGAGTGAGTCCAGGAAGTTGGAGACTGCCCCCTTTGGGACTGAATGACTTCAGAGCCTTCCTCCACCCTATCAAGATAACCGGCCCTGCTTCAACCTGTTGCTAAGGTAACCTGTCCAGGGAATTGCTCCTCCCTACACTGAGTTGTAAAAGTTGTTAATTAATAAGTCCTGGGCTGCTCCCTCCTGCCCTTCCCCCTTTAGCCCACCTGTTTCCCACCTTTGGCCATCCCACTGAGCATTCCTGGACCTAGTCACTTATGCAGGAAGAAGAAAGATAAGAGGCAAAGAGCCAAGAACAGTGGAAGCCTAGGACATATAAAAAAGGGGAGAACCCCTTGTTTTTTGGGATACCAGGATACCAGCTATGGCCCCCTTCTCCCTCCCAGGAGAAATCTATGTGACCCCTTTTTAAATAAACCCTGCTTTTTATGCTTTCCTCGGTGTGCTTCTCTAATGTTATACTTCAACATGTGAAAAAACAGGACTCATCACTGGTAACCAGCGGTATCACTGGTACAGGTTCAGGGATGAGGAACTTTGTTTTTATTTTCTACTCTGGTAGCCAAACTTGAAGTCTATCCAGGTCTCAAACTGTCTTACATTGGTCTCCCTCCTGCCCTTCCCCCTTCAGCCCACCTGACACATTTATTCTATCATCCACCTCTCCAAAAAGCTATTCTTTATTAATTTCTTTCTCTGCTGTGGAGGGGACAGGGGTCACTGCCTGGCTCTGCTTCACCACCTTCTCAAGTCCTCTATACATCTCTCTAAAATAACCATTGATTGAAATGCTCTTAATTATGCAATTAAAAGGCACATGTTAGAAAATTTAATTAAACAACAAAACTCAAATATATGATGCTTACAAAAGACAAACATAACTGGCAAAAAAAATCTGATGATTAAAAGTGAAGAAATAAAAAATGATGTTCTATGGAAGTAGGATTAGTAACACTCCTATCCAACAAAACAGACTTCAGGCCAAAATTAATCAGAAGAGACAAAGAAGGACACTGTAATGCCCCCCCCCCCCCCCGCCCCCACACACACAGAGAGAAAATCTTACTTAAGCTTCTCCAGAACTATTCATCATAATTGATTTTAGAACTGTCAGAGTCTCTATAAAAATGTGCAATGTAGCTAAACTTCCTATTTTCCTGGTGCTCTATTTTACTTGGCCGCTGGCCTGGAAGAGATCAGCACTCCAGGTACCAAATGCCCCTTTTCCTAGTTTGTCACAAACATTTATCCAGTATAGTAGTTTGTAAAATATGTGTTTGTGAATGCAAAATGTGATTTAAAAGATACATCCTTTAATAAGGCCTCTGGCCTTTCGCTGGAGCTTCATAGAGATGTCTATATTTCTAAGAGAAGAGAAGTTACCAACTGGGCTCCATGGCAACATCTGACAGGGGGAGGGAAGATAGGGGATAAGAAGCTCTCCCCTTCTCAGGCACTGTCCTTGAAGGGTTAACTTGCCCAGAATAGTGAAAGAAAAAGCTACTTTTATGTGACCTTCTGCAGACTGTGAACTTCTGAGCCCCCTCTTTCTCCTCCCACCCCTCTGCCCTATCTAGAGCTCACCTATTCCTCCCATGCTCCCTCTCCCTACCCCACTATGAATCAGCCTGGGTATAAAGTTCTGAAACTACCTGAACTCGGGGTTCAAGGAATTAATTGATTTCAGGGAAAGCTGTAACCTCTGAACCTGGCTGCAGCCAAATAAAACTATTTCCTGCTATCATAGTGCCCTGCCTCATTTGTCCCCTACAACAATACTACCTATTGCTAAAAAAAAATAATTCACCAAGAATATATAACAAATGTAAATATATGTACTGAACATAAGCACACCCAATTTATTTCTTTTTCTTTTTTAAGGTCATCAGTCATTTTGGACTTGTGCTTATCCTAGTGACTTAACTTTATTGCCTCTTTAAATTTTTTTATTTGTTCTTTTTAGTTATACATCACAGTAGAATGTATTTTGATGTAATATATATATATATATATATATATATATATATATATATATGAAGTCAAAGCTTATAGCAGCTCAAACAACAGCTAAGCTCTGAAACCAACCTAAGTGCCCTTCAACAGATGAAGGGATTAAAAAACATGTGATATATATACACAATAGAATATTACTCCACCATATAGGAGAATAAAATTATGGCATTTGCCGGTAAATAGATAAAACTGGAGACTATTATGCTAAGTGAAATAAACCAATCCCCCAAAACCAAAGGCTGAATATTCTCTCTGTTGTGTGGCTGCTGACTAACAACAAGGGGCAGGGAGTGAACAACAGAAGTATTCTAGGTTAGACAAATGGTAACGAAGGAAAGGGAGGGTGGATGGAAATAAGAAGCACACCCAATTTCTTTTTATTTTTTTAAATTTTTTTATATATGACAGTGGAATGCATTACAACTCATATTCCACATATTGAGCACAATTTTTCATATCTCTGGTTTTATACAAAGTATATTCACACCAATTTGTGTCTTCATATATGTCCTTTGGATAATGATGTCCATCACATTCCACCATCATTTCTAACCCCATGTCCCTTCCCTTCCCCTCCCACCCCTCTGCCCTATCTAGAGTTCATCTATTCCTCCCATGAGTCCCCTCTCTACCTCACTATGAATCAGCCTCCTTGTATCAGATAGAATATTTGGCATTTGTTTTTTTGGGTTTGGCTAACTTCACTTAGCATTATCTTCTCCAACTCTGCCTATTTGCCTGCAAATGCCATGATTTTATTCTCTTTGGTCGTTGAGAAATAGTCCATTGTATATATGCCACATGTTTTTAATAGATTCATCTACTGAAAGGCATCTAGGTTGGTTCTACAGTTTAGCTATTGTGAATTGTGCTGCTATAAACATTGATGGAAGCACACCCAATTTCATTGAACAATTAATACTCAGCATAAAGGGATTAGTGGGCCCCAATACAATAATAGTGGATGAATTCACTACCTCACTCATGCTAATAGAAAAATCATTCAGTTAAAATATCAACAAAACATATTAGAGTTAAAACTACGCTATAGATCAAATGGACTTAAATATTTTATTTACACAATATTCTATCCAACAAGAGCATAATACACATTATTTTCAGCTACTCATGAAACATTCTCAAAAGTAGATCATATTTTAGGCAATGAAGGAAATCTTAACAAATACAAAAAAACTGATTTTTTTTTGCATTTATCAGATCATAATGGAATTAAATTAGAAACCAATAGCAAGAGATACTATAGGAACTATGCAAACACATAGTACAGATTGGACAATAAACTTTTGAATAAACCATGGGTTATTGAAGAAATCAGGGAAATTTTTAAAACTTCATAGAATTAAGTAAAAATAAAAGCACAACATACCAGAATCTGTGGGATACAGTGAAGGGAGTTCTAAGAGGAAATTATGCATCCCAAGATCTTAGAAATAACAGGAACAAATATGTATGTATTAGGTACACTCATTCATAGTTGGTGGGACTGCAAATTAGTATGAACTTCTGGAAACCAGTATGGAGATTCTTCAAAAAATCTAGGATAGAACCACCATATGACCTACTATCACACACACACACACACACACACACACACACACACACGCAAGATTTAAAATCAGCATACTATAATTATGCTGTCACATCAATGTTTCATAGTAGCCAATTCACAAAAACCAAGATATGGAACCAGCCTAAGGGCCCTTCAACAGATGAATGGGCAAAGGAAATGTGGTATATATACACAATTAAGTCCTACTCACTCATAAAGAAGAATAAAATTATGGCATTTTCTGATAAGTGAATGGAACTGGTGACCATCATGCTAAGTGACATAAGCCAGACACAAAAAGTCAAAGCTTGAATATTTTCTCTGATATGCAGATGTTAGCTCAAAATTAAAAAAAAAGAAAGAAAGAAAGAAAGAAAGAAAGAAAGAAAGAAAGAAAATGAGGAGAAATCAAATGAAAATAGAAGAGAGATCAGTGGAGTAGAGGAAGGAGATTGAAGGGGAGGGTGGAGGGGGATGGGATAAGGGAAGAAAGAGGAGTGGAACGAACGGACCTATCTTTTCTATGTACATATTTTGATATTTAAAAAACTATAAGTAAACCATAAGTAAATAGTAGAAAGATCAATAGAGGGAAGGAAACAGAAGAGGGTAAAGGGTAGTACTGGGAATTGAATTAGAGCAAATTATATTACATGCTTTATAATTATGCCAAAATGAATCCTAATGTTATGTATAAGTAAAATGAACAAAGAAAAAGTGATATACAGATTCAATGCAATCCTCAACAAATTACCAATGACAGTCTTTACAGATAGTAAAAACAATCCTAAATACACAAGAAATACAGAAGAACCAGAATAACCAAAGAAATCCTGAGAAATAAAAGAATAAATCTAAAGATATCACAATATTCAATTTCAAAATATAACAAAGAGCCATAACAGCAAAAACTGCATGGTAATGGCATAATAGGAGGCAAGTAGACCAGTGGAATAGAATAGAGAAGACAGAAATGAACCCACACAACTAGAGTCATCTGACTCTGAAGGAAAATATTAAATACATATGTTGGAGAAAAGATAGCCTCTTAAACAAATAGTACTGGAAAAACTGGATACCTGTTTGTAGAAACATGAAACTTTCCCTGTGTCTCAAAATACAACTCAAAATGGATCAAAGACATAAGATCCATCAATTTGAAACTCCTGGAGGATAACATGGAGAGAACACTTTAAGACATAGGCATAGGCAAAGATTTTCTGAATAGGACCCATATAGTCCAGGAAATAATAGCAAGAATAAAAAAATGGATTGCATCAAATTAAAAACTTCTGCAAAGCAGAAGAAACAATTAACAGATTGAAGAGGGAGCCTGCAGAATGGGAGAAAATCTTTACCACCTACTCTTCTGAACCAGAATTGATATCCAGAATATAGAAAAACTTAAAACAAAAACCCTCCAAACCCCAAATAACACAGTCAGTAAATGGGCAAATTAATCAAATAGTCCCTTTCTCAAAAGAAGTATAAATGGTTAATATTTACATAAAATATCTTCAATAATTTTAGCAATCAGGGATTGCAAATCAAAACAGCATTGAGATTCCATCACACCCCAATCAATGACAATCATCAAGAATGTGAATAAAAGCAAATGCTGGTGAGAATGCAGAGAAAGAGGAACTATTATACATGTTGATGGTAACAGGAATTAATACAAACACTATGGAAATCAGTATGGACTTTCCTCAAAAAGCTAATGAAACCAACTACAGAACTACAGTATGATCTAGGTATACCACTACCTGGTATTTATCCATAAGAATAAAAGTCATCATACTTTTGTATTATATAGAAATCCATACTTATAAAAGCACAATTCACAATAGCTAAGTTATAGAACTAGTCTAGTGTCTGTCAACAAATGAATGGATAAAGAAAATATTATATGTATGAACATAATATTATATATATGGAATCTTATATAGCAATAAAGAAGAATGAAATTAAAACATCTGCAGGAAAATGGATGGAATTGGCTAGCATTATGTTAAGTGAAATAAATCAGACCACAAAAGACAGGTATTTCATGTTCTCTCTCATCTGTGGAAGGAAAAAGATGATCTGAAAGTATAGGGAGTCTATGAAAGAAGAGAAAGGGGATCAGGGAAGAAGAAAGGGGGTGGTAAGGGATACTAAAGAAGGGAAGTAAATGTTCAAAATATGTTATATGCATGGAACTCATTATTCTGTATTATTAACCTGCCCTAATACAAATACTACAAATACTACAAAAATTAAAATGTTCAAACTCATGTTAAGTGTTCACACACACACACACACACACACACACACACACACACACAAAACCCAAGCAACCACAAACCTCAAGGGACACAGGAAACTTCTGAAAGTAATGGATATATCTATTAACTTAATTACGGTGATGATACCATAGGTATTTATATATGTGCAGTTGCGTCAAATTGTGCACATGAAATATGTGCGTTTCTTTATATTTTAATTGTACTTCAATAAAACTGTCAAAGAAAATGTGATTAAATTAAATTCAAGGGAAGACTGTCAAAATATCAGGTTATACATCCATAATATTTCTGTTTAGTCATATTTAAAGGTAACCTTCTCCAGAAAAATCAGATTAACTCACAATTAGAATAAGTATATTAACATGGGAACACACATCCCAGTGACCTGTGTTTGATTTGATCCTGTTATTTTTGTATTCTTTGTAATCATAGTATTTTTCATGTGACAATTAGTCTCACAATTATATCAAATATCTGAGGGGTAAATTTATTTTATTTTATTTTTATCCATGGAAAACAGTCAATACAAACATGTTTCCTTTTTCCACTTCACAAAATAATTTACGACAAAAGAGTTGCTTTTAATATATGTTATAGTAGTGCAGGGTGACCATAATTTGGTTTTTAAATAATTTAAACACCACTTTCCCAAATACTATTATGCAAAATAAAACAAGGTGAAATTTTACATTCTTAATTTTAAAATAGCTTTGGGTTTTTTTGTATCTTGCCAGGTAATCACTTTCATGAATAAATAGTACTAATTTGCATAAAACTCAATCTAAATGTAGTTAATCTTAAAAAAGATTTTCCTTCTTCTCTAGGACCAATATGTACATATTTAAATGGTAGGCAAAAAGTAGAAAAATCATACTGGGAAGCATAGTGTATTGTTTTTTTCTCTTCATCTTAGGATAGGTTACTTCTTCTATCCCACACTGTCATTCTATTCTATTTTGGGGGAATACTTCTCTTTGAATCATTTTCTCACTAATAAAATTCCTTAGCACCTCTGAAATATTTTGAAAAGTTCTCTTATACCACTACATGCGTTGATCCACTGCATTGATTGACACAGAACAATCTGTGTCAAGGTTTTCTCCCAACACTTTCTCTTATCATTCTTCACTTCAAAGCTGCTCCTTCTTTCCCAGTTTGGAGTGGCAGGTGAGGGACAATGTCTGTATTCTAAGTTCCTTATTTTTCTTCTGAACTTTTATTTCTTCCCTATTATAGAAAAAATACTTTGCCCTTTGTTGTCTAAATCTCCTTTACTGAAAAATTCTCTACATACTGTTTTTCTCCTCTATTTGTTTTCCAGGCAAGTTCTTAACTATTGGACAGCTACATCTGTGTTTTCTTCCCAGCACCAAATTTGGTTGTCATCAGGGATCTATGTCCAGATGACCCAGTTTTTATACTGGTTTTCATATTGGCATAATAAATACCATGTGGATAACTCTTCTGCCACATTGGCCTTAGACCTCCATGATTTTATTCATTCATTATTGTCCTTAAATTACTGTTGATCACCAACCTACTATGAGACATTTTGGTGTTATCTGGAACTCAGAAAATACAAATGTGTATAAGGTCAAGTCTCCATTCTTCCACCTTCAAATAATTTATCATATAAGGAAAGAAACAGGCAAGTAGCAGACAATTAAAGCAGAATGTAGTACATGAAACCATTGATCTGAAAAAGACTTCCAAAAACAGTAGAGATTCTGTTCACAGCATGAATGTCACCTATGCTTCTACTATGGGACTCTATCCCACTTTCACAGATGTTTGATCTTGGAGTGCACTTATATAATTCTCTGTTTCAAATTTTCCCACTATGTCTCTTTTTCCAATTTATTTCTTAATGTAACATTCTATCTTTTGATATATAATTATGTGATTTTTTTGACAAATACAGTAACATAAAAATAGCCATAGCCAAAGTACAGAATGATTACATTGCCTTCAAAGTTCTCCCATGCTTCTTTCTAATGAACCCCTCCTTCTGCCAAGCTTCTAGTGACAATGGACCATTTTTTTCCCTGCAGTTTTCCTTTTCTAGAATGTGCATTTAGGTGGAATCATATAATATGTGTCCTTTTTCTTTAATTTCTTTGGCTTCAAAGCAGGTATCTCAAAGGTATTCTTCCATATGTTTGTTGGACATTTGTATATCTTCTTTTGAGAAATGTATGTTTAGTTCATTTGTTCATTCATTTCTTGGATTGTAATTTTGGTGCTAATTTTTTTTGAGTTCCTTTTATATTCTGGATAATAATCCCCTGTTGGAAGAACATTTGGCAAAGATGTTTCTCCCATTTTTGAGGTTCATTTTTTCATGCTCTTAATTATTTCTTTTGCTGTGTAGAAGCTTTTTTTAATTTGATGTCATCACACTTACTGATTTTTAGTTTTATTTCTTGAGTTTTAGGAGTCATATCTTCAAAGTTGATGCCTGCACCAATATGTTGGATTGTTGACCCTGTGTTTTCCTCTAGTAGTTACATAGTTTCTCATCTAAGTCCTCTACGTTTGATCTACTTTGAGTTGATTTTTGTGCAGCATGAGTGATTGGAATCTAGTTTCTTTCTTCTACGTATGGAAAGGCTGTCTTTTCTTCAACATATGTCTTTGTCAGCTTTGTCAAAGATCAGATGACTTCATCTATGTGCATTTGTCTCTTGCATTTTCAATTCTATTCCATTGGTCTTTATGTCTATTTTTATGCCAATACCATCCTACTATAGTTCTGTAGTATAATTTGAGATAAACTATTATGATGTCTCCAGCATTACTTGTATTGCTCAGAATTGCTTTGGTTATTATTATTTTTTATTGTTCCATATGAATTTTAGGACTGTTTTTTCTAGTTCTGCAAGAATGTTATTAGCATTTTAATGAGGATCACATTGAGTATATTGATTGCTTTTGGAAATATAGTCATTTTAATGTAGCCAGAATTAATACTATTCTGCCTATTTAAGAACATGGGGGGGGAGCTGAGGTTTTGGCTCAGTGGTAGTGTGCTTGCCTAGCATGCGTGATGCACTGGGTTAAATTCTCAGCACCACATACAAATAAATAAAATAAATGTCCATCAACAAATAAAAAATATTAAAGAAAAGAACATGTGGGGCCTTTCACTTTTGTAAAGTCTACTTTGTTTCTTGGCTGTTCTATAGTTATAATTGTGGAGGTTTTTCACTTCTTTGGTTACATTTATTTTTAGGTATTTTATGTTTGGGGAGATTAGAAAACATTATCAACAATCTTAACGATTAGAAAAAAGCAAATCAAATCTACACTAAGATTTTATCTCACTCCAGTTAGAATGACAATCATCAGGAATAAAAATAACAATACATGTTCTCTAGGCCAAGGCACACTTATACAATGTTGGTCAGACTGAAAATTAATATAACCACTTTGAAAATAAGTATGGAGATTCCTCAAAAGTCTATTAATGGAACCACCATCTGTCCCAGATTTTCTACTCCTTGGTGTTTGTACAAAACAGCTAAAATTAGAATGCTTTATTGATACATAGATACCAATGTTTATAGCAGCACAATTTACAGTAGCCAAGTTGTGGAACCAGCCTACCTATCCATTAAACCACAGAAGAATGAATAAAGAAAATGTAGCATATAAACTCAAAGGAGTTTTACTCAGTTATAAAGAAGAATAAAATAATGTTATTTGTTGTTAAATGGGTAGAACAGGAGAATATAATGCTAAGCGAGAGTGATAGGACAAATTTTTCTCTCATATGTGTGCCTGCATGCAACAGAGAGATTAGAATGAAAAAGAGACCTCACCAAAATAGAAGGGAGACTAATAGGGTAGAGGAAGGTAATTGAGAAGGAGGGAGGAGGGGCAACAGGATAAGGTACTGGGAAATAAAATTGACCAAACTATACTCTGTTGTATCTCCTTGTATGACCATACCTCAAAAACTTCAACTTTTATATATAATTATAATATACAAATTAAAGAATAATGCTAGAAGGGGTTCTAGTAAAGTACAGGAGAGGAATCAGGTATAGGGTGAAGGGGAGGGGAACAAGAAGTGTTGGGAAAGGAGTTTGATCAGATTTTGTCTTGTGCATGTACAAATAAGTCACAATGAATCCCAGTAATATGTATAATAATAATAGCATACCTATAAAAACCATAAAAGGTAATCTTCAAAGTGTTTGTGCATGTTATTATTCTTAAAATAACTTGGCAAATATTTTATATATTAGAGACACTACTTTAAAGAGCCAGTAAAGAATTCGAAAATTTAATGTGTGCCTAACACAACTGAGCTTCCTCAATGGATTCTTGGTTCATCTGAGTCCCTACAGCTGTGTGCCTCTGCAGTCTGGAGCAATCTCAGTCCGGAGATGCTGTGGCCAGTGTGTACATTCACATGAGCTGAGGGGAAAATGGCAACACCGAGGGAATCAGAAAAAAAGAGTGCTAGGGATTGAACTCTGGGCCTTGTTGTGCATGCTAGAGACAGCATCTCACTGAGTTCCTTAGTGCCTCACTTCTGCTGAAGCTGGCTTTGAACTCACAATCCTCCTGTCTCAACCTCCTGAGCCAATGGGATTACAGGTGTGCACCACTGTCTTGGCCCCTCACTTACTCTTCTTCAAAATGTACAGTCATACCACCCCAGCATTTTCTAGAAAATATACACAACAGGCCAAGTGGACACAAACTGAAGCATGGATACTTTGTACCCAGCTCTTTTGCACAACCAATTTTGCCATGAAACTGTCTGAGCAAAGGAAAATTGACTCTGTCTGTGGGCTGAGAACATGCCAGGGACATGCCGAAAACACAGCAGCAAACTTCCTCTTGTTGCTAAAAGCTTGGTCCTTGTCCTTGATGCCAATCAATAATGAGGACACCATTTTGAGAAAAAAGGAAAAAGAGACGTTTTTTTGCTTTGCTAGCAAAGGAGAAACACAGAGGACACCTGTCCTAAAGGCTGTGATTCTGCCCATCAGCAGGAACAAGGGACTTTTAAAGAGGTGATTCAAAGGCTACATTCCACAGTTTTCTGTCTGGAGTTATAATTCACTTGTTAATTTGGGAGAGAGTCATTTCTGAGATCTTCTGATACCCTCCCCACAGTCTGGATTACTTCATTCCTATGGTGGGTGTGAACTCAAGGACAGATAAATCTGCCTAATTTGGGGAAAAAAGGTAATCCCATTTCCCTGAGATTAGTGAGGGGAGAGATTAGGGAGAAGCAAGTCCAAGTCCATTTTAAAAATAAATTGGAGTTAGTTGGAGGAAGGTTCTAGAAAAGCAGCGGCAGTAGCAGCAGTGCTGGTTCTGTGTAGAGGTGCTCTTCAGTGGCAGTTCTCACTCCAGCGCCAGGAAGAGTCCGGTTTGTATTTGTTTGCCGAGATCTCTCTTATCTCACTTGCCTGCGGGAAATTGGGCTGAAGCAACTGAGTCCATGATGGAGAGAGAAAAGGTACAGTTCCGTAAACTCTTCATTGGTGGCTTAAGTTTTAAAACCACAGAAGAAAGTTTAAGAAACTACTATGAGCAATGGGGAAAACTTACAGATTGTGTGGTTATGAGGGATCCTGCAAGCAAAAGATCAAGAGGATTTGGTTTTGTAATTTTCTCATCCAAGGCTGAGGTTGATGCTGCCATGGCTGCAAGACCTCATTCAATTAATGGCAGAGTGGTTGAGCCAAAACCAGCTGTAGCAAGAGAGGAATCTGGAAAACCAGGGGCTCCTGTGACTGTGAAGAAGCTGTTTGTTGGCGGAATTAGAGAAGATACCGAGGAACACCACCTTAGAGATTACTTTGAAGAATATGAAAAAATTGACACCATTGAGATAATTATGGATAGGCAGTCTGCAAAGAAAAGAGGCTTTGGTTTTGTTACTTTTGATGACCATGATCCTGTGGACAAAATTGTATTGCAAAAATACCACACCATCAATGGTCATAATGCAGAAGTAAGAAAGGCTTTGTCTAGACAAGAAATGCAAAAAGTCCAAAGTTCCAGGAGTGGAAGAGAAGGCAACTTCAGAGGAAGATCTCATGGATACGGAAGCGGAGGTGGATTTGGGGATGGCTCTAATGGATCTGGAGGAGGACCTGGACCTGGCAATTTTGGAGGTAGTCCTGGTTATGAAGGAGGAAGAGGAGGCTATGGTGGTAGAGGATCTGGCTATGGAAACCGGGGTGGGGGCTATGGAGGTGGTTATGACAACTATGGAGGAGGAAATTATGGAAGTGGAATTTATAATGATTTTGGAAATTATAACCAGCAACCTTCTAAATATAGTCTAATGAAGAGTGGAAACTTGGGTAGCAGGAACATGGGGCAACGTGTGGTAGAGGAAATTATGGTCCTGAAGGAAGTGAGGGTTATGGTGGGAGGAGCCAATACTGAGCTTCATCCTATTTGCCTTGAGCTTCATTGTATAAATGGGAGAGGATGAGAGCTCAAAGGTAATTGAACAGCTTCAGGTTATCAAAATAACAATGTTAAGGAAATTCTTATCTCAGTCATGCATAAATATGCAATGATATGGCAGAAGACACCAGAGCAGATGCAGAGAGCCATTTTGGGAATGGATTAGATTATTTAATAACATTACCTTACTGTGGGGGAAGGATTGTAAAAAATAAAAATAAAAATAATAAAAGCCTTTGAGACAGTTAAAAAAAAAGAATTCGAAAATTTGAAGAAAAATCTAGAGTGGATCATTATTATTATTGTTATTTTTTATACTTTATTATGTTGGGAGAAGGAAGGTTAAACAGTTTGAAACACAGAGATAACCAATATTTAATTTAAATTTTATTCCTTCTAATTAATTTTCATGTCTTATGTAATACTGGATATATTCATCTATTTGGACTAATTTTTATTTTTCATTTTAATATTAATAGTAAAATGCACTTAAATTAAAAATGTGCATTGTTCATTTTACCTTTTCTAAATGTATGATTTTTTTCCTGTAAATGAACTCACGAATTAGGAAATCTTGAGTACAGAAAAAGTAACAATGAGTTTTGGCCTTTTTCATGGCAAACAGTTGAGAAGAATTTTCTGTCCTCATGTGTTTAATTTGCTTATAGAAATGGCAAACAAAGAATAACTCAGTGGATCTAAGAAACTTAAATCAAAGAACAGATCCCTGGGAAGATAGAAAGTGGTTGGTTTTTAATAGGGACTGTTTTTTTTTTTTTTTTCTAGTTCTGTGAGAATGGGTGATGGGGAACAGCAGTGAGTGACCTTGTTATGGAAAATAGTCCAAGAATTATATCTGAGCTCTCTCTTGATTGGGGCTAAACTTTTAATTATGCTTTAAAAATATGAAAAAAATTTTGCCTGATTATTGACTGTTTTCCAACTGCAAGACAGAAAAAGCGAGGTCAAGCTCTGGTAAGATTAGTGGAATGAGCTCAGGGGAACACCTACATCTGTGTATTGATGGTAGCTGGTATCAGCAGTTGCCTGGTATAGATACCTGCCTTGGAATTTTGTTTTTACTTTCACAAATGCTATGATTTAGGTAATAGAAAGTAAGGAAGGAAACTCTGAAAGAAAAAGAGCAATGGACCATTGGAGGTACTGAGCCAGTATGGTATAACTACTTTATCCCAGGCAGGTTAATTGATGATTTAGACAAATTCAAGAAGATACATGGGGCTGAAGAAATATCTGACATATCTTTATTGATGGATAGGAGAGCAGAAATTCCTGTTTATCTTATGTACAAGATTATAACAAAGTCTGCAGCATGCCAAATATGACTTCATGCGTTATATAAGACTACACAGGGACTGTTGCTTCTGACTTCCATAACACATTGCTCCTGACTTCCATAACACATTGCTTCTTGGGCATCTGGATGAGGGAGCCTAATAAACTGCATTTACCTTATAGACAATATTTCTTTAATCCAGGGTTTCCAGGGTCAGCATCATCTGGTAAGAGTAATTAAATGGAATGTGATTAGGTTCAAGTTTTAGCAGCAGCAGTTCTCTTCTCTGCATTGTGTAATCTCCACCACTCCCTAAAATCAGCAAGAGGCAGAAAAAAAGGGGTAACCTTTGGTTCCTCTTTTAAATATCTGAGTAGTCAAAATAACTAATCTTTTCAGAGTAGTGTGAATTTTACTGAAGGCAATGATATATTTGAGAAATGAAGCCATTCATAAAAAGAAAAATAAGTTGACTTGATTATAAAAGATGAGGCAGAATCAATGAACTAAAAAATAAAACTAACTTAAAATAAGCTTGATATATATATACCCAGTGGGTGAGAACATTGATAATGTGAAATAAAGCAAACATTTATAACAAATAACAATAGACGAAGGCAATCAAGATAAAAATTTACTGAACTGGAATATATGTCCACTCTCAGAAAATGTTTGGAAACAAATGAAGAAGGGGAAAGTGTGAAGACCAACAGTAAGAGATATGTTGTATAGACAAAACAATGATAGTATATAATAATAGAAAAATCTAGAAAGAAGGCAAAACAGTAGACAGTATTCAAAGAAATAATTGAGAATTTGCAGAATAAATGTAGTGCAAGATGCATTCCCTGAGAAGAAGACTATAACCTGAAATTTAGATTGAAGGATGTTTACTGATGTACTGTAGAAGTGAGGATCAGGAAGCAGGACTGGGAGGGAATGAGCCACAGTCTGCTCAGTATCAGTCTCAGCTGAGCCCCCAGGGTGTTAGGTATGGGAATATGGGTAATTTGGAGTTGTCTTCAGTTATACTGCCTGGGGTTAGGCCTTTATAGTGGCATTGGTTGGCACTGGGTGAAGGCACGCATGAGATGGGTGTGGCCATAAGTGAGACAGCTTTCTGGAGCTGAGGTAATCCCCATTGCAGGCTGGATGCTGAGGACTTTTTGTCAACAGCATTTCCAAAATCCTTTATAAAATGCTCTTGGAATGGATTCATGGACCCAGTGGTTCTACAGCAAACAGAACCAGTCCAGATTCCCATTCCAAAAGAGAGAGCTTACTTGTGTGTTACTTAGGTAGCACACTGGCTTTCCTATTAGCTTCCAATAAACCTTTTTAACTTCTAATTTTATTAAACAAAATGTATTTTCATTAGTAATGGAGACACAATTTCATTTTCTCTTTGGATATTATTTGTTCCTATAACCATCTGTCAGATGAGGAGGTGGAGGGAGATCACACTGTAATTTTATTTTAACAGGGAAATTTTAACATAAAGAATTATAAAACAATCATGAAAAACTGGAATACTGACAGATTGGATATAAGTAAGTGAAGAACTCTAAGGAATATAGGAATAACCAAAATAAGAAACAATCACAAAACCCAGGGAATAGAGTACTCAAGAATATGCATTCCCTCCTGAAGCTGAGATAGAGCACTCAAGCTGTTGGGACCATTCCTGAATCTGACTGTCTGATATAGAATCCCCAGGAGGAAGATTTTGAGATGATGATTAGGATGCAGAATACTTATTAAGGAGTACTTTCTGGGTAAAGTTTGTATAGGCAAGGGAAGGAAAGAGTAGGACTGGGCAGAGAAAAAATTTATGTTGGGATGCATTAATAATGACTGCTAAATGGAGTTTTGAAGCTAGCTCAGTCCAAATTTGGGCTGAGACGGCAGGCTGTTTTAGTTCTGTGAGCAGTCAGTGGATGAAGGTAGCTCCAAGAAGGAATTGGCCTTGAGCCAGGAAACTCTGTAGTCAAGACAAATCCCTGAAGTGCCAATGTTTCTCATTATTGTAATCTGGCCGTTGCACATTCATAACTTTATGATTTCTTCCTTACACATGCATTCAGAAACTTTCACAATAGCATTTTGCACAATTGCTATGAATCTGAAAGAACATAAGTGTCACTCAACCACCTATTGGATAAAGTTATTTGTTGTATTTGTTCAGTGGAATACTATACAATGATGAAAATAAATAAATGATAGCTAATGCAAGGAAGCTAAATAAAATGTACAAACAATATTGAGGTAAAGATACATAATAGAATAGAAAGCACACAGTATGTTTTCATTTATATAAATTTCAAAATCAAATGATAATTATATATTTAAGGGATATACATTGGTAGCTTAATACATTCAAGAAGACAAAGGGATAGAAAAACACAAAAGGTCAGATTAGTGATGATGTTTTAAGAGATTAGGAGGACTGGGATTAGAAACAGATATTCAGAGGATTCAGGTAAGGGCTATGCTCTAATTCTTCTTTTTTTTTTTTAGTTTTTTGAGGAAAAAAATATCTTAGACTCAAGTCCATTTTATTAATTATATGTTTCTATAATCTCTTAACATTCAAGCAGTATTTACGGTTAAATTTCACATTGAAGATAAAAATTATTTGGCTTAGGGAACAGAAAGCTGAGTCACTTGCATCCTTCATATCAGATACTGTATTTTAAACAGTTTCTAGTAGGCTCTAATTCTTGACTGGTGATGTGCCTTGGTCCACAGTTTTATTATGAACAATTATATGTCCCTAAATTGAATAACCTAGAAAAAATGAATAAATTCCTTGACCCATTCAACTTATTAACATTAAATTATGAAGAAACAGGCAAGGTAAACAGAGCAATAAAGCGGTTAGGGGACAGAATCAGTGATAAAAAGCCTCCCACCAAAGAAAGGCCCAGGACCTGATGGCTTCACTGCTGATTTGTTCTATAAAACATTTTAAGAAGAACTCATATAAATTCTTCTCTAACTTATCTAAAAAACTTAACAGAAAGGAACACCTTCAAACTCATTTTAGAAGGCCAGGATTACCCTGACACAAAGCCACATGCAGGAGGAGGAAGAGAAGAAGGAAGAGGAGGAGGAGGATGGGAGGAGGAGGAGGATAGGGGAAGGAGGAGGAGAGGGGAGAGGGAGGGGGAACAGAGGGAAAGAAGAAGACAAAAACAACTGTATAGGCCCATTTCTCAGATGAACATAGACACAAAAATCTTCAACATAATAATAGCAAACTAAAGTTAACAGCACATTAAATATCATTCAAGCCCCACGTGGTAGAGTACGCTGGTAATCCCAGAGACTTGGGAGACATAGGCTGGAGGATCAAAAGTTCCAGGCCAGCCTCAGTGACTTAAAGAGGCCTCAGAATAAAAAAAAAAAGTAAAGAGATCTGGGGATGCATCTGAGTGGTAAACCACCCCTGGGTTCTATTCCCAGTATAAAAAAAAATCATTCATTAACCTCTATTCAATATAGTTCTGGAAATCCTAACCAGAGCAATTAGGCAAAAGAAGGAAACAAGAGACATATAGGAAATGCAGTTAAATTGACTCTGTTTCATAAGTTTAATTGATTGTGTCCAATAGAGGTAACCTTTCTTTTTTTATAAGAATAAAATATTTTATTTAATGCTATAGCTAAGGCTGCCTAACAAAGCAAATATTTGTTAAATGAATAAATTAACAAATGGATGAAGGAATGTGGAGTTCTCAGTTCTCTCAAAACCCAATTATGTTATTTTTTCATCTTAACCAATTAGGAGAAGGGTCTTTTAACATAATACTATAATAAAACTGTTCATGTGAAGTTGCCAAAGAACAATGGAGCTCTGTGGCAGAACACAAGTAAACCTGGTAGTAAAATGTATCTTCTTACCTAAGAAACTGAAAACAGAGAAGAAAATGAGGAGAAAAATCGCTTCTTCCTTTCTTTAACTGTAATAATAAGAAAGGTAAGACTGAGCTAGTTGAAATGTAATGTGTAAAAAAGTGAATTTAAGACATTTTATTTGGGACTCCAGTTGTTCTCACCTCCTCCTTGGTCATAAACGTCAACCTAAACCCTCAAATTATCAGGTTATACAATTCAATACTACTTTTTTGGCCTCTTCTTTCTATCTCCATCAAATTGTGAAATTCTCCAATTTTAAGCCCTTATTTCCTTTCCCTTTTTAATTAAAAAATGAACTTATTGCAGAAATTTGGGTATATCCCAAGTCTCTTGGAATGGAAGATATTCAAGCTTGTGAGCCCAGATCCTAGAAACTGCACCAGCAATGGCACTGATGACACTGCTGAGCTCTACATTTTCCCCTTCTGATGCTGAGACTGGATTCCAGGCCCTACTGTGACTGCTCCCCAAAGCTGAATAACTTGTCCACTGACTTGCGTAGAAAAGGATGCCACAAAATGCATGCTTGCTCTGACTGCTCTTGTGTAAGGTGAACTTTCAAGTCAGAGTCATATAGTCATATAGTCATATAGTCATATAGTGCTACAACCAGGTTCTATGCCTACATTCTAGGTGTAAGGGAGCCTGGGGAAGTGGGCTTTTGTTTTCTCACTTGGGAGGTAGCAGGAGCAATGCAGAAATCCTCATAATTTATGATATAGTTCAAAGACCCTTGGTAGTTGCATTGTATGCTTATCTTGAATAGATAGTGAGTCAGTCAGGTTTTGGAAATCATACAAATTAGGGAATGTTTTATTTTCATAAAGATAATTAGCAAAATTTTTGATTTAGAGCAAACAACAAAACTTTTTGGTACTTATTGGAAACAACAAACAGGTTTCACACAGCACAATATTTTCCAAGTTAATTTGTACATTTTGAATGACTATTGGCCTCAAGACAGACAATATTTACTGAAATGAGTTAAGACATTAAAAATTTATCTGTGAAAGTAATAGAAGACAACAAAAATGTAGAGTGGCTCTTCTACTCAAATATGCAGTAAAATCAATACAATATTGTTTAATTTGCAAAGAATATTTATATATAATAAAGAGAGTTGAAAGAATAGAATATTAATAGAAATTTATGTATTTATTTTATAATTCTGTGGGTTAATTAAAATAATAGGTCAGTGAGAGAAAATTTCAGAAAATTATGTTAAAAATATTTCACTGGGATGAAACTTAAAAAGAAACAAATATAATTCACATGTTATTGTTGTCTGCTTGAATGGCCTGAGAATAAGGAGGTAAAAGAGCTAATTGTGAGTCATTTATGATAATGTCTTAATTACCTGAACTGCTTAAGTTTTGTTACCACAACATTAACAGCTCATATTCAGCTTGCTTGCTATAAGGTTTGCATAGAAAAAAGGCTTGAAAATTTGAAATACAAAGGACCTGAGAAAATGTTTTTGCCATTATAAAACAGAATTGTAATACTTATAAAGCTTTTCATAAAATAAGAAATATGTAAAGCTAAAATGAATAATATGGAAAATAAGTATTGTGAATGTTTAATTTCTTGAGATATCAAATATTTGAAAAAAATTACAAAAGGTAAAATATTGCTATTATTTTAAAAAGTCCCCACAATTTAAATTCTGTATCTGTATTTTTGTGTTGCAGGCACCTGATATGACTTCAATCAGCTAATAGTACTCTATGAATATTTGCTGCATGAATTAACAAAATTGTGGTAACAAAATGGTAATAAAATTATCAAATATTTTTGGAAAGAAATATGGTCTCAAGAGCACCGAACAATTTGTGCACTTTGATTTCACAACCCATACTTTGAAATTATAAAGAGCTTCTGCTTTCAGCTTTACTTATAAGAGTGAAAAATTGAAAATAAGTAGCATATGTGAAAAAGGTAAATGATTACTTGTATTTTCAGATGAGTTTAATTGAATATGATGCATTAAAGAAAATTAGCATAGTAAAACTATGTGGTTAAACATAGTAATGACCTACAAATTTAAACCAGTATGAAAAACTGGTATATATGAAGATAAAAATTAAGATGAATATTTAAACTTAAATAGATTAGAATGAAAATAGTTGACTTGTTTGGTGGGTGAAACTGTGGGTAAATATTATCACTTTTTATTCTTATTGTTGTAATTTTATTTATACAAAAGTTTTTAAAACATATGCTATGATTTTTTTTTCAAAAAATATTTCAATGAATAAAATGTTCAATAAACGAAGGGAAAAGTTTATTCAATGACAATGGTTATATTACACGTTTATCTACAGGAAGTAATTCTATTGCTTCATTAACTTCACAAATTGAGGGATCCAATTACCAAAAAGTTCCTTGCATATAATATTGAACAACCACTAACAACAGGACAAAAGTGTATTTTTCCCAGTGAATTCTCTGTCCAAAACTAAGTTTCTTAGCTCACCCTTCATGGCCTCATTCCTCAGACTATAGATAATAGGGTTGAGTGTTGGGGGTATTACTGTGTAAAAGATAGATACCATAAGGTCAAATGCAGATGGAGAATCTGAAGTTGGTTTTAGATATGCACAGATGCCTGTAGAGAGAAAAAATGAGACAACAAAGAGGTGGGGCAGGCAGGTGGAGAATACCTTAGAGCGGCCTTCAGCAGAGGGTATTCTTAGAACTGTGGAGAATATGTGAACATAGGAGAGGGCAATGGAGACAAAGCAGGCTAATGCCACCACAGATATGAAAGCAGCTACTCCAATCACTCCTAGGTAATCATTGGAACAGGAGAGCTTCAGTAATTGGGGGACATCACAGAAAAAATTATGTATTATTTTCACCTTACAGAATGTGATAGAAAATGTGGCTGCTGTGTATAAGATTCCTGAGATGCCTCCACTCACCCACACAGCTATCACAGCCCACCTACAATTTCTGGGATCCATGATGACCTCATAGTGCAGTGGGAAGCAAATGGCTGTATAACGGTCATAAGACATGACTGTAAGAATAGCTACCTCAGTCCAGGCCAAAGATGTGAAGAAGAAAACCTGCAGTATGCACTGGCCATATGAAACATAGTTATCATCCATCAGTGAATTGTCAATGGCCTGGGGGACTGTGACGGAAATGAAGGAGAGGTCCAGAAGGGAAAGTTGCTTCAAGAAGTAATACATTGGAGATTGGAGGTGCTGGTCCAGTGTTGTGATGGTGATAATGATGAAGTTTCCTGTCAAAGCCACTAGGTACAACACCAAGAAGAGCAAAGCATACAAGATCTGCAGTTTGCGATCATCAGAAAACCCCAAGAGGAGGAATCCATTCCTTGTGGTTATGTTTGTCATAATCATTTGGAAAATGCAAATCTGGTAGCAGCTGGAAAATAAAAGAATTTGGGAAATGTAATAGAAAGACACTAAAATAATCATTCATCCTGTTCATCCATTCATGCTTTCAACCATTTAAGGACCTATTATTTATCAGCTGTGTCCTAGATGTTGGGAAATCAATGGTGATAATACATATTTCTTAAGCACATAGAGCTTACAGTTTACCTCAGTAAACTAGTAGTTAGAGTGCAAAACAGGTCTTATTAAGAAAAAGTCATTGTGTTTGCCCCAGGGATAAATGCTATTCCATTTCTACATGTGAAAACTTTTGCTTTGTTTTTCACCAAAAGAAACACAATAATGAGCTCTTAGGAGTTTTTGAATAGTGGATGAATTACATTTGAGCACACTGGCTAATTTTAGTAGATGAAATGGCCCTTTTTAGAGGAAAATTTGGACATTAAAACATGGGCTTGTTGTGGACCAGTGATCCCTGTTTTCATTCTAGCAAACAATATGGTCATTACAGTGAGAAGCCAAGAGCCAAAATGGATAGTGTTATTGCTCTTCCAATTAATATTGTATCTAATGGACATGTTGAAATCAAGAGCAAAAATACTTTACACAGTAAATACTTAAATACCACTCACAGATTAAGTGTCTAATTTAATTACATGAGATATTTTCTGATTCTAACAACTTCTATTTATATCTTCATTTTATTGAACTTGTTGAAGCTATCAAATAGTTATTGATCACTTATTACAAGCAAAGACACTTGTAAATAAAGAGCCTGAATGCTTGGAGGTGGTTTTTAAACATGGAAGGAAAAATACTCAAATACACAACTTCAGAAAGATATTTGTGGAATAAAGCAATCTACATTTCAGAGAATGGAAAAACCAAGTTTGGGTTCATGACCTGGGCTTTTGATCTTTATGAGATGGAAATATCTAAGCATTCATTCTCCCCTTAACAAAATGAACATTGGTATGTGAGGACTGATGAGACATTAGTAATGATTCTCTTATATTCCTGCACATTTTTCCTTTCATCTCTTAGTACTAGGAAAACTGGAGAAATTGCTCTATTAGTTTCTGTGGACCTTAATCTAAACCACATGAAATCTCACTGCGCGCGCGTGTGTGTGTGTGTGTGTGTGTGTGTGTGTGTGTGTACGCAATTCATCTTAGATATCTGGGAGAATCCTAAGACTTGTGGTGAGCACTCCCTCTCCATTCCTTATCAGTCTTGTATTAAACCATCTAATGCCAATCTCTCCTGTTGACCACCCAGACTTCTGCTGCCTCTCTTTCATGAAACTTCTCTTTCAAAAAGAATGCATCTAAGGATCATATTTCTATATCCTGCTGCTTTTAGACTATAATAAAAATGGCTGTTAAAGTAACAAAATGAACATTGGTATGTGAGGACTGATGAGACATTAGTAATGATTCTCTTATATTCCTGCACATTTTTCCTTTCATCTCTTAGTACTAGGAAAACTGGAGAAATTGCTCTATTAGTTTCTGTGGACCTTAATCTAAACCACATGAAATCTCACTGCGCGCGCGTGTGTGTGTGTGTGTGTGTGTGTGTGTGTGTGTGTACGCAATTCATCTTAGATATCTGGGAGAATCCTAAGACTTGTGGTGAGCACTCCCTCTCCATTCCTTATCAGTCTTGTATTAAACCATCTAATGCCAATCTCTCCTGTTGACCACCCAGACTTCTGCTGCCTCTCTTTCATGAAACTTCTCTTTCAAAAAGAATGCATCTAAGGATCATATTTCTATATCCTGCTGCTTTTAGACTATAATAAAAATGGCTGTTAAAGTAACTAAATATTTTAAACTTGTTTTAGTTGCCACAGTTGAAAGCCTCGTTTCTCTTACTCTGTGAACATGAATTCCAAATTTAATTTAATCTCCCTATAGTGTCTTCAAATTTTTTGATTTCTTAGCATCTCATACCACATAATAGCAGAGAAAATTAAGAGTGAAGTTATACTTCTAACAGAATTTCTCTAGTCCAAGTTCTGTTTTATTGTTCCATTTTCCCCTGTACTGGTAAAATTATAAACAGCATGATTAACCATACTTACTTTTGATTCATTTAATATTTTAATCTGCAAAATGTACATATGTAGTTATCAACAGACTGGGAAGCAAAAAAATAATAACCATCTTGAGCATTCATTTTAATAAGACAGACACCGTATTAGAGTGCAGCATAAAAATATGTCATTCACACAGGTATTTTTATCTTCTTGGAGTTAAGCATCTTAATCTTCATTTATACAGGAAAAAATT